>NC_064616.1:944439018-945064018 GCF_023898315.1 Schistocerca nitens | reverse complement strand
ACCTGTCTGAGCCAGCGAGGATTGTCCACGGACCAGTAATGCATGTTCCGCAGATTCACTGCCCCGTGGTTTGTGAAACCCGCTTCATCGGGAAACAGGTAGAACTGCAACGCATTCTCTGTTAATGCCCATTGACAGAATTGCACTCGATGATTAAAGTCATCACCATGTAATTGCTGTTGTAGCGACACATGAAACGGGTGAAAGCGGTGACGATGCAGTATGCGCATGACACTACTTTGACTCAGTCCACCGGCTCTCGCAATGTCCCATGTACTCATGTGTGGGTTCATGGCAACAGCAGCTAACACACCAACTGCACCAGCTTCTCCTGTGACGGGCCTGTTACGGACCCGTTTGCGTGCTACGACCATACCTGTTACATACAGTTGGCGGTAGATGTTTTGCAATGTGCGGCACGTTGGATGCCCTCTGTCCGGGTACCGTTCTGCATACACCCTGCAGGCTTCAGTTGCATTTCGTCGACACTCGCCATAGATAAGTATCATCTCCGCGTTTTCAGAGTTCGAATACACCATGGTCACAGTTCCTACTACACTACACTATCACAGACGTCTGGTAACACGGTGTACTACAGTTTGTCTGCGTGCGGAGACGAATGCAGGATAACAATAGCAGCAAGCGCTACATGCGGACACTGCGACAGCTAGACCAAACCACAACAGTGCACTACAGCCACACTCTTAAACACGGTCGTCATCGTAAACATGTCCCTGCAGATGCTACTCGTCGACCGTGGCCCGTGTTTGTTACAACACGCCACTGAACGTCGGAGATTTCAAGCGTCAACTTTAAGTTACAATATCTCCGGATGTAATTAACATTTTACAATGCAACAAACGGCACTGATTACGTATTTGTTTATATGTTCAGATGTGCTAACAAAACTAACCGGGCTCCATTAAAAAAAACGTAGGTTTGTGATAAAGAACATACTTCCGTGCATTTTTGTATTGTTTGTATTAAACAATCATTTAAAAAAAACGTAAGTTTGTGTTAAAAAACATACTTCCGTGCATTTTTGTATGGTTTGTATTAAACAATTAAACTAGCCCCTCTCCTCACGTTCGGTCTGTGGAATCGGTTCGTCAGTATTTGATGTGGTTTACGAAATATATCCAGCGGTAACGTTAGATGACTCACCCTGTATATTCAACATTTTAATAGTGTTTCACTTTCAGGAATTCTGCAGTTTAGCTGCATCAAATAAGATATTTTCGGTACCCATATTTAGACCTAGGACCTCCAAATAACATGGTTCAGTTAAGAGGTAAAACAAATGAAAAGCATGGTGATGTACATTGAATTTTTTTGTATTATTCATAAAACGTGGAGCCATGAATGGTACAGATGTGTGCAAATGATTTCACTTTCATTGGCAGTTTTGTTACATTTGGTAAATTTCAGATTCTGTTTCTGTATAGCAACTGACATGTAATGTTTAAGTACCCAACCTCAGAACGTGTAAATTTATTTCCAAATTATGGTATTGTGTAGAAGAGAAATGATTTTATTATTAATATGCTGCGTGTTGCAACCGTCCCCTTCATCTAACTCCGATTTGTGAATGTATACAGCATCTATGTCGATATCTATCTGAGTGACGTTATTCTTATATTATGGCGGGACGCGCTCAAATTACTTCACGTGAGTGACTGAAAATCTTATTGTGGGTATGCGCGATCTATTATCTACTACAATCCACTTTACTAATGTTGCTGAAGTCAGGATATCCCACAGTATTAACTAACTTGATTACGCAGATTAAATACTGGGAGACACATACAAATATTATAAACTCCAGGGTGGAACTAAAATTATGATACGAAAACTAACAGATCAAAAAATATAGGACAGTTGCACCGTTTACAAGGAAAATAAGAAAGCATATAGTAGCAGATAAGAGAAATCAAATCTGGTCTCTGCCAAAACAAACTTGCATTATATCGAGGTAACAAACGAACTCGTAAGTGACGTCTACCAAAAGAGTATAAAGCACAAAAACCATCAATAACGGAACAGAATGTTTACTCTAGCTACCAACAAACGACCATAAGTGACAAAATAATAGTCTCTAAAACAAAACAGGAAACAGTAACAGTTTGGAAGCTGCATCAGCTAGGCAACTGAAATGTTATCATACAATGATGAAGCCACTGAGTATTACGATAAATTTAACTATCGAAGAAGGTTTACTTCCTAAATATGTTTTCAAAAAAAGTAAGGTTTTGCTTGTACGTAAAAGAGACATCGTAGAAATTATAGACTATTTAACACAATACCAGTCTTACTAAAAACGACTGGAAGTTATTATAAAAGACATAAGTTTAGTTTTAAAAAATTGCGGAGGGACTAAGTCACAGCATGCATTCAGACAGAGCAGATATACCAGCACAGAAAGAGCAAATCATGTAGCTCATGAACTCTTGATGGGTGAAGTAACTATTATTGTAAAACTATTTGTACAAAACCGGATGCAGTCTGTGAAATCAAGTATAAAATACTGATGTGAGAATGTGCCCATATTTTCAGCTGGTACATTTGAGCTGAAGTAGGAATCTGTATTATGATCATCAGCAGTACATTATACTAAAAATATATGCAGATGACGCTTCATTCCTTGAATTTACAGAACAGCAATAGTCTAGAATCTCTCTTAATATGAAAGTGACTCAGGTATTTCGGCGAGAATAATCTGCTTGTACGAGACGCAAACAAAACAACATACATGCAAACTGATCGCTACAGCAGACTGATGTTTCTCTTAAGGTTGGTGACTCACTCCTAAATGACGTACATAATTATAATTTCGTTGGTATTACGATTCAGTGACTAGTCGCAAATAACATTTCATATGAAATAAGCGCCAGCAAAGTAATTATTACAGAGGGTTGTAAACGAAGAGTTTTAGTATAGGAGTGTTGCTGGTGCTCGTTTTTTCTCTTTCTTTCATTTACCTTCAATAACACAACAGGCTGCTAAAGCGGGCCTTAAAAAAGCAAAACGTGTACTGAATGAAGTTGGGTAAATGGTGTGTTAATGAAAGGGCATGACTGTTACGATGCAAAATTGTACCTGCGTGTATTCCAAGAATAACTTAGATTAATATTGAAAGATAACGCTAGAGCAGGGCTTCCCAACCTTTTCAGCTGGCGGACACCTTCTTCAGTCGAAAATACATGGCGGACCCCTAGTCAGTCAAGAGCATAGTAACTTTAAATTTCAGAGCGAAACCCATGGGATCTGAAAGCTTCTTAATGCAAGTGCCATGTTCCCTATGACCCCCCCTCCCCCCTCCCCCCTCCCCCCTCCCCCTCCCCGAAGTAACAATAGTCTTTGGTTTAGAGATGAATGAAAACAACATGAAATTAACGATACAATTTGAATTCCCACTGTATCCAGACACTTACTAGTGGATTTACTCACTTTGTTCAAAACACTATAGCCTGATTAAAATTATTTGGTAATTGAAATTTCACACGATGGAGCTGTCTCCCTCCAAGAGCAATCAACTTCACGTCCAACTGTTCGCTGTTGACAAGCTGCCACTTATGGTCTGTTCACATCCACTATTTGGCTACTGCTGCGTAAGGAGCGTTCAAACGTATGTAAAGTCTTCCTTTGGTCGTCCTCCCTCCTCATTCATTTCAACTGGAAACTTCCCTTGTTGTGAAGGCGATGGAGAAACTGCACCCTTCTTCAATGGATCTGACTTCAGCCACCGATCCATGTTAGAAGTAGTAAACTGGTCAAAAATCGACTTATGAAATAGGTGGTGCACTGACAAAGCAAGCTTAACATTTAATGATGCCTGGGGCCGCATACGTGCCAGCGAGCGCTGTGATTGGTCGACAAAGCTCGCTCCGCGCATGCGTAAAAGGTTTCAGCGCATCTAGCGCCGTGAGCCTGTGCACAAACGACCCCCGCATTGTTGCGAAACAGTCGATCAGAGAAGCCGCATTCTCCGGCACTAAACTGTGTATGCGTTCTCACTTAGGAACTGCAAAGGCTGCTTGGGGATACGACCTGAAGTAAAAGTACACATGTTTTTCACACGAAAAAAATAGTGATGAATTTGATTTTCACATTTTTATCCAATAATTTTACTCATTATTTTAGACGATTTGGTGAAAGGTGGCCGTGGACCCCCTAGAAAGAGCCGGCGGACCCCTAAGGGGTCCGCGGACCACAGGTTGGGAAGCCCTGCGCTAGAGTAATTGTAAATTTTTTATGTTTCTGTATAACTCGATGTGTCTGATACCTTTTTCTTAAGCAATCCAACAACAAATGAATGGTACTGTTGCTGTGTAATAGCGTGCTGAGAGTGTAAGATCCAGAGGATTTCATCGTTATACATTGTAGTGTGACAGTCATAAAACTAGGTTTTTATTTTCGGATAGCAAAGTAGTCTCTAGCGGGCGTTGGTGTTAATCAGAATTTTTTGCCACCTTTGTTTAGATATTCAGGTCTGCACCCTGCGAAGCGACGACAACACTGAACGATATTTACACATTTGCTTTAATGGAAGTTCACTCAGCAACTCGGCAAGATGCACTTCTAATCCTTGCCTACCTTCGGCTCTACAATCGAAGGCTAAGAAAAATGTACGTTGGAGTAAAACACTGCAGACTAGCACGCTAGCCGATAGCAAGTCTAAATTCATTCATCCTGCTCAGGAGGGCCATCGCGTCGGCTGCAGGGGATTAGATTACGACAGAAACATATAGTGTTTCATTGAAGACTAGAGCGCCGAGACTGGGCAGCGCAGCGATAAAGCATCGGCTAGATTGCCTTTGTGCACTCTAATAACAACTTTGAGTGTCCGCTGTTTTTCTTCATAGTTTCACGACTACTTAGGAACTACTTTTCAGTTAAGCTGATTCGGTCATAAGATTTTATCAAGTCAAAGGACATATAATGCAATTTTAAATGCTGGCGTAACGAGGTTACAACAAACACCAACCATAATACGATATAAAATATCAACTGGCTAAGATTTTCTTCTACAGGTGTGCGTAATGGGATTGTTCGACGCCCGCATCTCGTGGTCGTGCGGTAGCGTTCTCGCTTCCCACGCCCGGGTTCCCGGGTTCGATTCCCGGCGGGGTCAGGGATTTTCTCTGCCTCGTGATGGCTGGGTGTTGTGTGCTGTCCTTAGGTTAGTTAGGTTTAAGTAGTTCTAAGTTCTAGGGGACTTATGACCACAGCAGTTGAGTCCCATAGTGCTCAGAGCAATTTGAACCATTTTTTTTTTTTTTTTGATTGTTCGACTGTGATTCTTATTACTATGCGCTCCTCTTGGTTATACGTTGTATCTGCAAAATAAATGAATTGATTGTCCATTTAATGCACCTATTAACATTTTTCGCTGTGTTGCGATAATAGGGAAGACCGGGGCACATTTACGAGTATTTCTTTTGGGATTTTTTTTACAATTTTTGTTACATTTATCGTGTTTAAAATTTTGTAGTCTTATAACATGGCTATCAAAGTAAGTTGGTATATACGCTTTTACATTTAAGAGTCCAAAATAATTTTATATAGCCTCAAGTCGAGTGCGTAAACGTGCCTCGGGTATGGGACAGGTTTACGCACTTATGGGGGCACATTTACGCATATCATAGGACACAATAATGAGTAAACAAAACACACTACTAAACTTCCCAAAATCTGTTTTGTTGACAGTAAATAAAATTTCAGGCTTACTTACATCAGTTAATATAATAAAACACAAACGTTTTACCGGTAGTAAACAATTTTTTGGGCCAACTTCCTCCTGTTAGCACATTATGTCTTGCATGGAAGTCTGAATGTTAATTAAAGACCTATTCATCATCGTTGTCCGCGTTGCAGTTTATTCACACAGAAAATAGTGTGTTTCCTGTGGCACAATAACGGTGAGTCCGTCTATTACATCCAAGATACTTGACCCATTACTGATTTCTTTTCGAATAGTTATGTCGTTTCAAGCAGTAAATACGATGGTTATTTGGGAAGTAAGGTCAGATTTCTTATAAAACATGAACTATCACGTATTTTAAAAATGACTGTTTTTATTAAATTCCTTATATTTTCTACGTAATCTCATATTTGTTTAAACATTTGTCATATCTTTCTGCAAGCTTTTGTATTCCTAAATCGTAGAGGTTTGACAGCTATGAGGATAATCAGTCTTTAACTGCTTCTTTCACCTCGGAATTTGTTGCGAAGCGCTTGCCGCTGTGAAACTCCTTTAGGTAGCGGAACAAGTGAAAATCGCTGGGCGCCTCGACTGTACGGTAGATGGACAGTCGGTTCCCATCTATATTTACATCCGTTCTCCGCAGTCTACCTTACAGTACGTGACGAATTGTGGGCCGTACCTCTAGTAATCATTTCCTTTCCTGTTCCACTCTCTTGCAAATAGAACGAGGGAAAAACTGTTGTGTACATTCCTCCGTATGACCCCTGATTTCTCGTATCTTTTCTTCGTGGTCCTTACCCACAAGTCAGCTTTAAATGTAGGTTCTCTAGATTTTCTCAATATTGCCCCTTGAAAATAACGTCGCCTTCCCTCCAGGGATTTCCATTTGAGTTCCCAAAGCATCTCCATAATACTTGCGTGTTGCTCGAAACTGCCAGTAACAAATCTGGAAGCCCACCTCTCAATCGCTTATCAGATTTTGGGTGTAAATGGCAGAATGGGGTCTTGCATCGTCATGCTGTAACAGCTCCAGATGCCTGAAGGCTACGTCGGTCTTTCTGCTTCGCGTGTTGGAGTTTAGTCAGGTTTGCGTAGTAAGCGGCTGTGTTTATTGTTGTCACTTGCTGCAGAAGCTCGACTAACAAGACCACGTGTCCATCGCAAAACACGGTTGCCATAACCTTGTGTGTTGTGATCTCTATTTGTCCTTGTATTTGACAAGTGATGTCTTGTGACGCCATTCTACTGAATGACTATTAGATTCTTGGGTCATGTGAGAAACCGACATCTTTGTCCCGTGTGACCATGTTCCCTAAAAATTGATTACCTTCCTTATGATGTCGTTTCAAAAAATAAAAATCACAAGCATTTATTTCCATTTTATGTTTCTCAGTAAGCAGCCTGGGAACCCAACGTGCGCACAATTTGCGAAATTGCAAATTTTTAGAGACAATTTTGGGCAAAGTTGTTCTACTCACGCTCGGAAATTCCATTGCTAAAACTAAAATTGTGAATCACTAGTGTTATCGAATATTTTCGTCCGCGGCTTGACCATATCTTCTCAGATCACTGATGATCGGCCCGATCGCTGTTCGTCATGGACATTTTCCCGTCCGTCCTTGAAAGCTCTCACCCACTTACGCACTATGCTGCCACTTGTTGCGTTGGTGCCATACGCCATTTCAGCTGCTGCAGCGTTCCTTGTGTGGAAAAACCGAGTCACTGACCGTATTTAGTGTCGGCGGGCTGATCTATTGTTTTAAACATTTTGAACTGACACTGTAAACAGCACACTGCGGCAGTTCCAGCGCCAATGGCACCGTTAATGAGAAAGGCAGGCCGGGAGTCGGTGCGCATGTGCGTTTCAGTGTTCGCGCGACGCTCTGTTAGCTATGGCGATTCGTACTTTACTTTCCAAACAATCCTCGGACAAAGGCAATTTTCATACTCTTCATCAGACTGCTGCAGGTTGTATGAGAAAGGAAGGAGAACTCGATGGGACATTCGTTGAGACGGCGGTGCTTGCTAACAGACACTCTGGAAGGACTAGTTTGTGAGAGAAGATTGAGAGGAAGGAGGAGATGATAAAGGGAAGCGGAAATCACGTGGACCTAAAGAGGGCGGCAGAAGACAGGAGAGGATGAAGGGTTACCATGTGAAAACTTTCCTTTGGGCAGAACACTAATGATGACATCAGATGTAGCCCTACCCACATTTTTTCTCGTTCAAATAGCTTTTTTAGCAATTTCTACCTTTTATTCTCTTGTCCCTACATTTTTTTATTGCGTTTTCAAGTGCTGTTGTCTTAAAATCTCCTTGACTGGGGTATCAGTTAGGATGGTTCAAATGGTTCAAATGGCTCTGAGCACTATGGGACTCAACTGCTGTGGTCATAAGTCCCCTAGAACTTAGAACTACTTAAACCTAACTAACCTAAGGACATCACACACATCCATGCCCGAGGCAGGATTCGAACCTGCGACCGTAGCGGTCGTGCGGTTCCAGACTGTAGCGCCTTTAACCGCTCGGCCACTCCGGCCGGCAGTTAGGATGGTAATGCAAAATAGTCGGTAAACGTGCCCTACGAGAATAGCGTAAACGTGCTCAATCACTGAGTTTATATTAGTTTCGAAACAGCAGTTGTAACTTTCAGGCTTTCAAATTACGCAAATGAATCTGGAAAAGTAGGATAATCTCATGTAAACGAACATATATTTATCTTCACTGAATTCTAAAAGCTATACTCCCTTGAAGCTTTGATATTTGGGTAACAAAATTTGCTCACTTTGGACAAAAACACAAAAACGTCTTGCAGGTGTATGAAAGTCTCGAATTTAATTAATGAAAAATGACTGTGCTACTACATTTTCAACTTCATGTTTAGAGAAAACTCAAATTTTATAGTTAATTATCTCAATTTTTGCCGTAGTTTTTAACACCTTGCCGGCCACGGTGGCCGAGCGGTTCTAGGCGCTCAGTCCGGAACCGCGCGACTGCTACGGTCGCAGGTTCGAATCATGCCTCGGGCATGGATGTGTGTGATGTCCTTAGGTTAGTTAGGTTTAAGTAGTTCTAGGTTCTAGGGGACTGATGATCACAGATGTTAAGTCCCATAGTGCTCAGAGCCATTTGAACCTTTTTTTTAACACCTTTAAGTATGGTTTCGACGCTGTTTAAAATTCATCAGAAACTCTCTCTTACTCTTGAAGAAGAGTGCACCTATAGCAACAAATGCAGCCAGTAGTAAGTGTACACTCCGTCTAGCACTCCGTCTCCAGGCCACAAGTGGCCCATCGGGACCATCCGACCGCCGTGTCATCCTCAGATGAGGATGCGGATAGGAGGAGCGTGTGGTCAGCACACCGCTCTCCCGGTCGTTATGATGGTTTTCTTGGACCGGAGCCGCTGCTATTCGGTCGAGTAGCTCCTCAATTGGCATCACGAGGCTGAGTGCACCCCGAAAAATGGCAACAGCGCATGGCGGCTGGATGGTCACCCATCCAACTGCCGGCCACGCCCGACAGCGCTTAACTTCGGTGATCTCACGGGAACCGGTGTACCCACTGCGGCAAGGCCGTTGCCCTGTAGTAAGTGTAAAAGTGATGAAATTTCGCATTTAAAACAAATTTATTTTACTATGTTTTTGAACTTTCTCTGCCACGAGTGTGAATCCTGAATTCTTCCTGGTCATGCTGACAAAGTTTTATGAATTTATTTTTAAAAGTATAGACACTGGAAATTAAAATATCCGGTGGCGCTTCTCCTGCTCCAAGTAGGCCCGTTTGACGTCGTACCCCCCTTAGGTGCGCCCACCACTGCAGCTTAGGAGAGGGAATGCTTGAATCTCATTGGCAGCGGCGTAATCGTTCGTGGTAGCCTCTCGTGCCGCAGTGGCGGCTCTAGGAATCGCGGCGGCATAACTGGCGGCGCGCGTATTTGAAAGTGCGGGGGACAGGATAGCGCACAGGGAGGACCTTTTAACTGAAAGTTGTTGCCTGGTATCGGCGGATAAATACGATATTGCAGTGCCTGTCGTTAAGAAGAACGGAGAAATATTCCTTCGCACTTACATCCGTGGGTCTGGCCATGATCCGTGCACGGATAGCCAAAGCGGTTAAGACGACCACTCGCGTAAAGCTGGAAATCCGGGTTCGAGACCCAGTCCGGCTCAAATTGTCATTCTCATCATTCTCTTATACGTCTGATGGTTGTTCGTATTCGCAATTGCGGACAGATTTCATGCATTTCGTAAGGCCTGTTGCCGCCACATTGTCTGTTCCTTCGGATACACATGCATGTCTGAAGAAACATTACATCGATCTTCTTAACAAAACAGGTACTGCAGTATCGTATATTCAGTTCTATTTGCCCGGAATATTACTGCCTATTAAAACACATGGTCCGAATACCAAGAACTCTTCAATGGTTTTCTAGACGCCAGTGTGTAACCTTCCTGAAAACGGGAATAGGCAGCGCTTTCTTCAAATCACTCGAAACGCATCTACGCTCCATAGACCTGACACAAAGTGTTGCTCGTAAGGAAAACAAGTATATTCTCGTATTCTATATAGAATCCATATAGAATTAACCCTCGTTGCAGTTTAATTTTTTTGATTCCTCTAGCGAAAGATTTTAATTGTTGTTATATTCTGTGATACGTGATACGTATATCTGCATTCGTGTAACGCCCGAAATGATGCACCATAATAATATACGGGGTGCACTGTCTCAAAGGTGTAAGTAACATGTGTATCAGTCAATTTGTATGTCATTCCGGAAATCCCCATCGAAGATCCATTCGAAAATTACACTACTGGCCATTACAATTGCTACACCAAGAAGAAATGCAGATGGAAAACGGGTATTCATTGGACAAATATATTATACTAGAACTAACATGTGATTACATGTCAGTTGCATAGACCCTGAGAAATCAGTACCCAGAACAACCACCTCTGGCCGTAATAACGGCCTCGATACACCAGGGCATTGAGTCAAACAGAGCTTGGATGGCGTGTACATGTACAGCTGCCCATGCAGCTTCAACACGATACCACAGTTCATCAAGAGTAGTGACTGGCATATTGTGACGAGCCAGTTGCTCGGCCACCATTCACCAGACGTTTTCAGTTGGTGAGAGATCTGGAGAACGTGCTGGCCAGGGCAGCAGTCGAACATTTTCTGTATCCAGAAAGGCCCGTACAGGTTCAAATGGTTCAAATGGCTCTGAGCACTATGGGACTTAACATCTATGGTCATCAGTCCCCTAGAACTTAGAACTACTTAAACCTAACTAACCTAAGGACATCACACAACACCCAGCCATCTCGAGGCAGAGAAAATCCCTGACCCCGCCGGGAATGGAACCCGGGAACCCGGGCGTGGGAAGCGAGAACGCTACCGCATGACCACGAGCTGCGACCCGTACAGGACCTGCAAGATGCGGTCGTGCATTATCCTGCTGAATGTGGGGTTTCGCAGGGATCGAGCCACGGGTCGTAACACATCTGAAATATAACGTCCACTGTTCAAAGTGCCGTCAATGCGAACAAGAGGTGACCGAGACGTGTAACCAATGGGACCCCATACCATCACGCCGGGTGATACACCAGTATGGCGATGACGAATACATGCTTCCAATGTGCATTCACCGCGATGTCGCCAAACACGGATGCGACCATCATGATGCTGTAAACAGAACCTGAATTCATCCGAGAAAATGACGTTTTGCCATTCGTGCACCCAGGTTTTGTCGTTGAGTACACCATCGCAGGCGCTCCTGCCTGTGATGCAGCGTCAACGGTAACCGCAGCCATGGTTTCCGAGCTGATAGTTCATGCTGCTGCAAACGTCGTCGAACTGTTCGTGCATATGGTTGTTGTCTAGCAAACGTCCACATCTGTTGACTCAGGGATCGAGACGTGGCTGCACGATCCGTTTCAGCCGTGCGGATACGATGCCTGTCATCTCGACTGCTAGTGATCCAGCACGGCGTTCTGTATTACCCTCCTGAACCCACCGATTCCATATTCTGCTAACAGTCATTGGATCTCGACCAACGCGAGCAGCAATGTCGCGATACGATAAACCGCAATCGCTATAGGCTACAATCCGACCTTTATCACAGTCGGAAAGGTGATGGTACGCATTTCTCCTCGTTACACGGGGCGTCACAACAACGTTTCACCAGGCAATGCCGGTCAACTGCTGTTTGTGTATGAGAAATCGGTTGGAAACTTTCCTCATGTCAGCACGTTGTAGGGTTCGCCCCCGGCGCCAACCTTGTGTGAATGTTCTGAAATGGTTCAAATGGCTCTGAGCACTATGGGACTTAACTTCTGAGGTCATCAGTCCCCTAGAACTTATGACTACTTAAACCTAAGTAACCTAAGGACATCACACACACACCCATGCCCGAGGCAGGGTTCGAACCTGCGACCGTAGCGGTCGCGCGGTTCCCGACTGTAGCGCCTAGAACCGCTCGGCCACCACGGCCGGCTGAATGTTCTGAAAAGCTAATCATTTGCATATCACAGCATCTTCTTCCTGTTGGTTAAATTTCGCGTCTGTAGCACGTCACTTTTGTGGTGTAGCAATTTTTATGGCCAGTAGTGTAAGTAGTAGTACTGCAGAAAAAATGCGTTTAATTTATAATACGAACATAGTTATTTAATTTTTAGCATTTATAATGACTTTGGTCTTGGCGTCAGAGCACTTTGCTCGAGACGGCTGCTCCCGTTTCGTGTTTTCACTCCTTCTCGGCGGCTTCTGCTACAGCAGACATCCGCTGACGACATTCTAAAGACGGAGAGCGAGCAAGAAAAGGCCTAGAGGACGGGTCCAGTGGCGCAGTGTTCGGGGACACGCACGCTGCCACATTACGTGGCAATTGGCGCAGCGGCCGAGATGAAGAAACAGCGCCGATAACGCGGCCAATTGTGATAGCACGTAAGAAATGCAATAAATATGCTAATCTAATCGTCATCTGGTGCGTGGCGTGCTTCACGCGAGCGGCCGGCCGCCGACAAGCACGCGACGCGCGCCGACTGGGGAAGGCGGCCGAAGCATTAGGGCCGCCGCTGCTCGCGCGCCGCCTTCTGCCGCGTCCGCTCCCTGGCGGGATCTCTGCCATATCGTATTCCGCTAGAATGGACTCCAAATCCCCATTCAGTTTTCGTGTTCTTCCCACATTACGAGACACGAATGGCAGACTGGTGCGTTCAAAAAATCCACTGCCGACTCTTTTTCGCATTCTTCTTTACCGACTGCGGTGCAGCCGTCACGTAAGACTTCGACTTTGACTGATAATAGATAGTAATAGGAAAACTCGGTGTCAAACTAAAAACGCCAAGTAAAACCTTGTTTCGGATATGGTACTTGCATAGCCTACAATCACATACATGTGAACGATAATCGCGCCTAAGAGCTTCCCTATTATTAAAACTGTGTGTTACTGTATTCTCTTTCCACCCAGCCCTCCGCAGTGTGAATGCGCTTTACTTGGATTCGTAGTTTTGGCTAAAACTCCTTCATCACCCAACGGAACACGCATCCTCCCTCTCTGTTGTATCTACATCTACATCCACATACATACTCCGCAATCCACCATACGGTGCGTGGCGGAGGGTACGTCGTACCACAACTAGCATCTTCTCTCCCTGTTCCACTCCCAAACAGAACGAGGGAAAAATGACTGCCTATATGCCTGTGTACGAGCCCTAATCTCTCTTATCTTACCTTTGTTGTCTTTCTGCGAAATGTAAACTGTACTGCAGTCAGCCTCAAATGCTGGTCTCTAAATTTCCTCAGTAGCGATTCACGAAAAGAACACCTCGTTTCCTACGATTTCCTGAAGCATTTCCGTAACACTCGAGTGATGATCAAACATACCAGTAACAAATCTAGCAGCCCGCCTCTGAATTGCTTCTATGTCCTCCCTCAATCAGACCTGATAGGGATCCCAAACGCTCGAGCAGTACTCAAGAATAGGTCGTATTAGTGTTTTATAAGCGGTCTCCTTTACAGATGAACCACATCTTCCCAAAGTTCTACCAATGAACCGAAGACGACTAACCGCCTTCCCCACAACTGCCATTACATGCTTGTCCCACTTCATATCGCTCCGCAATGTTACGCCCAACTATTTAATCGACGTGACTGTGTCAAGCGCTACACTACTAATGGAGTATTCAAACATTACGGGGTTCTTTTTCCTATTCATCTGCATTAATTTACATTTATCTGTATTTAGAGTTAGCTGCCATTCTTTACACCAATCACAAATCCTATCCAAGTCATCTTGTATCCTCCTACAGTCACTGAACAACGACACCTTCCCGTACACCACAGCATCATCAGCAAACAGCCGCACATTGCTATCCACCCTATCCCAAAGATCATTTATGTAGATAGAAAACAACAGCGGACCTACCACACTTCCCTGGGGCACTCCAGATGATACCCTCACCTCCGATGAACACTCACCATCGAGGACAACGTACTGGGTTCTATTACTTAAGAAGTTTATTATCAGAGTTTCTCTCGCCCTTGGAAGAGTCATCTGGTAATGGACGGTTACTAGCGGGCGATAGGGTTCACCTTTCCGTCATACCGAGAGCCAGTTACTCTGAAGGGGGCAATAAGTGGGGGTAATCTATCCGTGGTTTGCGTGAACTCTGTCCTATGTATACGTATTTTACCAGTTCGTAAGTTGTCTTTCTATTGCAGAGATGGAAAACGAAAAGTGTGGGAAATGGGCTGACAATCACACCTTTGTACCATATCGAGGAGAGGGGAGAGCCTTTGTAATATATTTTTTTTCAGAGTCGTTATTCTAAACGCAGGCCATATGTATCTATGAAGACAGAGTTAGATACAACAAGAAATAGCCAATAAGTAGGCATACTGGAAAACAAACTTGCTAAACCTCGTAGGCGCGACGGTTGAATGAAATATGAGCAAGACTATCTCGTCTAACGCCGAAGCATGGGCCACTCCGCCTCCGAGATAGTTGAGGCGTCACAGTAACTTGGCAGCTCATGTAGCAGTGTAAACCAAAATCGATGCTAAGTCTATGGCCAAAAATACGGCTGATTGGAAGTAAAATCGTATTACGTAACAACACACAATCAAATTGAGCTCTCAATCAAAGTGCAGGTCCTGCAGAAAAGCGTGCCGGACGTTGTGACCGAGCGGTTCTAGGCGCTTCAGTCCTGAACCGCGCTGCTGCTGCAGTCGCAGGTTCGAATCCTGCCTCGGGCATAGATGTATGTGACGTCCTTTGGTTAGTTAAGTTTAAGTTGTTCTAAGTGTAGGTGACTGATGACCTCAGATGTTAAATCCCATAGTGGTTTGAACTATTTGAAGCAGAAAAGCTTAGTAGTTCGAGAATCAGGGTAATGACTTAACGAAAGCTTCTCTGAAGAGATAAGAGCTGCCGATTCACTTTCCTTTCTTCTTTACGGTTAAATTCAGTCCCCAAACTGTGTGGGCTGTCTGCAGCGAGGTTGCTGCTCTTCACCCCGCACTAAGGAATTTGACAAAAACATCTCTCGAAGCAAAGACATGTGGTAACCATGGGCTCTACAATGCGTACCTTAAGAGCTATGAGCACCACTTAAGCTCCGATATTATGAAACTTCCTCTGCTGCAAGCTCTTCACTTTCCATATTCTGGGAGGTGGTGGTACTGACCAAAACAAGAACAAAAATATGCAGTACATATGGTCTCTAATGTGCATACCTAAGAACACTTGTTCATCTTCGCTACTGTGAAACACATCTCTTCTACTGAAAAAAAAAGCTTATACCTCTTAATGTATGTATTTTCGAGCCCATATTTACTAGACACCTTTGATTCGCATAATCATTCCTTATTCCTGTCATATTTCTGGGTATTGGCCATTCCACCTGGGACCCCTGTATAAGACAAATATGTTTTCAAAACTCATGTATACATGGTGTAACGGGAGTGAAGTGCAGATGTTTTTACATATGGTACGCTGATATGTGCACACATCAGTGTTTTTTTCTCTGCATCGATCAGTCTTCGCTCAAACATATCACAAACTTTAGGACCTGATGTTTTCTGCGTGGCCGTAGCTGCCCCACTAAGTGCACCCCTGTTAGTATATACTATTTTGCGTCCATGTGTCCACACTTCGCCGCGCGGGATTAGCCGAGCGGTTTAAGGCGCTGCAGTCATGGACTGTGCGGCTGGTCCCGGCGGAGGTTCGAGTCCACCCTCGGGCATGGGGGTGTGTGTTTGTCCTTAGGATAATTTCGGTTAAGTAGCGTGTAAGCTTAGGGACTGATGACCTTAGCAGTTAAGTCCCATACGATTTCACACACTTGTCCACACTTCAACACCTAACCAACCTAAAAACATACAACTTGTAATTGCTACAATCATTAGTCTGAAAAGACATAAATACTGATGTAATGTCGTTCATAATATCGTCCTTAGCCACCAACAGAAATATCTTCACTTACATCTCGTACACTCTGTATATGTGATGATTCGTATTTTCACGGCGACTGTGTTGTGGATGTTTTAAATTGACGGGATAAAGCACCATGGTGCAGTTATTATCTTTGTTCATAGTGCTGCTGCTGCTGTATGTACTCCAAGCGAGGATGTTGATGTTGTTGTTCATGATGCTGTAGCTGGTATTTTAAGTTCTGCTGCAAATGTTACAGGCGATGTTGTTGTCGAGGGAGAACCACTATTAGCAGATGAACAGCTCCTTGGCGTTGTAGATTAGTCAGATACGTAACAGGGTGTGGAAGACAGAGAAATGAACCATCTGCTGTAGGATGCGGTGTCAATGTTGTACAATTGTCTGTGCTGGAACAAGAGGTAGACACAAGTAATAGCTGGGAGGGAGTGCGAGTGACGAAGTTTATTATTAAGCTGATAGAAGTATGGGGAAGAAGGAACTATCTAAACTTACGTGTCGAGTCCCGGCGAGACTGTTTTGACATTTAAACAGAAAATGGAGTCGGCAGCAAGGGTTATTTGGAACTGCATGTGGACACGTTCCAGGGGATGGATGTTTTGAGAGACAGTTGTTACGAAGCCAATGATGTCATCAGCTTTAGATGGAGGATGGAGGGAATTGTTTTGTTACAAAGGAGAATGAAATGGACTGATTGATATCGTACGTTTTGGCTTTAATATGCCTTTGTAGAGAAGGGTAAGGTGGTGATGGTTGCATGTGGGGGCGGAGGGAGAGGATGATGAATAGAGGTTTTGTTATTATTAGTGGAAGTCGGGTTGTTTACAGTGGGGACAGGCGGGAAAGTTCACGAAATTCTCTGTTAAGTGGTCATCGTATGTCATGCTCGGCATGCAAAGACATGTTTGGTGGTGGGAGTTCAAGCTACTCGCGAATCACACGCCACCGAACCGGGGGCATTTAATTCGTTTAGAGGCCAAAAGCCATCCCTGGAACTCTATGCCGTATAAATAATATCGCATCCTGTCTCCATAGCCCAGGAGTGCCCTTGACAGGTATCGTTGTCGACTGCTTCGGATTTTTCCGTGTATACTGTGCAGAATCACGCTTTAACATTCTAAGGCAAAAATTAAATTTAGTCTGTTCAGTTTTGTGTCACACGTACTGTCTTCGGGACCATTGAAGCTTTTGTATGCAAAATACGTCTCCTTCTATTAGCGGCATGTTTTATTTTTACAAACTTCATAGGATTTTATTTTGTTGGGATGAAAGTTATTTCTGACTTAGATTAAGGTTTGCTTTCTTTTTACAAACTTCATAGGACTTTATTATGTTTGGATGAAAGTTATTTCCTATTTAGATTAAGCATCATCTTCCACAGAGTCAGTATTACTGATTCATTTTCAGTGAGAAAGTTGATGAAGAGAAACTTTTAGAAATAGAGTTTATAGGACGCAAGTATGTTCCCTGACTATTTCTGATGGAAAATATATGAACGTGCTTCAACATCGTACTTTGCGCTACGAAAATAGACGCAAGTTTCTAATATGCATTACATTTATGATTATTAGCCCGTAAGAACATTCTAATAATTTTCCTCTTCAGGAAAAGAAACTGTAGTGTTTATAAATGCGAGTGAACAAGACCATAAGGCTTCTTAACTTTTCCTTTGGCAGGCTCGTACATAATTCACGAGGCGAGCTGGTGCAGCGCCGTTGGCTAACTTCGGCACAATGCTACGACTGCTAGACTCTCGACTCTTGACACGTCATTAAATTCCAAAAGTTCTCTCTACACAGACAACAACAGACAATTACACACTCATGTAAGGCTCGATTTTGTACTTTTTCACATACACGCATTCAAAAAAAGAGCTGTTCGCTAATTTGCTACTGCCCAAAACGAGCGCAGTTCCCGAGCGAGGTGACGAAGTGGTTAGCACACTGCACTCGCATTTAGGAGGGCGACGGTTCAAACCTACGTCCGGCTATCCTGATTTAGGTTTTCCGTAATTTCCCTACACCGCTTCAGGGAAACGCCGGGATAGTTTCTTTGAAAGGGCACGAGGGACTTCCTTCCCCATTCTTCACTAATCCAATGGGACCGATGACCTCGCTGTTTTGTCCTCTCCCCTGAATCAACCAACCAACCAACGAGCACAGTTGTAACTATGGCAGATTGTATATTTAATGCCGATAGAGCCCACATTTGTTGCAACAGCTGAAAAAAAGTCAGCGTTATTGGAGAAAGGACATACGAATACTGGAAACCGAGAACGTTCTAGGTGTCGAATCACACATTTTTGTCAGGAGAATCAAAAACAAATTATTTCCTTTTGCACTTAACTTATTTGTATCCAGGAATTGAGAAGGTGTTCTGACATAACAGAATTATGCTGATCACCTCATCACTGCCAAAAATAATTAGAAGACTAATAATTTATTAAGAACGCCCTAAGTGCCGTACCAGGAAACTGACTGGTTCTAAGTGCCAATAAGAAAGCTTTTATTCCAAATGCCATTAATACTGAGAACGTAAGTTTTTCTTTTGATAATAGTAGTACAGAAATACAACAGTAATGCTTTAACTAGTAGATTTGTACTCAACAAAATACCTTTCTCATTTTTAAATTTTTTTTTACCAGATAATAACAAAATCAAATAAAAGAGAGAGTCTCTCACCGAGCGAGGTGGCGCAGTGGTTAGCACACTGGACTCGCATTCGGGAGGACGACGGTTCAATCCCGTCTCCGGCCATCCTGATTTAGGTTTTCCGTGATTTCCCTAAATCGTTTCAAGCAAATGCCGGGATGGTTCCTTTGAAAGGGCACGGCCGAATTCCTTCCCACTCCTTCCCTAACCCGAGCTTGCGCTCCGTCTCTAATGAGCTCGTTGTCGACGGGACGTTAAACACTAACCACCACCGCCAGAGTCTCTCAGCAATGACGTTTGTTTCTTACATACACAACTACATTCTTGGCATAAGACGTTGCAAATACTGTAAAAGTCCCTGTGCTCTTGAGGAAGAAACAGCATCATCGTCAACAGTTCTTTCTGCGTTGTCTGGTCTTTCAGATAAAGACGGCATGTTATACATCTGCCATGGTCATTCCCCTTTTGAATACATTGGTATTTTTCCATGCTTCTGGTTCAGAGTAAGAATTTGTAATAGCTGGCTTCAATCATATTGTGTCTGGAGATCTTAAACGCCTGCATTAACAACAATGTTTCAGCAGCAGCTTTAAAATCAAAGAAGTCAGTTGGAATTACATGGAATTAGTACATAACTGTAACTGACTCAGCAGTATTGTATAAATTTCGCGACACAAAGGCGTTGCCCACCTTTCTTCGTCTCTCCGTGATTTAAAAATCTATGTAGTAGCTGAAAAAGCTGCGACCACTCACTAAATACTTGTGTGTTATCTATTCAGACCAATCCTTGGGAAAATGTAGGCTATCTTGACGCATGGCATTTGGAACTCCAGGGAGAAGCACTGCTTGGCCGATCAGCCATGCACCATCTAGTAATGAATGTTTGAAATGCTTTTACGATGATTTGACACTCTGAACAAGTCACAGACGTGTAAAGGAAAACTGAGAACACTGCGTGTTTTGTAAGAAGTATTTCCATTTCCACTCTTCACGTGGTCTCATACTGTCTTGTGACGAAGCGGTACTGATCACTCTGGTCCAGTGCAATACAGCATTTGTAAGCTAGGTTCTCTGACATTTTTCATATTTACATTAGACTTTGCAGCTTTTGATGAAAGCTTAAAGCTTACTTCAGGTTTTTGTGTGTGATGTGTGTTTGCGTGTGTGTGTATGTGTGTGTGTGTGGGGGGGGGGGAGGGGATGGAGTTGTGCGTTCACTATTTAACGGTGGTGTTATTAGAGCCCCTGAAAAAGAAATGGTTAAAATATTTGAAGGATTAAAAGAACATGGAATATCAACTCTGCTAAAATCGTGCTCACTCCCTCCCATTTTTACTCAGATTCACTTTCACATGCACACTGTCAAAAAATGGTTCAAATGGCTCTGAGCACTATGGGACTTAACATCTGTGGTCATCAGTCCCCTAGAACTTAGAACTACTTAAACCTAACTAACCTAAGGACATCACACACATCCATGCCCGAGGCAGGATTCGAACCTGCGACCGTAGCAGTCGCGTGCACACTGTCACATGAACCGTAAAACCTGTTAGCATCCTCGTTATACTAAAGCGTTAATTACGTGTCGATAGAATGAAAGATGAGGCTAAAGTAGAAACTCAGTTTACTGTGACTAGCCGACAGAAAACGAAGAAAGAAAGAAATGGATTAGCTAATACCGAAAACACATTTCGAACTCCTAATAGTTTGGGGAGGCAGTCGTACATTTGATATAATCTTCATATTGGTGCCAGAATCGTCTCACCATACACTGAAGTGCAGGGCAGATGCTCAGGTAAAGCAGCTTCTGTTCTCATGTCACAACATAAAACGTACTGATTACGCCACACGCCGGGCCGCAGTCGCCGGAGCAGGACGTCATCAACTGTGGCTTATCCGAGAAGGACCTCATCTCGTCTGAGTGATTCCACGGTCGAGTAGTTGACTTTACGAGCCGCAGTTTACTGTCCGTCACTTCCAGCCACTCCTTTTTCCCACTGACATGTGAAACTCTTCCTCAAGAGTTAGGTGATGACATGGAGGCGGATACAGCCACAGGGGTTTCAGTACTTGCTCCTTTAGCTTCCACACCTGCTAATTCACTTCCGTGTACTATGACGTGGGACCCCCAGCCTTTGTAGTTGGAGAAGCGTGCTGTGGATTTTCTGGATTCAAGCGCCGTATAGAGTGAAGGGCTTTTTTTTTTTTGCGTCGGATAAGACGACGAATTCCGCAACCCGAGTACATCTTTAGTGTCTCAGTGCCGTCGAGATCGCGTGTAACTCTACATAAAATAAATTAAATTCGTTTGGCAATACGTCCAGAGCACACGATGAGGAAAAACGTCATAGCATCAAACAGTCCCACTGCTTACACACATATGTGACCATTACTCTATTATTAAGGCGCTCTTTTAAAACGTAATTCGCTTGAAAATGAAAAAAAAAATGCAGTTACCACTCACCGGGAGAGGGAGAGACAGTAGAGTTTTTAAATATTTTTGTGAGGCTTCCAAATTCTTAGCTACAAGCTTGGATGCTGGGCCGATCGTCCTGTCTCCTACACCTTCAGACAGGACAACATAAGGGAGCTGTACAATATCACCAAACGCCTGTCGATGAAGAGTGTTATAGGTGAAAGACCAGAAATGATGGGGTGATGATTTAGGACTCAACAGCCACAGTTGCAAAGACAGGGTGAGCATTTCAAGGAACTATTAAAGAGGAGCGATAAAGAGGAAGAGGTAGGGGATGTTCCATAGGAAGTCGACGCGGATCAAGAAATAAATCTTGGTTGTTACACAGTGGACAAAACTAGGCTTACTTAGAAAAGCCTAAAAACTGCAAAGACTCCAGGTACAGACAACACAGCAACAGAGCTCTTAAAAGTCAATATAGAAATTACTATCAAAAGGTTCAACCTCTTGTAGCAAATTTGGCTCAAAGAGAAATATCCATAGGAGTGGAAAAATGCGTTGGCGGAAACTCTCCAAAACGGGAAATTTGTGATATTTTAACAGTTGGAGTGGAATTACATTGCTATCGGTGCCCAGTAAGGTCCTCGCCAGGAGTATCTACAACAGAATTAAATATTCACTTGAAATTGGTTGTGTAAAGAACAGGCCGGTTTCAGGCACAACGCAGTTGATATTACTAATACTCTTAGCATCATCTTAGAGGGAAGTAAAGAATTCCTGGCAACAATGTACCTGCGATTCGTTGATTGTAAAAAGGCCTTCGATTCTGTGAAACATCAAGTGCTATGGCAGATGTTGTGGAAGTATAATATATCAGAGAAAATCCTAAATACACTGAAAAAAATTGACGCAACACGAAGGAATTTCCGAATGGGACGGAAGTAGATGGACGTGACATACATGCACAGACAAATAAATGATTGTAATATTAGAAAAAATCGACGATTTATTGAAGAGAAAGTTCTTCACAAATCGGTCATGTTAATAACGAATTGGTCTTTCCCTAGCCCTTATGCAAGCAGTTATTCGGCTAGGCATTGACTGACAAAGTTCTTAGATATCCTCCTGAAGGATATTGTGCCTAATTCTGTCCAACTGTCACGTTACATCGTTAAAATCCCGAGAAGGTTGGAAGCCCTGCCGATTATGCTCCAAACATTCTCAATTGGCGAGAGATCTGGCGACCTTGTCGGCCAAGCTAGGATTTGGCAAACACGAAGACAAGCAGTAGAAACTCTAACCGTCTTCGGGCGGGCATTATCCTGTCGAAATGTTTGTCCAGGATGGCTTGCCATAAAGGGCAACAAAACGGAGCGTAAATATCGTCGACGCACCGTTGTGCTGCAAATGTGCCACGGATCATAGCCAAAGGGGTTGTGCTACGAAACGAAATGGCACCCCAGATCATCATTCCTGGCTTTCGGGCCGTATGACGGGCGACAGTCAGGTTGGTATCCCAGCGCTGGCAGGGGTGTCTCCAGACACGTCTTCACTGGTCATCGGGACTCAAATCGAAGCGGGACTCATCACTGAATACAGCTCTACTCCAGTGAGTGAGATTTCTGGCCGAATGTGTCCGTCTCCACTGCAAACGGGCTTGTTGGTATACAGAGGTCAAGGGGTGCCGTGAGCTCAGCTCTCTGTCGTGGTCACTGAAGCACCAGTCGCACATCGGACCGATGATAACGACGAATCCGGGGCCGTGAGTGCCTCTCTGATTGCTCGGTCCTCTCATTCTGCCGTAGCTCTAGGTCTACGCTGTGTACGGCCACGGTTCACGTATTTCTGCCAACATCGTCGAATTATGGCACCACTCCTATTCAAATGTCGAGCGATTCGATGACTACTGGCACCGGTTCCTTTGAGACCAAGTACAAGTCCTCTCTCAAATGCTGACATCTACGTACACAGTACACGAGCCTGTATGCGAGGCACAGTTACTATCCAGCTGAGTACACGGAATAAAATTCGCAAAGGCTTTATGCTGTGGTATGGACATGTACCCTGTTTACTATTCTTTCCAGCTGCTCGGTGAAACTGCGCTGCCAGACTTCACAATTTTACATTTTCTGTCGAAAACTGTATAAATATCAATTTGTGACCAGTTTACATAACTCCTTTGAAGTGCGTCGTTTTTTCTTTGTCTCAGTGCGTCATTAAAGATTTGTATGTCGGCTACAAATGTGCATTCATGTACCTGGGTAGAGTGGTAACAGCCGGCCGGAGTGGCCGTGCGGCTCTAGGCGCTACAGTCTGGAACCGAGCTACCGCTACGGTCGCAGGTTCGAATGCTGCCTCGGGCATGGATGTGTGTGATCTCCTTAGGTTAGTTAGGTTTAATTAATTCTAAGTTCTAGGCGACTGATGACCTCAGAAGTTAAGTCGCATAGTGCTCAGAGCCATTTGAACCATTTGAAGAGTGGTAACAGAAGATGGTGGATCTATAGAAGGGAAGAACCGCATAAAGAAGACAAATGCTGGCTTTATACAGATATATCCGACTAGCGAAACAGAAACATCACTTGCGAAACAAATATTCTTATTTTTAATACAAACTTTAAGGCTGTACTTCTACACTTCAGTGAAAGTTGGAATGTACTCAAAAATATAGCATCACAGTTACAGAGCTTCCAAATAGGTGTCTCTGTCGCATCATGAGTGTCTGGTGGTCGGCTTATACAAAGCAATGCACAGAGCTTTAGGAAAATGAAGCATATATGTACAGAAGACTAGATGCGTGAGAGGAAGTAGAGATGAAGTCTGCATTAGGAATCGAGACGAAGGCATTGAAATGGAATCCCTATGGAACAAGGAAGTGAGGCATACAAAGAACGGCTTGGAAGAGGACGATTGAAGGCGAAGCAAGGAGAGTTGGCAAGACCTGGTCGGAACTGAGGGAAATAGCCAAAGACAGAGATGGATGGCGAGTTCTCCTGGATGATCTACGTCCCTAAACCGGCCAAAGGAAGTAATTCAAATAAGTCAATTGTCTGTGCTTCCGCCAAAGGCCTTCCTACATTTTATCGCAGTTACTCGGCGTTGCGATTTCACCATATGCAACTATCAATTCCCGAGCCCACTTCACTTCACCCAGTTTTCGAAAAAATTGCTGGCCTTACTTCTACATAACGCAGGACAGGAACTATAACACAAAAAGAAACTTTTTGCCCAAATTATTTGATAATATGTCCCGAACTGCATGATTTCATGAATATTTTTCCATATAACAAACGGAAAAGGAGACATTATTAGAATTTTCTGCGAATGAGCATTCAATAAGGAATACAGAAGAGCAGATGGCTCAGATGGCTCTGAGCACTATGGGACTCAACTGCTGAGGTCATTAGTCCCCTAGAACTTAGAACTAGTTAAACCTAACTAACCTAAGGACATCACAAACATCCATGCCCGAGGCAGGATTCGAACCTGCGACCGTTGCGGTCTTGCGGTTCCAGACTGCAGCGCCTTTAACCGCACGGCCACTTCGGCCGGCTCACAGAAGAGCAAAGTCGATGTTGAACGACGTGTATGAAACGCGAATGCGCAGTGACTTGAGAGGAAAATGTTTAATCTTTGTCTCCTTTTAATACCTTTTTGGTATTATTTTGCACTAATTACATTTGCAAGCTGCGGGAGTAGAGTTTTGCTTAGTTTCTTATCAACAAAGTATCAGACACTGGCCTGCTTATTACTAGCGCATAACAATAAGAAAAGGATTTGAAGGCGTGCCGCTACGTTTTGCTTCAACCTTCGAGTTCATATGAGACAAATAACCTGGTTTTATGCCATGAAACATTACAAAGACACCTTTATATAAATCTGATCCTTATGTAACTAAAGATAATCTGACTAATTTTATTTTAATTTCCGCAGTGAGAAGAATTTCCTCGAAGCGCAACGGAATAATTAAAAGTGTTTTAACAGCAATTAACCGATACAAAACTAACTATTGGGTTTGTGCATAAGTTCGTAGCGTTTTTTCACAAGTTTAATAACCGGAACAGATACACATAACAGAGACTTTAGTCTTCACTAATATATCCTCCTTCACTATTTACAACTGCCTGCCAACGCTGGGATAACTTCTCGATTCCGCGACTGTAAGAATCACGTTGTTTCGAGGCGAAGAACTCGTTGAGCCATGTTTCAAATGGCTCTGAGCACTATGGGACTCAACTGCTGTGGTCATAAGTCCCCTAGAACTTAGAACTACTTAAACCTAAGTAACCTAAGGACATCACACACATCCATGCCCGAGGCAGGATTCGAACCTGCGACCGTAGCAGTCGCACGGTTCCGGACTGCGCGCCTAGAACCGCGAGACCACCGCGGCCGGCCGTTGAGCCATGTTCGGAGCCCATTTTCATCCAGAAAGGAAGTTCCTTGAAAGCTGTTCGATAGAGAGCGTAAGAGGTGAAAATCTGAGGGCGCCAGATCGGGTGAAAATGGTAGGTGCGGTATGGTTCAAATGGCTCTGAGCACTATGGGACTTAATTTCTGAGGTCATCAGTCGCCTGGAACTTAGAACTATTTAAACCTAACTAACCTAAGGACATCACACACATCCATGCCCGCCCGAGGCAGGATTCGAACCTGCGACCGTAGCGGTCGCGCGGCTCCAGCTGTAGCGCCTAGAACCGCTCGGCCTCTCCGGCCGGCGGTATGACTTCCTAGCCAAACTTCTATATAGTGTTTTTTGGCAGTCTACTAGAATGTCGACAGTCGTTATCGTAGAGACGTCTCAGCCCTTGACAGTAAATGTCAGCAGTGATGTTACATCTCGGGGAAGCAATTCATAGTTCACCACACCGTAGCTGTTCCACAAGATGCATAAGATTATCTTTTGTGGATGCATGCAGGTCTTCGTACGTGGAGATGCTGCTCGGTTTGGGCTCAACAATTCCTTTCTTTTCCTTACGTTAGTGCAAATAAACCATTTCTCGTCACCAGTAACGATACAGGGTAGGAATGGTCGGATCTGTTCAGGAGCCAACTGATGATGAGCAAGCAGAGATGCCCAAGTGGCCACCCGCTGATTTTTGTGATTTTGGCTTAGACAATGCGGTACCCATACAGTCGCTTTTGTCCCTTCCCCATTGCATGCAAATGTCGCACGATGGTTTAATGCTCACAGCTTATAATGTTTGCCAGTTCGCGAGTTCTCCGACGTAATCATTGTGTATTAACGCTTTTGCAAGATCTTCAGCAAATTCTGGAGTTCTTCCTGAACGTGGAGAGTCGCTGATGCGAATGCTATCTTGCTTAAAACGAAAAAAACCATTTTCTTGCCGTGTTCTGTCCAATCTAATTACCCTGTAGACGGTACAAACATTTCGGGCTGCTTCCGCTGCTGTCGCCCTCTGTTGAACTCAAACAGAAGAATATGACAGAAATGTTCCGATTTTTACCCTTGGGACTCTATTTCCTGGCGTCAACAGCTCCACTCACTGTCTCCAAATGACAAAATGACAATATGTAAACTCAAATAGCAACAGTGAGCTACAAATAAGAAATGACGATAAAAAAATCCATGGCAACCGGAATAGCAACCTGCGAAACAGAAACGCTACGAACCTAAGTACAAAACTATATAAACCTTAGAATAGACTTCATGCAGTTAATAAGTAAGACATCTTATAGAAACAAATCATGCAGCGCAAATGTTTTGGAACTCTATGCTCCACTACACATAAAAAAATTGAAAAATCTGAGCTATGTAGTAGCAGAAATCATCTCGATGTAGCCGTCTTTGCTGGCTGTGTCTCGTAGTTAAACAGCGTCACCTGTAAAGCTGAAAACTTTATTTAATATAACTGTAATCTCCGCTTGAGGGCGGTTATTCCCTCACGATATTAAATGCAGTTAAAATTAATGTAGTACTTTCGAAAAAGTTGTTCTTAAGTGAAGGCATGAGGAGGTATGGAACACGTGGAAGATTAACGTGAACACAGAGGTAGGGGAATGGAAATAAGTTCGTGAAATCTTTAATTATGTTCGCACATAATATAATATTCAGTACTTGAATAAAAGATATCGTATTTCATATAAAAATTCAATTCTAAGGACCATGTGCGTTTGTGTTACCATCCGGATATAATAGACAAAAGAAAATCACCACATATTATCATTATTGCCGAAATATTATTTGATGAGTTGAAGAGCAATGACACAAGTTACTCGCAACATTGAACGATTAAGATAAAATTGTATACTGATTCCACGTGTTCTGAAAAGCTGAATGTGCGAACGAAGACCTTATATTTCTCATGATCAACTCGACTGCAATACGTATCGTGGAAAGAAACCTATTGCTGTATAATCTGGAAAAGCACATAATGTATAATCACGTAAGAGCAACACAAGTGTGCAATCCAGCAATCATCTCAGCATAATCCAGAAAGAAGTCAGTTGAATATGCCCAGTTCACTATCACGAGGGAAAGTGTCTACACTACTAAGTGGAATTGGTACGTCGACGTCACGGCAGCAGGCAGAAGTCAAGAGTGTGTCTTTGTCCGAAGGCTGCGGGATCTTCCTAACTAATTCTGTAGCCAAGATTCCCTATGGGCTTACTCCCGACAAAGCTCGCACGACTTGCTGAGACTAACTTAGTTCCCACCCGGATATATTACTCCAGCAGACGGATCGGCTACTAGGGATGTTTGATGCAGACACGTGTCTATCGACGCGCACACAAATACACGGCACGAAAGGTGTCTGACAACAGGCGCATTTCAGGTTCTCGACATTTTCTGAAAACTACAAAATACTGCTTCTGTATCAAAGAAAATCTCTTAATAAATTGTCTGGTGCGCTGAAGCTGTCTGAATACAAATGTAAAGAAAACACTTGAAATTGGAGAAATAGTTTAAAAATTACAGTCCACAAGACACATTTTGTAGTTACCCACCAATATGCATTTTTTAGTCTTTAAGCTTTCCATTTCATTGGTTTCCGTGCAAGAATAACAGGTCGTGTTATAAGAAGTTGGTTGTGAGGGTTGAATTTTAATTTGACAATGTTCTCCACAAGCGTCGACTCGCTTTAATTCATCACATAAGAACCCTGTACTTGTTAGTCATAGTTGGCGCAAAAAGCAACGAGTAAGGCTGAAGATGAAACAATTTTCAGAGGAGTCGAACGAAATGAGAGCGTGGCGAATGAAGTGGCTGTGAAGAGTAAGAAACTCTGTGGAGTGCCCTTGTGAGGGGCAGGAAGCGCAGCTCTCGTCCCGGAATATTGTCAACGGGCGCTCTCGCCGTGCCATAACCGGCGCTAACGCTCCACGCCGCCTTATCTCTCCCGGGGCAGTTCGCCAATCTGTGCAGCACTAGCCGCGCTTATTAACACATTGCTACTTAGGCAAGTGCCGTCAAAACAAGTTACTCGTAAACATTTGAGTTTCGGTTAACTCGAATTTCACAATAAACTATACGTGAAAGCTTACCAACACCGCTAGAGAGGGTTTCGCTAATGCGTTTCCTAATAACGAACACGAATCTGTACAAGAACACAACAGATAAACGAGCATAAGCTCCTACAGCTTCAGGCAGCCACAGTGTAAGAGATATAGAGTCATCTTACACATTCCCCAGCTACAGCCAGAATCTGCCCTAGCACTGAAGTAATACTTTTAGCAACGACTTTAAGATTTAATACTGCGAACGAAAGTATCCCAGCTCGAACTAATAAAACCAATAAAAATATTTTAAAATACGAATTTGTGTCTATCATGGTCATTTATACTGAGATGACTGAAGTCATGGGATAGCAAGGACAGCAATATGCACATATACAGATAGTGGTAGCATCGCGTACACAAGGTGTAAAAAGGCAGAGCATTGGCGGAGCTGTCATTGATTCGTGTGAGAAGGTTTCCGATGTCGTTATGACCGCACGACGGGAATTAATAGACTTTGAAGGCGGAACGGTAATTCGAGCTAGACGCATGGGACATTCCGTTTCGGAATTCGTTAGGGATTTCAATATTCCGAGACCCACAGCGTCAAGAGCGTACCGACAGCAGCAACGTTTGTGTAGAGTTGTCAGTGCTAACAAACAAGTAGCACGGCGTGAAATAACAGTAGAAAACAATGTGGGATGTAAGGCAAGTGTATCCTTTAGGCCAATACAGAAAAATTTGGCGTTATTGAGGTATGGCAGCAGAGGACCGACGTGAGTGTCTTTGGCCAGTGGCTCTCCTGGGCTCGTGACCGTATCAGTTGCACCCTAGACAACTGGAAAACCGTGGAATGGTTGGATGAGTTCCTTTTTCTATTGATCAGAGCTGATGGTAGGGTTCGACGGTGGCGCAGATCCTACAAAGCCATAAAGCCAAGTTATCAACAAAGCACTGTGCACGCTGACGGTGGCTTCTTAATGGTGTGGGCTGTGTATGCATGGAATGGAATGTGTCGTCTGGTCCAATTGAATTGATCATTGATTGGAAATGGTTGTGTTCGCCTACTTGGAGACCATCTGCAGTCGTTCATAGAAGTCATGTTCCCAAACCAAGACGGAATTTTTATGGATGACCATGCGCCATGTCAACGGACCACAATTATTCGCAGTTGGTCTGAAGAACGTTCTGGACAGTAGGAGCGAATGATTTGGCCACCAAGATTGTCCGACATGAATCCCATCGAATATTTGTGGAACATAATCGAAAGGTCAGTAAATCCTGCGCCACAACACTTTAGCAACTATGGACGGTTCAAGAGGTAGCGTGGCTCAGTATTCCCGAAGGGGACTTCTAGTGACTTGTTGAGTTCATGCCACGTGGAGATGCTACACTATGCCGAATGAAAGTTAGTCCGACACGATATTAGGAGGTATCCCATGATTCTTGTCGCCTCAGTGTATTTCAAAAGCTCTGCACTTGCGTGGAGTCGATATTTGGACGTTAAAGACTATACTGCAGAAGCGCAAGTAGCTCAACAAACAATACCGTGAAACAGACAATTTTGTCCACCAGATTCACACAGTCACAGATGAGGTATTATCGAGCAGAAATCTGAAAATTACTTGGAAACAATATATGTTAACACAGAAAATACTTAGAGAGTCATAGTTTCCAAAATAAAAGCTGCTGTATTGTCTACGTTCTTCCCTTATTCGTCCACCAAGTCAAAATGCAGAGTTTCAACGAAACGATTAAAACACTTTCAAATGCAACAGTATGCGTACTTGACAGGGGAAACATATGGTCATGATACACCACTTTCGGTGTACTTAAACTACAGTGAACCTATATGAAAATACGAAAAGCTATTACATCAGCCAGAACGTTTCTTCCTTTTACTCTATGTTTCAATGAAGTTATAGCATCAGGGGGTTATTATTTCCTTTTTATTAAATAACTGGAAAAATGCTCTTTACTTTCTGTACATGTAAAATTTTAGTTTTTAAGAAAAGTATTCACACACTTCAAAACTTGTTACTACATGCTGTGGTTGTTGCGGTTTTTTGAATTTTGCATTGTAGCTGTTTTTCTCACAGTTTGTCATCACAGAGATCTTAATGAATTCAATCTTGTAAACAATGGTATGGTCCAAGTTTCAATAATTCAGTTTCCACAGTCGTAAATTTTCGGTGTAAGTAACTTTCTGCATTAAGTTCTCCATGGTTGCAGACAACAAACTGCGAAAAGAAACCTGTAACTCAAAATACAAAAAGACTACAGAAACCACAACATATGGTAACAACTCATTGGACAGAGATATAAAATGTGATCTTCCGGAATGCGAACCCAGCGTGTTAACTACTGCACCTCCTTGCTCGTTTCTTCCTCACATGAATTAAGCTTGCTGTGGCATCAAACCCCTGGTGAACATGTACACGTGGGAATGTGCAGTTATTTCAAAAAGCCACGATAAAGGCGATGGACTAAGTCAAATTTGAAGCTGTTTAGCTACATTCCTCTACCCACAGGACATGGCAGTTTTCAGTGGCATAATTGTCAATATGTCAAAGCCAGAGTTGTGGTACAGTAGTATGGCGCAACCGAGAGCGAGCTCACACCTCAGTAACCTGCATGGGACGGGTAATGAGTGAACGCTTCCACGCATCCCTGCTTATCACATGTAATTCAAAAGAACAATCAGAATTTTAAAAAAATAAAAATAAAAAATACGATAAAGTGCGTACAGGATTCTGCGGGTTCGGTACAAACTTAATTATGTGTATGGATAGAGTAATAATGACTCAATGTGGCTCAATAGCCTGATGCAAGTCTTTCTATTGGACGCCACTTCGGCGACATGTGTGTCCCTAACCCAGCCCAGTTAAACAACCAGGTATAGAGGACACACAGTTTAACCTTGAATCCGAGCCACGTATTGTTTCTAGCGACGGCTCACATCTTTGCGAGGTGAAGGCTAGGTTAAAACGAAGAGTGAAAAATCCGTGGTCAGACTGCTATTCAGTCCCGCGATTTCTCGGTTTTCAACCGAGCACTTTACTGCTAGTCCTTCAGGCCCTAGATGTAGATAGACACTTCATCTATAGGTTTTTATGAGTGAGTTAGCGAGTATCGAAATATCTAACATAAATGCCCGTATCGTTTTCTTGCAGTGACTTAGAAGCTTAAATGCTTCACACCGCCGTAGACCTTAGTATATGACATAAATTTCAACTTGGTATCTCCACCCGTTCCACACAAAAAGGGATCTTAACACATGGACAGACAGAGAGACAGGCGGAAAACGAAGTGAACCTGTAAAGGTTCCATTTTTACCAACTGAAGTACGCAACACCAGTTATTTGCAAATACTGAGATGTGTCCTGTATGACTCCTGTAGAACTGTGCATATGTGTATATATGTTTGAATCTTAACTAATTCGAGACAAGAGAACCACATTTATCTGGAAAAACAGTCCCGCGAAATTCGTCATTATTACTAGCACATTCACAGCACCCACAAATCAAGTGTTTTTAGGGTTCCTTGCCTCAGTGAGTACAAATGGTACCCGTATAATATGACTTTGTAGTCCGTTTGTCTGTAGGTCTGCTAACACCCCTTTTCCACAGGAACGGGTAGTGGTATCAAGTTGAAATTTATGCCAAATACTAAGATCTAATTTCAAGTCAACAGAGTCAGCCATTACAGTCGGCCATTTATCACTCGTCAAGACCTATAGATGAACTACTAGGAACCCAGCAATGCTTTACAAAAAATTGTCTATCTTCAAATTTGTGAATACGTTTCTTAAAAACTGAAAATTTGTACGTACAGATAGTAAACAACAATTTTCTTGTTATTTAATAGAAATAAAATGCAAACCCACTGATGATCCTGTAACTTCAGTGAAACATAACCTGATAAAAAGAAGAAAAGAACTGTGTTTGCTCGAGATGGAACCTATCCAAAAACAGAATGAACTATTCTGGAACACGGTAGTTGAGGTAGTGACAGAATTAGACGAAGATGGAGTAGCAGTCCTGTTGGGTGAATTCAATGCAGAACTGAATGCAGAGAAAAGATTAAAAGGCCCTGTAAGAGAATACGTGTAACACAAGGGAACCAACAAGAATAGAAAGAGGCTAATGGATCTGTGCAGCAGGCACAACATGAGAATAATGACCACTCACAATAAAGCCAAGGCATCTAAGAAGAAGACATGGATGAGTCCAGGTAGTAAGACTGGTGAAAGTAGTGATCCGAGAGCAGGAGCATAGAAGATTATGAAAAGAAAAAAAAAGACAATAGAAGAGAATCTTGCCATTATTTTACTGAAATTAAATGGAAATAGCTACCAAACACATATCTAAAAATTAAAATCATGAACTCACACAGGTTTTACAAACAACTTTTGAACAGACACAAGCTTGAATTTGTAAGGAATATTACAAGTAGAAACACATGGTGAAAAAGTGAGGGCTCCAAGTAACAAGAAAAGAAAACGCAAGTGGTCGATGGATGAGTGAGAAGAAGCTGTTAAGTTTAGAAAAAAAGCTTGAGAGATTGACAGACGACTGAGACAGAAAAATACTGTAAGATTTATGATGCAATGAGAAGAACAACCGGTAAAACAGTAAGCAATGCCAGGAGAAACAGATGGAATGAGAAGCTGAAAGAATAAGATGAGGCATTAAAGAAAAACAACACGAGGTTTCTGAAACACCTACAGGGAAAGCTAATGCATTTGTAGAACAGCAAAAAGAACAACGGTCGTACATCAACCATCATTAAAGTGGTAAAAGCGATTAAAGCTCTCAAGAACAATAAGGCTGCAGGTACCGATGGCAGTTGTGCCGAGGAAATTAAGTGGGATGCTCTGGCGATAGAGGATAGTATGTATCAAATAATAATGGTCATCTGGATGGACAGAAAGATACCAAAATGCTGTATAGAAGCCATCATTATTCCAATGCATAAGAATGATGACAAAAAGGTACTGAATAACTATAGAGGGATCCCATTTCTGAATATCGGGTACAAGACTAGATTCTTGTGAAGTAGAGTGAAAGAGCAACTCGAGTCAAGCACTGGAGACTATTAGGCTGGTTTTTGAAAAGGGGGTAACTGTAACGAACAGATTTTTGGACTCAAAAGGATATAGGAACATCATCCCAGGAAAAGTAAGAACACTGTAATGACCTTCGTGGACCTCACCAAAGCTAAGAATTCTGTAGACAGGAATGTGCTGTGAAATGTTCTCTGTGACAGAAGACTGAACACAGCAAGATACGAATGTGTGTACAATTTAAAGTGTACGAATCGTGAACAAAACAAAATCTAACTCCACAGTAGACCACCTAGCCTCTGCCGATGATACGGCATTGTTAAACGAGAAAGAAGCAGATTAAAAAGTGGTGCTGGAAAATCTCGCAGTAGCTGCACCAAAATCCAGTCTCAAGACATCGTACAATAAAAGCAAGTTTCGGAATTGAGAGACCAACTGGGAAGTTGAAGGTCAGGTAGTGAGGAACGTGAACAGAGTTCGTTACATGGGGGAAACATAACAGGCAAATTACAGCCCAATAAGAGAATAATAGATGGGTCTCAAACGCTGCACAAACTGCGATACAAAATATACGGAGACGACCACTAGGGAAAGATAGCCGGCTGGAGGACGACGAACGAAATATCTCGAGAGATATCTGGGGGCTCGAAAAAAATATGTCAAGTCTTGATACGTAGACCAAGGCAGGAGCTGAATCAGAGTGATGAAACAATTTCAGGCATGATACGCAAGAGAACACTTATTTGCCGGGCTCATCATGAGGAAGGAGGAGAACACTTTGATCAAGAAGATATGGAACGTAACAGGCCTAACAGGAAATAAGATGATTAAAGTAATCGGGGGAATGGAAAAAAATGAAATAAGCGAAAAAAATCTATGCGGAGCAGTGCAGAATACGTCCAGCTAATGGAATTCAGTGGAAGGTTATAGGTGAACTGATATTAGACTCAAAATTAAGATTAGGGAAGCAGAGAAAACTAGGAAGGCAGACAAAATGAAGGAACATTGGGAAGAAAGAAGACATACTGAACAAGTCACCTGTGATCCTAAAGGGTCAAAACGTACCAGACAAACAAACTCCGTCTCTAATGACCCCTTCGACGAGACGCTAAAGCCTAATCTTCTTCCATTCAGTTTTCATCTTCCCAGGATTCTCGTATTCATTATTTCGTAAACCCTTTGAAATTTGCTGCAACATTCCTAACAGAGGATATCATTTCCAAGAGAAAACCTATACTTCAAAACGTTAGTCGTGCACATAGTGTTGATTGGACAAATAATTCTACTGGAAATCTGTTGGCGTGACAAGGGCACACGATCTAAGACAGTGGTAACGAAAAGAAGGCATTCTGCTAAACGAGAAGTAGTTTGAACAGAAGGACACGAACTAGCAGTTTTAAAGTAGGGCGACGAACTTTTGTCCAAAAAACTTTGTTTCGAGACTGCTGATTTAAACTCCGAAAGCCAGATGATGAGAGAGTCTCGAAATCTTTAAAACTGCTTATGAATAAATAGGATCGAAACGTTTATTATCTAGGATATGTTTTTGAAAGACATAGCATCGCTTTCATTGCGAAGTGGGTGATGTTTAGTATCACTACGTTAACGTTTAATGATCTTCGACATTCAGCCCCGCTCAAAGCATTTCATAAGTGTAGTGTTTGGTAGAAAAAACGCAACTTGTCTACGTACGCCTGTGACCTATTGTGAAATGTTTCATTAAAAACACAGTATTTTCCTTTCCACAAAATAATTGTTATTTCTACGTATATGCATGGATGAATAGTTGCTAACGAAGTTGAAAGTTACGTTTTCTTGCCACAAGGCATTAATATGGTGTACGGTTAAAGCTTTTTTATCTCCCCAGATATGTCGAACCGTGTTTAAAAGCGATGTTGAGTCAGGTTTCTACGAATACTGTGGAGATTCATATCGCAATAGTCTCGAAAGTAACGGAAACGTAAGAAAAATTTAGGTGAAACAAACAGCGTATGCGTTTATCAGGGGAGAAAAAAAAGCGCAAAGTTTCACTTAATTTATTCGATATCTGGAGACAACACTACACTTGCGAAAGAGCGTGGTTCTAAAATTCTTAAAGGATGATTACAGTAAGTTCGATTTAATGTATTGGATCCATAATAGACCGCAGTAAATGCGGTTGTCTAACGTTTGGAAAGAACTGGACTGCTGCTCATTTGTTAGTCGGTTGCAGAAACGACGAGAAATCAGAAATAGTTTTGAAAAGTAGAAAACCATTAGTCACTGAAGTCTGTTAGAAAATTTCAATATGTGGTTTTCAATTAAGAATGTAGGTATATCTTGCAACCATATAAATAGCACTATCACAGGCATCGTAGTTTTAAGACAAAATGAATAAAAAGATTGTATTGAGACAGGTACCGTAACTAAGCAACAACCAGGAGTGCCCCCCTCCCCGCCCCCCCCCCCCCTGCTATATGCTTTACCGAGTAAAGGTATGCATATGCAGATTCTAAGATGAAAGAGTTAAGTACGGCGGAGAACAACCTACGTATGCGCAGAGATCAAGAAGAAAAATCGTGACAGATGGCGCCGGCCAATCTGGGTTTGCACCACGCAGGAGCTTAAGATCTGACGAATAGAGACAAGAAAAGATGTCGTACTGGTAAACCCAAAAACTTCTGCAGTCAAGATTACGTGATAACCAGTTACGGTGAAAAAGTGTGCGAGTGTAACCTGAAGAATGGTGTATTCTGTCAGAAATACTAAGTAGTGCATTTCTTGCCGTAGATACAATGAAGATACATTCATTAGCTGCACTTGTGTCTTCAAATGTTTAACTAAGTTCCAAGGGCGGTGAGGAGCTCTTCGAACTGTATAACTACGCTGGCTGCAGTTCACACTCGGTTTTTCAGGTCTTTTTACACGTTATTTGCCCGATTCCCATTTCATCTCTCTTATAAACACTACAAAACTTACTCACATAAGTAATACGAAGAACTGGATAAGTTTTCCAGAGTATGGGTTCCATTCTGCAGCGGAGTTTGCGCTGTTGTGAAACTTTTAGAGACGGTAAAAATTGTCTAACAGACCGAGACTCGACCCAGGACAGTCGAGTTCCTGAGATATCCATGCGGCCTCAATGGCGCCATTACGTGTCTCGTACTTTTCAAGGAGTTCTGCGTAACTTGCAGGACAAGTATTCCTCGGAGAATGGCCTTCGCCGAGAATGGCTTATCCAGAGTCTAAGGTTTATTTCGAAAATGAATCTTTCATTCTGGATTGGAGGGTGTACTTTTGTGAAACTTGATGACAGCTTAAAACTGCACAAGTAATGTAGGAGAGCTTCTGTATACTTAGAACGGCAGGAGATGGATACTAGCATAGTTGAGGTCGTGGTTTGTGGCTGGATACAACAGTCATCCAGAGCATGTGACGGACAATAATGTATTCTCCATCACGGAACACACGGCGGACTCCAGAGTACAGATGTAGATGAAGGACTACATTTAGAGACGAATCTTTTGTTCATTTCATGTTATGATGATACTGTGCCTTAGAAGAAGTGGTTACAAATCAATTACAACCACTGAAAATAATTCTAAGATTTGGTATTCCTTTTTGTTTCATGTTTTTACGATAAGAATCCTATAAACCACTGCTCAATGTATGGCTCAAAGAACTACCAAATGAGTAACAGTGAATGTGAATGTATAGTTTTTTTTTTAATTTCAAAGTTTTTTCGACGGATAGTTACCGGAGACAAAACACATGATTAAATCACTGAAGGTTAACGGAAAATAATCTATCCTGTATTTGATATGTGAATTATGCCGGCATTCACTTTTGAGTGTTTTAGGATAACCCAGAATACAATAACCCAGGAAGTGCGACGGGTGTCAACCCCCGACTCTACTGATTATTCCCCGCTATTAAACACAGCATTATTTATGCTGAGAAAGGAATTTACAACCCTAATAATTACATCCGTACTTTAATTTTATCTAAGAATTCTCTGCACTTAGAATGGGGAGACGTATGTCCAAACCACATATAACAAAAAATTCTTTCCCATTGTGGTAATAGGTATTACAAAATTATACTTTCCTGGAAGTCACAACTAATGTCCAAACCACATATAACAAAAAATTCTTTCCCATTGTGGTAATAGGTATTACAAAATTATACTTTCCTGGAAGTCACAACTAATAGTTACCTATAAGATAAATTTTTATAAAACTTACCTGCCTGATGAATTTACGATAATCGTTATCGACAGAACACATGCTTTCTGACAATAGTTCGTATTTCGAACAGTAGACGCATGGTAACATAACGTTTACTTCACTAATTAAAGAGAAGTATAAAAACCATTTTCTGGAAAAAAGTACGAAACTGTACGGAAGGGAAGAATTAAGAAAACAAGGTTTTTACAGTCAACGTGTCTTTAGAGTTTCCTGCCAGCAATTAAGTATTCTTCCGAGAATGGTTGTGATACACTTATCCAAAATAACCAGCACTTATAATTTACTTTCTGCGTAGAATATTTCGTCATAAGCCAGCGAACATCAAGGAAGGATAATAAGTAACTCTAGGTGACAAAGACGGCAATTGCAAGTGAAACGCTTAACAAATAAGGAGCCCGAAAATTATGGAGACATTACTCACAGGCAATTGCAGTTTAAGGGTAGGCTCGCTTTCCTACGTTTCAGTCTCCGTCGATGAGGTGGGTGCTTATAGTCTTCAGAACTGCCGGCCGGTGTGGCCGTGCGGTTCTAGGCGCTTCAGTCTGGAACCGCGAGACCGCTACGGTCGCAGGTTCGAATCCTGCCTCGGGCATGGATGTGTGTGATGTCCTTAGGTTAGCTAGGTTTAAGTAGTTCTAAGTTCTAGGGGACTGATGACCTCAGATGTTCAGTCCCATAGTGCTCAGAGCCATTTGAACCATCTTCAGAACTATGTTTGTGAGCTCAACACACACATTAACTGGGATAACACACCGTTTACGTGCAATATCTATCGCTTTGGCGTAAGTGTATTGTCCGAGCGTCGAAATGAGAACGAAAGAGGTTCCAATGAAACTCCTCTATGATGTCACAGGTTCTTTAGTTGAGGGCAGTCATCTTCCTGCGTAGGCTGTTGTTATATTTAGATATAACCACTTTATTTCATAATTTAGCAATTAACTAATTTCGCCCCCTTGGGAATTATTAACTTATATCGCAGTAAAAATTTTGTAGTGGATACAGCACGGTATATTGCACACATCTCTGTGGATTAAGCAACATGCTAATAAGAGAACAATCGTAGGAATTAGGGATGAGACGTGAAATTCATATGCGAAATGAAAAAAATATGCGACGTCGTTAGTATTTTGTCACTCTTACAGCATGTAACACATTAAAATACGCTGGTTCAAATATTTAATATGCAAAATGATTTTATGACGCCAACCACGTCATGAGTATTTCCATTTTAATTTGTTACACTAACGTATTTTACTATGTTGCATGCTGGACAGTGATAAAATCCTGATAAGTGTCGAAATTTTTACATTTTACTCATGAATTTCACGTGTGGTATAGTTGTACCCGTAACTGCTATGGTTGTGCAAAACTCTTACTAGGAACGCCAACACGTGTTGCTTTCTCCACACAGATGTACCCAATATATCATGCTACATGCGCTACAAAATTTTTACTGTGATGTAGCTTCATAATTACCAAGGGGTGAAATCAACTAATCGTTTATTTCATAATTTAACAATTAGTTGGTTGTTTCAAAACAAAACAATAATCTATACAGGAAAATGTCTCCTCTCAAGCAATTCACAGTGGTTGTCGAGCCGTACAAATAAAAGATGTACTCTTTACCCTTGATATTAACGCCTTACGTCACTAGATAGGATTGGAGATCGTTCTAGAGATCGACGATCATTGATAGAACTTCTGTACAACATTTAAGTAGACCACTTCGTGTTTATTATTCCTTATGAGGCTTTCTGGCTACAGAAGTCATCAGATCAAATTAAAATGTTAATCATGGATTCAATGTATCGTGTCAACAACTGCACTCTATGTTTAATAAAATACAGGTGTGGTTACTGCTATGATCGATACGTGTCATAAAGAATAAATAACAATTCGTTCTGTGTGTAAACGCCGTTCGCTTCGAAGTAATATTTACCGCAGTAGCGACGGATTTAACCGTTAATTCCGTATTTGTCCGCGCCCATGATGTCTTCGTTCAAAGGTAGTGCACACTAATGTGTTAAATATGAATCAAGGCCTATTCATTGTGGTATACGCCGTTTCTGTACTTCCTCAGAGTTTAAAGCTGTGAACCAGATTGGAACTCGACGCTGATGTCAACTGAAACTTACAATTAAAACATGTTTTCTCGGTCATTTAGTTATATTGTTAAAACAACACGTGGTATAGGTATATGTATAGACCCTCTTATTAAATCACCATCGCAGCACTAAAGGCGAGGTGATTAACAATAATGCCCTTCAACTTTGTCACATGCTTGGACTGTATGTATCGCATGTGCAATGGTCTGTGAACATGTTCATCAACCCTTTGTTATCAGGATACCGGACTTATGATCTGTAATTCTGTAAATGTATGTCTCATAACGTGCAGAGAAAGAAGATCGTGGAACGGATTAAGTTATGGTTTACCTTACCAACGAAGATCAAGTTGAATTCTATCAGACCATTAAATATACCGCGCATTCATTGAATGTAGTTACATGTATGTTAAGGTGTTATAAGTGTTTGCTTGTACTCGTAAATAGGCTGTAGAGATATGTTCCTGAAAAAAATTTTATCTTCTGAAATATTTTGAATGAGTGGTTCGATGGAAAGCGTGTAGGGGGCATGTAGAGACTTTATAAACTTTTAAAATTAACATTTATTATTTAGGAGTGATATGGTAAATTAGTTTTTGTGTCTTTATTCGACATTCCCGCGCATGGTCGTCACACTTTACATGTCGGCAAGCGTACAGAGCGTCCATCATGGCTGGCGTCCTTGAGTCTGTTCCTTATGCTACTCAGGCACCTCGACGCGTGACACGAATTCCTCTCGGCGCACTTCTTTTGAGTGTTCAAGATGCGCTGTGGCAATTTATTAAGGATTCAGAACAAGTTTTAGGTTAATATGTAATATGATTTGGCTAAAGAAAAGTTGCAGGCTTATTTTAAAATATTTGTGTCATACTGATGGAAATACTGGAGTCCTTATGATGTAAATAGATGAAGCGCTAAGATGGAAATCGTTTCTACTTTAGTTTCTGGACAAAAAGCTCAAGCGTTGCGTTTACAGCCAAACCAAATGGTCATATTCCGTTTCCATTCACTGTAGGAGATGATGTTATTTAATTTGAACAGTCCAAACACTCATTCCACAGCGATATCACATGGGACGTCTATAAAAAATAGTATTATACAAATATTAGTAAAAAAATAGTAACTGAGTAGTTATAACAGATTCCAAACAACAATGCGAAACTATTTCCATACGAAGCCACAAAAATTCCGTATAGAGAAGATGAAATTCTGGGTGGAAAGAATAAGTTCGTGAATGTGTTTTTTATTACCTAATTCCTCATTCGCATTCATTCGTTTGAGACGGAGCACAAGTTCGAATTCGACAAAACCAGCGTCGGTCTTTGTCCAGAGGAACCATCCTAGCATCAGACGGGCTATACTAGCTCGGAAAGTGTTTCTCAGATCCAAGGGATAGATTCACACGGTTATTCACCAGGTCTCAGAATGTTAGAGTGAAATTTCTGTATTTCAACAAGAGCTACTTCGAAATGTTCAGGTCCGCATCTCGTGGTCGTGCGGTAGCGTTCTCGCTTTCCACGCCCGGGTTCCCGGGTTCGATTCCCGGCGGGGTCAGGGATTTTCTCTGCCTCGTGATGGCTAGGTGTTGTGTGCTGTCCTTAGGTTTAAGTAGTTCTTAGTTCTAGGGGACTTATGACCACAGCAGTTGAGTCCCATAGTGCTCAGAGCCATTTTTTCGAAATGTTCATTCTACGAATCTGGACACTGATGTGAAAAACCAAAAAAAGTCATTCTTGAGGCTCGTCGCATAACGGAAGACTTGCAGCCATTTAGTATTTCCGATATACGCGATTATTGTAACCTGGTCCATATTCTGTTGAGAATAATTACTTATGCACTTAATAAAATATCAATATGTAGATCCTACCTGAGAGGTGTGTAAAGGAGCTGCAACAATGTTTCTGCTTCTTAAGTAAAAACCTATTCTTAGAATTCATCTAACTTGCTTAGGCAATTGTACCGTGTTTCCTTTTACCATACGTAAGATGAAAAAGAAAGAAACTGACAGCTGTTTATGCCACCTTTCTATGTACACGTAAATTTAGGCAATATGAAGGCCTTCATACACAAAAAAAAAAAAATCAGGAAAGATCGCAAGTATTATAAACTACTGTCTGTTAAATTCTTGACATCCAGAAAGAGAGATGCGAAACAAATCTAAGGCCGGAGGATGTGAGAAGCGTTTTCCAGCAGAACAGGTTAAGAAGTAAGTACCAGTTTACCTAGTCTATTTCGAGCGACGCATCTTAGCGTGTGCATGAGTTCGAAAGCGGACGCATGATTGAACTCCAAGAACTGAGTGAATCACACCGTGATAATTCACTCATACAAAGCCTGTTACTGCGGCGATATGTTCGAGTACACCATGCAATGTGACTACAGTGCTGTTCTCATGCGTATAGCCGCAACGAGCGGTATACTGTTGATTGGAGTACTGAACACCTATCAGCGTCGATATTAGAAACCGTCTCCCTCGGGAGATGTACGCAAGCCGCTCCATATCGACACAACTAATGAAAGCTGTCCATCTGAACCTTCATACTGTACTCTACTCTTGGTCTCCCTATGCACCCATCCCCCTTCATGCACTACCAAATGAACTACTCGTTTTTTCCTCAAGGGGTGTCCTATCAACCTATCACTTCTTTGATTCACAATTTACCGTAAATTTCTGTTCTCCCCAAATCGATGCAGCATCTCTTCATTAGGTATGCTATCTACCCATTTAATCTTCAGCATTATTCTGTAGCACCACATTTAACAAGATAATATTGTCTTAATTTTTGAATTGTTTATTATAAAATATAAACCTCCAAGGCCGGAAACGTCACAGTTAATAAAATATTTAAGGCTATTATGCCGTGGTCGGATGGATTTAACATTAAAACTGACGTTTCGTCCTCATCTGCGGACGACATTTTCAAGGAGGTCGTAGCTACTTTGAGTGTCCGATTTACACCATGGCACGCTACTGACTACGTCAAAATTCGTTTACACGTGCTTCCGCGCAGTGGCGTAACGTCACATGTTTTTAATACCCGAGGGTAAATGGTCACTGTCGTTTTCAGTCGTCCGCTCTTACTACCACCAAATAGTAGAAGACTAGTACACATCTTCTTCAGCACAGGGGTCCAGACATCGTTCAGTTTCACGCCTTCCTCCTTCATACTGAAATTCCTGGGGTCTTCAAAAATCCCTGCCGCGCGGTATTAGCCGAGCGGTCTTGGGCGCTGCAGTCATGGACTGTGCGGCTGATCCCGGCGGAGGTTCGAGTCCTCCCTCGAGCATGCGTGTGTGTGTTTGTCCTTAGGATAATTTAGGTTAATTAGTGTGTAAACTTAGGGACTGATGACCTTAGCAGTTAAGTCCCATAAGATTTCACGCACACACACATTTTCTCAAAAATCTCTATGGCCTCTCTGTATAGCCTTTCGTGGTATCCGCTTGTGGCTGCCAGTACTTGAGTTCTGTCAAAATGAATGTGGTGGTCTCCTTGCTGCCAAGAATGTTCCGCAACAGCTGATCTGTCAGTCTTCCCCCTTCTACAGTTGCCCTTGTGCTCTTCTGCACTAGACTAAAAGAGCATAATGGAAACTGTAGAAGGCGGGAGAGTGACAGATCAGCTGTTGCAGAACATGCTTTTCAGCCAAGATATCGCCATATTCTAGTGTAGACTAGACTAGAAGAATACGAGAGCAACTGTAGAAGCGGGAAACTGACAGGTCAGCTGTTGCGGAAGATGCTTTGCAGCCAGGAGACCACCACGTTCATTTTGATAGGACTCAAGTACTGGCAGCCACAAGCGGATACCACGAAAGGCTATACAGAGAGGCCATAGAGATTTTTGAACACCCCAGGAATTTCAGTAGGAAGGAGGAAGGCGTGAAACTGAACGATGTCTGGACCCCAGTGCTGAAGAAGATATGTACTAGTCTTCCACTATGGGGTGGTTGCAAGGAAATGTCCTCCGCGCGTCGGAACGAAACGTTGGACTTTAATATGAAATGCATCCGACCACGGGGTAACAGCCCAGAAATTTTATTAATTATGAATTATTTATTGCCAACTTTTGAGGTCTGTTCAAATCTTCAGTCTAGGCAAATACCTTAAGAAACGACTTCCTAACACTCGTTTTTGCAGTGAGTAAATGGAGTCCACCCAAACAAATACTGCTCATCACGTCACCCAGTGTCGACGAAAGGTGTCAGTTTGTTTCTTGTTACGAATAAAATGATTTTTAAAGCGGGATTTTACCTGCTTGTTCGACAGAGCGGCCCCTAATTATTCTAATGCGGTATTCGTTTTACCGATATGAATCAGCAGGAACAGTAAAACACGAAGAACAAACAGTACTCCTGCAGCGACACACTGCCCTGGCCCTTGCCGACTGCCGTCGTCTTCCAGGAGAGCTGCTCAGTTGTTTCTGGAGTACTGGTTGTCTTTTACTGTTCCTGTTAGTTCATACCGATAAAACAAATTTCGCACTACATTTATTTATGGCAGTTCTATCGAATGAGCACATAAAATTCCACTTTAAAAAATTTTTATTCGTATAGAGAAACATCCCGGCGGTTTCCGTCGACGTTTGCGCCGCATGAATGACATGAAGAGCAGTATTTGTTTGCAGTACCTGCACGCTGCAAAAATGAAATTGAAAATATCTGGCGTAACACCGAAGAAAATGCGCCTGGCGACTCTTACGAGAGACACCCTGTTTAAGAGAAGCAGAGGCGAATGGGAAACAGCATTCTGGAAACGGACATGCTGGTCAGCTGAGCTAATAATAATGAGCGTATGGCGTTGGTGACCGGGAGACCCCTCGCGGGGCGGTTCGGCCGCCGCTCCACAAGTTCTTTAACGCCACTACGGCGAATTGCGAGTGAATGAGGATGAAATAATGATGAAAGACACACAACACACAGTCATCTCGAGGCAGAGAAAATCCCTGACCCCGCCGGGAATCGAACCCGGGACCCCGTGCGCGTGAAGCGAGAACGCTACCGCAAGACCACGAGCCGCGGACGTCAGCTGTGGTGATCGGCGTGTTCTGTCGTGATGATGGTTGAAGGTCGGTGAAACAACGATTATGTAATAAGGGTTTACACACAGGACGTGGACATCGGAGGCCTGCCCGCTCTGTATAGGAGGACAGGTCTGGTGGCAGAGTGCAGTCTTGATGAAGGTACAAGTGTTTCGGAGCACACCGTTAAGCGCACATTGTTGAACACGAGGCTCTGTAGCAGATGTCCCCCACACGACCCCAAATTACCGGTAACCCAACAATTTTGTGAATTATGATTGTAGTGGGCGCGGGATCATCGGTACTGGGCCGTTGATTAATGGTGTTGCCTGGTCGGATGACTTACGGTTCTTCTTACTGCAGGTCGATATCCGTCATCCAGGTGGACCGTTGCTCGATACATGCGCCACATGACGGACGCAGGTGAGTCTTAGCAGCACGTTCATAAATGGTTCAAATGGCTCTGAGCACTATGGGACTTAACATCTGAGGTCATCAGTCCCCTAGAACTTAGAACTACGTAAACCTAACCAACCTAAGGACATCACACACATCCAAGCCCGAGGCAGGATTCGAACCTGCGACCGTAGCAGTTGCGCGGTTCCGGACTGAAGCGCCTGGAACCGCTTGGCCACAACGGCCTGTTTTCCAGCAGAATAATGCCCGTATCACAAGGCCAGAATCGTTCTACAGTGGTTTCAGGAGCTTCATAGAGAACTTGTGTTGATGCATCGGCCACCAAATTGGCTTGACCTGAGCTTTGAGGAACACATCTTGGAGTTATAGGGCGACATCTCCGCACCGACAAACAACCGTCCCACAATTTACTGGAATCTGTAGGACATCTTCTATCCATGCCATGCCAAATGGCTGCTGTAGTGCTTTCCACGTGTGCACCAGCGCGGTGTAAAGCGGATGGTCGTAATTGTTTTGGATCATCTGTGTATGCTCGGTCACCCATGTTATATGATCTACACGTACAGCAAGCAGTTAAATTAGCTAAGGAGAAATAAAAGTTTTGAGATTTGCCGTTGACATTGCTGTTCAATCAGAGAAGTCAAATGACTTGAGAGACCAGTCGAACGAAATGGATAGTGTCTTGGAAATACGTAATAAAATGAATATCAACAGACGCAAGATATGAGTCAAAGACTGTAGTCGAATTAAATCATGTGATGTTGAGGGTGTCAGAATAGGAAATAAGACGCTGAAAGCATAACACAAATTTAGCTTCTTGTTGTATTTGTGGCTTTCAGTCTGCAAAATAGTCTGATGCAATTCTCCACGGTATGTCCTATCAGTCGATCCTTTCTTTTAGTCAAGTTGTCCCGTACATTTATTATTTCGCCAATTATATTCAGTGGCTCTTCATTTGTTGTTCGATGTACCCATATAATCTTCAGAATTCCTCTGTAGCACCACATTTCAGAACCTTCGACTCTCTTTTCGTCTCTGCTGCTTCTTGTCCTCTGTTTCTCATCCGCACAAGGCTACACTCCAGATAACTACCTTCAGAAAAGACTTTCTAACACTTAGCCTGATATCAGACGTAAACAAATTACCCTTTTAGAGAAACCTTTCTCTTGCTATTGCCAGTCTGCATTTTACTTTCTCTCTCATGTGCCACCTTCAGTTATTTTGTTGCGATTACAGAATAGCACTTCAACCACTCATTTCGTAATTATTTATCTCATTATTGTGTGATTTAATTGGACTATATTACATTACCTTTGATTTACTTTTTGTAATGTTCATTTCACTTGTTCTTGCAAGTCGTGTTATGTCTGAGTGAATTACGATGTCAACGGCAATCATCAATTTTTATTCTTTCTTTTACCAGAAATTTAATTTTCTTTTCAAATTTATCCTTCGCTTCCCTCGGTGCTTTCAAAATTTAGTGACTGAATGACAGTGGGAAAACGTGGGGGTAGATTACAACGCTGTCTCACTTCCTTCTCAGCCACTGCTTCCCTTTCATATACACTCCTGGAAATGGAAAAAAGAACACATTGACACCGGTGTGTCAGACCCACCATACTTGCTCCGGACACTGCGAGAGGGCTGTGCAAGCAATGATCACACGCACGGCACAGCGGACACACCAGGAACCGCGGTGTTGGCCGTCGAATGGCGCTAGCTGCGCAGCATTTGTGCACCGCCGCCGTCAGTGTCAGCCAGTTTGCCATGGCATACGGAGCTCCATCGCAGTCTTTAACACTGGTAGCATGCCGCGACAGCGTGGACGTGAACCGTATGTGCAGTTGACGGACTTTGAGCGAGGGCGTATAGTGGGCATGCGGGAGGCCGGGTGGACGTACCGCCGAATTGCTCAACACGTGGGGCGTGAGGTCTCCACAGTACATCGATGTTGTCGCCAGTGGTCGGCGGAAGGTGCACGTGCCCGTCGACCTGGGACCGGACCGCAGCGACGCACGGATGCACGCCAAGACCGTAGGATCCTACGCAGTGCCGTAGGGGACCGCACCGCCACTTCCCAGCAAATTAGGGACACTGTTGCTCCTGGGGTATCGGCGAGGACCATTCGCAACCGTCTCCATGAAGCTGGGCTACGGTCCCGCACACCGTTAGGCCGTCTTCCGCTCACGCCCCAACATCGTGCAGCCCGCCTCCAGTGGTGTCGCGACAGGCGTGAATGGAGGGACGAATGGAGACGTGTCGTCTTCAGCGATGAGAGTCGCTTCTGCCTTGGTGCCAATGATGGCCGTATGCGTGTTTGGCGCCGTGCAGGTGAGCGCCACAATCAGGACTGAATACGACCGAGGCACACAGGGCCAACACCCGGCATCATGGTGTGGGGAGCGATCTCCTACACTGGCCGTACACCACTGGTGATCGTCGAGGGGACACTGAATAGTGCACGGTACATCCAAACCGTCATCGAACCCATCGTTCTACCATTCCTAGACCGGCAAGGGAACTTGCTGTTCCAACAGGACAATGCACGTCCGCATGTATGCCGTGCCACCCAACGTGCTCTAGAAGGTGTAAGTCAACTACCCTGGCCAGCAAGATCTCCGGATCTGTCCCCCATTGAGCATGATTGGGACTGGATGAAGCGTCGTCTCACGCGGTCTGCACGTCCAGCACGAACGCTGGTCCAACTGAGGCGCCAGGTGGAAATGGCATGGCAAGCCGTTCCACAGGACTACATCCAGCATCTCTACGATCGTCTCCATGGGAGAATAGCAGCCTGCATTGCTGCGAAAGGTGGATATACACTGTACTAGTGCCGACATTGTGCATGCTCTGTTGCCTGTATCTATGTGCCTGTGGTTCTGTCAGTGTGATCATGTGATGTATCTGACCCCAGGAATGTGTCAATAAAGTTTCCCCTTCCTGGGACAATGAATTCACGGTGTTCTTATTTCAATTTCCAGGAGTGTAATTCGATTCTCGTGACCGCAGTCTTATTTCCGTACAAGTTGAAGATAACCTTCCTCTCTTTGTAAGTATATCCCTGTCTCTACCTCCATTTCAATCATTATTTCGCCATCCATTGCCACAAAAGGTTTGCCGAGTGGCGAAATGTACTGTATCCGATGGAATCTCTCTTTGCTCAGTCGTATACTGCTGGACGTTTAGCTTCGAGGTAAGTGTGATCTTAACAGCACCCGCTCCATCAAACAAATCCACTTTTAATTCAGGATTATCCCCAGTCACATGTGGCGAGGTGTGTGCAAGACCGCTTCGAAGACGGGCCGTTACCACTACTATACAGGCGTACGCGTTCGCTGATATGTAGCTCATCCAACACCTGTTTGTGATATGGCTGGTCGGTGACTTTTTCGTCACAGTAACAACTGCTATGGTTTTGTAGACTCGCTTACAGACTGAAGACGATTCGGAGTCAGTCTGACTCTCTGCTAGGACTTGGTTTCCACTGCAACTTGTGGAGGAGTAAGTTTTGTTACAAATATTTTGTTTATTTTTCAGTAATAGTCAGGAGGATAACTACGTAGAACAACAATATCACAGTTTTTATATGTTGTTGTTTGGTGATATTGAAAGAGGTAATACGGACATACGTTTCATGACATGAAGTAAAAGAAATCTGTCTAAAGATTGTGGAAACTACTCGTGAACTACAAACAAGAGATACTCCAGCATTGGTCGGATAAAGTTGAGAAAGTTTATTATTATTATTATTATTATTATTATTATTATTGCAAACCGGTTTCAGCCACAAAGCGATCATCTGCAGAGCAAGAGTAAGTCCTGAGGACTCATACATTTGGGCACAAAATACAACTTCAAATGCAATTGATTATCGTGAAGTACTTGTCAATTAGCAGGTAACCTTTGATACTTATGCTAAGCAAATGAAATCATTTAGACATTATGATGTGAAAGATGAGTTAATGTTTTTTTAAAAAAATAAATATTCCAACGTTATTATTAATAAGGTAATAACATATGTGTATCGCATTAATTGTAGAGTTGAGGAAATAACAAATGATAATCGAGCGTCAAAAAAGTTTCTCGATGAATAGGGCGCCGTTGAGATAATAGAACTATGACTAAGTGATAAGCTTGGACAATTTAGTTTGCAAGTATTTGATTCCGCTGGGGTTCCTTGGCGGAAGCACTCTGGAGAGAACACATATAAACTTATAACCTACAGCAGGCCTGAAGAGTGAGTGTCTTTAGATAAAGTTATGGATTGGCCTTCTATTAAAAGGAAATGTAAGCAAAAAATAAAGCATTTGATTCTAATCCTTTTATATTGGTGTTCTGTCTGGTTTACGTTGTGATTTTCTGTTCTGATGTGATGAAAGAAATTCTTATTCTTTCCTATACTTTTCTTTCTGCTTCGAATCGAACAGAGCGTGAGATACATGACTGAATTCCAATGCTTCGATTATTTTATTACTGAGCTGGAATAGCTCCTGGAGTACAGGTATAGCCATGCTGCTTTGATGCTATGAGCAGCACGTGTGCATGTGCTTTTCTTCCACTATTCTCCAGGCAGTCTACATGTTTCTTGCACTGGCGGTTATCAACACTATGATCTTTTCGTAAGCTATCTCTTGAAGTACTATGATAAGGGTTGAGGCGGAAAATTGTTCTGTTTCTCTGCTCGCAGCAGGACGAAACCTCTGGAAGAAAACTGGCTCCGGTGTCGTGACAATGAAATTAATCTCTTGGTGTCCGGACACATCTGTCCACCCACCAAAAATTATAGCGAGAGCATTTAATCGTTTAATCTGATCTGTAACAACATCGAGTACATGCCCATATTTGGCGTTCAACAACGTTGTACGCACATCAAGATGGTTTGGTAGCTCGTAGCCAGGACGAATTAAATGAAAATCATTCCTCCAGTAATGGGTCTCTAGCATCGATAACGGGTCTGCTAAAGCATAAGCAGATTGTGGCCCGCTTGAAACTCGGTGTGGCGATGTAATCTCTTACGCATAACGACCACCTCCCCTCCCCCCTCCCCTCTCCCCCCTCCCCCCTTGCAAAACTAAATGAATTGCATGTTATTGCCGAACATTTTCCATTGTTTCCCCGAAAACGTAACTGTTCATTAATTTATCAAAACCTTTTCCGAAATCACATGTCACAGATGAAATCATTTCATTATTTGAAGCACTGTATTCTTTCAAACAGGGTGACTGATTCTACCCAGTTTCATTCCCAACTTGAGAAAATGATGGAGATTTCTGTAGTTCAGAATATATTTATGTTTGTGTCCCACAGTTTTCATCTGCTTGGGAACCGAACCTTTGCATGGGACTAGGCGCTCCACATCAGCGCAAGTTGCTACGCGCGCTCGCGTGTGTGTGAGTATGTGTGTGTGTGTGTGTGTGTGTGTGTGTGTGTGTGTGTGTGTGTACGTACGCGCGCACTCTCGATTCCAATCGATGGGATATGCCAGGTCTGCAATGGATCCAAATAATTTACGATTGCAGCTCATGTGTTCTGAGGAGAGAATACCACAGCATTCATAATCTTCATAAAGAATATCTTACAAGTCATTCTCCACGGTAATAGGACTTAGCACATCTAAGAAACTTATTTTCACGTCATATTCCTATGTATAGAACTAGCGGTTTAGCAGCTGAACAAATGCCTACCAATTACCAATGCAATAGAATTTTATAAGTGGGAGCATACTGTAAAAATACTGCTAAGTAATTTGGAAAATACATAGCACAGCTTATGTATCACCCCTGTTAAGGATCTCGTATTGTTTTCTAGCTATAAGTCTATTGAGAATAACAATGCCGCTTCCTCAAGCACAAAACGTTAGTGGGAATATGACAATTTCGTCGTGGCACCACGTCCGCTAAAATGCGCTATCCCTTCACTATTAAAGCATATACGGTGCCATTCACTCTCCTACCTCCATTCGTTACATTAAAGACATACAGTACCGTTGCCTACAACATTTTCCTGTTACTCCCTCTGTATCACGCTTTTTTATTTCTAAATGTTTGTGTGTGATGTCATGTCTCTCCTACATGTAGATTCGAAGACATTAAAACACGATACACCAAGAAGGAATTATCCGAATGGGACGGAAATCGGCACATGTGATGTACATATAAAGAAAAACAAATGATTATAATTGCAGCAATATTGGACGATTTATTCAAGAGAAAGAGCTTCACAAATTGAGCAAGTCAATAACTTGCTGGTCCACCTGCGGCCCTTGTGCAAGCAGTTATTCGGCTTCGCACTGACTGACAGATTTGTTGGATGTCCTCTTGATGGATATCGTGCCAAATTCTGTCCAATTGGAGCGTAAGACCGTCAAAAGGCCGAGACGGTTGCAGGACCCTGCCCATAATGCTCCAAACGTTCTCAATTTGGGAGAGATCCGACGAACGTACTGGCCAAGATGGGCTTTTGCAAGCACGAATACAAACAGCAGAAACTCTCGCCGTGTGCAAGCTGGCATTATTTGCTGAAATGTAAGCCCAGGATGGCTTGTTATGAAGGCCAACAAAAAGGGGAGTAGAATGTCGTCCACCACGGATGGCCTGCTACGAAATGAAATGGCATCCCAGACCTTTATTCCTGGTTGTCAGGTCGTGTGGCGGGCGACAGTCAAGTTGGTATCCCACTGCCGTCCGGGGCGTCTCGAGACACGCCTTCTCATTCACTGGAGTAGGATTGTTTTCAGTGAGGAGTCCTGCTTCTAACTGAGCCCCAATGCCCAGCCAAGCTGAGTAGCTGCGTGCATAAGGGCCAGAGGAGGACTAACAGGTTACTTTGCTCAATTTGAGAAGCTTTTTGTCTTGGATAAATCACCCAGTTTTCTGAAACTGTGATCAGTGGTTTGTCTGTAACTGTAAATCACATATACCAGTTTCTGTCCCATTTGGATAATTCCTTCATGTTCCGTGGTTATTTTTGTTAGAGTGCATCTAGTGCTTATGCCACAAATTTCAGCTACTCCCTATATATAAGAAACTGTATATTTTTTTCAAATGGCCTGTGAGCGTTCTCAACCATTTCACCGCCGCTCTTATGAAGGGCCATTGTGTGCACATGCATTTATTATAATCCTACATTTAAGAACACCAGTGTAAGTGGGGTAAGATAATGTCGCCTACAGACAGCCGTGAGCTGGTGCCATGCCACCTAAATACTGCCTGACTTGAGATGAGCATACTCGATTCCTGTTGGCTGAAATAAACAAAGCAATGTAGTTTTTGGCTGTAAATACGATGAGTCTCGACACGAGAAGTCATTCCAGTCTAAGACCTGCTAGCCGCAACATCAACAACACCGCCAGTATCAGCAGAAATGAAGTAGTACATCGGAAAAGGTTATGATGCTGGTTCATCAAGGTCTAATACGCGTGCTCGGCTTGGATCTATTGAGCCTGCAAGTATGTTTATAAGACCTTTTTCCATGTATGTTTGTGTTCATTATAACTGTAATGCAACAATTAATTTCTCCTTCCTCCTCTTCTTTTTCTGCTGCTGTTGCAGATGTGATGAATGTGTGTGGTCTCAGGTTTGCGCCTGCAACAACAACTCTATGACCTGACACAATGATGATGCCTTCGTCGCCCCAGCCTGATTTATCAGATATATGTTTGTCTGGCTGCAAACACCACCACAGTTCGATCTGTCATCATCAGCATGGTGTGGGCTGATGACGTCAGCCCATCTGCCAATGCAGTCACACTCTCCTTGCCTTGAACTTATTCGGATACCGCCCATTAAAAAAAAAAAAAAAAAAAAAAAAAAAAAAAAAAAAAAAAAAAAAAAGGAAATCTACAAAGTATTATAGACATACAAGTACATCCCATATTTACGCTTGATGCTTATCAATATTTTTTATCGTTTAAGATTTAATGGGCGTGAGCCGATTCAGGCTTGTGCCTGCAACAACGGATTCACTGCATGACACAATGATGATGCGAAACTTCCTGGCAGATTAAAGGAGTGCTAGTTCTGCAAGGTTCGCAGGAGAGCTTCTGTGAAGTTTGGAAAGTAGGATACGAGGTACTGGCGGAAGTAAAGCTGTGCGGACGGGGCGTGAGTCGTGCTTGGGTAGCTCAGACGGTAGAGCACTTGCCCGCGAAACGCAATCGTCCCGAGTTCGAGTCTCGGTCCGGCACACAGTTTTAATCTGCCAGGAAGTTTCATATCAGCGCACACTACGCTGCAGAGTGAAAATCTCATTCTGGACAATGATGATGCGTTCGTCACCGCGGACTGGTTCTTCGGCGATGTATTACCATGCCCCCAAACACCAAGGCAACCCAGTCTGTAATCATAAATGTGGTAGAGGCTGCTGACACCAACTCGTTTGTCAATGCAGCCACGCTATCCGCGCCCTAGGACATCTCGAAATCGTTGCCACTGGACATCACCAAGACATCACCATCGGCCTAGCAGCAGCAGCCCTACAGCGCACTCTGTTATCGATCATCAGGTAAATGACATGGCTATGGTGGAGTGTTCTGTGGGTGCCGGTGCTTTTGGTGACAGGATCTCACAAGCTCACATTGATTACACTAATGCAGGCCATTGAGAACCCTGAGGCTTTCCTTAATGCTTGTGAAAAGCTTGTTGTGAAAAGAGAGCTCTCCGGAGTCTTCATCGACCCATGGTATCCCGTCATTGAGTGTAAGGTATTTCCCTCATGTACTGTGAATATACATACCCCCAAAAGAGGGCAGTGATGCTGTTGAGGGAATGAGCATGATCCAAATTTGGGGGGCTAATAGAGTGATGCCGTGGGGCGAGGCAATCACAGAGTGGTTCGAAACTTTTACCAAGAGCTTTATACTGGGCATTTTTTTGAAGTGGAGGAATGACGGTCAAGTAAGGCACTCAGCCATATACGTCACCTCAGTTTATTTTAACATGTTTTTGAGTCACTTAATGGGGACTGCAGTTAATTCCATTTTCCCAAAAGAATTGCCACTAAAAAAGCATGCATTGATATCCAGAGTACTGCTGAGAAAGATGAACTTTTCTTTGTATGGTCGCTTCTGGCTTGCAATACAAAGAAGCCAAAATACACAGTATGTACAGACACATAGCAACATGTAATGTCTGTGGATATTACAATTTCAAAGCAACTTATTCCTCGTAAGACTCCAGCACCTACCATAATTCTAGACGCAGAACCTGGATTGTGCAGTTCACATAAAGACCCAAGATGTTGATGACAGCAAGTTGTAAGAAGAAAATAACCATCAGTACACTGCGTAGAACAAAGAAATCAAGGATAAAGCAGTTGGGCCCCTCTGCTTTCGAAAATGAGACTTTCAGTGGACCTAATATGCAGATTTGTTGCTATTCTCTTAGCATGAGTAGCAGCACTATGTGTGGATCAAAACATGTCCCCCTTGTTTCCTTCCAGATGAGTAAAGTTTAAGATGTCCCTTCATCATGTATGCCAAATCGGAGTGTCTCTTAGCCCCTGTGGTGTGGTGAAGGTGACCCTGCTGCCCCTCACACTACCTTTACAGAGCGGCATGTACCGTATGCGGCAGCATATCCAGCTGTGTGCTCGTGTGACTGCAACCACAACAAATTCCAATCATACGTACAGGGTAATCTTGTGAGATGGCTGCTTTCTGAGGTCGAAAAACTCGCGTTCGATATTGATGAGTTTTATCACAAACACAATGTCATGACCGTCTCACAGGAGAATGATGCCTTATATGAGCAGGCTGTTGACTGTGATACATGCGGGCTGCCACTGGACAGAAATGCAGAAATTCCACGTACAGACTATTTTCGTCTAATGGGGAAGATTGCATCACATGCCATAACTCGTGCAAATTGAAATGCCAACTGCTAAGCCACATACCCGTCTTCTTCCGTAATATGTATGATAGTCACTTTCTCGTTGAGCACTTGGGGGATTCGTTGATAAGTACATTTCGTTTTACAAGAGAATCACGCCAAAAATAAAGCTTCGCTTGCTGGATTTGCTACGTTTCATGCACGCGTCTCTTCAGGAACTTACTGAGACGATGTGCCAGGTGGATATGCATATCACCAGAGCCAAATATCCTAATGATGCAAAGTTTTAGTTTGTAACGAAGAAAGCGGTCTTTCCATACGAATACCTGGATTTGGTCGAGACATCCACAAAACCATGTTGGCGGCCTTACCGCAATCACCAGTAAAATAACAGGCACTGCCATAACGGATGCGGAATCCTCGTAGATCAGGTGGGAATTATACATGATTATACATGATTATACATGGACGCCAACGTATGAGTGCTCGTAGAAGTCTTTAAGAAATTCCGGAGTGTTTGCCTGGGTACATATTCTCTGGGTCCTGCCTTCTATTACACCACTCCAGGGCTTTCGTAGGATGCGATATTAACAACACGTGTCAGACATTCGAGGAAAGAGAAGTAGCTGCATAAATATCAGGAGCTCAGATAACAAACCAGTTTCAAGCAAAGAAGGGAAAGCTTAATGGGGGAAGGAATATATAGTTGGTCCATATCAGGGAAACAAACTTGAGGACACTATTAAAGAAAGAGAAGAGATATGAAAGTGAAATGGGAAATAATGTGGGCTTAGATGTTTATCGTAGCATTGTGCCAACTTTCCAATACCCTCGTAATACAAGGCAGCTGCCTCTTTTTTTCCACAAATTGAGAGTTCCGAGGCTTTCCTTAATGCCTGTGAGACTCTTTTGAAAAGGGAGCTCCCCGGAGTCTTCAACGACCCACGGTTGTTTGCGCCAAATGCTGTCCTCATATGCAGCTGTTCATGTGAGCAAGGTGATGAAAATCAGAGGGAGTCAAGACTGACTGTATGGTGGGTGATCCAACACATCCCATCGAAAACGCTGCAGGAGCATATTTGTTGCAGTGCATGAGTGTTGCCGTGAATGAGGAAAACGTCTGTTCTTCGTCACTCGGTTTGAAGTACCCTTTGCAGACGATTTTTTCTAATCACATGATCCACTTACTGAACGGGCCGGCCGGAGTGGCCGAGCGGTTATAGGCGCTACAGTCTGGAAACGCGCGGCCGCTACGGTCGCAGGTTCGAATCTTGCCTCGGGCATGGATGTGTGTGCTGTCCTTAGATTAATTAGGTTTAAGTAGTTCTAAGTTATAGGGGACTGATGACCTCATAAGTTAAGTCCCATAGTGCTCAGAGTCATTTGAACCATTTTTGTTAAGGTAATTAATTAGCAAATGAAATGGTAAAGTAGTGGATGGGTTTTGCTGAAAGTGCAATAAAATAACTGAAGGTGGCAGAAGTAGAGGGTATATAAAATGCAGACTGCAGTAGCAACAAAGTGAAACATGCGATGTGACAAGTGTGTATGAAACAATGCCATAAATCGGCCAGCTGGAGGATGACGAACAAAAAATACGTCTCCAGGAATACACACATGTGTTAACAGCGTTGGAAATCGCCACTGATGATGCTTCCCAAATAAATGAAGCAAAACGCGTATGGCAAAAAACAAATTGCCTTCATTTAGTTGCATAGACGGTTCATACCTTCACGAAGCAAGAAATGTGTTTCTGTAACAGCGAAGTTTGTTACCTTCTAATATGAATTCAAGTGGTCGAAACTCTTTTATGATGGTATTTGTCTGCAGTGTAGCCATATGTGGAAGTGAAACGTGGACGGTAAACAGTTCACACAAAATTGGAGTAGAAACTTTTCAAATGTGATGCTGTACATTTATTCACTACACTCTTTGACTCATATCCTACATCTTCGTGTTATTGCCTATTTCCTAGAAAGTATCTGCTCTCTTCAATTGATATCTCATGTCCTTTGCCGTCTCAGAATAACAACGTCAACGGCAAATCGCAAAACTTTTATTTCTTCTCCATGAACCTTAAGACTTTTTCTAACGTTCTACTAAGTTTCTTTTACCGCTTGGTATATGTATAGACTCAATAACACGAGGGATCGGCTACAACATTGCTTCACTCACTTTTTAACAACCGCCTGTCTTTGATGTGTTTCCATTCTTAGAACACCGCTAAGTTTGTTTATTCGTGGCCGTTGGTGGTTATTCAGTTTTCTGCTCAGCGAACTGTAAATTATGAAGAGATAACTTCATTAGTTGCAAAACTCTAAACTATAACGACGGTTATCTGATTACCTAATAATGCAGGTATGAAGCAGTAGTGATTCTATGTGCATGTACTTAAAAAATGACACTGTTTTCGTATGTGGTATGCAAATAGAATAGCTAATTCGCAGGACAAAATTAAAAGCATATGGTCAGTTGTGAAGGAAGTGTTTGGTCAGCAGCACAAGGTCGACGATATGAAGTTAGTTCGCAGTAAAAATATTTCTGTTACTGATAAATCAGATATATGTACAGTATTTAACAATCATTTTCTGAGCATTGCTGGTGAATTAAATAAAAATTTAGTTTCAACAGGAAATCATATAACTTTCTTGGCAAATGCCTTTCCGAGATTGATGTCTGAAATAGTCCTCTGTGATACAGACAAGAGAGAGATTGAGTCAATAATTAAATCAATCAAGACTAAGGACTCTCATGGTAATGATGGAGTCTCTAGCAGAATATTAAAATACTGGGCTGCACATGTTAGCCCTGTATTTAGCCATATTTGTAATTTTTCCTTTAGGAATGGTCAGTTTCCTGAGTGATTAAAGTACTCAGTAGTAAAGCCGCTTTATAAAAAGGGAGAAAGGGATAATGTAGATAATTGTAGACCTATTTCTATGCCATCAGTGTTTGCAAAAGTTATTGAAAAGGCTATGTATGTAAGGCTAATTGATCATTTTATATCACACGATTTGCTATCAAATGTACAGTTCGGCTTTAAGTTGTTTAACAACTGAAGATGCTATATTCTCTTTTCTCTGTATGGTACTGGATGGGTTAAACAAAAGGTTTCGAACGCTTGGCATATTTTTTGATTTAACTATGGCATTTGATTGTGCTGATCACAAAATATTGTTACAGAAGTTGGACCATTACGGAATACGGGGAGTAGCTCACAGTTGGTTCACCTCTTACTTTAGCAACACGCAGCAAAAGGTCATTATTCACAATGTTGATAACGGCTGTGATGTGGGGTCTGAGTGGGGTACTGTCAAGTGGGGGGTGCCCCAGGGATCAGTGTTGGGGCTACTCCTGTTCCTTATTTCTATAAATGATATGCCCTCTAGTATTACGGGTAACTCCAAAATATTTCTGTTTGTTGATGACGCTAGCTTGGTAGTAAAGAATGTTGTGTGCAACATTCGCTCGGTTTCAAATAGTGCAGTACATGACCTCAGTTCATGGCTTGTAGAAAATAAACTAACGCTAAATCAAAATAAGACTCAGTTTTTACAGTTTCAATTTCACAGAATGGGCATATGGTTAGTGCAACTGAACAGTTCAAATTTCTAGGTGTTCAGATAGATAGGAAGCTATCGTGGAAAGCCCACGTTCAGGATCTTGTTCAAAGACTTAATACTGCAATTTTTACTATTCGAACGGTATCAGAGGTGAGTGATCGTTCGACACGAAAATTAGTCTACTTTGCTTAATATAATTCGCTATTGTCGTATGGTATTACATTTTGGGGTAACTCTTCTCATTCTAAAAGGATATTTTTGGCTCAGAAACGGGCGGTTCGGGCAATAAGTGGTGTTAGTTCACGAACCTCTTGTCGAACTCTGTTCACGAGTATGGGTATTTTGACATTGGCCTCTCAGTACGTATACTCCTTATTGTCGATTCTTGTTACCAGTATTAGTTTATTCCCAAGAATAAGCAGCTTTCACTCGGTTAATTCTAGGCAGAAATCAAACCTGCATTTGGATCGGAATTCCTTAACTCTTGTGCAAAAAAGTGTGCAGTATACTGCTGCATCCATTTTCAATAAGCTGCCACTCGAATTCAAAAATCTTAGCAGTAATCAGCGCGCTTTCAAATCGAAACTGAAGAGTTTCCTCATGGGTACTCCTTCTATTCTGTCGAGGAGTTCCTTGACAAATTAAGCTGATTTTTATTGTATTGCTGACAGCGTTTACTTAAACTTATGAACTGAATTTTTTAAGGTTCATGAACATTTATTTTTATCTGTTGTTACGTTTATGTTGTAATTTCATGTACTGACACGTTCCATGACCTTGGAGATTTGCTCCTCAATTTGGTCCTACGGAACTTGACGAGTAAATAAATAAATAAAAACGAATGACAAGTGGGACATGTAAGATCGTGTCTAATAATTTAATAAATGACGTAAAAGTACAGTGCCCAGATGTCTCATCTTGTAACCTCAGCGATATACAGTTTGACGTACAAAATATATAGAAATAAAAGCCGGATACATTGATTTTCAAAACAAAGAAGTACTGATTTGCTACAAAATAGATATATTAAATATTTCATACTTTTAAGCAGACTTTAACACAATATTACGTATACGTAATTTTCAGAAAGTCCTTCTTAAGCGTTTCTCGGTATGCTTGTAGAGTCTAAGTTCCCGACTACGGAATTTTTTTTGATCTCGTAAATGTCCACTAGGCGTATTACGACGTAACACTCGAGGGTTTTAAATATCTCGGCCACTTGCAGCGCGTTATGTGCGCGACCTCGACGGAGATACATGAAGCGCTAACGCGCCGTAAATTGAGGAAAGAAGAAATGAAGACGTGGAGCGTTTTGCGCGCGGTCCCCGGAGGTGGAGCGGCGCTCACAATGATATCGCGTGTAATGAAGAGAAATCGCGCTGGCAGAGATTAAGGCGGCCGCAACTGGCCCCTGGCCGCTGCACGCTGTAGACCGGAGGACCCAATAGCAAATAAACTCGTCTGTACACATCCTCAACTGCTTCTGAACTGTCCGTGTTAGAGTGCAGAAAGTATATCATCATTCTGGCCCCTTCTTGTACCAGTCGCGCACGGCGTAAGTTTCTTTACTTTTACAGCCACCACCATTACGCTCAATGTTTAAGGCAGGAGGTAATGTTTCATTACTCTTCCAAAAATTTTAACAGCAAGTTTTTCAGTGATTCTGCACACTGTTAAAGTTTAAGTTTGTTGAACATTTTGTCACGCTCTCCCACTAATTAAACAAACCCGCGAGGCATCGTGCAGTTTTTTCTTAGAATATGCTTCGTCTCTTCCGTAAACTCAGTTACTTTATGCTCACAGAGTACCGAAAAAATTCAAGAATGGCTGACAAATAGGTTTTATGAGCGACCTGCACCGTCACTTTCTTAGGGTTCTTCTCTATATCCGATTCTGGCATTTCCTTCCAACAACTGGATTTCTGTACGTATATCGGTTCTGAGTGATTTTGACGGATGTAATTAATATGAGTGATTGATGACTGGTGCTACAGTAAAGAATGTCTGGGCTTTTCGGCTATTCAGGGCTATGTCGAACATTACTCAAGGCTCGCAACTCGCATCCGAGGGGCGTGGTGTTTAAACCCAGTTCACCCTTATAGATTTAGGTTTCCCGTGGTTTCCGTTGGTAGACTAAGGTAAATGACGGAATGGAAAGCCCATGACCCATTACCTTGCCGTATCCGAGCTTGTGTTCTCTATTAGTCCTCCGGCGATTGCAGGTTAAACCCTACCCTTCTGTCCTTTCATTTTCGGTAGTTACAAACCTTACTTTACATCTGCTTTCATTGACGACTAGTCTCTAGTATTTGATTCAAGCGTTGCTAATCTGCAAGTATTTTAACTCTATGCAGACCATGAGTCACGTCCTATGACACCGTTGTTTCTAAGAATGATACCTAACAGAAAACAACATAGTACATCATGTTAGCTAAAACCAATTCAGTACTACGGACACTTAGATCGATATTCCGTTAGTTCGTGGTTTACTTGCCAGACGGACAGTATGCAAAGAAGTCTTTCCGGAACGTAGGAAGTGGGGGATGAACTTGGGATATGCCGCCTAAAGTGTTCTGTATCTCATGGACAAACAGATCGGACAGAGTTTCCCACGATCGTTTTTCGTGGAAACTATTTTCATTCGTAGGGAGAAGCTGCTCTATTTCCAAAAGTGCAGATGAATACAGAAGTCTTCAGTAGACTGATGAAAATTATCTAATGTAAAGGTCTGAAAATCTTCGTCGCTAAAAACTGGTACGATCGTTGCTGGTTTCCAATCACAGTAAAGGCTCCTATGGTCCACAGATCTGCGGTGAATAGAGACCAGTTCATTCGCACATTCAAAATAAGATGCAACAGACAGCTCACTATGCCCAGTGGCATTTTTCCATTCGGCAGTCGCTCACATCTATAGCTGTCATTTTTGAGGCCGTGCAACTATTGTCAGGAGGAAATGGAAACACGTCTTTTTCACTGAAGCAGTATCGAAGGAATAATCGAATATTTCTGCCTTTGCTTATCATTCAGTGCTATGGTAAATTATAGTCAACAAGTGACTGGAGAGATGCCTTTGGCTGTTGACTGCCTCTGCACAATCAATACGTTTCTCATTTATTCTTGGAATTACACTCTGAAATACACAGAATGAAGGACAGGAAGGAAGTTTAGCATTTAATATCCCGTCGACGTCGAGATCATTAGGAGTGGAGCACAAGCTCTAATTGGAGAAGGAAATCGGCAGAGTTCTTTTCAAAGGGAGCCATCCCGACGTTTGCTATAATCGGTTTATGAAAATCAAGGAAACTATAAATACGGTTGGCTGGACGGGTATTTGAACCACTGTCTTTGCGAATTGGGTTTCAGTGTCATGCCATTTCGCCATCTCACTCGGTTGCATTGAGCGGTTATCGCGTTCAGATAATCGTGTCCTTTTAATATTATAATACGTTGACCGCACCACGTGTTTTCCCAGTTCGAGAGTTAAGCTGCCCTAATTAATGTTTCACTCTACCAAAATTACGATTCGACAGTTTTGGTACGGTACATAAACGACGCAGAAAACAGTAGGATTACTGGTAGTATTGGTCGCATTGGTAGGGAAAGAAACATAAATGAATGTTTGAGACAGAATATGGGAGCCGGCTACTTCTCTTTGTTTTTTGTTTGTTTGTTTTGTACTTAACTAGAGCAGCAAATAGTTCAGTGTAAGTCCTTTGCATATAATATATCCTTACAAAATATATATTTCGTTTTATGAATAATAATAATTTTCTGATCCCGTAACTTACGCGGTTATATGTAACCAAAGCAATTGCCGTTGATGCAAGTACAGTTTACATGCACAAATATAAAAAAAAGTCCATGTAATTACTGTTGTTATTTGGTTGCCAACAGAATGTTTTTCATTATAATCAAAGGCAAGAGTCTCCTGATTTTATTGGTAACAGCGAAAGTTGTTTATAAATAACAGAAATATGTTTTATATAAGCTGAATAAAGTACTGAAGCGATGCCTGACATGTTTTCATTTTGCGTTTCTTTAAATATTTCCATTTCATGAGGAAATTGCGTTTTCTAGTGCTATATGACAAATCTGCATTGTTTGATTTTTATTTTCACTACAACATCCCTCTGTTTCACGTTACAAATCAACACTTTTCCAATAATACATGACTTAGACATTGACAATTTCACCTTTGCTGTAAATATTGTTTATTATTAAATAGCAGGCAGGAGGGTAACTATGGAGATCAAAAATGTTCCGTGGGTTACAGCTCCTTTATATATCCTCAAGCACTTTCTAGACATTTCATCGTTTCCCGTTTCTAGGTGAACCTCGTAAGACAAAGATCGCATACGCCATCATTGGGGTTCGAAAAGAGGTAACGCCCGATAGGTATACAACACACTAACGTACAAGTAACACGGCTACGATCATAACTGAAGCTACTAGGAAAACTTCCGTAGTCTACGCATACTTACGGAAGTGTACCGTAGACTAATGTAGTTATACAACTCTAGTCCTAATTTAATGTGTAATATATGCCGGTTCAATAGTAAAACCTGCATATCGATTACACATTTTACATTTTACATATGAACTTCAGACATGTGATAGTTGCTCCTGTACCTTCTGTAGCTGCCATGAAATTATAACGTGCCATAAAAATAAGACATTTTTGGTGTGTTCTGGCTTGATAAAGCGAAATTAGCTAAGCACTAATAATGATATTAAGTGTTTATTTCAAGTAAAATGAACCGAGCGAGGTGGCGCAGTGGTAGCACACTGGACTCGCATTCGGGAGGACGACGGTTCAATCCCGTCTCCAGCCATCCTGATTTAGGTTTTCCGTGATTTCCCTAAAATCGTTTCAGGCAAATGCCGGGATGGTTCCTTTGAAAGGGCACGGCCGATTTCCTTCCCAATCGTTCCCTAACCCGAGCTTGCGCTCCGTCTCTAATGACCTCGTTGTCGACGGGACGTTAAACACTAACCTAACCTAACCTAACCAAGTAAAATGAAAACTGCCTACAGAGAAAAATCATAATTTTTAAGAAATATCTTTAAAACTAACTGGAAGAATGTTGAATGTATTAAAATAGAACACAAAAGAATCAAATACATAAGGTGATGAGTAGTTAACCTCATTATATGAATGCAAGACAATGGGTTGCATAACAGCGTAACAGCAAGACAGCCTCTCCGCAACCACGAAAAAGAAAGCATATTATGAATGGGAACAGATTGAGAAAAGAAGGACAATTTAGTTAGGCACCGAACAGTTCGGTTTAAGCAGTTGCTACGTTTTTTACAGAGAGATCGGTATGGCACACAAAGAAATACTTCTCCTTAAAGTAGGTGGAATCGGTGTCAGATTTCAGAAAGAAGACTGCTGTTTTAAGTAGACTCGAGTTGGCTAAGCAAGCGCGTTCGAGTTGCAGCGAGTCCGCGCAGCCACATGTAACTGAAATCAGTGGGCGTACGTACTGCCAGCGTCGGCCCGGCGCTGATATGGAAACCGCGCGTATGCCGGTCATGCGCGCGCCAGCCATCAGGCGAAATGCCGCCTCGTGACAATACGCGCCCGGCCCCACTTTCGTCGCGATACTGCCGCGTCACGGCCTCCTCCAATCGCCAAGGCGAGGATCATCGCACTCCATTCCGCTACATCTGCTCCTTGGCCCACGCCGTAAATTCCACTGATATTGGCTTCCTATAGTACAGCTCTGCCAATACGGTATATTGGTTGCGAAAGCAGGCGAGCTTCATCTTCGTGTGACAAAATCTGTCCCCTCACGAGGACCGTGTTAGATACACCAGACTAGTCGTACGAAATCTGTTTATTACGATCTAATCTTCGTTTACCGAACATCCTTCGTAAGAATTAGAGCTGGATGAAACAATGGATGTATCTGTTTTTATTGATACAAAACAAACTGGCAAAACATGTAAGCATCACTGGGAGACCGTTATTATGCACTGTTCAAAACAGTATGCGTGGGACAGATTTCAGTGCAATCGGTCTGACTTAATATAGGAGGAGGGAAAGTAAATTTCACTCAGTTCATGCAAGTCACAGTGGCACGTAACGCCCTATCAGTCACTGCTGCTTCTGAGATAGTCGCTCCGAAACGTCTGCAGAGGCATTTCTCTGCGCAGAGATAGAGCGTTGCGTCTTTCTCCATCCGAAGTGCTTTCTGTCTTGGACGACCTTGAAGTCCCTTCTGTCAGCGCTTTCGAGAAAATGGAGCATGCAAGCTGCTGTTAGTTCCATGCAGATGGAGTATGGATTGAAAGTTAATGGACTAATTAGTCTATAACAATTCTTGACGTTGGGTTGTTTATAGGAAACTGAGGGCTCGCATGAAACAGGAATAAAACGTATCGTTATCACATCGATAGTTAACATCATAACTCCACGTCCAAAAACCAGATCATAGTACATAACTATGTATTACTAAGACACAAAGAAAGGTTATGTAGAAGAGGAGAAATACAGCGGAAAACTAAACAAAAGATACGAGAGTGGGGGAGTGCGACGGCCGGGGTGGCCGAGAGGCGCTACAGTCTGGAACCGCGCGACCGCTACGGTCGCGGGTTCGAATGCTGCCTCGGGCATGGATGTGTGTGATGTCCTTAGGTTAGTTATGTTTAAGTAGTTATAATTTCTAGGGGACTGATGACCTTAGAAGTTAAGTCCCGTAGTGCTCAGAGCCATTTTAGTGGGGGAGTGGGAAAGACAAAATAGTAACAAAGCCGGCCGAAGTGGCCGCGCGGTTCTGGCGCTGCAGTCTGGAACCGCGAGACCGCTACGGTCGCAGGTTCGAATCCTGCCTCGGGCATGGATGTGTGTGATGTCCTTAGGTTAGTTAGGTTTAACTAGTTCTAAGTTCTAGGGGACTAATGACCTCAGCAGTTGAGTCCCATAGTGCTCAGAGCCATTTGAACCATTTTCAATAGTAACAAAAACAGGGAACTGTTATCATGAAAGCAAACAAAATTACTCGTGCCGCTGTTATAAAACTACTAGCTCAGCGTAATGGGTCGTCCGTCAATGGCAGTCCATGACGCTACATCCGAAGTGGTTCAGTATGACTGGCACTAGGATCGGACACTGAAGTCGTGATCTATTTTATACTGGTTCTTTTCCTCACCAGTGATCATGTTGTTCATTACTTGGCTCATAGAGTGCCATCTGTCGGACTTGATTGTTGTCCTCTCATTGTGTTTTGCTTCAGAGCACGGTTACTTGAGTTATTCCCGTTCTCTGATGTTATCACACTTTCTATGTATTCTGCTCCTCTATTGTGCCCCAACTAAAAAGTTGGTATTCTGCAGGAACTCAGGAGTTGATGCTTTTAATACATCCTGAGGACATAATTCTTCAAATCCACCAGCGAAAGCTGTAGGATAGCCTTCTTTCTTGTACTCGTGCACCTTTAATGGGATCTTCAGTACCGCAGTACTGTTAGTCGTCATTGAATTGCAAGTTCTAGCCCCTTCGGAAAATTAAAACGTTACCGCGTCTTATTTGGAATATGCGTGTGATAATCTATCCAGCATAACATACTCTTCTTCGCCACGTTTAACACCATACGAACTACGACCTCTTAAACTGTGCCTTCGATCTAGAAACTGCGTTGCTGCATGTTGGAAAGTTCTATTTACTTGAAAACTGCATCTATCGTTGCTAATATTACTGAATCTACAAAGATAGTTGGAACACTTTTAGTTAGCATGTGAAATATCGCCTTCGAAGGAGTCGGGTGATCTATTTTTGAGCACTCCCTGACCTCCAGTAGCGTACCATGTACTCTTATTCCCTCGACAGTACTGTTACACAGGAGTTATCACACGTTTGCCGTCCTTACTTTTAGTACTTGCCTGTTAGTAATTACTTTGCCAGTTATTTCGCAGTTATTTCAGAGTAGTTATTAATCCCCAAGCCGTTTCTAAACTTGTAAACCGATCGACTACCACTAAAAGTCCTCCCGTCCCGTACATAACGGGGATCGTTACACGAAAAATTAAATTTGTTACATTAACACGATTTATGGATAATGGCCAAAGATGTGTTAAAAGAGCTTTAGTACCCGTAAATGCCATGAGGTATCGTCCATGTATGAAACGGTGCCAGTGATTACTGCATTTTCTTCATCGCTTTCAACAGTGGCTCGGTCACTATGTCCCTGAGATAGTAACACGTAGAGATCATTGAAGGGATCTTTCGCTTATTTCTTATTTCTTATTTCATTACGTGTTAGACTACCTTCCGCTTCGTAATAGTATACAAGAACAGCCACTAGGCCCCATCAGAAATTTCGGTGATGTTTATTATGGCTGCCACTGCATACTTGTGATTACTGCTATCAACGATGGTGGTTAACAGATTTGCAGTGTTGTCAGTAGACGTGCTCTTCCTGGACCACTACTGTGTTTGAAGCTTCAACCGGACCGGGACTAGAACCCAGGAGCTTGCATTTTGCGGAACTCAGCTATTCAGGAGCGATTCAAGGCCCGCCCTTACAGCTTCACTTCTACCAGTGCAAGTTCTGATGGCGATATATTTTCACGTTTTTCCATTACAATTTTTTGTCTATTCTGAACCTTTGTAATCTTTTGGGTTCTGTACCTCAGTAGGTACCAACGGAACCCTTTCAGGGTCACTTTGTTGTCTGCCTATTTGTCTGTCCGACTGCTAAAAACCTTTTACCTCAAGAACGGGCAGACGCATCAAGTTGAAATTTGTGTCTCATAGTATAGTCTACGGTCCCTGTGCGATGTAAAAAATTGAACCATCTGAGTTAATGAAATCAAAAGATACGCCCATTTACGTCACATATAAAAACTCCACCCGAACAAGCCACGAAAGCCCAACTTCACCGACCAGCCGCCATGTCATTATCACCCACAGGCGTCACTGGATGCGGATATAGAGAGGCATGTGGTCAGCATACCGCTCTCCCGACCGTATGTCAGTTTACGAGACCGTACTTCACATATTGAGATATTCGCAATCTCGCTCATCAAAACCTACTGGGGTACATCACAGTGCCCAAAAATGATGAAATTTACCAAGAAGAAAGCTTTCGTAGTATAAGTAAAGGAAAAATCCGACAATTGTGAATCTCTAATTAAGTCACACGAAGAAACTTTTTTGTCATCTGTTTACGACTATCTGTCTGGCCGTCCGTCTGTTAAAACCCCTCTTTCTCAGCATCGGGTAGACGTTTCAAGTTGAAATTTATGTCACATACTATGGTCAATGTAATTAATAGATGCGGCCATTTATTCACATATGTTGATATCCACAAACTCACCCATCAAAACCCGTAGGATACTTCCCGTTGACCTACAATCACAAAATTTAGCATTAAGCACTGTTTCACAGTACAAGTAAACGGAAAATCAGAATAGTGTTAATTTGTAATTATATCACACGAAAATAAATTATTTTGTCATTTGTTATCTGTATGTCTGCCTGTCCCTCTGTCTGTTTAGGCCCCATTTTCTCAGGAACGGGTAGGCGTATCAAGCTGAAATTTACGTCACATGCTAAGTTATATGGTTCATTGGCGATGTAATAAATGTAAACTACTTAGTAATGGAAATAAAAAGATACAGCCATTTATGTCACATACTTGATGCTCGCACATTCAGGGTGCTTCCAGTTGGGCTTGAATCATGAAATTTTCCAAGAAGAAAGGTTTCGCAATACAAGTAAAGGAAAAAATTCGAAAATTGTTCATTTTTAATTACATCACACGAAAAAATATTTCTGTTGTCATTTGTTATCCGACTTAAAACATTCTGGAAAGCCTTGGAATTCTGAGGACCGATATCTTGCCAGGCAAATATCGTTGAGATTCCCGATTCCCGGGATGGATCAACAGCCTGAATACATACTTAAGTTTGTACAGAACCCTCAGAGAGCGAGTCCTAGTCGCACGTGGCCAATGTTCTATGGTTAGATGCATGCGTAATTTGGAACGTTTTACGAGCCCAGTTTACTCGCCTCTAAACTGACAGTATGTTTCTAAAATGAAATTTTCACTCTACAGCGGAGTGTGCGCTGATATGGAACTTCATGGCAGATTAAAACTGTGTGCCGGACCGAGACTCGAACTCGGGACCTTTGCCTTTCGCGGGCAAGCGCTGAACCGACTGAGCTACCCAAGCACGACTCACGCCCCGTCCTCACAGCTTTAATTCCGCCAGTACCTCGTCTCCTACCTTCCAAACTTCACAGAAGCTCTCCTGCGAACCTTGCAGAACTGGCACTCCTGGAAGACAGGATATCGCGGAGACATGGCTTAACCACAGCCTGGGGGATGTTTCTAGAATGAAATTTTCACTCTACAGCGGAGTGTGCGCTGATATGAAACTTCCTGGCAGATCAAAACTGTGTGCCGGACCGAGAGTCGAACTCGGGACCTTTGCCTTTCGCGGGCATGCGCTCTACCCAAGCACGACTCACGCCCCGTCCTCACAGCTCGCAGGAGAGCTTCTGTGAAGTTCGGAAGGTAGGAGACGAGGTACTGGCGGAATTACAGCTGTGAGGACGGGGCGTGACTCGTGCTTGGGTAGCTCAGTCGGTAGAGCGCTTGCCCGCGAAAGGCAAAGGTCCCGAGATCGAGTCTCGGTCCGGCACACAGTTTTAATCTGCCAGGAAGTTTCATGACAGTATGTTGTTTGCACCCATAAGTCAACAAACGTGCCGTCATGAGAACAGGCTGAGTCTCAGAGCTCGAAGTGCTGAGGAATCTAAGAAATGACTCGACTAACAGCGAGAGCAGCCAGTGCATATGGAGTCTAATGACGATGTTTACAGGTTTGGTTTTTCATGTTCCGAGTGCAAAGTTTGTCAAGTCGGAGTCAAAACGAGACGGTAATTACGATTAATATCTTTATTTTTAACTATTCATCAACGAATTAAGAGTTAACATTTCGCACACTCCATAAAACGTCAACATTATTGTAGATTTTAAGTATTCACAAGCGAATTACCAACTGACCTAATGTTCTGCATATTATATTCGTCGTCACTGATAAGTATCATGTTTGGTACCAAAACTCTGCACTGAATGGGAACTTCAGTGTCACCAAAATATGTGAAAGAAAAAAATTAAATTCCACTGGGCACAAATATTACATTTTGCGAATTTTCTCAAAATTTAATAATATACATTATTTTCTCTGAACATTATGTTCTCTTTAAAAAATAAAAGTAAGAAAAAGGACGCAACACGAAGAAATAGCCGAGATGCGACGGAAATCAGCAGATGTGACGTACACGTACACACGGACGAATGGTTACAATTTCAGAAAAATTGGATGATTTCTTCAAGAGACAGAGCTTGACATACTGTGTAAGTCAATCACGCGTTGGTCCACCTTTGGCCCTTATCCAAGAAGTTATTCGTCTCCGTATTGATAGAGTTGTTGGACGGTTTCCTGAGGTGGGCTGTATCGTGTCAAATTCTGTCCAATGGTCGCGTTCGATCGTCAAAATCGTGAGCTTGTTGGAGGGTGCTTCGCATAACGCTGGCAACGTTCTCGACTGGGGAGAGGTCCGGCAGCTTGCTGGAGAAGGCAGGATTTGGCAAGCACGAAGACAAGCCATGTGCGGCGGGAATTAGCGTCCTGAAATTTAGGCCAAGGATGGCTTGACACGAAGGGCAACAAAACAGGGCGTAGAATATCGTCGTCATACCGCTTTGCCGAGGGGGACAACCGAAGGGATACTGCTGTGAAAAGAAATGGCACCCCAGGCTATCATTGCTGGTGATACGGCACTCTTACAGGGCAGCTGTACGTCGACAGTATTCTACGTCCCGTTTTGTTGCCCTTCATGGCAAGCCATCACGGGCGTACATTTCAGCAGAAAAAAAATTGTTCATATGGCTCTGAGCACTGTGAGACTTAATATCTGAGTTCATCAGTCCCCTAGAACTTAGAACTACTTAAACCTAACTAACCTAAGGACATCACACACATCCATGCCCGAGGCAGGAGGCAGGATTCGAACCTGTCACGCGGTTCCAGACTGAAGAGCCTAGAACCGCTCGTGCACCACGGCCGGCTACATTTCAGCAAAATAATGCTTGCCCGACACTGCGAGAGTTTTCATTGCTTGTCTTGGCGCTTGCCAAACCCTATCTTTGCCAGCACGGTTGCCGGCTCTCTCCCCAAATAAAGTACGTTTGGGCAGGCCCTCCAACCATCTTACTTAAAGGCTCAGTGAAATGACTACTACGTTGTTCGATACATTGTACCATTCGAGAAAATTGCACTATACATACATACACTTCACAACTCATGATAAATATCTCGGCCAATTTGCAACCTCACAAGAATCATTTAAATCCGAATCTTGCAATTTTAACTAACTTTAAGAGATCTACCAGCGAAATCCGGCACTGCAACCTTACTAGTCTAATACGAAGTTTACGGACATCGGCGCTGCAGCTAGACGCTAGACAAAATACAACATAACGTCAGAATCTAATTAAGCAAACAATGGCTCAAATGGTTCAAATGGCTCTGAGAACTATGGAACTCAACTGCTGTGGTCATAAGTCCCCTAGAACTTAGAACTACTTAAACCTAACTAACCTAAGCACAGCACACAACACCCAGCCATCACGAGGCAGAGAAAATCCCTGACCCCGCCGGGAAACAAACAATGGAATCAGTGGGATCATAGATTGGATTCTCATGATAGTTTTACTGAAGTTTGTTGATGTGGAGATATCGTAGTTTAGGCACATTTGCGCATAATAGTTAATAAATTGTTTGTAACAATTTTCTAATTTTTTTAACAATCAAAGTGACTTTTTATCTTCAATGCTTATATGAAGGTCTTTTAAAGGACGTGTCATACGTATACTCTCCGTGTCTTCTACAGTTTTTATGAATTTTATAAACAATAATTATAAATGCTAATAACCTCATCAACAATATGTTTACAAGTATTATTTACTTTCCATTGAACTTGTCTCACTGTCCTCATAGGAAGTTTGAAAGGCATTTAAGGCATTTTCAGTGAATATTACCATTTCTGGTGTATATTCTAAATCTTTATTCGGTGAGCGGACACGCCGCTGCAGACTCGCTGCTGTCTTGCCGTCAGCACTTGACCTGCCCGAACCGCCCGGCCGCTCTGCCCATTGTCCAACCGGTAACAAACCGCCCAAACAAATATTCAGCACTCACACAACTTTGAGCGGGCTAGCCGCTAGTAACGTCACAAAATACATGTGAGTGGGATCCTTACAGTTACGGTGTGTGGAAAATTTCTACTTCATTTAATGGTGTGCAATGCAACGACTATTGTGTCTCTCTGATCTTCCCGTCACGCCCGCTCGTATCACTCGACACTAATGGGGTTTTCTGCCTATTTATGCATAATACCTTACATCTGTTTACGTTGAGGGTTAACTGCCAGTTTGCCGGCCGGTGTGGCCGTGCGGTTCTAGGCGCTACAGTCTGGAACCGCGTGACCGCTACGGTCGCAGGTTCGAATCCTGCCTCGGGCATGGATGTGTGTGATGTCCTTAGGTTGGTTAAGTTTAAGTAGTTCTAAGTTCTAGGGGACTGATGACCACATATGTTAAGTCCCATAGTGCTCAGAGCCATTTGAACCATTTTTTTTTAACTGCCAGTTTCTACACCAGGCACCGAGCCTCTGCAGGTCATCTTGCATTTTGTCAGTATTTTCTAGCACTGCGAGACCACATCATATAATATAATCTTTTGTGAACAAGTTCACGGAGTCTGGAACGTAATCTATGCAGCTGCTTTGCAAATTAGAGAGGTAACACAAAGTTCCTTGACAACTGTTCAGGAGGCTTAACTAGATATCGTTTTGTCAGTCTCCAAAAAGTTGTACTTGAAGCGTTGCCTTACAAACTCGGTAAAAGCATATCGTGTGTGTTTTCAAAATGGTTCAAATGGCTCTGAGCACTATGGGACTTAACTTCTCAGGTCATCAGTCCCCTAGAACTTAGAACTACTTAAACCTAACTAACCTAAGGACATCACACACATCCATGCCCAAGGCAGGATTCGAACCTGCGACCGTAGCAGTCGCGCGGTTCCGGACTGCGCGCCTAGAACCGCTAGACCACCGCGGCCGGCCGTGTGTGTTTTTCTGCCTGATGAAGCGAACTCAACTCCCATCAGCGGCAGCACCATTGCGTGAGGCACCGTGATCTTGAAGTGGAGCACTGACACGAGTGGCAGTAATTCGCGGTCTAGCGTGTGACAATGTATATCTCGTCTTAAACGGTCAACTTGTCAATTCAGCTGCGATGCTTCATGTTTTCGTAAAAATCAAATGTCTTCGTTCTCATGTTTTTTCATTCACACATAAGCATACACTCCTGGAAATGGAAAAAAGAACACATTGACACCGGTGTGTCAGACCCACCATACTTGCTCCGGACACTGCGAGAGGGCTGTACAAGCAATGATCACACGCACGGCACAGCGGACACACCAGGAACCGCGGTGTTGGCCGTCGGATGGCGCTAGCTTCGCAGCATTTGTGCACCGCCGCCGTCAGTGTCAGCCAGTTTGCCGTGGCATACGGAGCTCCATCGAAGTCTTTAACACTGGTAGCATGCCGCGACAGCGTGGACGTGAACCGTATGTGCAGTTGACGGACTTTGAGCGAGGGCGTATAGTGGGCATGCGGGAGGCCGGGTGGACGTACCGCCGAATTGCTCAACACGTGGGGCGTGAGGTCTCCACAGTACATCGATGTTGTCGCCAGTGGTCGGCGGAAGGTGCACGTGCCCGTCGACCTGGGACCGGACCGCAGCGACGCACGGATGCACGCCAAGACCGTAGGATCCTACGCAGTGCCGTAGGGGACCGCACCGCCACTTCCCGGCAAATTAGGGACACTGTTGCTCCTGGGGTATCGGCGAGGACCATTCGCAACCGTCTCCATGAAGCTGGGCTACGGTCCCGCACACCGTTAGGCCGTCTTCCGCTCACGCCCCAACATCGTGCAGCCCGCCTCCAGTGGTGTCGCGACAGGCGTGAAAGGAGGGACGAATGGAGACGTGTCGTCTTCAGCGATGAGAGTCGCTTCTGCCTTGGTGCCAATGATGGTCGTATGCGTGTTTGGCGCCGTGCAGGTGAGCGCCACAATCAGGACTGCATACCACCGAGGCACACAGGGCCAACACACGGCATCATGGTGTGGGGAGCGATCTCCTACACTGGCCGTACACCACTGGTGATCGTCGAGGGGACACTGAATAGTGCACGGTACATCCAAACCGTCATCGAACCCATCGTTCTACCACTCCTAGACCGGCAAGGGAACTTGCTGTTCCAACAGGACAATGCACGTCCGCATGTATCCCGTGCCACCCAACGTGCTCTAGAAGGTGTAAGTCAACTACCCTGGCCAGCAAGATCTCCGAATCTGTCCCCCATTGAGCATGTTTGGGACTGGATGAAGCGTCGTCTCACGCGGTCTGCACGTCCAGCACGAACGCTGGTCCAACTGAGGCGCCAGGTGGAAATGGCATGGCAAGCCGTTCCACAGGACTACATCCAGCATCTCTACGATCGTCTCCATGGGAGAATAGCAGCCTGCATTGCTGCGAAAGGTGGATATACACTGTACTAGTGCCGACATTGTGCATGGTCTGTTGCCTGTGTCTATGTGCCTGTGGTTCTGTCAGTGTGATCATGTGATGTATCTGACCCCAGGAATGTGTCAATAAAGTTTCCCCTTCCTGGGACAATGAATTCACGGTGTTCTTATTTCTTATTTCAATTTCCAGGAGTGTATGTCTAGTCTGGCATGTTCTAAAACCAAATCCCCCAGATAAGACATTTTTTTCCTAAAAGTCGGTAACCTTTTTGGGTAGATTTTGCAATTACTGCAGCATTTTTCACTAAACTGTACTCTCCTGAATGACTAAGTTTTAAGACGTTCCATCATCTTTTCTCTACTCAGTGTTGTTGTTTTTACCCTTCCGCAGTCGATGAACTGAAGCTGTCACTCCTGACCACTATGATATTTCCCGCGATCAGTTTACGTATTAACACTGCGATATATTGTTGCGGTATGGTGCTACACAATCACGCGAGCAAGTCCGATTCCACTTCCACCGGGACTACAGTTGCTTTGTCGAGATATACGTTCGACAACGAAGTGATCGATATTTTCTGTGTTGCAGACACTTGGCAATGTCACGTCCTCTCTATAGCACACAGAGACTAATACGAGACCTCGTACGTGACTTCCCGTTGATTTCCAGCACGAAACCTGCCATTCTAAGCACCCAGAGAGCTTTCATTCAGTCAGAAAACAAAGTCATATGGAACTGTTCACTTTCGGTTTCTTCACCATCCATAGGTCATCGACCAATTCATACTGACTTTGGTAGGTCTTCACAGCCTTCTCTTTATTCATTTAACTGACGACCAGGATAGATGTCATCACTTTGAAACGGTAAAATGAAACAATGTTTTGCAGATCTAGAGGACGTTGATGGTTCAACAGTGTGATAATATATAGCCAAACAGCAGTAATGATATTTTCAGTATGGGCAAAGCAACGGGTGGGGAATTTCATTTTGGATGATTCCTCTCCATTATCAGGGAGGAAAATGTCGCTCGAAACTGAACTGAATATAAGTCTCCCCACTTAACTTCAAAGTAGCCCCTGATACAACCTCTGATGTGAAATACATATTGAGCAAATTATTCATTAATCCATTTGCAGCAATATTGACATTATATTGGAAAAATTACAAAATTAAAAGAAAATCATTCATATCTAGGGACGAAGACATGAAGTTGTTAATGGATAAAGTTCAAAAGTGCTCTACAGTTCACTTTAGAGAGCTAAGTGCTGAGCAGAGTTGTGAAAGATACACAGTGCTTCAGTACCTGTATGTGAAAGTTGCTACGAAACCGAAAGGATCTTTATTATAGACTTGAGCGAAGAGAAAATCCTGTTGACAAAACGAAGTCAAACAAAGCCAAAGTGAGCATAACGAGGACAATGCTAGAAGTATTCGATTAATTTTAAAATAAAATATTGCCGACCGATCTGTCAGAAAGTCTTAAGAAGTTTTTGTCTTACCTAAACGTATCGAAATAGTCTATACAGTCACTCAGTGTTTAAACGCTCCGTGGAATGGAAATGACAGAGAAAGCCGAAATACTAAAACTGGCCTTTTAAAATTGTTTCGCCATGGAAGACAATGTTCCTGCTTTCAGACACGGCACGGAGACCGTAATGACAAGCATTAAGACAAGTGATCGCGAATCGAAAACCGAGTAAAATCGCTCAACAGAGAAAGGCATTGGAATCTATAAAAGTACAGCTATGCTGTAAAACTTGTTCAGTTTCTATCACCAGTTACCAAAGTTCGCCGGAGCAACAAAGCGCTACATGCTATTGTCAAAGAGCGCAGTCCATTCCCACTTCCAAGAAGGGTAGTCGGAAAGATACATATGAGGGTCGTTTAATGAGTAATGCAATACATTTTTTTAAAAAGCCGTTAATATACATAGACAGACGTCCTTGTTGGTGCTTCACATTTGATGTTTGTTCTGTGCGCCGGTGAAGTTTCGAACAGTTCTAGCTGATAGCAGAGCCATAGTACAAAGTCCAATTGGCGTCTACATACGACTCACGTTAGAAGCAGGGTGCTGTTATTGAATTCTTGTGTGCAGAGAAAGAAACCGTAGTGAACATCCATAAACGTTAGGGTGCAGTGTATAGTGGTCCTGCGTTTGATGGGAGTACAGTTGGGCGATAGGTAAAAAGAGTTACAGCCACAGGAAATGCAGAAACAGAGCTCCATAATCAGCCACGCTCGGGACGTTCTGTCACAGCCACTGCTGCGGACATGCTGAATCGTGCGGATGCCATTATTCGTGCCGTCCGGCACATCACAAGTGGGGACTGATGATGGTTCAAATGGCTCTGAGCACTATGGGACTTAACATCTATGGTCATCAGTCCCCTAGACCTTAGAACTACTTAAACCTAACTAACCTAAGGACAGCACACAACACCCAGCCATCACGAGGCAGAGAAAATCCCTGACCCCGCCGGGAATCGAACCCGGGAACCCGGGCGTGGGAAGCGAGAACGCTACCGCACGACCACGAGATGCGGGCGGGACTGATGACCTCAGATGTTAAGTCCCATAGTGCTTAGAGCCATTTCAACCATCTGAGCACATCACAACTCGACAATTGGTTCTACAGTTGTCGGTCAGCACTGGAAGTGCCTCTGCAATGATCGAGACTCTCAGATATTCAAAGACGTGCTCACGGTGAGTTCCACGAATGTTCACAGCGGACCGCAAGATTCAAAGAAAAACCATTTCATCCGAATTTTCGACCGTTTTGAGACCGACGGAGAGGCCTTTCTGACACGGATTGTTACGGGGGATGAAATCTGGGTGCACCACTTTGCGCCGGTAGCAGAAAGGCAGTCCGTGGAGTGGCATCATCCTCATTCACCACAAAAGAAGAAATGCCGGAAAAGTCATGGTTACAGTCTTCTGGGATTGTAATGGCGTCATTCTCGTGGGTGTGACGTCAAGGGGGTCAACCATCAATTCAGAGGCATACTTGAAGGCTCTGAATAAACCCAAGAACAGTTTCCGATGTGTTCGATCGGACAAGAATCCAGCGGAAATCTTGCTCCAACACGATAATGCACGCCCACACACAAGTCTGGGAACCCAAGAACATATGCCAAATTGGGTTGTACATCATTGCCTCATCCATCCTACAGTCCAGACCTAGCACCCTCGGACTTCCTTCTCTTTGGGCCGCTTAAAGATTCTCTACAGGGAATTTGAAGATGACGAGATCGTCAGTCATGTAGTGAAAATATGGCGACGCGTACAGGACAAGAACTTCTATGAGCAGGGAATACATGCTCTTCCACAACGTCTGCGTACGGCCGTAGAACGTGTTGGAGACTACGTAGAAAAATAGTACATGGACAAGACATGTTGATGTATATTGTCACCAAATTCTGACTTTTAACAATAAATGTGTTCTGAGAAAAAAAAAAGTTAGACATTACTTATTGAACGACCCTCTATTCACATATGTGTGGGCCTATATTGTTGACGTAAATCCCTGGTCCAATTGTGGAACACGTTTTTTCCGCACAAGAGAAACAAACGCGATCTTAAGACACGTGCATCATTCTTTTCGTCCTTCAGGTGTAGGAAGCAGTATATCACGGTGCCCAGACTCAATTCATATAACCCACCTTCCTAACGCATTCTATACAGTTCCATATTTACGTGTCGTGAAGCAAATAGGAACTCACGAAATAGCCTAAGCACAGAATTAAGTAGGTCGTTATCAACCGAGCGACATGGTAACATTCAGAAGTACACTCCTGGAAATTGAAATAAGAACACCGTGAATTCATTGTCGCAGGAAGGGGAAACTTTATTGACACATTCCTGGGGTCAGATACATCACATGATCACACTGACAGAACCACAGGCACATAGACACTGGCAACAGAGCATGCACAATGTCGGCACTAGTACAGTGTATATCCACCTTTCGCAGCAATGCAGGCTGCTATTCTCCCATGGAGACGATCGTAGAGATGCTGGATGTAGTCCTGTGGAACGGCTTGCCATGCCATTTCCACCTGGCGCCTCAGTTGGACCAGCGTTCGTGCTGGACGTGCAGACCGCGTGAGACGACGCTTCATCCAGTCCCAAACATGCTCAATGGGGGACAGATCCGGAGATCTTGCTGGCCAGGGTAGTTGACTTACACCTTCTAGAGCACGTTGGGTGGCACGGGATACATGCGGACGTGCATTGTCCTGTTGGAACAGCAAGTTCCCTTGCCGGTCTAGGAATGGTAGAACGATGGGTTCGATGACGGTTTGGATGTACCGTGCACTATTCAGTGTCCCCTCGACGATCACCAGTGGTGTACGGCCAGTGTAGGAGATCGCTCCCCACACCATGATGCCGGGTGTTGGCCCTGTGTGCCTCGGTCGTATGCAGTCCTGATTGTGGAGCTCACCTGCACGGCGCCAAACACGCATACGACCATCATTGGCACCAAGGCAGAAGCGACTCTCATCGCTGAAGACGACACGTCTCCATTCGTCCCTCCATTCACGCCTGGCGCGACACCACTGGAGGCGGGCTGCACGATGTTGGGGCGTGAGCGGAAGACGGCCTAACGGTGTGCGGGACCGTAGCCCAGTTTCATGGAGACGGTTGCGAATGGTCCTCGCCGATACCCCAGGAGCAACAGTGTCCCTAATTTGCTGGGAAGTGGCGGTGCGGTCCCCTACGGCACTGCGTAGGATCCTACGGTCTTGGCGTGCATCCGTGCGTCGCTGCGGTCCGGTCCCAGGTCGACGGGCACGTGCACCTTCCGCCGACCACTGGCGACAACATCGATGTACTGTGGAGACCTCACGCCCCACGTGTTGAGCAATTCGGCGGTACGTCCACCCGGCCTCCCGCATGCCCACTATACGCCCTCGCTCAAAGTCCGTCAACTGCACATACGGTTCACGTCCACGCTGTCGCGGCATGCTACCAGTGTTAAAGACTTCGATGGAGCTCCGTATGCCACGGCAAACTGGCTGACACTGACGGCGGCGGTGCACAAATGCTGCGCAGCTAGCGCCATTCGACGGCCAACACCGCGGTTCCTGGTGTGTCCGCCGTGCCGTGCGTGTGATCATTGCTTGTACAGCCCTCTCGCAGTGTCCGGAGCAAGTATGGTGGGTCTGACACACCGGTGTCAATGTTTTCTTTTTTCCATTTCCAGGAGTGTAGATTCGGTGGTACCGCAAGGAAGTTTTCTACGACCGTTACTGTTAGTGGTGTGTGCAGAGTGTTCCAGAAGGAATGGTCGATATTCAGGGGTATGACGGAAACGATAATTTGAAGCAAAAATCTTCATATGGGCGCATGCCCTATTCCGAGCCAGAACACATTTAATGTATACTGTTACTTATTTTATGTGTTATTCGTTAGATATCAGGATTACACATGTACAACAAAAATGGCAAATTGAAAGAATACCTGTTTCACTCAATGTGCTGAAAACTCTGGTAAATACTCTTCTACGATCAGGAATTCGGTGTCGAAAAGCGCCGACGGTGTTCTTCGAAAGCAACAGGAGGACTTCCATCACAGTAGCCGAAAACATAAACCATATCTGCATATTCTTCATTAGTTTAGATGTGTGGCATTTTAGTCAGCACGTGTACAAACACATTTAACTGAAGCTTCTCCATAATACAATCACAATCCCTCGCACTGCTTCACTCACAACAGACCATGGACAACTGCGCGTTCATTGGGCAAGACAACCCGAACAAAAACTTTGAAAGCAACGAGGCAGCTTGAGTAATAATAAAACGTCAAAGTAATTAGGTGCGTAAGACACATACGTGCGTGTCACTAGCCCAACAACAAATAATACATTAAGTGTGTTCTATCTCGGAAACTACTCGGAATAGGGCATATGTCCATACGAGGTTCTTTACTTCAAATGAGTGTTCCTGTCATACCCCTGAATACTGGCCATACATCCTTTATTCATAACGTGGTGTGTCACTGCAGAAGCTCCGAGAGGCTGCTCGCAGGTATGCTGTTGTATTTACAACTAAACCTACCGAAATGATTGATACATTTCGATTTTGATCAGTCTTGAGTATATTATGGTGTAGAGAAAAATAAGAGACACATATTTTTATACTTGTCCATATGGCCATTAAGGGGGACAAACACCTCCTTAAAAAATTGAGTTTCATACTGTGCAGTTGAATCCGTAACATGTTCACAAAAAATACTTCCAATAAAAGTTCTATGGCTTTTAAGGTACGTTTCAGTGGTGCACCCATTTTTGTCGAGAAAGTCGAAATTCCCTCCCCTCCACTATTTTTATTTTCATTTCGACATTTGACTAATAGAAAAACATAGCATTAAATTTACAATGAAATGAACACCCTTAGCTGCTTACAGGAGTTGACATACGTCAACGGGGACAGATGAAAATGTGTGCCCCGACCGGGACTCGAACCCGGGATCTCATGCTTACATGGCAGACGCTCTATCCATCTGAACCATCGAGGACACAGAGGGTAGCGCGACTGCAGGGATTTATCTCGGGCACGCCTCCGGCGAAACCCACATTCTCAATGTATTGTCCCGCACTACATTCGTAGTGCCCCCGCCCATTATACTCATTACTCGCGGCGCGTTGCCGATTCCCGTAAGGTAAGAGTTCGGGCACTGTTTGTGCATTCGCACAGAAGAAGAAGATGGTCAAGTGGCCGGTGAGCCTTAACTATATATATCTGTTCTTTCGAACATTTCCGAAAGAACAGATACCATCTTAGTATATAAACATAGCATCGTTAATACCAAATTCAATCATATGTGATGAAATGGTATTCCAGTTATGCATTTAGCTGAAATAAGCTGTAAAAAGCTCTACATCGCTGTACACTCGATGTTATGTGTTTTGTTATTAGTCAAATATCGAAATGAAAAATAAAATAGTGCAGAGGAGGGGGATTTTGCCCAGTCCATGAAGCCAAGCGGGGTAGCCGTACGGTCAGGGGCGTCTTGTTACGGTTCGCGCTGTTCCCCCCGTCGGAGGTTCGAATCCTCCCTCGGGCATGGGCGCGTGTGTTTTAATTAAGATAAGTTAGTTTAAATTAGACTAAGTAGTGCGTAAGCGTAGGGACCGATGACCTAAGCAGTTTGGTCCCATGGTCCTTACCACGATTTTCCAATTTTCCCAGTCCATGAATCTAAACACAAGACATTTTTCATTCGTGTTAGGTATATAAACTTGTTCAAATCATTTCCTCACGAGCTCCGATGTCAATTTTCCAGACACAGAAGCGAAAACTAGGATATTATCCGTTTTCCATAAATATTTTTCAAATTTTGGTCCGAACTTGCCCTTGCCATCTTTTTCTTTCAAAACTACGAGCAACGGGGATATTAAATTTCCGGTTGCAGATATAATGGGCCTTATCGCATAATTATGTGATACGGCAATCAGGGATTTTGGTAGCATTTCGACTTCTGATGTTCCTCTGAAGGATAATATTCGTCCTACTTTCATTTAGAAATTGAAACCTGACTGGTCAAAATTATACACATTGGCCTCTCCAATCAATATAATCTTCGATTTCACAGTCTCCACAAATTCGTAGGCTTTTCCCCTCAGTTCTTCTTTATTCGCTATTTTCACTTGAGATAGAACTTTTTTGTTTTTTATTGAAACAATCCAAAGCCTTAATTAAAAAAACTGAAACCATTTTGAGGATGCCTTGAACAAATGTTTTGCTAAATTATCATCATACCTCGCTTCTAAAGCCCACCATACTATATCCAGATCAAATACCGATACTGATCTGCCTATGGCACTTTGAAATTTATGTAATACATACTAGAAAATACCTAGTAACTCGTTATTTATCGTCCCAGCCGCAACAGTATGTGCTTTCCATTTATATAGATCTTCTCTCTTTGTGATCTTTCTGCATCTATGTTTTACAGTGCAATTTTTTGACTAGAGCACCAAAATGTAGAGGAATTTTGCTTTTTTGTCATCTTTTAATGTATCTTCATAATTTTCTTCAGTTAGAATAGGATCTGATATTGTACATTCCTCTTCAAACCTTAAAGTAGTGTAACTTACCATAAATATTGAAAAATATTTTTTGGATTTATCGGCATTTTTCTATCTGTACAATAAAATATCTGGAGTCTAAATTATGTGAGCCGACCGATACAGCATACTGCGCATCCAAGAATGAATCGTCTCTTTCTTCCCGTTCCTGTCATTAAATTGCGATTGTCTGATGTACTTGATGCACAAAATCAAAGTGTATTCAGCAATTTTTTGACACGAACAATTCTGCGCTTTCTCATTGTTGTACAGATTTACATTAACATTACAACTATAATATACAAATAATTTTAAATATAACAAAAAAATGGTTCGAATGGTTCTGAGCACTATTGGACTCAACTGCTGAGGTCATTAGTCCCCTAGAACTTAGAACTAGTTAAACCTAACTAACCTAATGACATCACAAACATCCATGCCCGAGGCAGGATTCGAACCTGCGACCGTAGCGGTCTCGCGGTTCCAGGCTGCAGCGCCTTTAACCGCACGGCCACTTCGGCCGGCTTAAATATAACATATTAAATCTGAAAAAGTTACTTCTAGAAGAAAAAAACACCAAATTTAAAAAGAAAATACAAATGCAAACCAAATATTTTATATTTGAATATAATTAATATATTAGAATAAAATGTATATATAGAACAGTACACACAGATATAATTGTACACCATATTTATCTGGGAAAGATTTATTAAACAAGCAATCACGACAGTTGGTATTGAAGCACAATCACGTGGGGCGCGTGTACAGTGCTCTAGGGATATTCCTATCTTATTTCTGACAAATGCGTCTTTGTAATACCACTTCATCATATATGGCTGAATTTCGTACTAACGATGCTATACGTTTTGCTATTAGTGAAATGTCGAAATGAAAAATAAAATAGTGGTGACAGGGGATTTCGAAAAAAATTGCATATCAACAGGATGCACCCGTTGAAACGTGCGTTAAAACCCCTAGAACTTTTATTTGAAGCTTTTTACATCTCTTACCGTTTCAGCGGCATTCATTCAGAAATATTAAATTAAATTTCTCTGAAGGGGAGTTTCCCCCCCCCCCCCCTTAACATCTAGATGGGAATGTATTTTAAAAAACGTTTATCTAATTTTGCTCTACACTAGAACATATTCAAAGCCGATCAAAATCGAAGTGTATCCCTTGGGTAGGCTTACTTGTTAGTGACTTTAATCGAATCACCTCAACGGGCTATTATTGTGTGCCTCATTTCGATTTCACGCTCTTTCACGACTGCTGATCATTCAGATCTAACAGTGTCTCTCACAACGTCCGCGAGCGGCCAGGAGTTTCTTTGTTCACACCGCGAAAGCCTGGCAGCTGAATCGATACTGATGAAATTATTACTAACTCGGCACACGGTTAATTAAGATCGAACGCAGACCGTGTTCGTTAACTTGGGAACATGTTCCTGTCGGGTGGTAGTCGTCGACTTGTATAATTTACAAAGCAGGGATCAGTAGTGTCGGGGGAAGTGGAAATAAAAGACGGCGCTCTTTCCTGGCAATGAATCTTCAGCGCCTTCCCTCGTCTCCGCGCTGCTAGCGCACGAAAACTGCAACGATTCGCATAAAGTGAAAGTGCCTCTGGGACTCTCGCCGAGTATCGATTACAACTACCGTCACGTCGGCCGCCCATTTCTTTCCGCCATGACGATTGCGAATGAAGTGTCCCACTACATATGCGCCGGCCGGCGTTCCGAGAAAAATTGTCGCGTCGTCTGAAGCACTTTTCTCTTCAACGGATCCATCTATCCACGCGCACAGCGCACTCGGTTGATCCTAACCAATTTCGTGGACACAGGGGACTCCCTCACTTACGTTGAGTACTACTCTAGTCACTTTTTGTTTACACTTATTATAATATTAATCCTCTTTCATGAGGAAGACCCCAGTCTTTATTCGTGTAGCAGCTCAAAAATTAGTCGAGAAGTTTGTTTGCAGCGAGCGTTTGAAGAAACAGCGGGAAAGATGGAAATATGAGACAAAAGTTGAAGGTGGATGACTTTTTTACGGTTTTCGTAGATCCCTAACTGAATGACATTGTATGGAACAAATTTTTCAACTTTTGGTAACCAGTCACCTTAAAAAAAGACTGTATTCTGATCAGTTCACAGAATTTCGTCGTAGTCGAACTTCGGTCAGCGGCGAATTTCGTGAAAGTCTATCAAAATCGCTTGTTGTTAAAGAAAACGTTGCGCACAAGACGACTGAAGAGGCTCCGCATGTGACACAGAAGCCTCCTTAGACGTGTCAATGGAAACAGTGACTTCGATTTTGCAATAACATTCAGCCGTGGAAGAGATTTGGAACGATAGGTTCCACACAATTCGACCGAAGCTCAAAAGCAGGCTTATGTCAAATGATGTAAGGAAACGCTCTAAAAATGTAAACTGCCTCTACAATACCTTAAAATGAGATGAAACTTGGATACATTCGTACGAGCCGCAAACTAGGCAGTAGTCAACTGTTTAGGTGCTCCGAGATAACCAGAACCGACAAATATGATTAGATCGTGAAACACGTTCAATAAAAATATCGTACGGTTCATTAGTTACACGTGATATGTTGTGACCATTACTTGAGAGCAGGGTCTGCCACGGCATGTCAAACTGCACTTGAGCACCTTGTGTGGGTCGAGTTCGACAGAATCGTGGTGTCAGCGCTGGTTGTTCGTTATATAAAAGAAGTTCAAATGTCCAGTGGCTGTTTGCACAAAAAGAGGCAGCCTAGGTATCTAGCCTCACAAACCTTTGAAAATGAATGGAAGTGACAGAAGGGTAGCAATACTCAAAATCTGTTATACGATATACAGTCGCATCGTTCACTAGCACCGCAAAGTTGCGATTTACAACATTAGAACACCATGTGGCAAGTATTTAAAGTGTTAGTTGACAATAAAAGAGCAAAAACTTACATCGATTGGCAGATGGGATTCATTATATTGTACATCGAGAAAGACTTTACCCAAAATTTGCAGTTATAGCGCAAGTGATGAAATTCATGATACGAATAGTAAATTTTCCGATGTTGCACGCATTATTCCATTTTCAGCTGCAACAGTTTTCGATTGAACTGAACGAAAAGTGTGGAGACTTTTAATGTTCCTACAAAGTACGTTGTTTAAGTCAAGGGGCACGCCTGGAACGATTTTTCGATTTAAAACTCGTTGTTGTTGAATTTATGAGGGAAAAAGGCGATCAGGCACGAAAATTAGAACAACCGTAATGGATTGTAGACTTCGCATCTTAAGTGGATTTGATTGCACACTGTCCACAGTAAGACACTGCAAGGTTGGAAACCACTAATTTGTAATTTGATGGAGATGCATCTCAAAGGAAAATCGCATTGTGGAGCGGGAAAATAAAAAGAAACCGTCCTTTTCCCTAAACTGACTGGCGATAAAGAAAATTCGAGTTCGAAGAATTCATTGTGGCCTTGAAAGAATATAAATGATACTTTTCTAAACGTCTTAAGAACACTGTCAATCATACATCTGTTTTCGAGCTGTTTTCGACATAGTTTCCCATTTCAGTTGAAGGCGCTTCTGTACATGTGAATATGGAACTGACTGACCTGCAATATAATTTCCGTTTAAAAACTTCTTTTACGTTAAAACCGTCTAGCATCTCTACGTTGATTTCCTTGGAAAGAGTTTCCACATCTCCGTGATGCGGTTGTAAACGTGATAAACTATTTCATCAACATATGTGCATAAGTGGCCTTTTCCAGTTATGAAACTAAATAAGTTACGATTACGTTGAGGTGTGCAGCCAGGCGAGACAGCTACGCTATGCGAGGAACAGCACTATTCATGTGCTGAATTCTTGTTTTTCCCTCCTTTAGAGTATCAAGGAGGAGCTAATGTTGAATGGTCCCTACGTAACAATTTGTTTTGCTACAAATCGTCGATGAAATCAGTAAAAACAAAGAAAAACCTCTTTACCTAAATATCAGCTGTTACACGAAACGAGAAGTAATTAATTATTTGACTGAAAAAAGTGCAGATTGTGTTTCATTCCTCGTATTCACCTGACCTATCACCTAACAGCTTCTCTTTGTTTCCTAGTATCAAACTAAAACCGCGTGTACAGCGATTTCCGTCACGTCAGGAAACTCTGGGCTATTCCGAAACCGTGTTTTTGAGGTACCATCGCAAAGAGTGTTTCCAGAATTAGTTCGAATGCGTGCAAAAATACATAGTATTTTAACAAGAAATAAAACTATCTGTTTCAAAAAATAATTTTTTTTTTTTTTTTTTAAAAATTGTCCGCGTAGGACATCGATTGTCGTTTTAAAACGAATTCAGTTTACGGATTTACGGATGTGATCACTGGAATAGACGTGTTAAGTATACTGCTTGTTGTCTTTCTCATTTTTCGGCCCCTTTTTTCTGCAGTTGCAGATATACAAATTGTGTAGGTTAAATAACCGTATTTTGCAACTTAAATAAAAGTCTTATTAACGGCAAGCACGTTTCGCTTTATTCAAAAGCATTTTCACTGGTCACTATAGCAGAATGTTTTTTTTTTTCGTTTAAATTTTGTTTACTGGGGTCATGAACAGTTCACATGCTTTACTTATTAGTATACACAGTGTAAATTGTTATCGATACTTACAGTATTTTGTTGTTTACGTCTGTTCTTCTACATGTATGCCTTAGATTTTCGCACACAGGACTTTCACTGCAGTAAATATATTCACGCTTCTGTGTTGTGAGGAACCACTGTCATCTTGCCATTTCATGTGTTTTGCTTTGCTATTGTGGGATGAGGCTTTTTGTTTAGGTAATGGCGGGAACGTCTACTATTGCGCTCTCTCTCTCTCTCTCTCTCTCTCTCTCTCTCTCTCTCTCTCTGTGTGTGTGTGTGTGTGTGTGTGTGTGTGTGTGTGTGTGTGTGTGCGTGTATGTGTTTGTAAAGGAAGCTAACATGTCATAACTACTGTGTGTACTGTGTGTGTGCATTATTGATTTACTATGGTACAGTGATGGATGTTCAAGGATGGGGATGTTGCCTATTTTGCGATATTATTTTGTGGCGTCTACGGAGGTTTTTCTTTTTCTACAATATATTCTATTAGTTTATATAACGTCTGGTTGCCGATTTTTGCCTGGTCATTTATTATGAGTTTATTCTCTATTACTGCTTTTTGGATTTGGATGTTCCCTTGTAGGTTTTGAAGGTATTCCTTTTTACTCAATGTGACTATTTTCATGTCCTTTTCTACAACTACATATCTACATATACACTCCGCTAGCCATCAAGAGGTGTGTGATGGAGGGCACAATTCGCGCTAAAGTCATATTTCTCCCTCTCTGTTCCACCCCCGGATCGCGCGAGGGAAAAACGACTGTCTGAACGCCTCAGTACGAGCTCTAATTTCCCTTGTCTTTGAATAGCGATCATTGCGCGATTTGGAAGTTGGTAGTAATAATATATGCTCTACATCCTCGGTGAAGATCGGATTTCGGAATTTAGTGAGCAGCCCCTTCCGTTTAGCACGCCGTCTATCTGCAAGTGTGTCCCACTTCAAACTTTCTATGAGATTTGTAGCGCTCTCGCGATGGCTAAATGTACCAGTCACGAATCTTTCCGCTGTTCTTTGGACCTTCTCAATCTCTTGAATCAGACACAACTGGTAAGCGTCCCATACAGACGAACAATACTCTAAGACTGGACGAACTAACGTATTGTAAGCTATTTCCTTTGTTGAAAGACTGCATCGCTTCAGGATTCTACCAATAAACCGCAATCTAGAGTTTGCCTAACCCGTTACTCGTGTAATCTGATCATTACATTTAAGACCATTTCGAATAGTCATATCCAGATACTTGACGGATGTTACCGCTTCCGAAGACTGGGCATTTATTTTGTACTCGTACATTAATGGGGATTTTCGCCTTGTTATACGCAGTAGGTTACACTTACTAATGTTGAGAGATAACTGCCAGGCATTACACCACGCATTTATTTTCTGCAAATCCCCATTGATTTGTTCACAACTTTCGTGTGATACTACTTTCCTGTAGACTACAGCACCATCGGCAAACAGTCTAGCGCCGCTGTCAATAGCGTCAGCCAGATCGTTTATGTAAATCGTAAAAAGCAGAGGAGCTATTACGTTGTCCTGGAGCACACCTGAAGTTACGCTTGTTTCTATTGAAGTTACCCCGTTCAGGACGACATAATGCTCCCGGTCAGTTAGAAAACTTTCTATCCAACTGCATATGTCATCGTATAGACCGTAAGTGGGCACTTTTTAAAGCAAGTGACAGTGCGGAACTGAGTCGAACGCGTTTCGAAAGTCGAGAAATATGGCATCAACCTGGGAGCCGCTATCTCTAGCCTGTTGTATATCATGCACAAAGAGGACCAGCTGTGTCTCGCATGACAACTGTTTCCTAAAACCGTTCTGGTTTCTACAAATGAGCTTCTCAGAGTCTAGAAAGGTCATTAAGACTGAACACAAAATATGTTCCATGATTCTACAACAAATCGATGTCAGTGAAATTGACCAGTAATTTTGTGCATCCGATTTTCTACCCTTTTTATAGATTGCTATGACCTGGGCCTGCTTCCAGTCCCGTGGTACTTTCCGCTGTTCCAATGATCTCTGATAGATGATGGATAAGAATGGTGCTATATTTGTAGCATAGTCTACATATAATCTTACGGGGATACCGTCTAGGGCAGATGCCTTCCTGGCGTCTAAGGATCTTAACTGTTTTGAAATCCCAGATACACTAAAGACTATGTCAGCCAGCTTTGCGTTTGTTCGATAATTGAAAGGGGGAATGGTGCTGCAGTCCTCTACCGTAAACGAGTTTTTGAAAGCTAGGTTTCGAATTTCGGCCTTCTGTTTATCATCATCCGTTACTATACCCGTACTGTCAGTAAGAAAAGGTATTGAATTATTTGTAGCGCTCATAGATTTTACGTACGAACAAAATTTTTTGGCATTTATTTTTAGAATCTGCAGATAAAATATTGCTTTCAAATTCGTTAATAGAATCTCTCATTGTCCTTCTGACAGCTACTTTCATTTCGCATAATTTCTGTTTGTCAGTGAGGCAGTGACTACGTTTGAAACGACTGTGCAAAATTCTTTGCTTTCTCAGCAGTTTCCTAATATGTTTGATGAACATCGATCAGAAAGACTTTCAACTTCAAAAATCGACGAAAATGGCGAGCGTGTGGGTTCTCTTCTGACATCAGACCATCGTTTGACAATTAAGATGATGGGTGACTTTCTAAACATTTTCACTGTACATCAAACTTTGGCCGAGACCGGACATTGCAGACAAGTGGATGCTGCACCATGAAAATGCCCCATCTCACACAGCCACTTCCATCACGCAATTTTTTTATTTCAAAAAGGCATTCCTGTTGTCCATAGCCGCTCTATTCACCTGATCTGAGTCCTTATGACTTTTGTTTCGTAAAATTGTCGTCATTCTGGGACTCTGGAGAACATTCAAGAGAATGTGACTGTCATGTTAAAGGCCGTAATAGCTGAAGCCTTGCAGCATGCTACCAAAGCTTAGAACAACGACTCCGCTGGTGTATAGCTGTCGAAGAGAATTACTTTGAAGGGGACAATATTGTTGTTTGAAAAAAATCAGTTTCATAACTTTTCTCACATGCCTCATATATAGCGATGTACACCTACTGAAATTATCTGTGTCATTTACCCCGATACTATATAGGCGCTCGTTGGTGGAAATCAAATTTTTGACCACCCTGTACCAGGAGGAGGCCGCTAGCATTGATAGAACCGAGAGCTGATTATGGGAATATAGGCTCTTTCAGTGAATCTCGATGATGAAGTTTTCTCGAATTATCAGCCGAGTCAACGCGTCGTTCTGTGGCAACGTTTCGACAAGTTTCCTACTCGTCATCTTCAGGCGAAGTGTCGGGTTCATTTCCATTGATTGTCTTTATAGCTGCTGCACCACAGGCTTCTCTGCCTCGTCTGAAATAGCTGTGCTAATCGCGATAAAACTTCATCATCGGAAGGCTGATGCTGGCCCACACAATTCAACGGGATTGGGGCAAGGAATCCCCAACGGGTCAATGAAAACTTTGTCGTGAGCACAGGCCACTGAAATATATCATCCCCCAAATAGCTCAAGGCTAGGAAGAACTGTCGAATGCATCTCAGTTCAAAATTCAGACGACCAACGTCAGCATGGGGATCAAGACTAGCTGGACACATTGAGATGAACGGCCGAGACTTAAAGATATTTAAGTCCCGAGTGATTGTCAAAAATTGTGCGCTGAACGTATAAGACACACATCTTCCTCTTAATGTCGGGAAGGCCTAATCCGCTGAGGGAAAGTGGCTTCGTCACAGTCTACTATCGCGACCTGAAGATATGACGCTTCCATAAAAAGCGACTGGGCAACTGCTTCAGTGAGGGGAAGCGGGAAAAATTGTGCGATGTAATATAACCTTGTACAACACAGACATGTCCAAAATTCGTACCTTCTGAAGAAGGGTAAGAGAGCGTCGTTCATAACCAATTTCCAATTGAGAGTCGCCGTTTCTAGCGGACAACGATCAGTAACAGCTCCCAGTGACGTAATTCGATCCACAGCAGTGGCCCATGTGATTACTGGCCCATCGGAACCCCATAAATTAAGAAGATTACTAGTGCCCTCGGTAAGTTGCGCTCCCGAAACACAACAATAATCATTGATGATCACGTTCATCAGAGGTATCTCTGCATATCGACACAGTAAAAAAAATCACAGCAACGTACGCGCCAATAGCTATGGTCTTTCCAGTAAGCGCCCAACCCTAAAACTGAGACGCAACCTTCCGAAGCAGCGGCTCCATGAACAAGACAAACAAACACATCGAGAGGCGGCTTCTCTGCGACACCCTCCCGTCGGATGGTAATGGAGGGCGTCAGTTGCCTAAGCTCCAAAGTCCGTGAACAAGTTCGCTGACACTACGAGCCTTGACAATAAACCTGATCCCCTCCAAAATCCCAAGAAGAAATTCATGATTTACACGATCGGAAACCTTAGTAAAGTCCAAAAAGGCAAAGGCACAATGGACAGAAGTAACGGCAGCAACCGAAACATCATGGTATTCGGTCACAGAGGTAAGAACACAGTGACCATGAAGACAACTATGACACTCGCCGACGACATTCGCCAGTAAGACAGACATCCTGCGATTTACCGCCCTCGCCACTGTCTTATAATCAAAATTCTGTAACGTGAGAGAACGGAAATTATCTACAGTATTACAACCAGGACGTTTAGGTATCAAGACAATTTCCCCACCTTGGATGGAGCGAACAAACCTCCCCCCTCCCCCCCCCGTATCACCTCGTTCAACATGGACGTAAATGTGACACCCAAAAGGAGCCAATACGTATATTAAATTCCCTGGGGAGCCCATTCATAACTGCCGATTTGCGTGGAGAAAAAGTAAAAATAAGATCATGTACGTCATCTGGGTAAAAGGCGGCCAAGAATTCGGTATTCTATTCAGGCGTGAGTGGCCTGCCTAGGGTCCCAATAGCCGAGTCGAAGGAAAAGTCGATAGGTGTATCCATGTCGTAAGGATCCACATAGCACTGATTTGAAGCGTGAACTACGTCAGTTTGCGCTGTTTGCTAAAGGCCGTCAGCTACTGTAAGAGAATAATATAAGAGCACCGACGCAGAACTTGATGTCGAAGCAGATGGTATAATGAACTCAGTTTCTCCGTCACTAGTGACTGTGGCTTCTATCGCACCCGCAACCCTTCCATCTGTCGCCACTTCAGCTGCAACTTTGCTTTAAAACATTGTCCATCTGCGACCCGCAGGAGAGCTCGATCCTCACCGTCATGCAGGTCACGCAAGATAGAATAATAAAATTGATGAATACTCCGTAAATCCCTCTCCCTAGGAGCACAATAAGCTTCGGTTTAGCAAGCGCAGTCCACCATTCCAGAGTGGTAGAGTACCTCCAAGCGGATCGAAGACTCTGCTCCCAAATATCGTGTATCGCATCATCGAGAGAAGTATCTGACAAGTGAGCAATATTTAACATCGACGGTGAACGTAATTGTTTTACCGGTTGTCGATCAAGTTGGAGTGTGGCGGGCAAAGCACTGTGATCATAAAAGTTAGCAGGGATAACGTTGACTGCGAGAATGCGATCGCGCATCAATCCGATAAGTAGAATCGGTCAATCCTATTACTGAGGTAAAATGTGTAAATCTAACCAGCGCTGGATGTTTGCACTCCCAAACATCTTTCAAGTGCATTTAGCTTATCAACTAGTTTAAATCCTGACAATAATGAAAATGGGGAGACTGATCAACAGGACGCACAACACAGCTAAAATCATCACGACACAATAGACCCTACGTAGAAGATAAATAATCTCCTCTTTATAGAAACGCGAACGTACCACTGTGTGACCAGAACCAAACGGAGCATGTAAGACGACCAAGGTGAGGTCAAAGAGTCCACAGCCTATCCCTCTCTCAGACTCAAGAACCCCTGCATCAGCAATGGGAATGCATTTCCAAAGGAAAACATTAAAAATAGTTCGAAGTCCAGGGAGAGGGAAAGTGGTAAATAAGACGTCTTGAAAGAAGATTGTATCCGCACGGGAGTCAAGTATAAACTGACCAGCGACGCTAGGCGCATCTCTGATATAACTCGGTTAATGTTTAGTGTCACAAATGTTTACGCTTCAGCCATCAATCAAAAGGAAAAACACAGAAGGAACAACAGAGCAGCATGACTGCCCATCACAGCCCATCGAGGAGTCCGAGGAATCCGAGAGCGGGGGGCCAGTGCCATCCCCAACTGAATCTTTACCCTCGGTTGTTTCGCGCGATGCAAACGTTCCGGCAGTACACGTTATTTAACCCGGCTGCGAGGCATAACAGCGTCTGTAGTAGGCGGCGTAGCTGGACATTGTACCACTTCCATATCATTCTGTGACTTCTCAGGGTCAGAGGCCTGCCGCACACGAGGATGACGTGCCGATTCTTCAATGGACGGCAATCAGAGCAGCGGGAGACAACTCTGGGGTAACAAGATCCGGAACAGGAGTCGCAGTAGGAGTAGGTGGCAAATCACGATCCTCACGGTCAAGGACAGAGGAACAGGCGGCCATTGTAATATTATCAACTGCACCTGCGGTGCAGGCTGCGAAGGAGACGACTTCTACACACTCACTCCGGGTGGCTCCATATGAACCACCCCTGCAGTAGCAGCAATATCAGAGGCTGCTTCTCCGATCTCCATCAGTCTGCTGTGTTCGCTCAGCAAGATTATTGAGAAAGTAATATTAAAACGTATCACTAGGCATTGCATCGCCAATGACGCCCTAAGACCGGAGCAATTCGGCTTTAGGAATCACCACTCGACAACACAACTCCTCCGCGTACTCGAACATATAACACACGGCTATAACATGAACAGAGCCACAGGGGCCGTGTTCCTGGACATCGAAAATGCTTTCGACAGTCTCTGGCACAACGGACTCATACGCAAATTACGCGAAGCTGGTTTCCCGGACGTACTCGTACGTCTCATACACTCATATCTCACGAACAGGTGTTTAAACACTAACGTGAAGGATAAACAATCAACACAACTTGGTATCCAAGCTGGAGTACACCAAGGGAGCATCCTAGGGCCCATCTTGTTTAACCTGTACATTAATGACTTCCCAGCAACACAAAACACGACGTTAGCCATCTACGCGGATGACACCGCCATCCTTGCGCAAGATTGGAAACCGTCGAACATCAATTCACGAATACAGACAGCACTCAGAACAGCTGAGCCTTGGTTGGAGCGATGGCGTATTAAAGTAAACGTCGACAAGTGCGAAGCAGTTCTGTTCACACGTACACCGAAACTACTGCGCAAACATCAACACTGTAGACCGATAACACTACATACACGCTCAATGCGTTTCCGAGAGAAAGTCAGATACCTAGGTGTCTGGCTGGACCGGAAACTTACATGGGGGGACCACATCGAGTACGTTGCCAACCGAGCGCACGCGAGGCTCAAACAGCTCTACCCAATGCTCAACAGCGAAAGCACACTGAATTGGAGGGTGTCGAGGTCCATATACACGACACTGATTAGACCTCTGATGTACGCTGCTCCCGCCTGGGGATGTGCAGCTCCTACACGACTGCGCCGCCTGCAGATCGTACAGAAAGAATGGTTCAAATGGCTCTGAGCACTATAGGACTCAACTTCTGCGGTCATTAGTCCCCTAGAACTTAGAACTAGTTAAACCTAACTAACCTAAGGACATCACACACATCCATGCCCTAGGCAGGATTCGAACCTGCGACCGTAGCGGTCTCGCGGTTCCAGACTGCAGCGCCCAGAACCGCACGGCCACTTCGGCCGGCGATCGTACAGAACAAAGAGCTACGAATCATTAGCAACGCTCCACGCTACACACGCACCGTGGATCTTGACCATGAATATCGCCTTGATACCCTCAAGGAAGTATTCAAAAAACGCGCCACACGACTATATAGGAACTCGAGACACTCGAACAATCCTTTCATCCTCACTCTGGGAAACTACGATCACAACCATAGGTGGAAGCACAAGCTGCCAAAGACACTGCTAGCTAGGGCAAACAAGCGACAAACGTCGGCAAGCCCCTGCATATCAGCAACACTGATTGGTAATTACCAGCTGCTATTAGAGCCGACCAACAGGCCACAGCAGTGACACCGACGAGCTCGCCCACCGGCACCCAAACAAACCGCCAACATTACCTCACACTGTGCTTCCGATATATGACCTATCGGACACAAAAACGATAATAAACCTAACTGTTACAGGTTGCTGACGCTGAACGAGGACTCTACACCAGCACCCAGCACCAGCCTCCGAGCAACACCACCGCACAACGTCATGGTATCGACATGCATGCTACCCACTACTAACAAAACCTATCCTTGCACGACCTATCGCAGGCAGCAAGACATCCGCTACAGCTCTTACCACCCGACGTAACTATCGCAGAGGTTTTTTTTTCCCTTGGCTCTTGCCTTGGCACTTTTTTTCCTCTGCCCTTCAAACCGCTACCCTTCGTTCGACTTCGACCCAATCTATCACCAGATGAGCGCGTATTAATGGTTAACCTTAACCAGACGTACGCAAACATCGCAGTACCCACATCCTGCGACACCTCACGTTAGTGAATACTAACCCTTATGCAGAGATGGCAGTAGAAGACCTATTATGTTGGCCATCATGCCGGTGTGGGCGTGGAGGGGCTCCACCTCTTTTTTTTTTTTTTTTTAGTATCTCCTTCTGGGCAAGGTTATGCTGTACCACTCTACTGATAGGAGTAACAGGCAAACGCGGCTCGGGGGAAGGTGGGGTAGGGGAACGCACAACCGATTCACCACCATCCTCAGCGCAACGCCGCTTGTTATCAACCGTGCGCACCGCTGTCCAAGCAGTAGCAGGAACGGGGTCAGGCTTTGCTTGCAACGGCGGAAAAATTACCGGCAATGATAGTAGAAATTATCGGATGATCACCATAAACGAGGGAAGGTGTAGCCCCAAGTTTGTTACCAGGAGGGACAAGGTCAGCAACAGCTAATTAAGGCGCTGTTCCGAGGAAGACTGTAAAGCTAAAACTATTCGCAGGCAGTTTGTTCGAAGACGGCCACTTTCATCGCGCAGAAAACACGTCCCCGCCTGTCCGCTGGATGCAAGATGAATACGATAGCCACACACTTGCAGATGAGACGGAATGTTCTTTTTGATTTGTATTTCCACCGAACATATGCTTGAATGGAATTGTAGTTTCTGTTTGATTGGGTAACGTTCACGGCGAGTGCCTCACACGTCACTTAATTGCGCCAAAATTTCCGTAAGATAAATATATTCTACCTCCAAAGCAAGGCTGTATATCCGAACTTTGGTATAGCTATTGCAAGCAGCACCATACTGATCGAACCATCTCTGTGCTGGAAGGAAACCTGATTACCAATGCTTCAGTATGAATTTGCCTACTTGAAGGGGATCCGCGAATTTCGCAAAGAACACACAAATCTCATTGTCAAAATACTCGGTATGCACTAGGCCCGAGGTAATATGAAAAGTATCAACTATCCAACCATGGATTTAGAAACATCCAGGCTGCACATTACGTGTCGATTTATCAAATGGAAAACTCAAAGTACCTTTCGTGGAACACTCTTGAACGCAATGAGAGACAAAAAGGAGCGGACTAGGTCGCTGTCATACACTCCCAACGATTAAAGAGACGAGTCATCGTCGATCTCACACACTAAAAGGCACAATCACCACTGAAGCGAAAAGCTCCCGAACACCTGCGCCGTTGCGGGGTCGCGGATAAGTGCACAAAGCAGAACTACCGCTAGGCCAGGCCCTGTATATGAAAAGAGAGTTCATTTATAGTACGAAAGAACAGAACGCACGCATTCATAAGCTGATTCGTCAGTGAATCCACAACCTTCAGTGCGGGTGCACATTTTCGTTCGACCTCCAGCGGGAATCTAAAATTAGCGAGCATGGAGGGCATGGGTGGGGACTGCAGACAGGTGGCACTACATGGAAATGTGAGTCAACCGGGAGAGGACGCTGTGTCCGGGTGGCATAGTGGTTAACGCAACTCTCGAGTAAGCAGATCGCGGGTTCGAGTCCCCCCCCCCCCCCCCCCCCCCCGTCCAGAACACATTTTCACTCGTGGCATCCGATACCGCATGAAGTCCGGGTGCAGCTGATATCATTAGTTTCTTCCCTTTCCATTCCTCGTTGTCGACGGGAGGTTAAATACTAATCTCCTCCTCCTCCTCCTTTACTTTCTCCCACCCCTCTGCCTCTTCAGTTTATATAAGAGTTCATCTATAGGTTTTGATAATTGAATTTTCCAGGGTTAGAATATGTGACATATATAGCTGTATATTTTAATTATATTGACTTAAAAACTTAAATTATTTACTCCATCAAGAACCGTAGACTTTAGTACCTGACATAAATTTCATCTTGATAGCTATATCAGTTCCCGAGAAAAGGGGTCTTAAGAGTCGGGTGAACATACAGACAGACGGTCAGAGAGAGGAAAAACAAAGTAGTCCTACAATGGTTCAGTTTTTACCGTTTGAGTACGGAACCATAACAACTCGTAATCGTATACCAACTGCAAGAATTCGTCAAATTATGTTTTTAGACTCATACAGTCTGTCTAGCCGTATGCACGGTAACAGTTACAAATGACATAAAAGCTGTAACTGGACCACCAGATTGTGCTGCAGACATAACTGGTAACTTCAGAGAAATCCTCTCTCCCTAATGCGTGCTCGTAATCAAACAATAGTAATTAGTACCCTTGGCAGGTCGGGTTTACTGCCCTTCCTTGTGCCAAACATAAATTCTCTGTAGGGCATCGTCAGTTAGCTGCAATTAATTGGCACTGCGACTACTCTTATGTCCAACGGCGTTATCTGCCAGCAGGCTCGTTCAGCTTTTGACGTTATCGACTAGGCAATTTGTAAGAACTGTGTACTTTGACGGTCCTATGACTCGACATTTTTCCAAACTACTTTCAGATAATTCGCTTTCTCTTAATTGAAAACAACGTAGTCAATACTAATGGCTGGGGCATTTTAATTCGATCTGTAAACTGGTCGTATGTTTTACAAGACCCTTGCCACGTATACAGCAGCTCAGAAAACACAGTGACATTTACGTTTTGTGAAGCACATGAAAACCACTTGAAATAGTAAACCACACTTCTGTATATGCTATATGGGCAGTCGGGTAATAACACTCGATATCGTTGTTACTTACCTAACAGCCACCTCATACACTCTTTTGTATATTTCTAATGTGCTCAAAACTGGTAAAATATTGGGTCCGAAGCATTTCTAAGTGTTTTTCTTGTGTCGTGCCTTTTGTTCTACTCTCTTTTACTACATTCGACACACTTTCTTTTAGTTTTCACTAATTTTGCGATTTTTCGTTAACTTGTATTATAGCGTTCTGTGATGATCCCCTATGAATTACTGTTGGTAGGGTTCGTCTTCGTCTACCACGATACAGGGACTCAATAGCCATCGTGGCGCTTCTCTGAAACATTAAGGTAACTGTCGCCAAAGTGAAAGAACGAAACATTCTCGAAGTTTTACTCCCGTATTCTTTGTATTCTCTGTGTGCAAAATGAGGCAGCACGAAGTAACAGCAATTGTAGCGTCACGTGTACAGAGAGAATAGCAGACAGAACATCTCGCAGATCAAAGCAGTGCGACGTGACGTACGCTGATGAATAGATACGGCTGAAAGACCGCTGACCCGACTTCATACAGGGCCTCTGCCCTGTTTCATTGACACATTGCCCCGTTCGGCGCAGATATCGCACGCGTTTGCCAAGCCGACATTCTCTTCTTGCTCGCAATTACTCTCTTCTACACTCTCCTCACAGTATAGGAACTATCGGCCTGAATAATCACTGAACCATCCTGTCTTTGTGTATACAAACTATAAATTTCATCAAAATTAGTGTTCAATTACTTAGGGTAACAATAATTACTTCAACTGAACAATATTTTCTACTAATTATCTAATGAAGGCAAACGTTTGCGAAATTTGTGTGGATGGAACACAGTCCTATTCGTCATTGGATAGTAATGATTTAGTTATCCCGAAACGAACGCTCTGTAATCAATTGGAATGTGGAATTGCGTGATTATCATTTTTATGCGATCTTCAACGCTTGTTTAGACGTCTTCTGGTTTACTCTCCAGTCTCCGCGCAAAAAATACGACGCAAAAAGCGCTGAATACGGATATCATACATAGCAAAGTTTACAGACACACGACGCTGACTAACCGGGTGCTGTAGTAACAGCTAGGGCATCCGTCGACATAGCTAAAAAAGATGAAAACAATGGACCCCGTGTTGCAGGATAAGTGGCTCTGAGCACTATGGGACTTAATTAACATCTATGGTCATCAGTCCCCTAGAACTTAGAACTACTTAAACCTAACTAACCTAAGGACATCACACAACACCCAGTCATCACGAGGCAGAGAAAATCCCTGACCCCGCCGGGAATCGAACCCGGGGACCCGGGCGTGGGAAGCGAGAACGCTACCGCACGACCACGAGCTGCGGACTGCAGGATAAATCCTGTGAAACATAATATTCTAAATAAATCATTAACCCCACGCAGTCACAGTCAGCTTTCGAGGAGTATATGGAAAAAGGTGATTAAGTAATACGTAATACAAAGTTGGATAACGGACTGAATACGATGAGATCGCGATCTTGCATTTAGGTTGTTAAGCATTCATTGAATCAGGCATCGATAGGCTCGCCTGTGTTTCAGCGCAGCAGACGATATTCCTAGTGTTTACTATATGCTACGTTATTACATTTGTCTGTAAAAGCGATTATATCACCACCAATCATATTCCCGAAAGGTAGTGAAAATACTAAGCATGAGTTTGACAGAATCACAACCTGTTGCAGGAACGAGAAGCTGACTTGGGGCAAATAATTTTTTGACACATTACTAACCACTAAACGTAAAAGACGACTAGTTGATGATTATACGACTGATATACAATGATCAGCCAGAACATTACGACCACCGACCTGCTGTCGATAGAAACCCGTCCAGGCGATAGAAGCCTCACCTGACGAGGAATGATTGCTAATCAGACTTTAATGCTAGCAGAGTACAAGTGTGTATGCACACACAGTGCACACAATACTTCCAACGATGTGGCTCTGCAGCCGACGACCCACGAATGTGCCAACGTGAACACCACAACATTGACAATTACGACTGAAATGGGCACGTGACCATCGGCACTGGACGTTGGCGCTCTGGCAGAACGTTGGGTGGTCTGAGGAATCCCGACACCTTCTTCATCACGCCGATGGGAGGGCGCGAATCCAACCTCTTCCAGGGGAACAGCCCCTTGACACCTGTACGGCGGGATGGAGACAAGCTGTTTGGGGAACCATTATGCCCTGGGGAACATTCAAGTGAGCATCCAAGGGACCAGCGGCATTTAATGTGCCATATCACAGGGCCAGAAGAGCGATGGATTGGTTCGAGGAACGCAATGGTGAGTTCTAGTTGATGTGCTGTCCCCTCCAAGTCGCCAGATCTGAACCCAATCGAACACCTCTTGGATGTGGTTGAACGTGGCGTCAAATCTCATTCCCCCTCGCCGTGTGTGCTGATGTGATGGCAACGCACACCAGCCGCCTACCAAGGCTTCATTGCTTCGATGTCACAACGTGTCGCCACTGTTATCAGTGCTAAAGGTGGACATACCTGCTATTCGGTAGGTGGTTATAATGTTCTGTCGGATCAGTGTTGTACACCTGATGAAATACACTGTAAGACATAAAAACCACGCACCACGAAGGAATTGTCTGAATGGAACAAAAATCGATCGATGTGATGTACATGTACAGAAAAAGAAATGATTACAGTTTCTGGAAAATTGCATGACTTATGCAAGAGAAACAGCTTCAAAAATTGAGCAATTCAATAATGAGTTGGTCCACCTAAGACCCTTATGCAAGCAGCTAATCTGCTTGACATTTTTTGATAGAGTTATGGTATATCTCCTGAGAAGTATCGTGCCAAATTCTGCTACATTGGCGCGTTAGATCATTAAAATATAGAGCTAATTGGAGTTCACTGCCCATCATGGTCAAAATGTTCTCTGCCGGGGAGAGATCCGGCGATTTTGCTGGCCAAGGTAGGTTCCGGCAAGTATGGAAACGAGCAGTACAAATTCAAGTCGTGTGCGCGGAAGCGTTATCTTGCTGAAATGTAAGCCGAGGATGGCTATCCAGGAAGGGTAACAGAACGAGACGTAGAAAGTCGTCGACGTACGGTTGTGCTGTAAGGGTCCGGCTATGAAACGAAATAGCACCCCAGACCACAACTCCTGGTTGTCGGGCCATATGGCGGGCAACAGTCATATTGGAAACCCACCTCTGTCCGGGGACCTTTAGACTCGTCATTGAATACAATTATAATCCGGTCCAGGAGATTCCAGGCCGAAGACGTGTCTCGAGACGGTGCCAGACATTTGTGGGATACCAACTTGAGTGTCGCCCGCCAGGGGGCCGACAACCAGAAGCAATGGTCTGGGGTGGCATTTCTTTTCGTACCCGGACTCCTCTGATTATCATCCGCGGCAACCTTACAGCACAGAAGTACGTCGACGATATTCAACGCCCCGTTTTGCTGCTCTTCACGGAGAGCCAAACTGGGCTCACATTTCAGCAAGGTAATGCCAGCTCGCACACGTTGAGAGTTTCTACTGCTTATATTCACACTTTCCAGATCCTACCTTAGCCAGAAAGGTCTTCGGATCTCTCTCCAGCTGAGAGCGTTTGGAGCGTTATGGGCAGGGCCCTGTAACTAGATAGCGAGTTTGTCGATCTAATGAGCCAGATCGACAGAACTTGCACAATATCCCTCAAGAATACGTCCAACAACTCTATCGATCAATCTCAAGCCGAAAAACAACTTGTCTGAAATAAAAGCCAAAATTGGACCAACGCGTTATTGACTTGCTCAGTTTGTGAATCCGTTTCTCTTGAATAAATCATCCAATTTTTCAGACATTGTGGTGTCAGCGCCAGACACCACACTTGCTAGGTGGTAGCCTTTAAATCGGCCGCGGTCCGTTTAGTATACGTCGGACCCGCGTGTCGCCACTATCAGTGATTGCAGACCGAGCACCGCCACACGGCAGGTCTAGTCTAGTGAGACTCCCTAGCACTCGCCTCAGTTGTACAGCCGACTTTGTTAGCGGTGGTTCACTGTCTACAGACGCTCTCAACTGCAAAGACGACAGTTTAGCATAGCCTTCAGCTACGTCATTTGCTACAATCTAGCAAGGCGCCATATTCAGTTACTATAATGACTATCGTCAAGAATGTATTCTGAACAGATAATATTGTGAATCATGTACCGTCAAGGGCGACGTTCATCATTAATGGATTAAAGTTAAGTATCAAACTAATTACGTCCGCTTTCTGAATTCTCATTCCTTGTCATGTTCCAGACCTCACGTCAGTATAGTTCTTCCCTCCTCACGTCAGCCTGCGTGAGCTAAAACGCGTGCATTTCGGCCTCCACTCGTAACACGGTGTTGGCTCTTCTGCTAACACAAAAATCATTTGTTTGTCTGTAGATGTATGAGGGCTGAATGAAAAGTAATGCCTCCACCTTCGTTAATTGGGTTTCGATGGGAATATTTTAATAAATCAAATGCAGAAATAATCCTTAGAATGTGATCTTTAATTACCAATATTCACTTTGCTACACAGTCACCAGCCAGCTAGATACAATTCTGCCAACGAAGAACAAGTTTTCTGAAGCCGTCACGGAAGAAGTCGACACCACACGGAAGAAGTCCGCAACTACAATCTCACAGTTCACTCAACGTCTTCATCAGAAGCATAATCATGTGCCCGCAGATCGTCTTTCATTATCGGGAACAATTGGAAGTCAGACGGTGCTAAATCTGGACTGTATGGAGGATGCCGTACGGTGATGAGATTCAGTCTCTGAAGTTCTGCTGTGGTGGCACGTGAAGTGAGTGGTCTGGCATTGTCATGGCGCAGTAAAACATTTCCCTTTTCCGATTTTACCGATTGTGCTTGCAATTTCTCTCTGAGTGATACGATGATCGTCCTGAATCAATCTGTCAACATTTTGCTTGTGAAACTCGGTGGTAGCTGTCAAAGGACGTCCAACTCTTTGTTTGTCACGCAGGTCAAATGTTCACACGTGAACATCTTTAAACATACTCGCCCAAAGACGCACAGTACTCACAACAACACAATCACCATAAACTGCTTTTATTCTCTGATGAATCTCCTTTGGGATGACACGCTCTGCTATCAAGAATTCAATGACTGTACGTTGCATAAATCGCATTGAGCGACCGTCTGCACAGGGTTCCATACTTTACACTGTAACAACACAACCGTTCAGTGATAAGGCTTCCTGCCATCTGGATCTGTAGAGAAGTGGCTACGGAACAAGCCAGTACCTGCCGCATACCAATGCTGCCAACTGTTGAAGAGTTACGAAGGTGGAGGCACTACTTTTCAGTCAACCCTCGTACATGGCATTTACAGATTTCCGTCCCATTTCGATAATGCCTTCGTGGTGCACCGTTTTTTTTCTTTTTACTGGTCGTCATGGATTGCTGCAAACGGAGTAGAACTGATGGCATATGACCCTCCACTTTTCATGTAAGTTATGGCAGTGTAGTAGCGCGTGTATGGCAGTAGATTATGTGGAATTATCGCAGTAAGGTAAATATACTTCGAGACGTGACGGAGTGGCGAAAATGAGCTGTCGTCTTTGGATCTCACCATGATCACCCCATAATTGGAGATGATCTATTTGTTGGTGCATCTACGCGGACTGTCCAACGTGCATACTAGGAATGGTGGACCACTCGTACCCATGTAACACGACGTAAGGACAGTAGTCGTAAACAGTCCTATCCGACAGAAAGCAGAGACGAGTATTACACCCTATCAACGATAATCGCTTTCAAACTCGATAGTAACTGCTACTCACTGTGGCGTTAGATCCATCTGAACCAGTTTCCGAGCAAACATTGCGAATGGAAAGGCGTAAAATGGACATCTCGCAACGGATTCCTTGCAAAAGGTCATCGGTCACACATTCACCTAAAGTTGCACGTCCTTCGTGAGAAAAGCGACACAGACACTGGACAGTAACTAACTGGAGGGGTGAAGTGTGGTCTGACGAGTCGCAATTCTGCCTCTGTTTAAATAAATCAAGGGGCAGAGTGCAACAGGGACCGAATGAGGTGTTTAACCCTCAGCGTGTCGAGGAAGTATCTTAAGACGGAGATGGTTGTGTGATGGTTTGGGAGTGTTCTTCGTACCATTATCTGACCTCACTCATTCACGTTGCCGTGAAAATGAACTGCTATATTTATTTCAACATTCTCGATGGCCTAGTGTTGCCCTTTCTTTTGTATTGGTTTGTGAATTAAACATGCAACTGTAGGTGTAGACATGCTCTGTATCTATACATCTGACATCTCGATCCATTCATTTAATTAGAGCCCATTTGATTCATTTCTTTTTATAACTAGTGTCATTGATATAAAAGTGTTCAGTGTTTGTAAAGTCTAAGAATAGAACAAGATACAGTAAGCCACTACCAATTTTATTACGGTCTCAATGTTATATACACTGCACCACTGTATAGGCTAAAACTTTGTATCATTCCGACTCATCAGAAATCACTGAAGAAGACATTAAACTCGTGGCACTTATCGTGAAGAGAACCTTGTTTCACATGTTCTGGGGATCATTTCTCGTAGAAAATTATCTGTGGAATGGCAGTGGGTTAAAGAATTTAATGTGGTATATGAACGCAAGCTTTCGCATCCGGAATACCATAGCAGTCGAATTCCTTGGGTGTGTGGCTACACCAAGATGAGACAGAAGTATAGGCGTTTCGGCTGCTACTTGTTCCTGGGGCACATTCCGTTCAAGTTTGACGCACAGTAATAGCCTCCTGATGAGAACAATGAAGCCTACCGAGTTCTGAATATACTACCCAAAGCCGGACGGAGCTTACGTATTTGGGCAAAGTAGCTCGAAGAGTTCAAGTAATGTGGACAATTTTACCAAACGATTCTTGAATCTGTGCATAATTTCATTTTAAAAATTTTCTTCTTGCTTTGTACTTTGAAAATTTGTGTATGGGTCTGTTCGGTTTTACTTATATTGGATATCAAACTACAGGGTGAGGAAAATAAAAGTGGCCCGGAGAACAGAGTTTCAGGGTACAAAGAAACACAGCAGAGGAAAGGAAATATGGTGCTAATCTGACTGTAGCAGTTGTTGAAACTGACCACCATTCATCTGTTGGCACTTGTGGGCCCTGGTCAGCAAGTTGCTGAAGGCTGATAGAAGCTGGACTGCTGGAAGTGCTGCAGTCCCATCCCAAATGTTCTGCTGCAGTTCTTGAAGACTATGAGAGTTGTTGCGATACGCCTTAGACTTGAGGGCTCCCCACAAAAAGTAATCGCATAGTAACAGATCAGGTGACCTGGATGGTCAGCTAGGGCCACGAGCAGACTGACATCTGCTAACAAATACGTCAGGCGTGAAGACTGTAAATGTGCTCCAACGTTCGGCCGGCTCTATGTGCAGTTGCTCCATCCTGTTGGGAATAACTTAGCTCTTTTCCTCCTTCGTTAATGTTGCCCCACCCTGTAAATATGTATACAGTTAATTTAATTGTTAGAGAAACAATTTGACAGTAACAACTGGCTTTGATAAGAATATATTCCCATTTATTTCATCTTTCACAGCTAACCAGGTATTTGCCTCAGCTAGATTAGTAATGGCATTCGACATGTATGAATGCATCTGAAGTAGATGGTAGTACGAAGTGCTACAGAAAACTACTTTTGATTAAAGAATTAACCTGAGAAAAATCTTAAGATACTCATTCTGATGGGAATGAAACTGTTTTCATCAAATAGTCCTTTCTTTTGGGTCAATCATCGTTTCATACAAGATTTTCCACTATGAGCTTCACTCCTGAACGTACCCACTTCAACTGTACATCGCCGGCCAGGGTGGCCGAGCGGTTCTAGGCATTATAGTCTGGAATCGCGCGACCGCTACGGTCGCAGGTTCGAATCCTGCCTCGGGCATGGATGCGTGTGATGTCCTTAGGCTAGTTAGGTTTAAGTAGTTCTAAGTTCTGGGGGACTGATGACCTCAGAAGTTACGTCCGATAGTGCTCAGAGCCATTTGAACCCAACTGTACACCACTGGGAACTTGACGAAATATCTGCAACCCAAATATCACCTGACTGAGCGCATAGCGACCAGCGAGAGTTGACAAAAGAGGTTGTAATAAAGGACGGTGTTCCAACGCCAATCTGTATCAATTTTCTCTGCATTTCGAACACTAAGAGCGCAGTCCGCAAGGTTCGTAAACGGAGGCCTTGCTGGCCAGCTATACACTATTCTTTCAGATTAATCGAAAAGACTCATACGTGTCTGCAATAGTGAAAATATCTCTTACGCAGTAATAAATCCTGAAAGATCGTAGACACTGCGTGTTTGTTGACTGTCTGGTGCAACGCATCTTCCGGTATGTGATCAAGCGAAGAGGCACTTTGCTTAATGAGAGAGGTGGTGGAAACGGGACTCGAACTGGCCAAATACAACGCCAAAGCAGATTTTTGACGAAACATATGTTGCAGCCCACGACTGTAATGTCCCCCAATTTGTCTGCGTTATTGCCAATGGCCTTTCCCCAGTGGTAACACCGGTCCCCGTCAGATCGCCGAAGTTAAACCCTTTCGGGCTTAGCTAGCACTTTCATGTATGATCGTCAGGGTCTGCAAGCGCTGTTGGCAAGCGGAGTGCACTCAGCTTATTTGAGGCCAATTCAGGAGCTACTTGACTGAGAAACAGAGGTTCCGGTCACGAAAGCTGACAACGGCTGGGGGAGCGGTGTGCCGAACACATGCCCCTCATATCCCTTCATATCTGCTGAGTATGACACGGTGGGCGGTCGATACCATTGGGCCTTCACGGGATACTTTGCACGGAGTTTTGTCAAAGATAGACGTTTATTTCAACACTCTCAACGAAACAACTGTATGTTCCCGAATACTTTCAGAAAACTGTATATCGGGACCACGTTTGGTATTAATACATGTCACACGTTCGTTAGTGCTTATTTCGTTAGTACTTCCATTCCACAGACACCGTCAACATTTTGACGAAACTGCAATTTTCTTTGTTGTGTTCGTGTTACGAAAGAGCTAGTAAATACTGCCTGCAAGTCTCTTATACCTGCATTTTTATCCTTATGGTCATTATAAGGAATTGCGAAACTGGCACTTAAATACGTGGAAGTAAGTCCCCATAGCTATGACGTTTACTGTTCTCTGTATCTGCTCATGCGCAATGAAGATACGTTTGTGAGCCCTAACTTCGCATTACTCTAAGTAATTACGGTAGTTACTGTCAGGATATCAATCCCGATAGTCTCATTCGACTGTCCGAAATGGTAGTGTACCCAGTCTTTCTAAAGATTTACATGAGAGACTGCCACGATAATTTTGAAAGCTGACTCTCTTGCAGATATGTAACAGATTGTAAGAAATTTCTAGTGAAGGGGAAGTTGTCGTCCGCCTTCCGTATGAGCAAGATTATGAGCGTTTTTCACGTCGCGTCCGTTCACATACTATACCTGGTTCATGACGTGTAATGCGACTTCCATGGCGTTCACGAACTGCAGGTAATTCTTACGAACCCTCCGAATTTAACTGTTCTACACTGTGGAACTACTGCAGCGATGCCGGCACATGACTGCTGCTCGCGTCCTGAGTAGAACTGCAGGACTGGGCGCGGACAAATTACTTCCCCGCTGGCGGAACCAATTATCAAGACAGAGAGAGCCGCCGTTTGGGATTTGCATGGTCGTCTTCCGACACAGCGTGGAATGATCTGAGGCCAGAGAACACATGCACTCTCTTGGGAGGGAACAGGCACCAGCGAAACTACAATCCACCATGTAACAACAATGTCAAACCAGATACAGAAGCCTGTCAGGAGAAAGGAAACACATAGAGTGAAATTTAAGGAATAACAGATTTGTCTCTTTTTTTCTCATTACCTCTTCGCATTGAGTAGATGGGAAAGTTAGTTGAAACGTATGCGTTTCATTTAAACGAGTTTATCTTATCTCGTTATATTGTAAGTCACTGGAAGCCTTGGTTCCGATTACTAGCACTGAATTCCTTTTGAAAACACAATGACGTAAGTAGCAATACTGCTGTACAGCCACATTTGTGTTCTAATGTTCATTACGATAAACTCAAACATTACTTACCCTTTTCATTCACTTACAGTAATCACCCACGATTCAAAGTACAATCTAAGCGGGAACAAAGTCGCACTACGAAGGAATATATGAACAGGACGGAAATCATTAGAGGCCATGTACGTGTACAGATAAACAGCTGATTACAATTTAAGAAAAATTTTATTATTTATACGAGAGAAAGAGTTCCACAAATCGAGCAATTCAGTAAAGTGTTGGTCTTCCTCTGTTCCTTTGGCAAGTTGTTGTTCGGCTTGGAACTGACTTAAACGGTTGTTGGATGTCCTCCAGAGGGATGTCATGCCAAATTCTGTCCAACTGGCGCGTTAGCTCATTAAAATCTTTAGCTGGTTGGAGGGCCCTGCCCATAATGCTCCAAACGTTCTTAAAAGGAGAGACACCTGGCGCCCTTGCTGGCCAAATCAGGGTTTGGCAAACATGAATACAACCAGTACAAACTCTAGCTGTCTCCTGGCAGGCATTATTCTGCCGAAATGAAAATCCGGCATGGCTTGCCTTGAGCAGTAGAAGAAAGAGAGCACCACCCCACTCTCCACTGTTACCAGATGAATCCAAGATGGCGGCGCTGACGTCATCCAAGATGGCGGCCTGTAGACTTGGCAACAGCACATGATGTAATCCAAGATGGCAGCCATGACGTCAGCTAATGACGCGAGTACCGTTATCCAAGATGGCGGCTTTTAGAAGGAAAGTACCATGCCCCCCCCCCCCCCCCCCCCAAGAAAGAAGTTTGAATATTGACACGAAATTGAATTATGTGCTTCTACATGTCACCTGGCAGACCCCCACCCGCCTTTCCTAATTTTCGCATGATGGCACGTCATCCTCGTGGAAAATGGGCGAATTTTGGAGGGAATTTTGCTCTAAGAGCTTACTCCTACAGCTGAGGGTAGTCAGTATGGTGTCGCCCCAATAGAGAGTGCTCAAGATGTTATTCAGTTCCAGTATAATTTGTTTAAACTGTATAAATTTGTTGATATTTGTTTAAATTTAATATCTACCTTCAGCAGCAGTGGTTTAGTGTGGTGTTACCATCACAAGAGGCTGAGATATCAGTGCTTGTTGAGCTGTTGGTGTAGAAAGAACATGTGTTCAATTAACGAGATGTTGGTGCCAGGCAGGGAGAGTTTTAATAGCTGTATTACATGCACTCATTCGGCTGAGGAGTGCATCCACAGTTCACTGCATGAAGAATGGAAGCGAGCATTAATGCTTGAACATATGAAGAGGAGGACTACAGTCCTACAAATAAATGCTTTGCATTAAAAATGCATTACACAATGCATGGAAACATCTGTATCTGCTGGAACTGTCATTTCTAAAACAAGCATACAAGCTCACACCCCACAAGAGACAACTGCCCCCAATCTAGCAGACTAAAGAACTGAGCTAGTTCCTGAATTCACCGCGATAGGCCATGTGATCATGCAGTTCGCTCCAGAGGAGCACAGCACCATGATGACGTCGCATATTTTCTCAGCTGCATGTGTGCTGCAGCCTACTCTATTGGCGGGAATTTCGAATTTTGGATGGAATTTCTTTGTTCCAGTGCTGTGCTGATGTGCCCACCCCATCTGGGAATTGGTGGTAAAAGGAATCAGCCTGTTCTGAGCTGCTGGAGAGAGGAAGGAGTGTACTTTATTTCTTTTTGGAACAATTTATTTAGGGACAGATTTCACATAGTTTATTTATTATGCTGATACAAAACCCTCACCCTCACATGCTGGGGGTCACAATACACAGTTTACAGACCTGGAAAATACTCGTAAATATTGCAGTACACTGATGTGCAGAGACGCAAACAAAATGTATGTTGTGGGCTGTAGAACTGCTCTGTGGTCAACTTCAGATGTCATTTCTCAATAGTGTTCCTCAAAAAGAACATCGTGTCCCCTTCATGGTTTCCCATTTGACCTAGCTGGTGAGTGTAATCCGACTACAGAAAAAACTAACACAAAAATCACTCATGATGAAAAGTGACTCTCATGATCAATTTAATTTCGAAATAATAAGTACATTCTGGGGTGGTGGGTAGTTTTCACTTCAAAAGAGTCGAAGACTTTTTTTCCTGAATGTACACAGGGTGGGTATGCCCCTGCTGATCATTTGTGTGTGTGGTTTAAGATTTTCGGGCACTAAACAGAGTGGTCATCAGCGCCCATGCTTATCATTTGAGATCGGTGTTGGTACACTTTGCTGGATGTCAGAAATAATGAGATGCGATTGCAGTCGAATGTAAAAACTATACCGATTTTGCTCATAAAACTAAATGAAAATGGACTTAGTCTATTTTCGTGGAAAGAGAACATTTTTTATGGTTGTGAAGGTTTTTTTGTCCTTTTTTAAATAGTTGCTTTCCTATCGAAGTCAAGTTGATGTTAAATAATCCAGCACAGAACGGCAGGTGGGTTCTCTACAAGACTGTGGCTCTCGCCTGGTCCCAGCTGGAGCATTCTACATGACGATAAAGAAAAGAGTTTTCCATCCTGGAACGAGAGGCCTATTGGAGGCATTGGGGACCTGTCTAGTCTGTGACAGCTCGTCATAGCAGCTGCGCCCCCTAACTATTAGGGGTCACTGCAACACTATACTTTAGATGACCATGATGCATTTGGGAAAGCTGTCCTTTTATCTCCTATTGTTTCGTTAACTATACCTGCATTTGTGCTGGCAAATGACCATCATATCAAGACAGACAGTGGCTCACATGTGTCACAAGGCTTCTGGTGGAGTACCTCCCTCCCTCAGTCCATCCATCGCATAGGTGGAGAGAGGGTCTCGATGCTCGGCAGTTTGTGACTGTACATCGAGGAGAACGCAAGTTCAGCTACTGCCTCCTCTGTAGTCTTTTAGGACGACGATTTTCCCCAGTAAAGGTGCTACATTATGACCTGTACAATAAGAGCGCTGGTTTCTTAATGACAATTTCGAAGTGTAATTAGAACTGGGACGCATTTTTTCCATCAGCTGTAGCAGCGTATATTGGCTTCGGTTAGCTGGGCTGTAGGGTGATTTTTACTAGGCATTTGTAGTGAACCCTGACTTCTAAGAGCGATAGATGATGTATGCTTACAGATAATATACATTTTGAACTCCTCTCTGTCCAACACCAGCATCTAGTCAATTGAATGTATTTCCCACCAAAAAGAATAAAGAATGTACCTTACACACCAACCATTTTCCCCTAGCTTGTAGATGTAGGGTAGAGTTTGAGTGTTTCTCTCGCTGGTTTCGAGTGGTATTGAGAAATTTTTTCCAGCAGGATAACATCAGTTGTATGGTATCATCAATTTTGGCACTATATTGCTATTTTATGTCGTCCTTGTGCAATGCTGTACATATAGTTGTGTAATTAGGACCGATCTTTGTGATTAATTACATAATTAGTATTGATATTTGGATCAGTTTCGAATGGGACTGCGAAATTTTTTCACAGCAGGATAGCACCAGTTATATGGTATCGTCAGATTTTGTGCTACATTGCAAAATGGCTCTGAGCACTATGGGACTTAACATCTGTGGTCATCAGTCCCCTAGAACTTAGAACTACTTAAACCTAACTAACCTAGGGTCATCACACATCCATGCCCGAGGTAGGATTCGAACCTGCGACTGTAGCGGTTACGCGGTTCCAGACTGAAGCACCTAGAACCGCACGACCACACAGGCCGGCCTACATTGCGATTTTAGACCGTTCTTGTGCAGCGCTAAGCATTTACTTGTGTAATTAGGACCGATCTTATTGACTAATTACAAAATTAGCATCGATTTTTGCGTCAGTTTCCCGACCAAAATAAGTGAAGTACACTAACCTTTGCTTCCTCTTCCACATCTGGACAGTTTCCATGTGTTAGGAGGTGCACATAGGCTTTTCATCCAGCAGAATCAGGGTTCGAGTCGCTGATATGTTGCGTTTTTTACGTGCACTGAGTGTTTGTGCATAGCATTATTTTCGGGTGTTTGCGCGTTGTGAGCGTGTTTGCATAGTGTTACACATGCATTATTTCGGTGATCTACGAGTAGTTTGCACATCTGTATGCTGTGTACTGGCTTATTTTGGCAATTTACGAGTTGTTTGTGTCTCTGCTCATCAGTGTACTGCATTATTTATAAGTGGTTTCCAGGTCTGTACACTGTATACTGTGACCCACAGCAAGTCAGGATGAGCGATTTGTATCAGTGTAATAAATAAAATAGGTGAAATCTGTCCCTAAATAAATTGTTCCAAAAAGAAATAAAGTACACTCCTTCCTCTCTCCAGCAGCTCAGAACAGGCTGATACCTATTCCTGCCAATTCCTAGGTGGGGTGGGCGCATCAGCACAGCCCTGGGATAAAGAAATTCCCACGAAAATTCGGAAAACCGCCAAAATTTGAAATTCCTGCCAATAGGGTAGACTGAAGCACACATGCAGTGGGAAAAGATGCGACGTCATCATGATGCTGTGCTCCTATTGACTGAACTGCACGATCACGTGACCTATCGCAGTGAACTCGCGAACCAGCGAATGAGCTCAGTTCTTTGGTCTGCTGGATTGGAGGCAGTTGTCTCTTGTTGGGTGGGAGCTTATAGGTTGATTTTAGAAATGACCGACAGTTCCAGCAAAGACAGATGTTTCCATAGGTTGTGTACTGCATCTTTAATGCAAAGCATTTAATTGCAAGACTGTATTCTTCCCCTTTATATGTTCAAGCTTTAAGGCTCACTTCCATTCTTCATGCAGTGAGCTATGGATACAGACCTCAGCTGAATGAGTGCAAGTAGTACAGCTATTAAAACTCTCCCTGTCTGGCACCAACATCTTTCTAATTGAACATATGCTCCTTCCACACCAACAGCTCAGCAAACACTGATATCTTAGCCTCTTGTGGTGGTACCACAACACTAAGCCGCTACAGCTGTAGGTAGATAATAAATTTCAACAAATTTCCACAAATTTAAACCAATAAATACAAAGTTCAACAATTTTATGCAATATAAACAAGTTATATTCGAACTGAATGGCACCATGAGCAGTCTCCATTGGGGGCAGCACCATACTATCTCCCCTCAGCTGCAGGAATAAGATCTTAGAGCAAAACTGCCTCTGAACTTCGAAATTTCCACCCATTTTCCAAGAGGATGGTGTGCCATCATGCGAAATTTGGAAAGCAGGGCAGGGGACCGCCAAAATTGAAACTTCGCTCCAGGGGGCCATGGCACTTTCCTTCTAAAAATCGCCATCTTGGATAATGGTACTCACGTCATGAGCAGACGCCACATCCGCCATCTTGGATTATGTCATGCACTGTTGCCAAAGGCCAGCCAGTGTGGCCGAGCGGTTCTAGGCACTACAGTCTGGAACTGCACTACCGCTACGGTCGCAGGTTCGAATCCTGCCTCGGGCATGGGTGTGTGTGATGTCCTTAGGTTAGTTAGGTTTAAGTAGTTCTAAGTTCTAGAGGACTGATGACCTCAGCAGTTAAGTCCCATAGTGCTCAGAGCCATTTGAACCATTTTGTTGACAAAGCTATAGGCCGCCATCTTGTATGACGTCATCGCCGCCATCTTGGACACATCTGACAACAATGGAGAGTGGGGTGGTGCTCTCTTTGTTCTACTACTGCCATGAAGGGCACAAAAACAGGGCATAAATTTTGTCGACGTACCATTGTGCTGTAAATGTGGGACGGATCACAAACAAAGGGGTCCTCTATGAAAAGAAGTGGCACTGCAGATCATCATTCCTCGTTGTCGGACCGCATAGTGGGCAACAGACAGGTTGATCCGAAGCATGGCCAGACATGTCTTGGTTGGTCATCAGGGCTCATTTCAAAGCTCTACTCATCACTGACGACAATCCTATTCCAGTCAATGAGATTCCAGGCAGAACACTCTGGAAACGCTCCGGAGAGTGGTGGGATACTAAACTGACTGCTGCTCGCCATATGGCCTGACAACCAGGAATGATGGTCCGAGGTGCCATTTCCTTTCGTACCGAGATCCCTTTGGTCGTGATCAGTGGCACCCTTACAGCACAGCGGTACGTCGACGACATTCTACTCTCCGTTCTGTTGAGCTGTTGACCTTCATATCAAGTCATCTTGGCTTACATTTTAGCGAGATTATGCCTCCCCACATGGTTTTGATTTTTTATTGCTTGCCAACCCATACTATGGCCAGCAAGAGCGCCAGCTGCTGCGCCCGTGTGGTTCTAGCCGCTTCAATAACGAACCGCACTGCTGCTAAGGTCGCAGGTTCGAGTCCTGCCTCGGACATGGATGTGTGTGATGTCCTTAGGTTAGTTAGGTTTAAGTAGTTCTAAGTTTTAGGCGAGTGATGACCTCAGATGTTAAGTCCCATAGTGCTTAGAGCCATTTGAACCATTTGAACTCTCAATTGAGAACGTCTGGGTCATTCTGGAAGGGGCACTCCAACCAGCGATCTAACGCACCAATTGGACAGAATTTGCACAATATCACTCCGGAGGACATCTTACCCTATCAATCAATTCTAAGCCGAATAACAGCTTCTGTAAGGGCCATAGGTGGACCAATGCATTATTGAGTTACTCAGTGAAGCTTTTTCTCTTGAATAAATCACCCAATGTTTCAAAAATTGTAATCAGTTGTTTGTCTGTACATGTTCACCAGTTTTCGTCTGATTCAGATAATTCCTTTTCATTTTTTCGTCTCATGTCTTCGTGTGTCCATATTAACTGTTTTTCTCTCTTATCAGTCTCTTTCGGAATATTGTTACTACGTCTGATGAATCATCATATAACTACAGCTAAATCGTGTGGTTCTCCAGGGTACAGATCAGTTGTGTGTAGTCTAAAGGTTATTTCAGGTGTCACGTTTAAATTAATACTAAAATGCACTATATACAATTTATCTGTGGGCTATTGTAGCGTTCTAACAGGTGCTTCGCACTGAAAAACTTACAATTTTATCAAGGTTGGTTAAACATCCATCGAGTCAGCTTAAGTGAGTGCCATTGTTGAGCCGCGATGTGCACCGACGTTTACGTCAGCAAACTTTGCCTTAAGGACTAGACAGAGAACGATATCGTTATCTAACGTATCAAATCGACGTTACTTACTAAGAACTATTAGGAAGTCGTTAAAATACTTGTCTTACTGCGTAAACAGTACATCGAACACTGCGTTTGGTGTGACAGCGTATATAATCAGTCTCTTCGGTGTCAAAATATTTTTTCGATGCTGGAACTTAATTCTCGAGCAGACAATACAAGTATAACTCAGAAATAAGCCTTAACAAAACGGGCTGTTCCCCGTACATACACGAAGGATTTGAAGGGGGAATCACGGGACACCTTACAAGGAATTAAGGAACGTATTCCTTGCTGCACAAATATGTACCTAAAAATGTTAAACGCCATTTCAGAACACAGGACGTGACGAGCTCTGTAACTAAAATCTGGCCTCAAATCAATTTACCAATTGAAGAACTGAGGGAGAACTCTTATGGCAATGTACCTTTCTGAGACACAAATGTTGCAAATTCGACAGTCGTAACCGGCTTTTTCCGTGTTGTTAAATGCTTTACATTACCAGTACTTTAGTTATGGCACGACAGGTACCTTACTAACAGAAATTTCACTTGGCGAACTGTGAGCGGACTACAAATTTAGTAGTGACGCTACGAGAAAAAAGTGCTTCAGTGAGGCCGTGTGAAGTACGTTCTTAAGCGGGTCGTGTCTGTCAGCAGGTCGGAAGCAGAATGAAGAAGACAACACGCAGTCCGCGTGCATCATTTAAAACGAGCAACTCTCCTTTTCATCGGCGCCCCGGCGACCGCGGCGGTAATCAAATTATTCACGCAGCCCGTCCCTCTGTCCGCGTCCTTCGCAGAATATGTGAGAGCGCCCCCCCCCCCCCCCGCCCACTCAACGCGCTTGAAAACTCGCTGCCGCCCTCCAGGGAGAAAAAGGAACTGACGAACGAAACTGCGAGTGAATACACGACGATAACACAGACCGTGTCGCGAGCAATTAACTTCGGTACACGATTTTTGATAAAGAACAGAATGCTACGTACAGAACACGTACCTCAAAAGGAAGAGGAAATGCGTGACAAGGACACGGAAGAGCCGTTACTCAGCTGGAAGTCCGGTCAGTGCAGAACATAGACAAGCCCCCACGAATGTAGGGCAACTTCTCACTTAATGACAGACAAATTACGAAAATATTTACGCATTACTTAATTAACTTACATTCCATTTCAGAGTAGTTGCCTTAGAATGTAGAAGCAGATTTGTAGGAGGAAGTATTTCGCAAAGCATTGTAATTTCGTAATTTCTAGTTTTTTGCTAAGCCCCTCTCAACAGTGAGAACGACAAGAAATTCAGGCGATTTTCAACGTTTTCATTGGCTAATTCTGATATGATTCCCAAGGAATGCCGCCGTTGGATAAGCAGCTGCAGCAGCAAGTCGTATACTCCTAGCTCACTCATTTCTTACATAGTTTAATTCTTAATTTTTTTGAGTGTTTTTGGTACTTGCATTGTTTGATACATAAATTTCGGGCGTATTATAGTATTTGAGAGTTGTAGCATCGCGTTTTAGTACCGGAATAGTGTAAATTCGCGTAGTCGTTTGTCTTTTGTTTTTGTTTTGAACGGCCAGTGTCGGTTGGTCAGTCAGTGTGCTCCCTGCCGCCGTTGGATAAGCAGCTGCAGCAGCAAGTCGTATACTCCTAGCTCACTCATTTCTTGCATAGTTTAATTCTTAATTTCTTTGAGTGTTTTTGGTACTTGCATTGTTTGATACATAAATTTCGGGCGTATTATAGTATTTGCGAGTTGTAGCATCGCGTTTTAGTACCTGAATAGTGTAAAATCGCGTAGTCTCCTTCCGCTGCCGAGCAGTGTGTCAGCAGTGCGTTAGTAGCAGCATTACTGCATTTACTAGGCAATCTTGTATTTTAATAACCGTTTAAATTTTGTCGATTTGTTTGCGCTCTCTGTAGATTAGTTCAGACGTTCTTTGCAAAACAGTTTTTAGCATGGATAGGGACTGCAACTGCTGTGTTCGGATGCAGGCTGAGTTGGCATCCCTTCGCTCCCAGCTTCAGGCAGTGTTGGCTTCGGTCACACAGCTTGAGGCTGTTGCCAATGGGCATCACTGTGGGGGTCCGGATGGGGGTTTGTCGGGGACGGCCAGCTCGTCCCACGCATCCCCCGATCGGACTAAGACTGTGGTTGCCCGGGATACTGCCCGCATTGAGGCTGATCCCTCACATGTGGTAGAGTGGGAGGTAGTCTCAAGGTGTGGCAGGGGGCGAAAGACATTCCGGAGGGCTGAACGGAAGGCCTCTCCAGTTTGTCTGACGAACCGGTTTCAGGTTCTGTCTCAGGCTGATACTGATCTTCGGCCTGACATGGCTGCTTGTCCTGTTCCAGAGGTTGCCCCTCAGTCTGCAAGATCCGGGCGGTCGCAGAGGGTGGGCTTACTGGTAGTTGGGAGCTCCAACGTCAGGCGCGTAATGGGGCCCCTTAGAGAAATGGCAGCAAGAGAGGGGAAGAAAACCAATGTGCACTCCGTGTGCATACCGGGGGGAGTCATTCCAGATGTGGAAAGGGTCCTTCCGGATGCCATGAAGGGTACAGGGTGCACCCATCTGCAGGTGGTCGCTCATGTCGGCACCAATGATGTGTGTCGCTATGGATCGGAGGAAATCCTCTCTGGCTTCCGACGGCTATCTGATTTGGTGAAGACTGCCAGTCTCGCTAGCGGGATGAAAGCAGAGCTCACCATCTGCAGCATCGTCGACAGGACTGACTGCGGACCTTTGGTACAGAGCCGAGTGGAGGGTCTGAATCAGAGGCTGAGACGGTTCTGCGACAGTGTGGGCTGCAGATTCCTCGACTTGCGCCATAGGGTGGTGGGGTTTCGGGGACCGCTGGATAGGTCAGGAGTCCACTACACGCAGCAAGCGGCTACACGGGTAGCAGGGGTTGTGTGGCGTGGACTGGGCGGTTTTTTAGGTTAGATGGCCTCGGGCAAGTACAGAAAGGGCAACAGCCTCAAAGGGTGCGGAGCAAAGTCAGGACATGCGGGGACCAAGCAGCAATCGGTATTGTAATTGTAAACTATCGAAGCTGCGTTGGTAAAGTACCGGAACTTCAAGCGCTGATAGAAAGCACCGAAGCTGAAATCGTTATAGGTACAGAGAGCTGGCTTAAGCCAGAGATAAATTCTGCCGAAATTTTTACAGAGGTACAGACGGTGTTTAGGAAGGATAGATTGCATGCAACCGGTGGTGGAGTGTTTGTCGCTGTTAGTAGTAGTTTATCCTGTAGTGAAGTAGAAGTGGATAGTTCCTGTGAATTATTATGGGTGGAGGTTACACTCAACAACCGAGCTGGGTTAATAATTGGCTCCTTTTACCGACCTCCCGACTCAGCAGCGTTAGTGGCAGAACAACTGAGAGAAAATTTGGAATACATTTCGCATAAATTTCCTCAGCATGTTATAGTCTTAGGTGGAGATTTCAATTTACCAGATATAGACTGGGACACTCAGATGTTTAGGACGGGTGGTAGGGACAGAGCATCGAGTGACATTATACTGAGTGCACTATCCGAAAATTACCTCGAGCAATTAAACAGAGAACCGACTCGTGGAGATAACATCTTGGACCTACTGATAACAAACAGACCCGAACTTCTCGACTCTGTAAGTGCAGAACAGGGAATCAGTGATCATAAGGCCGTTGTAGCATCCCTGAATATGGAAGTTAATAGGAATATAAAAAAAGGGAGAAAGGTTTATCTGTTTAGCAAGAGTAATAGAAGGCAGATTTCAGACCACCTAACAGATCAAAACGAAAATTTCTGTTCCGACACTGATAATGTTGAGTGTTTATGGAAAAAGTTCAAGGCAATCGTAAAATGCGTTTTAGACAGGTACGTGCCGAGTAAAACTGTGAGGGACGGGAAAAACCCTCCGTGGTACAACAACAAAGTTAGGAAACTACTGCGAAAGCAAAGAGAGCTTCACTCCAAGTTTAAACGCAGCCAAAACCTCTCAGACAAATAGAAGCTAAGCGATGTCAAAGTTAGCGTAAGGAGGGCTATGCGAGAAGCGTTCAGTGAATTCGAAAGTAAAATTCTATGTACAGACTTGACAGAAAATCCTAGGAAGTTCTGGTCTTACGTTAAATCAGTAAGTGGCTCGAAACAGCATATCCAGACACTCCGGGATGATGATGGCATTGAAACAGAGGATGACACGCGTAAAGCTGAAATACTAAACACCTTTTTCCAAAGCTGTTTCACAGAGGAAGACCGCACTGCAGTTCCTTCTCTAAATCCTCGCACAAACGAAAAAATGGCTGACATCGAAATAAGTGTCCAAGGAATAGAAAAGCAACTGGAATCACTCAACAGAGGAAAGTCCACTGGACCTGACGGGATACCAATTCGATTCTACACAGAGTACGCGAAAGAACTTGCCCCCCTTCTAACAGCCGTGTACCGCAAGTCTCTAGAGGAACGGAGGGTTCCAAATGATTGGAAAAGAGCACAGGTAGTCCCAGTCTTCAAGAAGGGTCGTCGAGCAGATGCGCGAAACTATAGACCTATATCTCTGACGTCGATCTGTTGTAGAATTTTAGAACATGTTTTTTGCTCGAGTATCATGTCGTGTTTGGAAACCCAGAATCTACTATGTAGGAATCAACATGGATTCCGGAAACAGCGATCGTGTGAGACCCAACTCGCGTTATTTGTTCATGAGACCCAGAAAATATTAGATACAGGCTCCCAGGTAGATGCTATTTCTCTTGACTTCCGGAAGGCGTTCGATACAGTTCCGCGCTGTCGCCTGATAAACAAAGTAAGAGCCTACGGAATATCAGACCAGCTGTGTGGCTGGATTGAAGATTTTTTAGCAAACAGAACACAGCATGTTGTTATCAATGGAGAGACGTCTACAGACGTTAAGGTAACCTCTGGCGTGCCACAGGGAAGTGTTATGGGACCATTGCTTTTCACAATATATATAAATGACCTAGTAGATAGTGTCGAAAGTTCCATGCGGCTTTTCGCGGATAATGCTGTAGTATACAGAGAAGTTGCAGCATTAGAAAATTGTAGCGAAATGCAGGAAGATCTGCAGCGGATAGGCACTTGGTGCAGGGAGTGGCAACTGTCCCTTAACATAGACAAATGTAATGTATTGCGAATTCATAGAAAGAAGGATCCTTTATTGTATGATTATATGATAGCGGAACAAACACTGGTAGCAGTTACTTCTGTAAAATATCTGGGAGTATGCGTGCGAAACGATTTGAAGTGGAATGATCATATAAAATTAATTGTTGGTAAGGCGGGTACCAGGTTGAGATTCATTGCGAGAGTGCTTAGAAAATGTAGTCCATCAACAAAGGAGGTGGCTTACAAAACACTCGTTCGACCTATACTTGAGTATTGCTCATCAGTGTGGGATCCGTACCAGATCGGGTTGACGGAGGAGATAGAGAAGATCCAAAGAAGAGCGGCGCGTTTCGTCACAGGGTTATTTGGTAACCGTGATAGCGTTACGGAGATGTTTAATAAACTCAAGTGGCAGACTCTGCAAGAGAGGCGCTCTGCATCGCGGTGTAGCTTGCTCGCCAGGTTTCGAGAGGGTGCGTTTCTGGATGAGGTATCGAGTGTATTGCTTCCCCCTACTTATACCTCCCGAGGAGATCACGAATGTAAAATTAGAGAGATTAGAGCGCGCACGGAGGCTTTCAGACAGTCGTTCTTCCCGCGAACCATACGCGACTGGAACAGGAAAGGGAGGTAATGACAGTGGCACGTAAAGTGCCCTCCGCCACACACCGTTGGGTGGCTTGCGGAGTATGAATGTAGATGTAGATGTAGATGTACTGTCACCGTTAATTAAAGCGCGTGAAACACAATTTATATTTCAAAAGATATCACTAATGCCTGATGCCCAGACCCTATCCCAACATTAAATTAACTGCTTACTTGTTTCCAGAATGAAATTTTCACTCTGCAGCGGAATGTGCGCTGATTTGAAACTTCCTGGCAGATTAAAACGTGTGCCGGGCCAGGACTCGAACTCGGGACCTTACCTTTCGCGGGCCTGTGCTCCACCAACGCTATTTTTTTTTTTTATCAGTCCAGCAGCATATCCAGTTCCAGGCACGCGTTTTATCATTTTTTTCAATTTGTTTAGTTTGGTCTGGGCGGTCCTCACATGACACCCCTTCAAGCTCATCGTTACATAATTCACTAATTTTTTTTAATTAAAAAGGGCAACTGTGCTACCCCTGCACGACTAAAGATCCATCCCCACAGTATTTCCGCCGGTGCCCATCTCCTACCTTCCGAACTTATTCTTCGTAGCAATAATAATAATAATAGTAATGCTACTGAGATACAATGAGGGTAATGTCAACGCACTTCAAGAAAGATGTCAAGAAATCCAAGACGAGAAGATCACTGGTCAAATCCTTAGGAAAATATCAAATCGACCACGTAGCAATACGCACAAGTACCACAGAGAAATTATGAATGTGCAAGTCAGAAGCAGGGTATACTTAGGCGACTTCGATCACGATCTCACCAGAAACAAAATCAGGCTGCCACCAAATACAATGAACAAGAAGACCAAAGTTCGAGATGATCAAATTAAAATCCCCTCGGATCTAAGAGGAGTGACTGGAAGAGACAGCCACGAACTGACAAGAATGCGAAGAGAAGATATTCGGTAAATCGTATGGGTAAATTCCTCTGATGATAACTAGAGACGTCAATAATGGAACGTAAGGTGTAGTACAACAAATGAGAACAGTAAAATAGCACACAACAAATGGAACAGCGACAAATCAGAAGTTGATGATCTTCCCTTCATTCGGAGCCACAGTAGTATAATACTTACTGAAAGGTGTAACCGCCACTTGACTGTATAATATGCTTTATTACACGATCTAGATTTCAGCCGTAACGCATTTTCAAGTGCTACAGGTGTCAAAAATCATCTGAATTGTGTGGAACACATGTCATCGTTAAAATATATATCTTCGTTTATTTAAACCTGATGTTTAGTATGTGAAAGTGATAATATTTTTGTGGTATGTTAATTGGCCGGCGACTTGCATGACTTATCCTGTTAATAAATCATGAGAGCCGCCAGCCAGCAGGTTATGCTAACTATTCTACTTTTATATCACCTTTGTCTGATGACTTCCACATTACAAAATAAGATTTGTTAAGGCGCTGCAGGAATTCTGTGAATTTATTGTCAAGCCATAAACCCAAGAACTGGACACTGTCAGCCTCTTTTATCTGCTTGTCGTCATATTTTAGGCACAATACTGTGGGAAAAAAATCTTACAGGTTCCTAACTGCATTTAGTGTACTTTTATGTAAATGCTTAGAGACGAATAGTAGGCTAGGAATCATTTATTAATGTCCCTGAAAGTTTCATTAACCGATAGTTCTAAAACTATACTTGGTTTGCTGTTTATTTCAATGTTTGTATTATCTGCAAACAAAGTAAACATAGTATCTGGTACTGTTACATACAGTAAGTCATTGAGATATAAGCAAAAGCAAGGGTCCTAAGATGGAACCGTATGGTGCACACCACGTGATTAGTTCCCATTTCAATGATGCCTGATAGCTTAATCCAGGCGTCTTTCCTATTGACACCCTTTGTTTCCTGTCAGAGATATACGATCTGAATCTTTTTGTGGCATTTCCTGCTATGTTCTAATATTATAAATTACTTAATGGCTTATTGTGATTTAGGCAGTCAAATACTTTTGACAGTTAACAAAATACAGCAGTAGCCTGTAATTTTTTGTCTAATGAATTAAATACTTTCTTGCTGTACATGCAAACAGCGTTCTCAATATCTGAACCTTTTAGAAATTCGAACTGTGTCTTTGACAATATGTTATTTGTTCTCAGATACTTTTTACTTTTTCTAAATTTTCGAGAACGCTGGCAAAAGCGAAATAGGACGGACATATAACGGTATTCTTTTGTCTCCTTTCTTATGCAAATGCTTAACTTGAACAGATTTCAGCCATTCAGGAAATCTTTCAATGATAAATAACTGGTCCCACAAATAGCTTCAAATGTTACTAAACACATTTCAGTTAACTTTGTGATATTTTATCACAAAATAAGAATATTTTGATTTTAAAGATTTTATGGTGGAGAGTACTTCTATTGGTGTAGTGGGGATCATATTCATTTTACTGAAGTTTTATGTAGTGACTGGTCTGTCGTATTCCATGGTAGCATCTACGGAGCCTGACAACCACATCTGTTCCACAAAAGTAACGAAATGCTTGTCAAAAAGTTTCGCTAAACTTTTTAATGCTGCTGTACCTCTTCTTTTCATCCTTGGTTTTGTCAGTCTCCTCTTTCACTGCATTCCATTTGTCTTTGCTTTATTATCTTATGTGACTACCTTCTTCGCATTATGTATTTACTTTATGACTGTATAAATATCTTCAATATTTTGCCGTATGTCTTGTAATGAGCTGTAGCATCAACATCAAAGATATTTATTATTGACAAATATAGTTTCCTTTGTGTGTTACAAGGTAGTAGAGAACGTTGTACGTAGAGAATAGTATACCTAGGAAAACGTGATTTTTTTGATCGGTTCTTGCGTCTAGTTACTGATTATAGAGTCATATGAAGGAATGAACACCAGATACCGTCACAGGCAGTTTCCACCGCTTTCTAAAGTTTTTGTTGTTAGACGTAAGGTAGGGTTTTGTGCAGCATTACTAAATATTTCGAGTTTTACATATTTAAGTGCTCTATAAAATATTAAAGCTATTTGGAATATATTGTTAATTATTCAGCTGTAGCTTGTTGTGGCAAGTAAAATTCTATATACTTTTAAAACTCGTTATATAACGTATGAACGATTAAGCCATACTTCATTAGTTGTGCACCATTTTGTACTCTGAAACAGAAGGTCTTTTACCACGGAACATGAGGTATTTCCTAATTAAATGACTTTTGCTAACGTCTAAACAATTTTACCCCTCTGTAAAATGGAAATTTTTGTTTCCAGTATCTTCAGTATCAAACTGTATCTGACTTGTAACTCTTTTTTCGTGTAACTTCCTCTTGTTTTCATTTACTGACTTTGGTGTGTAGTAGAGTAACAGTGTAATAGACAGATGACGAAATGCAGTACTGACAAGATTTTCACGATTGCAGTGCTTTCAGATTTCAATAGAATAATTGTTTCTAGATACAAGGGCATGGAACATGTTTTCAAGTTTGGAAAAACCTTAACTTTCCGGAGTAATTTTTGTACTTTCATAAAAATACTCTAGGACATAAAAAAGAAGTGAAGTTACTAGATGTTCCCATCACAAAGAAAAATAGCCAACATTCATTCAGTATTTACAGGAAAAACATCAGGACAGTCACAATATTACATCAATCATCTAACCCCTCACAGGCCCAAAAAGACATATGATCCACAGATTAAACACAATACTACTTGACAAACATAAATATATTAAGAAGCTGGACACAAATATTGAGGCAGCAAAAAAAAAACCGATGCCAAGACTTCCTAGTAGCAAAACTGAACAAAAATTCCAGAAAAACATGAAAATAACAAAACACCACACAAATCCTAAGACCCACAACATCAGCCACGAAGAAACAAATCAACATCACCGTCACTACATAGCAAGGGGACAACACAGAAACTCAACAGACAAGCTGGCACAGACTCACATACAAAACAAACAGACACACAGAATTCGGAACATCCGCAAGAAACAAGGAATAAAAATAGCATATCAAAGCAATAACTCTGTACAGAAATGTCTAAGAAAGATCACACTGACATGTACGAAAAATATGGCATTCCAACTCCAATGTAACAGCTATGATGCTCGATACTTCAGTCAGGTAGGCAGAACTTTTGAAATAAGGTATAAGTAACACAAAAGAGCATAGAAGTAAGGCACGAGCCATTTAACATCTGCCGAACACCACCTTATCACAACATCTTCAACGTGTTCTCGGCCTTCCAGAAATGATTTGTGCCGCACAAAAACTTTTACTCTTGATAAAGAATCTGCCCTAGACCTGTTTCAACTATTCAAAGGTCACACTGGCGGATTCCCCAAGTTTAACACAAAACTTGATGGCATGAAATTGCTCTAAATTCCGCTGTTACATTTTCGTAACATACAACAAAAACACAACTTCAATGATGGCGCTCTCAAAAATCACGTGATAACTGTACGGAGCTGAAATTCTGCCTGAGCATCTGGAAGGGATGAACACACCGGTCTACACAATTAAAACGACACAGTCGTAGCTGTTCCTGGCGCAGGAAGTGGCTGGTTTTTTCACTTGGTCTGTTCCACTGGAATAATTCTGCTGCCGGCTTCTTTTTTCTGAGGACAAAGACTAATACAATAATATGGTTCGTTGGGCACTTTGAACATTTTGTCGTTGCTGGTGAGGGTGATATGATCATTTGGCTTTTTCCAGTTTACGACTACAGCGTGTAATTGCCCCGATTTCGACATCTCTTTGCCAACATGCTGAAGCTTACCTTTCAAAGACAGGGTATTTGATAGTTCCAGCAGCAGCAGCTGCTCCCCTCATTTTGTTTTCTCGTATCTCTTTTTTTCCCTCTGATTCTTCGGTGTTGGTTGTTAGTATTGTTTTTGGAAAACTTAAAAAGAGCCCTGTGTAGGAGCAGCTCAGTAAATGGGGGGGGGGGGGGCGGGGGAGGGAATGGGAGTCATCGTGACCAGACCTCGGGATTCGACCCTGCTCACCTTGTCTCCATCAGCCCGAAGCTTACTGTGACCATTACTGACTGATTTTCGTAAAACGTATTTCCTGTTCGCACATGTATTCACATACTTCTGATGTGCTTCTTCTAATTAATTCAGTTTTCATATAAATAAACTGTGTAATACTCATGTTTATTACCTTTATTTCAATTTAAGTTAGCTGTATATGACGACTGCCCAATAAATTACTGTTACGGAAAAAAGGCAGGAAAACGCGCGCGTGGAAACCAAAAGGTCGCAGGATCGAGTCTTAGTCGGACCACGACTCTATCTGTTTTCGTTTCAACATAGCTTCCACGTCTTTAACGACGTGAGGAAGCGGCAGAAATAAGACGTGCCTCGGATTCCTGGTTGAACTGAAGGTCGCTTTCCACGGTTCGACATCTGGGGAAAGTGTCAGAAGTGACGTCCCATAGAAAGACTACTGAACCACACGAAAGTATTATTATTACTATTATTATCATTATCATCTATATGTATATAATTAAGTTTATGCATAATCCTCAAGAAGAGATAAACTTGTAGGGCGCGTCCTACGACACAACAACATCCTTGGAAAAATAGCAGAAGAAGCTACTGAGGGAAGGAATCGCCGGGGGCGACCAAGGACATCATGCATGCAACAGATCATGTATGATGTTGGATGTAACACATACGTGGAAACGAAGAGGAAGGCAGACAGAAGAGAGGAATGGCGCTCTGCTGCAAACCAACCTCGGGGTTGAACACTAGAACAAGAAGACGAAGAACATTAATCCTCAGAGCGCGAATCTTACTTGCATTTGTCCTTTATTTCTCTTTTTCCCTGGGCATTTTGCTCTTTCAGTACTGTGAACTTAGTCTACCAAGCGGTATAGATCTCAGTGGGTGGTGAACATTTCTCACCTTGAAGACGGTGAATTAGTCGATGTTCTAAGCGACACTTGCCGTACTTGTCTGCGCTTAATCAATAAATATTCGTCCAAAGCAGAGTGGTGGACCAGCTGAGCCAAAAGGAAACTTAGGTAAAGTTTCATTTATTATGAGGGTAAAAAAAGACACGAAGAAAACTTTGAGTTCTACTAAACAGTTCTGAGAGAGCTAAATGATACATTCAGTGGAACAAACATACACATTCAAGAAATGAAACGGATAAAAGCAAAACTGGTAAGCATCAAATGGATGCAAATGGAAGATCTCAAGATAAAATCAAAACCCAAATATCTTGTAGAAGAAGAAGTGACCTCGATGTACCATTTAACTATGCACTAATTAAACCATAGACACACATTCGTTGATCGCGTGGAAACGGAAAATGGCAGCCTACTTAAAACCAAAACCAAAATGACATAGTCCGGTACATTCAATAACATTTTGAAACAAACAATGCTTCTATAGGAGAAGTGGTTCATTTTTTTAATAGAAATGTTACTAATGAGGAAAATAGTGCATTTTTATCTGATTTTAACGCAGGGGTCATTTAGAGTTGGACAGCAACTCTCCACCACACAAAACACCCGGATAAGACAGCCAGCCAAAAGCGTTTTATCTTAGATTCTGAAATATCATTGGAGCAACTTTTACTGAATTTTTAAACGAAATTATGAGAGGAGGCGCTGTTCCCACAGAGTTCAAAAGTGTTTCAATGCTAAAGAAAGCAGACAACTTCCGTCCATGAACCTTTTTGAACTCCGATTATAATACGATTGCCAGAGCAGTAATAACAGAATGACTCCCCTCCTTGAAAAAATAATCAAAACACATTGAGCCTGCCTTTCGGGGAGATCTATCGTGACCCCAATTTCTGAGTACCGCAAAGTATTTAGCATGAGCTGTACTCTACCTTTTGTTGTCTTCTGTAAGGCTTTCGAGCGTATTAGTTACCACTCTCTAGAACAGGTTCTGAAACAGACAGGACTCGAAGAATGGTGTGCAAAAGTAATGCGGAATATGATAACAGGAACCACGGCGAAGATCATCATCAACGGCCAGATGACAAACGTCATTCAGATACGAGTAAGCGGTCTGCTTTCAGTGTCGTTTTTTAAGCTGTCACTGGCTGTACTACTCATGAGACTGAATGAAAAAGTAACCGGTCTATTACAGAGGGGGGCGGGGGGACCTTTTTGTAAGAGCCTACGCAGATGGTGTCGCGGTCCTCAGTCATCAAGAGAACGATGCAGAAACGCTAAAATCTGAAACTGACAAATACAGCGGAGCCTCTGGAGCAAAAATAAACGAAGAGCAATGTAAAATATTAAACGTCAGAGCCTTCCAAACTGTACTCATACCGAGGATGCAGATTCTGTACAGCAATAAAACATTAGGAATCATGATAGATGGCAGCCACGATTTAGAAGTACGCAACGAACAAAACTGAAGGTGCCATAACAGAAAACAGCTGACTGCAAAGCCTATTATGTGCCTCAGGTGTTACAGATTTCCAAAATCCAAGCCAAAAAGGTAATGCAACTGCCCAGAAGGTATGTTTGACGAGGACATATGTTCAAGCTAAATTACAACACGATCACTAAATCAAGACAGGACAGAGGCTTGGAATTAATGGATATTAGCAGGAAGACGAACGAATTGTACGTAAATCGATCCAGCATGATCGTTAACAAGAAGTCAAATACCATCGCACCAAAGCTGTTCAAAATTGCGCCCCCACCCCCCTCGCTAGTATAAATCCACCAGCCGTCGTAAGCAAAATTCATTTTAAATTGAACCTTATAAGAAAATTTTACGTGGAAGAGAGTTACCTTGGTGACAGCATTGTACTAAAAAACAGTTTTAACGACGAAGAACTTAACTAATGAATGAAAAAAGAGAGACACAGGCGAAATCCAGTCAAACTAAAGCACCCAAATATCGGATGGACAACAGTGTGGGAAAATATCGGCTTGAATATGCATTCATTAGAAGTGGTTTCAACTTGGTATAAAATTTTGATCAATACTTTTGTAAATAATGGGAAGTCAAACCGTATTCTGTTATGTGATACTGACAGGTGTCTCAAATGTGGTCTAGTAGACACGTATGAGATACAGGTTTATTTGTTGCGAGCAGTTAATTACCATTGAGTGGGTCAGGAAGAGATTAGCGTCTCTTACAGGAAACTTGGAAACGAGTTACAACACTTACCAACTCCCCCGACCTGTCTCAGAATACTACCAAGAAATAAAAAACACTATGATGTGTTTGCTTCGACATAATGTCAACTGCATCATAAACAGATATGGAGACATCTACACAGTTCAAGATTACACGGAAACACTGTATTGGAAAACCCACACATAAAAAAGAGACTTTGGAAATATATTATCAACATTATTTGAAACACTGGTAAATGGTTGTTTTATAAAAGAATGTATATCATTGGTGTATATAGTTTTGTGAAGACCTTTCAAAGGAAAAAAAAAGTAGTATTAAAAATATATATATGTTATTTAATATGCCTGTGTTTTGTTCTTTTTTAAGCAAGAAAGTGAATGTAGAATAATTGTTAAAAATATTTCGTTGATCTACGCAAAAAGGTAGGCAAGACCTCTTTCGTCTACAGCAAGTACTGATGAGGATAAGACATTTTAGTTTACTGCAAGGAGAGAAAACTACTGCTGTACAACTGCAACGACTTACAATTAATCTAAGGAAAATTAATTTACTTTACACCAAGAAGTAGGGGTGAACTTTTCTGTTCGTATAATAATTAACTAAAGTTATTGATTGTGTTACTCCTCTGAATACAGCTTATTAAGGCTGCATTTCTGTAGAACGCAAGGAAGGGCTGAAGGGAAGGGGAAAATAAATAAATACTATTTTAAGAAAGTAGTCAGCGCTACTGAGTGCCACGCGGGGGCCCCAGGTTCGATTCCCGGTACTGTCGGGGATTTTTCCATGGTGGAAGAACTGGAACGGGATCCACAAAGCCTCGTGATACCAGCTGAGCAGCTACTTGAATCAGAAGTAGCGACAACAGATCTGCTAACCCGACAACGGCCAGGGAAGCAGTCTGTTAGCGCCGCGCCCATCCACGCCGCAGCCAGATGACGCCATTGGCTGACGATGACATGACGGTCGGACGGACCCGATTAGCCCGTCTTTAGCCAGAAGGGTGGTGGTTTCCTTTCTTCGGAAGAAGCGACTACTTGCAGTTGTGGTTTTAGCCAGCAGTCCGCTCCGAGTGTTAGGAGCCCCCTCCCTCCAACGCTATTCAAAAAATGGCTCTGAGCACTATGGGACTCAACTGCTGTGGTCATAAGTTCCCTAGAACTTAGAACTACTTAAACCTAACTACCATAAGGACATCACACACATCCATGCCCGAGGCAGGATTCGAACCTGCGACCGTAGCGGTCGTGCGGTTCCAGACTGTAGCGCCTTTAACCTCTCAGCCACTCAGGCTGGCCCAACGCTATTCCAGCTCAGGCATTGTTTTAAGAATTCTTCTACAGTTAATCACTAATCTTTCAATATTATCGTCTATTCGGAGCCCTCTATAGTGACTTTTATCCTTAATGCCTTAACAGGCAAAGAGTCGCTTGGTTTGCATTCCTCAGACAGTCAGCTGGTGGTAACTGCCTCAATGTGTAATAAATACATCCCTGATCTGTTTAGTGGAGCTTTGCAATTCTCGACCCCTTCATGTAAGTCTAAGTATATGCTGCTTATGTTCACCCAATTCTCTGAGTTGAAAACTAGGAAAACACGTTCATTTCTGGGAACAGGCGACAGATTGTGAACTTTGGCCAAACAACACGAGCAAACCTTGTTATTTTCACCTCTTCTGTCAATCGTCGGCAGGAACCGAACACGACTTTGACGCCCAGGTGGTACGGATAATGTGTTCTGACGAAGGAAATACTCCATAGCTAGTGAAACCCGCAGCTGTTGTTGCTTCTGGATGTTGAGTAAATTATAGAGAGAAACACACTGAGTGAACATGGTTCTCCTTTCCAATTCTATTCACCAGTTTTGCTAGGGATACGTTACCACTTGCCACACCATGAGTATATAGATTCCTTCTCAGATGCGGTCAAGTTCACACAGTACCTTCTAAAAGAAACATCAACACCCAGCCTAAAGAAGACAAGAGCAACTATCATCTGGGCAACACAGATAAATTGGCAGTAGCGTACCGTGAACTAGCACCAGAGAACCAGCAAATTTGATTTTCCTAAATTAAAGTTTAGCGAGGTTCAGTCATTACCATGCTAAGGTATACAGAGAGATTGAAGAAATTCAAAAACGCAAAAAAAAAAAAAATCAAACACAGAAGTAAACGGACTGAAATTAGACAGGTTATTGGTCTTTGTACTTAGCTCGCTGATACTGATGTTATTAGTGTTTGACAATTTCTGGTGCTATGGCAATTTATTTTATTACAGTTGACTCGCACTGGGCAGTGTTCTCAATTTTGCTACGGCTTTTAAACTGTTTTATGTTCGGCCGCCATATGCTGTTGCTGGGCAGCTGGTGGCCTATCCTCATGCGCCTCAACTGGCACTGGACAATGGCATAACGTACGACACTGACATATATTGGAAAATTAAAAAAAAAAATTACATGCTATGACGATAATGGTGCCATTTCGGAAATTGTACCATCTGCACTAAGGAAAACAACTGGTAGCTTATCATGTAGCTGAAAGAAAACAGAGCAAATAAAATTAAGATGCCCATCAGGCAAGAGCTGTTACAAATTGAGTATGGCATTTTGACTTTTCTGCTACTGAGACCTAAAGTCCAAAAGGACTTAACTGTCTGACGTTTGTTGTGGAGAAATACCAAACATAAAATTTACAAGCAAAACACGCACGTCAAGAAGAGCAACAAGTGCAGACTTACCTGTCTTCCATCCGGCATTTCTGATCCCGGACTTTGCAGTTGGACTTGAAATCGTCGAACAGTTTGATACATTTGCGCTCTTGCTGACACACGGAAAGCGCGTGGTTGCACGTCGGAAGAGCATCCACTGGGTACGGGTCCTTCTCTGCAAGCAGAAAACACACACGCTGAGTGTCTGCGCTTTGATCTTGCGCGCCGCCGTTTGCTGTGCACTAACGCTAGCGCCGCCTTTCCGCTGTCTCGGTCAGACTTTACTGACAGTATCTCTACATCGTACGGCACGAGCGTTCACTCGAACGATAATCGCATCGTGCACTACATACGGGTATAATATCCTAGAAGCTTAACATATTTCTAATACGAAACTGTCACACTGTCACAAACGAATTTAACATCGAGTAAGAGGGCACGACAGAAAAATTGGAAAGTTTCAGATCTCGTAATCACCAATCTCACCATCCTACTACGCCTCAGATCAAGTCAAGTCTTACTCTCTAACAATATCTATAAAAGCACTGGGCTTTATACTCGAACCGAAAAACATAAATTGAGCTTAATGTTCTCCTCTAACGTTTCTAACAGTTTGAGCTTGCGTAAGAATGACTTTCCGTTCACCGAAGAGACTGCATAGTGACACAACAGCAGCGTCATTACAGTGCAGTATTATTCACGAGTATTGTTGTAACCAGTGCTATCTTTCCGACAACCCTGCAAAAACCCAGGCAATAATGATAGGAAAAGCTACCCGAACTCCAGAGCGCTTCCAGTTCACCTAATTAAAACACTGAAATACGTTGGTCTACCACTCGATCGAAACTTATCCTTGAATCCCCATCTAATACCCGTCAGAAAGAAAAAAGCGCAATTACTAAAGCTGCTAACCGCCCGAAAATGGCGACTAAATTCCTCGACAGCCTTACGAGAGAGTGCTGAAAAGTAATACCTTGGAAATTTTTGTGTGAAAAATCATAAAGCTTTTTAAATAAAAAAGATGTTGCTAACGGTCGAAATCTTTGTTCTTCATGTCTAAATACTTATTTGTCAACATAATCATCCTGACGACGGACACATTTTTCCCAACGGAGACCATCACTGTAGAATTTTTGACAATGTTGACGGAGCCCCAACCTCACCTCTGCTAGCGCAGCTTCATTACTATCAAAGTGAAGTCGTCGAATGTGCTCCTTAAGTTTTGGAAATAGGTGGAAATCGGATGTTATCAAGTCGGGACTGTATGGAGAATGTGCGATAACCGTGAAACCAAGGAGTCGGATTGTAGCAGATGTGGCAGCGGTTGTGTGGGGTCTGGCGTTGCCATGCTGAAGATGAGAGTGTGTTTCGTGTGTGGAGGAACTCTTCGAATTCGAAATTCGATTACAGCACTCTGTTAGTTACATTAAAAAAATGGCTCTGAGCACTATGGGACTTAACATCTATGGTCATCAGTCCCCTAGAACTTAGAACTACTTAAACCTAACTAACCTAAGGACATCACACAACACCCAGCCATCACGAGGTAGAGAAAATCCCTGACCCCGCCGGGAATCGAACCCGGGAACCCGGGCGTGGGAAGCGAGAACGCTACCGCACGACCACGAGATGCGGGCAATTAGTTACATTACTCATTAACATTCTACACGCTACAATTTGGAGCCCTCTAGTGGCAGAGGGTTTCGACGTACGTCAGCGAGCAGGAAAGACGGCCGAGTAACATGTATGACATGTAAGACCTAAACCGACTAAACCGATATTGAGAACAAAATAAAAACTTCGTAGGCCTTACTTTTCAGCACGTTCTTGTATGTCCCAATCCAATCTTCATCCCTCATATACGGAAATGCGTAGATCTCCGTCCTCCAAATGCTTGACACTCCGTCTGACTTTCCGTATTCGTTTACATTCCCTCATCCGTCTCCTCTACCGGCTTCTAAAGTTCCCACACATCCTCAAACAACTGCGAGCCCTGTGTCTCCCGCAGCCCACTGTGTCCAGAACCCTGGTATGCTGGCCTGCCTGTATCAGCTCGAGCCACCTCCCTTATATCTGCACACACGCATGTCCATTCCCGTAGTAATTTCAAACGCCTTCCCTTGCCATATAATGAAATCATTCGCGAGAACCAACCATCGTATGAATTATGACCCACTCTAACTTTTTCAATGAAGAGTCCAAGTCACTCTTTCCCTATGAAACTGCAGTTCCACCCACCATCTATCACTTGCATACCGTCCCTAGACGCTTCGTAATACTGATTACACAATCCTTCTTCGTACCATTTCTCTGCGTCCAAATCTGTGAGATTTTAAAGAAGACACACATCACATCACCTAGCGCTGGTCATCTTCTTTATTGTTACCAATGTAGAATTTAATTTATCCTAATCAAAGTCTGAGGGGCGACAATATAACTCCTGCCACTCAGCTCACCTTTCATGGGTAAATTTAAATAATGGATGAATGAAAAAACTAGTTGTAGATGATAGCACTGTATCTCTGTAAAGAAATGTGAGGATTATTTTAAATAAACAATGCTGCTTAGCACACACAACATTTCAAAGTAGTGACACTGAGACTACATGACCTGACGCCCAGTCGCAGCAGTAGTATGCCTGACCCATCCAGCTGTATGTAGGGCACATACCCCTTCAAGTGCTAGCGAGTAACACAGGGCTGGCCGTCACCAACACTTTTGTAATCGGGAGTTAATTCTTGTACTCTTCATTAAAGTGTCGAGTAAAATTAAACATCGCGAGAAATTAAAATTTTAAGCCAGATGGATCTCGTTCCAAAGTCTCTGCTCTTCTACGATAGAAAAACAAAAGTGTTGACAACGCTGCGTAACACAGCTCAAATTTTCTAGGAAGTTTCGAACTTTCATAACATAAACGTAAGAGCCTTGTAACATTACCAAAAATTAGCGGTAGGCCTTCTGACATGTCAGTCTTTCTTAGTCGGACCACCATGTTTTGTATTAGGAAAATGGAAGAAAAACGTTTTATCAGAGTGTTACAGTAGAGATAAGTATGTGACCTGCAATTTAATTACGTATTAATTGTTTGATTTTGCATAACTAAAGCCATGAGTGTATTGCCGAAAGCAAGGAAACTTTTCAAGATTTAAGGTACCTTTTTTAATATAGATCCTTTATACGGAGTTTTAAAAAAGTATTCTATGTTTTGAGAGCTAACATTAGGGACAAAAAAAAAGAACAATAAACATGGGGATGCATACCCTAAAAGCTATGAGCATCTGTTCAGGAGAAGAGATGTACTTTACAGTAGCGAAGACGAATAAAAGCTCACAGCGCTAAAGATATGAGTCTTAGAGCAGATGTTCACTAGAATTTTTCTTGTCGAGGTCCATAGTCCCACCTCTAAAAATATGGAATACTTATTTTTGAAACCATGTATTCTATCCAGATCGAATAAATGGAAATGAAATTAGAGACTAGGCCATAACTGAAACAGAAATGTCTAAAATGCATGAGAATGCGTGCGTGAGACCACTAGGACTCAAAATAAAATAGACCACTTTTCATCAACAGTCGCCTTAATCATTAGGATATCTATGTACGCCTCCTGTATGCCTCAGTGATTCTTTTCTACTCACTGGTTTCCCCTAAATTTATGAACACTTACGCGCATATCTTTTCCTCTCCTGAGAATTCCACGGCTGCTAGGGTCGATGATGGAGGTTCTGTCTTCTACTCCCAGACCTGGAATGTTATTTACGGTACGAACCCAGGTCCATCCCTTTCACAGAAATCCTGAGTTTGTATGCTTGACGGAAAGCATGCAGAACGTTTCGCAATGGGCCGGACAGGAATGAGAATGTTAGATGGTGTAGATGGCCTCCACAGAAACACCTTTCATAACGAAGGGGTGGTCTCGCAACAAGTGTTGGTCCCTATAATTTTGACACTCTTTAGCGTCGTTGGATGATGTTGCAGTGAGCCGTGGCCCGTAACCCGAGTCCACTGATCCTATCCCAATTTGTTCCTGAAGACACTCTCTACAGCTCCTCAAAGTTTGTCGGTACCATCTAGTGGGGCGTGTCATTATATTGCATACCAATACGCTTACTACGAAAAAATGGCGAAATCCTCCGAATTATTATTTTTATCAATATATAGTCTCTTTAGAAAGCGGCATAAATCTTTTTGTTTTTACTTTGCCTCCATCTGTAACTACGTGTTCAGAGCTCGTTCGCAGATGACCCGAAATAATTATTCTAAAGTAATTGGTTAAGAATTTTGGCCAATGTAGGCCAGTCACAGTAATCAAGACATCAAGTCTTCTTTGTATGTTTCGTCCTATTTGACAGGAAAACGTCACTGCACCGTAGATGGCGAAGTCGCTTCATACTACAGAACAATAAACATTAAAACTGAAACAAGTGAGGCTTAAAAATCCATTTGCTTTTACTTTTACTTTGCAGTTTAATTTCGGATCACCGTTCAGCAGCAGATGTGAAGGCGTTTCAGAAAGAAATCCCACCAGCCACAAAGCACAACGTTTCAATGGGCCAAGCCGCCTGTCCCACAAGCCGTCCCACCTTTCAGTTCCCAAAAGATCTTACACATCCCAGAAACCTGATGTGCACATTCCCACTCTTGAGCCATCAACCAACCAGTGCTGCTGCCGCGTTTCCATCAGCACATATCGCCTTCTATTCACCTCCTTACAAAAATTTACCCTTACTACTAATTATACACGTATTTCTTCCTTTCAAGTATGCGACTCTCATTCCACACCCCAACTCAGAGACGTATTGCAAAGCATAACAGGAGCAGCAGCTGTTCATTCACATGCTGCGGACAGGCATCACATGGTCAGCATCACCATATTAAATAACAGATCTTTAACCCTACATTTTAAGCATATTCAGTATTTTAAAATTACTCTGTAAATTTAAAATTTCACGTAGGGTCAAGAATGCTGTAATGATAGTAGATAAACGTGCCTGTTGATAGAATGGGAGGTAGAGCCAAGGGCACCCAGACCCGGGAGGCAAAGGGGGGGGCCACCCCCTCCCCCTCACCGGTATTACGCAGGTTTTTAACAGGGTCGGCAGTGGAACTTTCTTATAGCAGCTTAGAAGTCGCTGCTCGTCTTCCAACCAATTAACAATACTCTATTCCTCCAGGTCTAGCGCCTCCTCCCCCCCCCCCCCTACAAACCCTAAAAACTTTTGTATGCTTAGGTAGAGCATGAAATGATCAGTAAAAGATAGGGCAGTCTTGGACACTGATAGAATGGTAGGATTAAATTTAGGCACAGGGTCCCGCCGAATGCGTGGTCGAGATATTACTTGAGAAAACTGCGTTCTCATTTACCTATTTACTTAAGTTATCAGCAATGAGGATGTTTTTCGATATGTAGCTTTCATTCTCAACTACAGTGACAACCTGCTCTTATTGTAATAAGAAAAATTTGGAAACTTGTAAACAGAATATCACCTCGAAACATTAATACAAGGCAGCTTTAAGTGTGTTCTCGAAGAATTCTGATATTAATATAATGTCTGAGAATGAATACGTCGTGACTGAACTTTACTGTAACACCTGCATGACTGTTTTGATTTGACTAAAACTTAGACACTGAGTGTCCAATGGCCAGCTTTAAAGAGGAAGCGGCAACACAAGTATCGATAGGATTCGTTGAGGATTTGTTTCCGATCACTCGCAAGAGACACGGTGCGAAAGTGACGTGCTAAGGCACCAACAGATGAGATCACCTGACTGATAAAATTTTATGCAATTATAAATCGAGCAAACAGAGTTCCTTGGAGCGTTGGAGGACATAATTTATGTTCAAACGATTAGAATCACGTGGGTTGGATTAAAAAGAGAAAACACGAAACCTGTACCTCGTTTTGTAGACTCAGGAAGGGGAGAATGCACGAATAAGGCTTTTTGATTAATGCCATGTTATTTGGAAGTACACGAACGGTTTGGCTAGAAAGACGCTTCTGCATGTTGCGAAACCGAAGCCAGAAAGTGATGTGTGCTTTGGAATATAGCGTGGCTGTCGATATCGTGTCGAGTATCAAAACTGAAGAACCCTCTTGGCGCAGCCGCTGGAGTTGATAATCTGGTGTGATCCGCAAGTTTAGCGGCGAACATAAATATTATGTGCCAAGGCGCTTCCCCTAATTGAGTGGCAACGATTGGCGGCGCCTCGCCTGCGATCCCGGCCACGCCCACCTGCGAGGATCAGCGCAGCTTTCTCTCTGATTGGAGGGGACTCGGCCCAAGGCTGAGCGAGTTTTTACTGCGCTCCGCCTTCTTCTCCATGTCTAATCAGAGACACACTCAGAGAGCATACGATAAGTTTTTCGTATACTTTCTCGTATTAAAGAAGACGTGTGAATTAACTACGCTGCTCTTCAATTCTATCAACGAAGTGTAGCTACCTAGTTGCCAATAAACTCCACGATAAAAACCGCAACTACATAAATGATTAAAGCTTTGATAATTTCTACCATAATACGCAGTTCTGTTAGTTTTATCCAGTGACTGTAGAAGGTAGAGCAAAAACGTGAAGTATTGTGTGTGGACCGATGCTTGGTAAAACCACCAACAATTAACCATTGATAATGTATGTCATTCTTCCCAAAGTCTCTGCAGGAAGTTATTTTGCCCCACAATTTTATGAGAAAGTATATTTATATTTCTCCTAAGGAAGTTGCCTTGTACGGATATATGTCTGTTAGATCAAATTCAGCAAATCAGTTCGAACAATTCTAAACAAACAGAGCAAAATTCTCGCATTAGAGTCAAAGCTTTAACAGACATTCGTTCTTATTAGTGTAGAGCACAGTGTTTCATTTCACACTGATACAACTCCCCCTATACTTTTTCGCTTAGCGTCAAATCCTAGATCAGAAATAAAAACATGAGCTACGAGCTAGTATTTAATTTAGAAAGCAACAAAAGGAAAGCTTGAGACACTACATATACATTCAAAACATTTCTTTTTTTAAAGAAAGAGTATTTCTCCAATACCAGACATTTCGACGAATGTCGTCCACGAGGGTGGACGAACGAACTTGGGGATACGGAGGAGGGGAGAGAATAATTTCTGTATGTCGGTTGTTCGACAATCCTTCTCTATGATTATGCCTCCCACTTACTTATGAAATAGTAAGTACCGTGTTCCTGGGGGCTTCACCTAATCATCACCCCTAAAGTTTCAAATAGCAACTGTGGCCCGAAAGGGGACATTGTTTGTGAATGGCTAACGTTGTAAGTAGCCTAAACGCTTCCTAAAAAAGTGGTTTCTGCATAGTCCCATTGTGAAATAAAGGTCTTCACGACAATGGTCATTACTTCTGAGTTAATAACTCTTCATTAATACTTCATAAGGACTATCCGTTCCTCTTCAATACTTTTAATGAAACAGGGTGCAAGGGGATGTACGAAGTAGTGATACTTCCTCACAGATTAAAACTGTAAGCTTGACTAGAACTCGAAAGTGAGTATTTTCCTTTCGCGAACAATTCTCCACCGCATTATGGCCGGTGGGCAGGTGACATAAAAGTGCCAATTAAATACTTAACGCAAATTTCTAGTGTTTAAAAAACAAGTAAATTATCCCAACTCAGCTGCTTTGTTCTACTACGCGCGACATGTTTGAGTCATCACGCCCATTTTCCAGCTTATTGTCGGAACAGTAGAGCTCCATGACGCTACAGGAAATCAAAATTCTCATATTCTTAACAAACGTCCGAATCATTTGTCATACATGTACTCGCAACCCATGTAGTAATTTTCTTCCAACAACAGTGTGCTATAATAAATTTTGTGTATCCGATATTCCAAGGACTTCCTCTCCATTACTACTTTAAAACTGTAAGATACGTTTGAGTTACACAGTTCCAGTGTTGAAAACCTTTTTCGTGGTTCTGCCGTAGAACGCCAACTTCAGTAAAGTAAACCAAAGCGAACTGGGGACTGAGAGCAGAAAACGAAGTGTCTTCAGTCAGGATACAAAAACCGTAAATGCCCATTACGTTGTATGTGCATTCAGGCTTCGGTAATCTACTATAAAATGGAAGTGATGGTCTAAACATGTTACAATGAAGGAGAATAGCGCAGAATAGGTGGGTTTAGGTACTCGTTTCGTACATACGACTGCGGCAGAAAGCTATGTATTCAGTAAAACAAAGTGCGGTTAACATGTTAAAATAAATGGAAGTGTGAAGTAAGCACATAAAGATTCCATTTACCTGTTTTTACAAACGCGAGCTTTGGTGAGAGTAGAGAGTAGTTTGTGCGCCTAATGATCATCAACGTTCCTGTTAAGTTGTCTGAAATGTGCAATCTGCTATAAATAGTACATTTGAAGGAAACTTAAGTAAGATGGAATATCATGTTCAAGGTGCGTTCCAGTAGCCGTTGAGGCCTATATAAAAGACGTCTGAAGGCGTCTGAAGTCAGTAGCAGGTTCGCTGCAGTTGACGAAAACGAGCAATGCTAATTGTGATACAGTGTATCTAAAATCAAGTCATTCATAGGAATAGTGAGTTAACGAAGCGTTGTTATTCACAGAGTACGAATTAAGGCTGCGAGACATATTTTCCAATTAACTGACGCTCGTATTGGATATGAATACGGAAACATTTAAGATCCTGAATCCTGTGTAGAAATTTAGTTCTGTCTCTTCTCAGTTGCAACATGATACCAGCTGGAATGAAACAAATTAAATTTTCTATTAATCAAGTAATAAAGCCAGTAACGATGAGGAATACGCCATTTTATCTTCGTCATCGACGAAACGTAAGATGGTTCAAATGGCTCTAAGCACTATGGGACTTAACATCTGAGGTCATCAGTCCCCTAGACTTAGAACTACTTAAACCTAACTAACCTAAGGACATCACACACATCCATGCCCGAGGCAAGATTCGAACCTGCGACCGTAGCACCAGCGCGGTTCCAGACTGAAGCGCCTAGAACTGCTCCGCCACAGCGACCGGCGAAACATAAGAGGAGTTTACTTTTGCACCTAGTTATTCTCGACCCTCAACCAACGAAAACTCTCTCTGTGGCACATGTACCATGGCATCTACCACTTGCCTGAGAAATCTGCTTCAGAAGATCTTGTTTTGGAAAAAACACTTCTAAATGTTTGTTGAAAAACTAGAAGATTGTCTCTGTAAAGATTTCAATTATTTTGAGAAACATGGAGCTAACGCCGAGTAGAGACTATTTAAGTGTTTTACTTATGATTTACTGTCTTTTTTTTCTTGTTGATTGTAAGCTGCAGAACTGCGTTATTTGTACAAAGATGCGAAGAATGATCCGTCTTCACTATTTCATCATCTTCATTGGCCCCGGCTACGAAAACAACTGTTATTCAGTAGCACACGTTATATTCACACCATAAGTATCATCCTATTCGTGCAATGTGTCACCTAGTAAGGTCTGAGGCGTTAAGCGCATCTGTCACGTACTGAGGGTGATCAGTGCTATATAATTAACTTTTTGTTTCTGTATAAGTACGCGTCTGCAGCCCTGATACCGTAACAGTACCGTAACACGCCGCTATAAGTTAAAGTTCATCGAACATGAGTGACAAGGAAGTAATAATAGTTTCTATAGACGCTTACAGAGATGAAAATGCTTAGTGCTAGAATATTTACGTTCAAGGCTATAGGCGCTTGAAGTAAACTGCCTGCAGATTAGCCACGACAATGTTAATAAAGCTTTAAAAATTGCTTCATTATGGATTTGGTAGAGAATAAAATTTTTAAATGGCATAAACAATTATCGCCATGAATGAAAACACAAACTGCCGGCCGCGGTGGTCTAGCGGTTCTAGGCGCTCAGTCAGGAACCGCGCGACTGCTACGGTCGCAGGTTCGAATCCTGCCTCGGGCATGGATGTGTGTGATGTCCTTAGGTTAGTTAGGTTTAAGTAGTTCTAAGTCCTAGGGGACTTAAGACCACAGATGTTGAGTCCCATAGTGCTCAGAGCCATTTGAACCATTTTTTTGAAAACACAAACTACGAATATACGTAGCGAGTTGTTGGCTTCAAAGCAATGGTTAGGAAATAAGTATTGATGGTCTTGAGAGCCGAAAACCAAATAACGAGAGAATTAAACACAGTAGAACATTCACTGATTATATAGTCACTCACAGTAACGAAATTCCTCTACCAGTGAGTAATAGACGAACTCGTTAACATAATTATAGCCATTTTAGATATGCGAATAAATCATCCTACCTCACGAAATGGTACAACTTGATGTTTATCAAAAATGGCTCTGAGCACTATGGGACTCAACTGCTGAGGTTATTAGTCCCCTAGAACTTAGAACTAGTTAAACCTAACTAACCTAAGGACATCACAAACATCCATGCCCGAGGCAGGATTCGAACCTGCGACCGTAGCGGTCTTGCGGTTCCAGACTGCAGCGCCTTTAACCGCACGGCCACTTCGGCCGGCTTGATGTTTATCCTTGTGTATTTTATTCCTGTATCAATACAATATCGCATATGAACTGGTTATCTTTCGAAATGTCGCTATCGAATATTATTCTTGCCGTGTATATAAATCCATCGCTATGCAGAAGACAATACGATTAGAGCAGTGGTGTGAAAAGGAAAGGAAGATTAGAGCTCAACGTCCGGTCGACAACGTCGTTAGTGATGGAGCACAAGCTTGGATTAGGGAAGGGTAGGGAAGGAAGTAGACCATCCCGTCATTTGCCTTAAACGATGTTAAACCTAAATATGGATGACCGGATGGGAATTTGATCACTCGTGCTCCGGAATGTGAGTCCAATGTGCTGACATCGCCACCTCGCTCGGTAGCAGTGATGGGAGAAACGATAGTATGATAGTATAGTAGTATGACTACTGTAACGGCATGGAAGAATATAAGTAACATACAACTCTCTAATACACATCAATACGTATGAAAGAAGTGTCAGAATGACATCACCACTTTGGTGGCAAAGAATAAGCATTCTATGAGCTTTCACGATGGACGATGTGTGTATGATACGTCCTAGTATCATACTGAAGATATATTAGAAGTTTTCCAAGGGTAATACGATATGGCTGCTTCGATCTAAGATGACAGCTGATTGATACAGCACGCATTGGGCTTGTTTACCATTAAATGTGTTGCAAACATGACCAGTGGCGAATAAACAAACAAGTACTTGCGCATTTCTTCGATGAGCTAGGCATGCTTCGTCTGGTGGGATGACTGGATATACATCTCTTAGCAGATTGGGTTAGCCACTGAGAGCCCCCACAGATCGCGTGGAGTCGACATCGCAGCTTATCTCGCCATGCATGGCGCTCGTCGAGCACGACACTCCAAAACGAACGGAGGGTTATCACGCTTTGCTAAAGATGTCTCGGCACTCAGACTCAGACAGTGACGTAGGGATTGCTGAGAGACGGCAATTTTATACGAGTATCGCTTTATTCTGAAAAACTGGAACTATAAATGTTCTAGCTTTATACCAGCATTCCTCTAAGAACAAATTTACATCCACCTACTTTCTGAATCCTCTCTGTGGGCTCTTGATCTTTAACTCCCATGTTCTCCCCCTACACATTCCCATTCTTTCGAGTACCACAGCCTCCTAAGAAGATAGAATAGAAGGTCCACCACTGCCACGCCTGCGCCTGTACTGTCGGCATCCACACACAGCTCTTAATTTGCCTTAAAATGGCTGCCAGTGCGTGCCGTTTCTGCTCTTCGCAAGGGTTCGCTTGGCTTACAGCTCCTGCTACTGTTCCACAGCCATCTCCAATCCTTACATACCTAAACACCAATTAAATTGCTAAATACTGACATCACCCTGATTAAACTTTCAAGGAAGCAACAAAGTAGGATATAAAGTACCAAAAATATGGATGCTACAGTTTCAACTTCTCAAATCCAGTACAATGTACTTCTCACCTTCACTGCAACCAAGTGCTAAATTGTTGTAATACAGTGCTGTATTTCTCGAAATTAAGAAGTACTCTCTATCCCTAACCGTGACTCAGCTCATCCACCGTAATAAATCTGTTATCATCAAATCCTTCCAAGATTCCTCCAAGATCGTAAAGGATTTTGCAGTCGGAAACAAGAAAGAACCACCAGACTTAGAATGTAAAGAGATGAATACCATTTCATGGGAAGATGATGATAGACCAAGAATTATTATGGGAAAAACGAAACAATGAGGATGGAACTTTTAAAATGTTATACTTAGAAGAGGTAATTGGTAGTAAAAGAATAGCCAAATGTGTAAAAATAGGAGATTCCAAAACGAAGATGAAGTGTAGAAATCAGTGAACGTCAGATTTGACGGTAATGATTGCCCACAGATACCAAAATTTTACAAAATATTTAAAGGTGCACTGTTTAATAGAAAATGGAAAAATAGTGCAGATTGGCAAGTTTGTTGGCCATCCCAGTTTGAAATAGAATTAATTGATTACTTTCATTTGGCATATGGACTCTGTGGGGCGAAAAAGCGCCATGAGAAAATTGAAAGTACTGTCGAAATTGCGAGCAATGCTTTGAAAGCGATTACAGAACGTTTAAAGACATGCTATGTTTGTCAAAGGGGTAAAGTGGCCAACAATACTAACAGAGGAGCTATGCATAGTCTCAATACACTAGATAACTTAGAGCAACTGTCTGTGGACCTAAATGGGCCCCTACCAAAACCTCTGGAAATTTCACCTACATTCTAGTTATTTTAGGTGTATTTTCAAAATTTATTAAAGTGCATCCAGTCAGGAAAGCCACAACTAAGTAGTTTTCCATAAAATGTTGGAATACTTTAATGACATAGGAATACTACGGGGATACTATCTCACAATAGTCCGCAATTTATTACAAAATTATGGTTAGAAGGAATGGAGCAAAAAGGAATATAAATTACACACATTTCAGCCTACCATCCATCTAGTAATCCAGTAGTGCGCTATACGAGAGAATTAGGAAGACTATGCAGGACATACTGTTACCAGAACCATAGAACGTGGTACAAATTTATACCAAAATTTGAAGTAATCATGAATTCGTTACAAAACAAAAACACTGGTTTCACACCTCAAGAAATTAAGTTAGGCCACAAAACTAAAAGTTTAATGGAAGCGATGTTAGAATACTTCCACAGTAAAGAAACAGATTTGGTAAAGAATAACGAAATAGTGAGAGAACTAAGTAGACGAAAAGCAGAAGCAAGAGCCAAAAGACGCGATGCAAAGGTAAAATTTTCAAAATATAACATTGGTGAACTGGTACTTGTTAAAGCTCGCGAAAAATCTAGTGAGGCAAATCACGAGATTTCAAAATTTAAATACGTTTACTATGGTCCTTTTGAAATTCAAGGAATACTCTCTGGTTTATCCAAAGACCAGAAACCCACTAGGAACTAGAATCATTGTTGACCTAAAGAAGTATATAGGCGAAATGTGTAAAAATTTGTAACTATTATTATTATACAATGCCTGTATTATGTATAAATTTTATTTTAACCATATTAATATCTATCAAGTTTCACGTTCTGAGATACTTTTGTATAAATGTGCCTAAGGGGCATAACAAACGCATGGTTTTTGACGAAAAAGGACTGCCAAAAATAATGTCAAAATAAAAAGGGCAGCCTACAAGGAAGAATACACTAAGTGTTCTTAAAGAAAATGTAAAATGGACTGCTTTTGATCTCAGAAAGAGGCAGCCAAAAGAGAAGTGTATGCTATTGGTTCACAGGAACCTAGAAGGACTGCCATCATATCCATACTGGAGGCAGAACATTGTTCTATTAAAGTGTAGTAATTTTGTATTATTAATGTTAATACGTTTGTGTGTAAAGTGTGTTTTTATGATGTAACTTGTAACAGACATAAGTGTGTAGTGTCTGTTCAAGAGCACAATGCTTTACTTTAATGTAAATGAACCAATGCAACATATTAGTTTTGGGTATTTCAATCATGCTTACCTGTAGGGACACATAATTAAAATAGGGGCATATACAATACTTTTCATAATTTGTTTTGCTCTAAAATTTTCGCATATTGGTACTATATTGTCTGTAAGTGTAAAGTAAAGTGTGCTATACTGGAGTTTGAATTTCTTTGCATTGTATGTGAGTAACGTATGTAAAATACTATGTAAATTGTTTACTATGTTAAATAATTTTCTGATGACATTTTGTATTTAAAAATATTTTCGTGTATAAATTGTTCATGTTGTTGTAAATTTGACAATTTAAGAAATGGTCACGCTTGGGAACAATGTAAGAAATAGGTGTTATGTAAATGCCAGTTAGCTTTTGTTTGAAACGAAAGTGGCTCTGGGGAATGGAAAAGCTGGCAAGGGCGAATTGGCGTGCTACCTAGAGCGAGCGCGGGAAATAAGTCACTCAGTCTGTAGGCAGCAGTGATTGAGGCAACAACTTTGTGAAGCAGGATAAGCTTTGACTGCAAATTTGCACAGAAATGTCTCTGATCAAGACTGCAAACGTCTTACGGCACATCTGCGAGTCGTCGGGCTCCTGTAGGTAAAACTGAACGACGCCAAGAAGAGAAATTGAGCCTATACAGCAAGATACTTGCAGACCGTACTGTGGGTAGTGTAGCTGTCGTAACTGTTCACCAAACCCAAGCGTACAGTCACCAGATGATATTTATTTGTATTTTACTTTTGTTCAGCGTGAACCATTAAATTAAACTGTTTTTTAACAATCATTCTTGAACTTTAAACAACCTGGTTCACCATTTTATTTCATCCTAATCGTACATCTATATAGGCTCCTTCCCGGTATTCGATTAATCCGAGTATCCTGTTTTACAGACCTATGAAGTGCAAAGTTAATACAAAGAGGTACAATTTAAGTTGTTTTTGTGTAAATAATGCGAAAATTTTCTTAACTATTGCAAAGTGTTATAGTAAAAGTCTGCTTACATTAAATTCAGAGTGAAGCCCAGTTAGTAGAATCCGTTAAATGACTATACAGAGTTAGTTTAAAGAAAAATAGCTTTTGAAAGTAAATTCCAATAAGAAAGAGGTTTTCTTGAAGTGAAAAGATCAGTATAAAACGTGCGTGCTTTAGTATCTAAGTATTTTACTATTTAAGTTTGTTTATTATGGGAAGTGCTTTTCTAAAGGTTCCCATTGGCCAATTTCTTTTTAGCTACCTTGAAGTTATCTGCTGGGCTTTTTCTCTTTAAAAACGTAATGTTTGTTTAAGTGGAGTAATATATATTTGAAGAACCAAATTAAACAGTAGCAAGAAAGTATGCAAAACTCATACTACTGCTATTCCAATACTTCACTGTTCATGAAATAATTCCTGGATAGGCTGGCGACCATTAGTACATAATTTAAACCACTAAATGAGCTTGGAAGTGAGTTTTCCTAGCTTCAATATAATATTATTCATACTGCGTTTCTAGCAAACCGCTGGGTAAGATCTTAGGAAAAGAGGTGAATATTCTGATTTACTTATCCATTAGACACAACACACGGTCATATCGTGTAAAAAGGGCAACTCTATTGATTAGCTTTTCCTATTAACAGGACTCTCCTCCCATAGTGTACTTTATTTGGAAACTAAACGAAATTTTAGTAAGAGAGTTATACGTGGCAACATAGAGACAGAGTTTCTGTTATTCGGGTAAAAGCATACTAAATTACAATAGTAGTGGTAGGGTTATACGTGACTTTTCCCGTGACAGGACTATTTGTTCTGTTGGGGTATAGTATAATTACACCAAGTGGAAGTTTTTTCCAAGTATTTTTGCAATTCCTTACGATCGTCCAACGTCAAAACGTTTCTGTAGAAGACAGAATCTTCCGCGAACAGTTTTATAGCACTCTTTATCCTAAAAAAAAGGAGTTCATATATATTGCGATCATTAGAGTTGCTATTATGCTTCCTAGGGGCAAATTCGATTTTAATTTCGTTTCTGTTGCACATTCGGCGTCCGTCATATGGTATTGCATTCTATTAGTGAAACATTCATCAAATCATATGACATCTGCGAAGTTATTCCGTATGATGGTATCTTGTACAATGTGGTACAGTATAGGGACGGAATCTCTCTGTTCCCCTACATTGTTTACAAGACGTCATGTATCAATAAATCAGGCTATGTTTGACGTGAATGTTTTCTTCTGGATCTGTACTGATTCTCTGATAGAAGCTTGTTTTCCTGCAAGAACGTCGTAATGTTTGGTCTTAGAATCAGCAATAGACGGCAGCAGTATTGGTCTGTAATAATGTGCTTCCGATCTTTTACCCTTTTTTGTAAACAGGAGTGACCTTCCGTCTTCTCTAAGCTCCACAGAAAGATTCTCGAAAAAATACGAGCTAGTAAAGCAACCGATTCCGCGTAGTTTTCAGTGTAAAATGTAACTCGAATCCTGCCTGGTGTCTTATTCACTTTAAGTAATCTTAATTGTTTTTCAAGACTCGGTGTGCTAATATCAGCTTGTCTCATTTGTAAATGTGTGCGGGGTCAAACATTGGCACAGTAATATAGTTAAATACAAATGCGATATTTAGTATTTCTTTTTGTTTCTATACTGGAGTGTCAACATTAGAAATCACTTTTATTATTAACAGTACAGAAAAAAAAGAAGAAGGAACACTTCGTTTACTGATACGAATTATAAGACATTATTTCTTAGCTCAGTATTTTGTGTTTGATGCCGACAACTACAGTTAAATTTTTCTTTGTAAAATCCTTTCTACGCAAGTGTTATTGCTTTCTTAATACACGTCAAATTCTAAAATAACTAAGGAGAGCCACCTGTAACAATCAGAGGAGAGACGTTAAGCTTAGAATCTACTCAAATCGTCCAAAATACGTTCTGGGAGTAGCAGTGGAACAACTTAGGTACTTTATATGGGTTTGGTGTGTTTTCTGGTGGAGGATGGTGGTTCTGAGAGAGCCAAAAGCCGCTTTATGACAGTAGAATCCCTTTATTACTTTATAAGAGTTCATATTAGTTGCCGAAGCCCACATCTAGCGGGTGCTGAAGGTGACGAGCGACCCATGGATCTCGGGGCAAAGAGTTGTCCTGAAGGATCCTGCAGCTTGGAAACCTTCTATTACGTTTTAAATTTAATCCGTATACGTGATTAGTGTGACTTCAGTATCAATGCCTTGAAAATATTCTCCTCGTATACAAGATTTTGACTAATAAATGAATATTATCACCGTCTAACTTCTTTTTATGAGACATTGCCTCAGTTAGGGAAATCCGCCCGATGGCTTAATGTACCATTTTCATATCTATCGCTACAAGAATCACGGCCCCCATGATCATAGTTTTGAGTCCGGTGTGTCCTGCTATCAGGATATCTAAACTAATTATGTCTCTCCCACGATGGGATTCCCTGAATCATATTCAGCATCCTGAAGTAAACTTTGCAATCTTACGAGAACGTCTTTACGACGCGTGGAAATAATAATTTGCCATAAAGGTGCGGGTAACGTCAGCAGACATGTGTGAATCCGTTCAGCGGGACTGTATGTGCAATCATAATAGTCTTTAAGTGTGGATCATTTCGAGACTTCCAAGGATAATGTAAATAACTTGAAAGAATTGTAGCACTCATTAAAGTGAAGGTGTACGGTAACATTCGAGATAATGAGAAGTAAGACCAACTAGGAAAGAAGAATAAAGCATGATGATAAAATGTAGACACTTGAGTTTGCCATACTCGTAACAAAATATCAAAGAGAAGTGATCAAAGATTGGCAAATGCACAATATCAGGTAGAGATTCTACGAGAGTAACGGTACTAAATATTCGGGAAAACTTTCGGCAATTATTTCGCGCATGCTTTGAAAAGCACATTATTTCCGAAGAGGGGGCGTAAAATTTCACCTAGAACAGACATTTTCTGGGTTTAGAATGTTGTCAACGGAAATGTTAGTATGGCTTAGCGCGCAGCCAAGACAGCTTGCGAAACATACAGGTAAACCAGAACCGGAGCGAATCCGTGCCAAGGATTAACGACCATTGTTCTGGTACACTGACAAGCAAGCATGTAGTTTTTCAGCGGTTTTCCACGGTCGTTTGACAAATGATAGGCTGGTTCCCAATCTCTCTCTCAGAAAACAGAATACGCAAGGAATTCAAAATTCAGTAACACAGAGAAAATAGGTAATACGATTTACAGAGAGACGACGTAAACGGCACGCCTTCCTTGTGTATGTATTACATTCAAAATAGTGAAGCGCCCAGAAGAGATATTAGTAGACCACAATATTATAGCACCTAGGAATGAGGACACTTCGGTCGGCTTATCGTGAATTTTTACACGATGAACCACTTGATAGCCTATGTACAACTGTCTTGAAATCATTCACAATGCGATGTATTTTCTTTAGTGACTCTTTGACTATAGCGTCACTGGGTGTTTCGATAACGGCCACGAGAGGTCAAGTGCAATACTGCCGTGGTCGGGTAGCAGTTGGATGTCAATATAACTTCGTACTCGTGCACATCATCAGCTGGTATGTAAATATGTAAATGATTGGAACCGAATTCTCTGTGACACGTAGAATGACCATCAGACCGCATTAGTGAAGTTCTGTGTTAACTGGATTGCTAAGGTATATAAGGGGTGTGAACAGCGTCATACTCGTATGTTGAGTGATCACTCTGAAGGACATGGAAACGATGCATATTCGTGTGAGAAAGCTTTATCAACATGTAACGGAGTTTGAAATGGACCTCATTTTGGGTCTCCATTTGGCCGACTGGTCAAATCATGCAATATCGAGATTTCTGTGGCCCTTTGTTGGACAGCATGGGGTCATGCTGGGCAGGTACATTCGTCGTGAAGGTTCCGGTCGACCACGCCTGATCACAACAAGGAATGGTCGCCGTGTTGTGAACCGTACACTTCGTAACCCCTTTACAATTGTGCCTGCCATCCAAGAAAAAGAAGTGGACATCCTGTAGCGTTCTCTGTTATCCCATAGCACTTATCCGAGACTAGAAGTAGCCGGACAAGGAAATTACCGTCCCAAAGCTAGACATATTCGTTCTAAGGGAGTGTCCGCGATCGTTACTTATAGAAAAGTGGCCAAATTCAGTCTCCAGATCGCATTATATGGAAATAAAGGAAAGATCTGCAGAATGAATTTGTACAGTTTTAATTACCGTCCCAGTCGTAGGCTGCCGTTAATACCGCAACAGGAACGGCTGCGCCTGGAGTAGTGTCCTGACCGGGAAGTGTGGACTGCTGATGAATGGCATCGCATTCTGATCAGCTATGAACCGCAGTTCGGCACTACCCGGGATGCTCACAGTCTGCAAGTATGGCCGTGACGTGGGGAGGGTCCCTTTCCTCCAATAATTCGAAAAGCCGCAAAGGCATCACGGACGTCCTGTATCTTAATGTGTCTCATGTGACAGTACCGTGGTTCCATTTTTCATCAAGCCAATGCTCATCCACAGATGGTACGTGTTTCTATGAACTCTCTGAGTGAGTTTGAGGTTCTACCATGGTCAGCAAGATCCCCAGATCTGACCCCAGTACGATGTGTGTAGGACCAACTCGAAAGTTAACTCCGTCCCAGTGCCAATATCTTGGATATGAAGGATCAGTTATTACAGTAGTTGTGTGCCAGCTTGGCTCAGGGAAGGATGGAGCTGCTTTATGACACGCTTCCCAAACCAGTCAATGCAACCATTCAGGCAAGACGGTGTGCAACGTCATACTCGTAAGTGAGTTTATATTTCTAAGTTATTTCTAAATTTGACTCGACTTTGTAACCATCGAAATAATATCACATACCCTCTCAATCCGCGATGTGGCGTTACGTTTCTTTCACCCCCTCCCCCCCCCCCCTCGTTCTGGGTGTTTCACTTTTTTTGTCAGGTAGTGTAAATTAATACAGTTATCGAATGTGATTGGAACCTTCAACACAAAAGCGAGCAGCAAGAATAATATGCGGTGTTCACACAGGTAAGTCACGTAGGAGCTAGGCACTTATATACATATATTCGGTAATGAAGTTCGTCATAAATACTCATCACAATTACAGACTAAAAGTGATGTCCATAACTACAACGAGAAAAATGAACTTTATTACCCATTGTTAAAGCTGTTAGTGACTCAGAAAGGAGTTGAATATCTAGCAAGAAATTTTTTTGGTCATTTGCCCAATAACATAAATGTTCGGCAGTTTGCGAAGCAAGCTCTAGATCTAATTTAAAATCATTTCTCCTGGACAACTCCTTCTGTTCCATTCACGAATTTCTACTTAAAAACTGCTAGCCAATAAAAAAACTGGTTTTTATGTCTAGTTGCATGAGAAGGACTAAAATAACAATGTGTTCATCAATGTTAACTTTAACAATATATATATATATATATATATATATATATATATATATATATATATATATATATTTTCAGGGTGGTCCATTGATAGTGACCGGGCCAAATATCTCACGAAATAAACGTCAAACGAAAAAACTACAAAGAACGAAACTTGTCTAGCTTGAAGGGGGAAACCAGATGGCGCTATGGTTGGCCCGCTAGATGGCGCTGCCATAGGCCAAACAGATATCAACTGCGTTTTTTTAAGTAGGAACCCCCATATGGCTCACAATTTTAAACGAACAGTTGGTAACAGGTAGGTTTTTTTAATTAAAATACAGAACGTAGGCGCTGTAATAGACACAAACGTATAAGTAGGTGGTATCACGTAACATTACGCCAGTGCGGACGGTATTTGCTTCGTGATACATTACCCGTGTTGAAATGGACCGTTTACCAATTGCGGAAGGTCGATATCGTGTTGATGGACGGCTATTGTGGTCAAAATTGCCAAACGGGCGTGTGCTATGTATGCTGCTCGGTATCCTGGACGTCATCGTCCAAGTGTTCAGACCGTTCGCCGGATAGTTACGTTATTTAAGGAAACAGGAAGTGTTCAAAAATTTGTTCAAATGGCTCTGAGCACTATGGGACTTAACATCTGAGGTCATCAGTCTCCTAGAACTTAGAACTACTTAAACCTAACTAACCTAGGAACATCACACACATCCATGCCCGAGGCAGGATTCGAACCTGCGACCGTAGCGGTCGCGCGGTTCCAGACTGTAGCGCCTAGAACCGCTCGGCCACTCCGGCCGGCAGGAAGTGTTCAGCCACATGTGAAACGTCAACCACGACCTTCAACAAATGATGATGCCCGAGTAGGTGTTTTAGCTGCTATCGCGGCTAATCCTCACATCAGTAGCAGACAAATTGCGCGAGAATCGGGAATCTCAAAAACGTCGGTGTTGAGAATGCTACATCAACCTCGATTGCAACCGTACCATATTTCTATGCACCAGGAATTGCATGGCGACGACTTTGAACGTTGTGTACAGTTCTGCCACTGGGCACAAGAGAAATTACGGGACGATGACAGATTTTTTGCACGCGTTCTATTTAGCGACGAAGCGTCATTCACCAACAGCGGTAACGTAAACCGGCATAATATGCACTACTGTGCAACGGAAAATGCACAATGGCTGCGACAAGTGAAACATCAGCGACCTTGGCGGGTTAATGTATGGTGCGGCATTATGGGAGGAAGGATAATTGGCCCCCATTTAATCGATGGCAGTCTAAATGGTGCAATGTATGCTGTTTTCCTACGTAATGTTCTACCGATGTTACTACAAGATGTTTCACTGCATGACAGAATGGCGATGTACTTCGAACACGATGGATGTCCGGCACATAGCCCGCGTGCGGTTGAAGCGGTACTGAACAGCATATTTCATGACAGGTATATAGCCTTTAAACTGACTCGTTCCCCACAATTTCGATAGAAGTATCGTTCAAATGACTTATAGGAAATGTAACTAATTAACTAAATAATAATGTAAGACGTAATTCCATATTACATTAACACTTTGCCATCCGCACGTCTCGTACAAATTTATTCGCTTGGCGCCGGCGGCGCTAATTCGGATTACTTGGCTTGTCGCCTGCCGCTTGTCACCTTTCCGTTGATGACAAGCTTCAAACACATTGACTTCTGCGCGCTTTAATTTTCCGGAAATCATCTATTTTTCCGTATTGTTCCACAAACTGGAATTTTCTTTTCAAGTAACTTCTCTGCAAGTTCTACACTGTTATAATAATTATCAATGCAGAGGTGATGCCACTTTCCATCAGATGGTGTCAATAGTTCCATCACTGTTTTCGCTAAAGGCTGTCCAGCGCCGGACTATATCTTGAATGAGGAAATGTATCCCGTAATCGAATCACACAGCATCCGAATTTCGTAATTTTCGATGGATTGTAAACTTTAAAATTTAATCGTCCACGCCACGGTATCATTCCTTCATCAGTTGAGATGTTTTGACTTAGATGAAACGTTTCTTTAAACTTTTCGGTAAAATAATCAATTACGAAATGCACTTTGTCAAGCCGGTCGGCGTTATCCGATTTATTGTTGCAGTCGGAAAAATATAAAAATGATAATATTTGTCTGAATCGGTTGCGGGACATCGTTTTGCGAAATATCGGTGTGTCTGTCAACGGATTCGTTGACCAATAATCATCGATCCTTGCCTTTTTTTTACAATTCCCATAAGGATAGCAAGCCCAAACCATTTTCTAAGTTCGGGTTAGTAACGTCGAGATATTTGGCATTTTTTAAATCCAGTTTCCTTCTATTGCAATTTTGACTGTAGTACTTGTTGGTTTCGTTGCTAATATATTCAAATAGATTGTTCCCAATATATAATTCTACTATATCCTCGACGCTCTGTGTATCTTTGGGAAATATGTTTGTACCCGGGGATCCGTCAAATTTATTATTGGTCCTCGGTAAATCAAAGTCTGACCACTGTGGACTGCCTTCTTCGTCTGATTCAGCCGAATAAGTTGGCATCTGTAGCGTCCGCCGAATTCTTCTTGGACGTATTTCCCTATCTTCCTACAATTCTGCTTCACTTTCATTTTTTTGACATCCAGTGTCTTCTTCCCAATCGGCCAAATCGTCCGGAACGTCAGACAAGATGTCCGCGCATTTATCGTAAGTAATCCTATTGTCTCGTTCGTCCGCCATGACGAAAGGGCACAAGTACTTATAAAAACAAAAAACTTGTTGACGTGTGAACTTATTGTTACCTAAACAAAACACCAACAGAAGATACTAAAGTGCTGTCGGCGGCCACTGCGTGATACTACGCTCACGACGCCACTGTGATATTGCCGGCCACTTAGCGTTACTACGCAGACGACACGACTGTGGTGTCGCCGGCCGTTGACCGCTATATCGCGCACGTCACCACTGTGGCGTCGCCGGACGGCATAGTGTTAGTATCAGAGAGCATGTGTGAATGTGTTTGAGGCTTTCAGAAGTGTTAAGACTGACATCTGTGAATAAAGTGAAGGCTGATTGTCGTTTCTTGAGCTGGATTCACAATCTGGTAGTTTCTGAAGGGCAACGTTTTAGAATTTTAGGAAAATTTGCGCTTCAAACACTTTAAGTCAGTCTGCGGAATCTAAATCAAACGGCACCTAACACGATGTAGTCTGCAAAGTACGTGTACTGTCAACTATTGTTAGCTGCTGCAAAGAAAGATTAGCAGACTCTCTAATTCGGTGTTCTTCGACTTAAATAGCACTGTATCTCACGGCTGTGAAATAATTTGAGTGTATGCAAAATGTGGAGCTACGATATTCGGTAGTGACCGGTTTTGTTTCGAAAAGAGACGACAGCTACTGTAATAAATAGTAACGAATGTGTAAGTAAAGACGTAAACGAGTAAATAAACGAAGGTGGAGCGTGGCTCTCTCCCCGGAGGCCGCGGCTGCATCCGGGCCGGCGGTAAGTGGGAGGGGGAGGGAGAGGTAGAGGGGGAGGGAGCGGGAGGAATTGCCGGCCGGAAGCGTGCCCACAATACGCTGCGCAGCCAGTGAATTATGAAAGCTGGCACCGGCTGCTCGTTACCGCTAACACCACTCTCGATGCTTCCTCCTCAAGGAATGCACGACACTTTTGAAGGCGCCTCACTACGTCGCGACTCAGCAAGAGACGCTATATTGCAAGAATAATGATACGCACACCAGAATGAAGGCCCGAGTCTGCGTGCCTACAGAAGACCTGTGACTCAGTTCGAGCTTCGAAGTTACGGGGCAGAGTTTCTAAGACTTCGATAATCCACTCTAAATGAACACGTGGCTGCTTCTTTAAGTAACGACAGGCTCCTAATTCCAGTATTTTGTGTCTCATTGTACGCAACAGTCACTTTAAAATTCGGCTACCGTAAAGGCAATATGTGACAGTTACTAAGTTTGTCTCGCTTTTAATAGAAAAGACATAAAGCTTACCATGAATCAATATGTTAGTCACCAACGAACAGTCTTAAAGTCCGGAACGATGGAGCAATAACAGTCGGCCGGATAATCGGACAATGCTTTCAGGGACACGTTTCTTTATTTATTCGCCGTGAACAGACTAATGCTGTTACACGCCCAGTTGCCTCTGAATACAGAGTATGCTGCTCAGAAGGTTTCACTTTCCGACAGAAAGTGAGTGAAATCAAATGTGTTCCTCATTCCATCGTCGAAGTCGTTACCACTGTACGTTGCCATACTGTTTACGGCCTATTAGGTGGAGATGTACCGAAAGATGCTACGGGTCCGATAGTACTTAGCGGCGCGCACGCCAAATTCCGTGTGGATAAAGCTGCTACACAAGAAAACAAGCAATCAAAGTTCATGAAATTAATAGTAAAATAACTGTAAAACGAATGAGAGAAAAGTTTGTAATCTTTGTTGTTCAGAAGCAGTTCAAAAAGTAAAATGAAATATTCTAGCGGTTGGCAATTCCATACAAAAATAAATAATAAAACTAATAATAATGAAAAAGTCTCCAATAACCTCGTTCACGACGAGACCTAATATTTCGTCTTTGCGAAAACGGAAATATGAAGGGAGTGATAAGTATTATTTCCTAAACGGATTTCTATCTCGACAGTATTGACGTTTACCTTTTTAACGAATAGTTGCAGGAGAACTGAACAAGTCAGATAAAATCATTCATTATCAGGTCGTGGTTAACGCAAATTTGAGGAAGACTCCGATGCAGTAATTTAAACAGCCAGCTCAAGTGTGTTGCCATACCCTAGGTTGAAGAAAGATACGGGAGCTTCAAAAGCGATGTTTTTACTGCAGCATGATAAACTTGATGTGTATCTTTTTCGAGTTCGTTGGACATCTTTGACAGTTGCATATAACACTGTAAAAGTAGAAGAATTATAAATATTACGTTTATAGTAAATCGTTTGGTTCAAGTGGTTCAAATGGCTCTAAGCACTATGGGACTTAACATCTATGGTCATCAGTCCCCTATAACCTAGAACTACTTAAACCTAACTAACCTAAGGACATCACACAACACCCAGTCATCACGAGGCAGAGAAAATCCCCGACCCCGCCGAGAATGGAACCAGGGAACCCGGGCGTGGGAAGCGAGAACGCTACCGCACGACCACGAGCTACGGATGTAAATCGTTTCTTACACATTCGTCCCAGGGTAAAATTAACTGATATGTTAACGCACATGTCACGATTTTCCTTCTTATGGAAATACCCTCGTCTTGGAGTAGCACTTAATCATTTTAACTTTTCTAGGGTAAATGTTGTTTTCTTCATAAAATTCACGGTTTATTCCATCCCATCAATTTTCTGCAAGTGGTAGCCATCTTTCACTAGTTGCTATAGGAAAACTAAAATTTGGAAATTTGTGGTAAGTTACTATGGAACCGAACTGCTGAGGTCATCGGTCCCTAGGCTTGCATACTACTTAATCTAACTTTAACTAACTTACTCTAAGGACAACACACACACCCATGCCCGAGGGAGGACTCGAAGCTCCGACGGGGGGAGCCGCGCGAACCGTGGCAAGGCGCCTCTGACCATGCGGCTAGGAAAATTGAGATCGATAATTAGTACACAACAGTTATGTGATAAGGAATACCAAACTGCCTGCAAGGGTGGACATGATCCCCAAAGACAGATTCTATGCTTGTGTTGATCCACGGTGCCTTCCAGAATGACGAGATCACCCAGAGAATGTCACGAAAACATTTCACAGTCCATAACACACAGCGGCTCGAATCTAGAATCCTGTGTTTCGCAGGCAATGCCCTTGTCGATTGAGTTATCAAGGCACAACCCACAGTCCGGTCATATAGAGTCAGTTACTTTAGCGCCTCTCTTCTACCTTGCAAGACTCACCGAAGTTGTTCTGTATCCTGTTATGTAGTAGCACACCTGGAAGAAAGGATACGTCGGGGAAGTACGAGTACATTGGTTTTCATTATAAATTTTTTAATCTGCCGTTGAGTGTGCGCATTTTTTGATATTCAAATCTGTGAGAGCGTGTGACGAGTAATACCCGAATATTTCAGTAGGTGGGAAGATGGAGGATTAAAATCGATTATAATATCGCTCGCGAATGTTAATTTTCTAGGTTCGAATCCCTGTGGTCCACGTAGATTTAATCTGGAGGAACATTCTGAGGAAACGTAGTAAACGATATATATATATATATATATATATATATATATATATATATATATATATATATATACTTTGGATGGAAGGAGAGGAAAAAGGGGCCACTGGAGAGTGAAAGTTACCCGTGGCATGGCGCCTCAAACCGCGCGGCCTCTCCGCGCGGCAGTCAAAGTTACATCATTAGAGATAGAGTACAAAGCTCGCATTGCATACGCATAATGAATTAAATCAACCAGGTGTCGTCCAAAGGAACTATCTGGCGTTGACCTAAACAGATTTAGCTGCACATCAGAACGCGTGCAGGACGCTATGAGCCCCGTTCCCGCCGAATGTGGTTTGAGCTTTCGTAGCAATGTGTCACTTTCCTTGGGAAGGAGAGTAAATCTGCATCAAGATGGCTAGCGGGACCCTCATAAGAAAGCAGTAAGAGCAAACCAAAAGCAACCAGTGTGTGGAAGCAGGGAATAAGGAAGATGGTGAATGTTACTTGGAGCGGCGGGCAGCCGGAGCGGTATTTGTGCGTGAGTGTGCCGTGTCCGGGTTAATTATGGGGAAGTTGGTGAGTTCCGGCGGCCTTTGTGCGGCTATCTTGAGGAGCGGCAGATGTCCGAGGCAGGAGCAGGCGGCGAGAGCGCTCAGATAATGGCGCCCGCACTCGCCACGCCTCACAGCACACCTGTCCACTCAGCAACGCCCCAATAACACTACATGCTAACAAAGGAACTACTGACTCATATCTCCACTAATACTCCACCTTCCACCCCACCAATTATCGCAGTGATAACATGGATTTAGGCAACTAAACCTGACGTTGTGGCCAAACACTGTCTTCGTGTTCAGGAGCAGCTGGGCTGATTAGCAGACGCATTCCTGATGAACTGCAGGTGGTTCCATCATTTACTGATTGGTACAAGCTTCCTGTTGTTAATAAGACATATTCCTGATAAAAGTATTCGAACATTTAGGTATTTTGGCTTAGCAGTGTATCGAAACAAGGTTTACGAGGGTGGTTTGAAAAGTTCTCGGAATGACCAGGAGAGGTCAGCGCTAGGGTAACGAGTTGTTCACGTGATATTCATTGGACTGTTCCCTGTAAACATGTGCCACGTCGACGCTCTTGGAAGAGTGCTGTGGCGGTGCTTTGGCTCTGTTGTTGTTCCCGCATAGTGATTTGCGAAAATGGGAAAAAATCGAGATTCGAGCAGTGATTAAGTACTTCGCAAAGAAAGGTATGAAAGCAAAGGACATTCATGCCGATTTCCACTCTGGGGGACTCTGCTCCTTCATATTCAACTCTTGCCAAGTGGACAAATGAATTTAAATTTGGTCGGGAGAGCTTAGATAATGACCCACACAGTGGTCGGCCAAGATGTGTCACTACTCCAGAAATCATTGCAAAAGTGCACAAAGTGGTCATTGAGGATCGCCGATTGAAAGTGCGTGAAATTTCTCATGCTTACCAGATGTCATCTGAAAGGGTATATTACATTTTAACTGAAGAATTAGAAAAAAAATCTGCAAGATGGGTGACGCGACTCTTGACGCTGGATCAAAGACGCATGAGAATGGACATATCGGAACAATGTTTGGCCCGTTTTAGGAGAAACGAACAAGACCTTTTGCGCCGGTTTGTGACCACAGATGAAACTTGGGTGCACTAATATACCACAGAGACAAAACAACAGTCAAAGCAGTGGAAACAAAGTGATTCTCCGCCACCAAAGAAAGCAAAGACAATTCCTTTGGCACGAAAGGTCATGGCATCAGTGTTCTGGGATGAGAAGGGGATCCTGCCCGTAGATTATCTCCACACTGGGCAAACAATAACTGCAGAATACTATGCTAACCTCCTGGACAAATGGCAACAAAAGATACGCGAATTAAGGCCAGGTTTAGCAAGGAAGAAAGTCATCTTCCATCAAGACAATGCGCACCCGCACACTTGTGCCTTCGACATGGCAAAATTACACGAACTAAGGTATGACTTGTTGTCATATCCGCTTTATTCACCTGATACGGCTCCGTTAGACTTCTATCTCTTTCCAAAATCGAAAATTTTTCTTGGTGGACGAAGATTCACTTCAAATGAAGAATTAATAGGTGGATTTGACAACTATTTTGCAGGCCTGGAGGAATCTCATTTTCGAGATAGCATCAAGGCACTGTAAAATCGTTGGGACAAGTGCGTTAATCTACAGGGAGACTACACTGAAAAATTAAAATAGTAAGTACTTTTTCTCTATTCCGTTCCGAGAACTTTTCAAACCACCCTCGTATGACAACTTCTGGAGATAACCGAAATTCGTGATGTCACCTTTTTTCAGTAATTTTTAACTAAATTTCAGCTACAAATTACGAGATTCATGTTTTCCAAATCTTTACGTTAAAAATTGGTGCATTTGATAAAATTTCTTATCTTTCTAAATAGGTACATAACGTAATAGTAATAACTTTTCATATTTCCGTGAATTAATCTTGTGATAAGAAAATTAGTTGTCCTATAGATTTCTCTTTACTTGAATTACTATAAAGGTCACCTATTTCACATAATTGCCAACGGATCTGTTACGTAATTATTTCCGAAAGTTATTTGTTCAGTAAATGGTAAACTGTTATTGTGTATCAAAAACAGACCTAATTTCTCATAAACACAATCATACGATAGAAATAGTCAAGTATTAATTGTGTTAAGCACGTGTCATAATAAGAAATTTTAAAAATCACACTTTTCATTTATTTAAAGTAAATTACGCTACCAAATTTATCCTTACAGTTTTGTAACCTTTAATAGGTACAGCTTTATTTAAACTATCCACTGTTGAAAAACAAGAAATGAGTACACACCGTTTCTGGAACATTCGAGATACATAGGTTCTAATTAACATTGAAAACACACCACAAAAATTGCTCGAAATGCAGTAAATGAACACACACCGTCATATGTAGCATTTTCGTTTCTGGAACATTCGAGAAAGATATGTTCTAAATATCATTGAAAACATACCAAAACAAATTGCGCGCACCAGTAGTCAGTCGATGTTCAGTCGTCGTCGAAGCAACATCTAGCATGTAAATTGTACACGAAACACTTGCTCTTTCTCTGAAATACTAATTGGCAACATGAATGTGAAAATCTTGTGCCTTGTGTATACAGTGTGGTCAGAAACAGTCTGAAAGTCTTGTAAAGGTGTTGCAGGGTAGGTAGTGCTGGGAAAAGAACTGCTAAGAAAGGTATTCGGTACATTACGCCGTTTCCGAGTTAATTAGCACTGAATTTAGCCATTCAAGCCGTTATGCATACAAATTCAAGCGGCTTGTCAGAAATGGCGTCGCCAAATATGTTTTTCGTTTGGTTTTCTAAAACCGAAGAAGAGAGCGAAAGAGTAATTGATAGTAAGGATCTAACCCGAGCTAAAACCTGAGCAGTCTCGTGCGCTATCATCCACGATGGTAGAATAACTGACACTAATTGTATCTGGCTATCCGCTTGAATTTGCGCGCGCAACCACCTGATTGGCTAACTTCAATACTGTAAATCAACAAATACACGAGACAGAATGCTAGCTTAGTATTAAATAACAGACTGAGTTTCCTTTTCCCAGTTTTCTACATTAAGCTTTCGTTGCACATACTAGATTCAGATTCTAAATTCATCTTATTTCTCATCAGTTGTTATATGTATCTCCACGTAAAAACTTTGTTTCCCCTCACTTCCACGATTTTAGTTAATGTAATTATTTGTATGCCCTAAAAAAATTTAATATTTTCCTACGTAAAAACTGTATGTCATTTTTGTATCTTCTGTACAAATATCTGTGTACGTCGCACATGATTTTTGTCTGTGTTTGGGCATTCAGTTGTCAACTGAAGATGGCCTAAGAAGCCAAAGGCCAGTTCGTGACAAAGTAAATATAATATTGTAGAACATTTGGAAGCATTTTCCTATTTAATGTTATTTTAAAATATTTGGATTTATTTGATCATGAATTCTGTTTAGGAACAAGTTATGGCACTAATAGGCAAGCAATACATTTACATAACCGTAGACATTAGCCTTAAATTTAGATTTATTAGTTTCAAAGTCCGTATGGAAAAAAATAATTTTACTGAAACAAAAGTATATGGTAATTTAGGGAAACCGTTCTCTGTAATTGTAACTTCTTCAAAAATGGTTCAAATGGCTCTGAGGACTATGGGACTTATCTGCTGATGTCATCAGTCCCCTAGAACTTAGAACTACTTAAACCTAACTAACCTAAGGACGAAACACACAGCCGGCCGCTGGTGGCCGAGCGGTTCTGGCGCTACAGTCTGGAACCGCGCGACCGCTACGGTCGCAGGTTCGAATCCTGCCTCGGGCATGGATGTGTGTGTTGTCCTTAGGTTAGTTAGGTTTAAGTAGTTCTAAGTTATAGGGGACTTATGACCTCAGCAGTTGAGTCCCATAGTGCTCAGAGCCATTTGACGAAACACACATCCATGCCCGTGGCAGGATTCGAACCTGCGACCGTAGCGGTGCCAGACTATAACGCCTAGAACCGTTGCTTCTTCATTTAAATATAATATAGTAAAAACAGTTTATGTTGTAAAATAAAAAATAGCTACGAACACTAGTCTGCTTGCGATGCGTAACAAGTATTTCGACAGAGAAACTGATTTCAATCCCACTAAACAAGTTCGCTAAATGTGTACCCTGGTTAGGTTGTTTACAAGCTGGATGAACGCATCCCTACTGTAGCTTAGCGCACAGCGTTCCACATTACAAGGAGCAGACTGCACATACAGTTACCAAACGGAATGTAAGGGCTGAAGGAAACTCATCTGGAGTCTATAATTATTACTGGATTTTACAACGAATCCAAATCTATCTGAAAGTTTCAATAAATTTTCAACAATTGTCAATCAACCATTGGGCTCACATTCAGGAGGACGACGGTTCAGATCTGCGTCCGGCCATCCGGGTTTAGGTTTACCGTGATTTCCCTGAATCTCTACAGACAAATTCTGGGTTTATTGCTCCGAAAGGGCACGGCAGATTTCCTTCCGCATCCTTGAAAACAATCCGAGCTTTTGCACCGTCTCTAATGACCTCGATGTCAACGGAACGTTAAACTCTAATCTTCCTTTCTTCCTTCTTCAACCAACCATACACGATGTTACAGAACACAATGAGACCACAAACTTTAACCAAGCGCTAAATAATATTCTAGCTGATATCACCGACCAAATCAGGACATTAGTTTCCTACTTGTGCACTAGTTAGATTGTGGAATGGAATACGGGTTGATGTTGTGAGGAAGAGAGTATCATCGTGAAGAGTGTTTTAGAGAGAGTTCAATTAACCAATGTCGTGTAAGCAATGTAATGTATTTCACCTGACGTAAACGTAATGACTCTTGAGTTATCCCTGACACATGTCCCCGCCAATGCTTCATTTTAAATTATTTATCAGTGTGTACAAGTGTTGGTAATGTTATTTTTTATTATTTTAAAATGAAATGAAGGAGCAATAATATCAAAAAGAGAGGAAATGAAATTAGCTATAGAAGATCCATGGCCTAAATATGGCAGCACTATCTTAACAAAATCTTAGGTAGCCATAACATCAGTCAACAGAACTATCAACAACATCAAGGAACTGCTGACTGTTGCATGTGGCACCTTTACTACAACACCAGTATACAAGTGCCCAGGAAGCCTGACTTTGCCTCCATGCTTCAACAACCAGAAAACAAGTTCATTGGTTGGTTGGTTGGTTTGTTAAAAATGTATATTTTAGGAGATTTTAACTGCCGCAGTACATTACGGGGCCACAGAGTTACAGATGACAACGGAAATATACCAGAACAGTAGGCGGAAACACATGACCTATCCTTTATTCACAAACCCAAGTGTGTGCTGATTCAGCAGCGACACCTGTAAGCGCTAATCTGACGCTGAGAATTGTCTTGTAATTACAACGAAATGTAAACCCTTAGCTGCTTACAGGCGTTGACATACGTCAACGGGGACATATGAAAATGTGTGCCCCGACTGGGACTCGAACCCGGGATCGCCTGATTACATGGCAGACGGTCTATCCATCTCAGCCACCGAACCGAGGACACAGAGCATAGTGCGACTGCAGGGATTTATCTCGGGCACGCCTCCCGCGAAACCCACATTCTCAACGTATTGTCCCGCACTACATTCGTAGTGCCCCCGCCCATTATACTCATTACTCGCGGCGTGTTGCCGATTCCCTTAAGAGTTCGGGCACTGTTTGTGCATCCGCAAAGAAGAAGAAGATGGTCAAGTGGCGGGTGAGCCTTAACTATATGTACATACTAAGATGGTATCTGTTCTTTCGGACATGTCCGAAAAAACAGATACCGTCTTAGTATATATAAATTGTCTTGTAAGCGCAGACGAAAAACTTTACAAGGAGAAACCTTTCGGTGGAGACGAAGTCCTATGAGGAGAAGCACTAACGGAAGTAGTTACTGAGTCAAGACAAAGGAAACAGGACAAAACCCTGGAAAGAATGAGTAAGACCCACACAAGCAAAGTGGCCAGGACTTCGTCAAAAAACTTAACTGTCACTTTAGGATAGTCAAGCAACTACTTCCAGTAACACCCAAGCGAATTGCCCACCAGCTCCTACTAAATGGAAAATCCAATAAGGAATGTTAGAAAATAAAAATTTCAGATGCTAGAGCCAAGAATCAAACATCTTGGAAAAAACATTTACTGTAAAAGAACTTAATCATGATAATGTACGGAAAGTTCTGGTCAACAAAAGGTACAGAGCTTTGCTTTGCTAGATTTCGGAATGAAATTCCTTTCTCAAGCTGTAGGAGAAACACGCACACACACACACACACACACACACACACACACACACACACACGCGCGCGCGCGCGCGCACAACACGCCTGTCTCCCTACACTGTGCTCAGAACTACGTCGACTGAGCGCAATGTAGGGAGACAAGCCTGAGCATATGAGTGTGTGTGTGTTCGTGTGTGCATGTTTCTCCTACAGCTTTAGATAGGGATTTCATTCCGCAAGCTGGCAAAGCAAAGCTCTGTACCTTTGGTTTGTGTACCTGTCGACGACGCAGCGTTTCTGCCTTTCGGTGAGAATAATTCGGACTTAATCATGGACTGAATTCAGTGGTGGTGGTGATGATGATCGTATGGCATCCATGGCCGGTAGTCCGCATCTGGCAAGTTCATCCGCCGAGTTTCAAGTGTTTTCAGCTGACGTCACATTTGGACGACTGGCGTGATGGTGGTGATGATGATGATGATGATGACAACGCAACACCCAGTCCCGGAGTGTAGAAAATCTCCATTCCCGGCAGGAATCGAACCCGCGCCCACTGCATGGCAGTCAGACACACTGACATTCAGCTAATAGGGCGGACACTGAATTCAGTGACGAATGGGAAAGCAGCTGGAGTCGACGATATATGCGTGGAACAAATCGAACCTATCGACCCTAGGGCCAAACTATGGATTTTACAAGTCTGTAACCATTGTCTAAAACCATACAAAATTCAAAAGATGTGGAGGAAATCAAAGATGGTAACGCTATTGAAACCTGAGAAGGCGGGGCCAAACCAAGATGTACATCCCAATAATACTCCTATTCCTTTTGTATAAGCTGTATGACCGAATGAATTTAAGTTGCGCAGCAAATATCGTAGGCCAAAAGCTCTCTCCCCAACAGAATGAATTCAGGCTCGGAAAATGGTGCATTAGTCAGATCCTGACAGTTACAGAACACACAGATGAGGGCTTTGAAAATGTTAAAATAGCATGTGTAGTTCTGGTAGGCTTCAGTTCTGTATATGACACCTACAACCACAGAATTCACATGAAAAAACTCTAAACACATTATCAGCCTCGCAAAAATTAATTATTTTCTATTACCAGACCGACAGTTTTATGTAGCGCTTGAGGATAGGAAAAGTGGCTGGTGTTCACAAAACAATAGTTTCGCCCAAGGCAGTGTCCTCTCCACCCCTTTTAATTTAATCTATGTGCAAATGACAACCAACATCACACCACACTATCCATTCCTTGTTGTATGCCGATGATCTTACTACTACCACACAAGGGAAGAATTTTTAGTAAGTATAAGTGAAACTAGAAAATTTGTTAAACATAGTGTCTGAATACGACGAAGAGAACTCCCGCAAATTAAAATCCCTGAAGATGCAAGTTAGCGCTGTCCAACTTTGCTCAAATCAGGCAAACTGAAAGTTAAAGATCATCTGGAATGGCGGCAACCTAGAACATACGGACAAACCGTCATACCTAGGTATCCCGCTGGACAGATCACTGATGTTCAAATATCATTGTGAGAAGGCCCGCAAAACTTTTGCCACCAGGAACAATTTATTGAGGAAAGTAGCAAATAGTAAATGGGGAGTTATGCCTGTGTAAAAACAATTGCCCAAGCAATTTACTTTTCCACGGCGAAATATGCATACCCCTTATGATCCAGATCTGCACGTGCTAAAAGAAGTCAATACAAGACTAAATAACACATGTAAACTAACAACAGTATGCATAGAACCCAGGCCACTAGTGAAGCTATATAAAGCGGTCGGATTCTCAGATCCTGGATCCCGAAGAATTGGACATGAGCATATCGAAAAATATGAACAGACTTTCGATGAGCGCCACCTCCCACATGGTGCTTTACGCGTACCTAAATGAACTGCTCGCCAGCCCGTGGAGGCCTAACGGATGTCTACGAGCCGCCGTGTCATCGTCTGCTTTGCGGCGTCATGCGCAGGCGGGATGGAGATGCATGTGGTCAGCACACCACTCTCCCAGCCGTTTTGCAGGTTTTCCAGCCACGGAGCCGCTACTATTACGTCAATTACCTCCGCGATTGGCATCACGAGGCTGAGTGCAACCCGTGGCAGTCTTCCCACCAAGAAAAATACTTGGCGGTATTAGGAATCGTACCCGGGTCCTCCGCACAGCAGCCATCTAGGCTGACCTCTTTTTTTTCTTTTTACTCGAATCCGGGATCTCCTGCCTACATGGCAGACGCTCCATTCGACCGCGCATTTTTTTTTCTTATCAAGGTCGGGCTTCGAACCCCGGTGTCCTGCTCACTTTTTTTTTCCTCTACTACTATTTTTTCCGCCCCAGGACAGGAAAGGAAAACTACAAAAAAAAAGTCTACTTGCCACCGCCACTTGTGTTCCAACAAAAAATATAATGCACCTTCTCAGGAGTTGGCGCTTATCTACGCTTATCGCAAAACAACTAACCTATTACTACAAGGATGTAGGAAAGGAAGAAAGTAGGGGGTAAGAAAATGGAGAGTAGCGATGAAAATGAAAGTAGTTATGGACGGGATTTTGTTTTTTAGTTTATTTTATTACATTTTTTGTTTTTTGTTTTTTTTGTATTTTTGCGTTTTTTGTATGTATAGTTTTATTTTCTTTCATTTATTTTTGTTTTATGTTTTTTATTTTTTAAATTTCTTACTATATTAGTCTATGTACCAGAATTCAAGAAGTTACTAGCGCCTTCCGATTGGTAGAAAATCCAAACGTGTCTTCTCGAAGTTTTAGAGGAGATTCCGGTTGTAGTGTTTTCAGAACATAATGTCGGCAAAAAAGCAACAGCATCTCATGGCTTGGACGTTCCAGCTGGAAGGCGGGTCATGAGAGGCGCTCTGTAGAAAACTGGAAAAGAACTGCTTGTATCTGGGACTGCGAACAAGTGCGCAGTTCCGATTTCTCATCGGGGCCAAAAAGGTAGCGGACCGTATGACTGCGTATCCAATTTACAGCGTTAGTTTTTGTTGCGAAGTAATGAATCACATCCGGGAATAAAAGCGTCAGGAAAGTGATGTGAGCAGGTGTCTGTCGGATGAGGAAAGCCAAGATACGCTGCGCGAGCCTCCAGACGTCAGAAGACAGACCATACGAGAATCGATGAGCGTCTGTGTCCTCTACACCACAGAGAACACAGAGTGGTGTGTCAGCGAGGCGGTTGCGGTGCAAACGAGACTGGTTGCCCTTTTTTTCACTGACGGTGATATACCAGGTGGACTGACCGCTGGTGTCGAGGTGACCAGCATGCACCGCTTTCCACACACGACGCCATATGATCTGGGGAAACTTGCGTTCAATGTGGTTGGGGGTTCGACACATCTGTAACGTGTCATGTACAGTTTTTGCCTGGAGTATACGTGGAAGGGGTAAGGAGTGCAGCTGTAACTTAATTCAAGAAAGAAGTGCCGAAAGTGATAAAAGTGGGGTGGAATGTCTGATAAGATGACCGGGGCTGACATGGAGACTGGCGCGTATTCATGCAAAAGCAGTCTGGTCAGGCCAGACGCCAGACTTTCAGTTGGGAGCTAACAAAAGTGCCGTAACTCTGTCTCGCGCATGGAATAAGCCCACTCCACCACGCTCTCCTGAGAGGCCAAGGGAGGAATATTGAACTTTAAATAATATCCTGGTACAGACAAAGGATCCCATCTCCATCAACATACGACATGCGAGGGTAATCGGAACCGGGAACACTTGTGCCACATGGGGGATGCGTGAGGTGTGGTAAACATTCACGTACTGTGAACGCTGTACAATGTCGAGAGATCTAAGCCGGTGGTCCACAAGACCAGCCCTGATCGTTTGGAGGAGACGTCGACTGTTGGTTGCCGCTGAACGACGGATATCATTCATAAAATCAATGCCCAAACAGCGGACGCTGGTGGCAACACTTAGAGGGGCGACATATCTCTCAGGTAGACCCTCACCAATGAGCAGAACCTTCGATTTGGAAATGTTAAGAGAACTGCCCGATGCCTCCCCATATGTCGCCACCCAAGTCAGAGCCGCACGAACATCGTCTTCATTGCGGAGGTAGAGGACTAGAGCGCCAGCATAGGCTGTACAACAGAAGCGGTGCCCATGCAATGTCAGGCCCACCAGTCGTTGGCGAAGCCCCTGGAGCTCCAATTCCAAAGCATACAGTATCGTGGAAAGTGGGCAACCTTGTCGGACAGAGCGCTCGATAGCTAGAGGCGCGGTGAGGCGACCATTACAGAGTATTCTTGAAGTCGCGCTTCTCAAGAGCCGCATTACCACAGTTACTAACGAGCCGTAAAACCCATGTGCTGGAGGACTGATTTCAGAAAGGTGTGGTCAACACGGTCGAATGCCTGACTGAAGTCAAGCGATGCCAATGCGCCAGGTAAATGTTGCGACCGCGCGAGTGCGATCATGTCCCTGTAACGGCAAAGGGCTGTATGGATTTTGTTGTCACCGTAAAGCGAAGTCTGATCAAGGTAGATTACGTATCTGGCTGCCTTGTTGAGTCGTAAGGGCAACAAACGGGTCAAAATTTTCGTGTCGCTGTTGAGTAGAGTGATGGGCCGGTAATCACAGATACGTGATCGCCTATGTGGCTTAGGGACCAGGATGATGACTCCATGAAGGAAGACGGCTGGGATCGTCGTTGTGGGTGACATAAGTTCATGACATATGGACGTCCAAGTAGGTACCAAAAGATAGCTAAAAGACTTGTAAAAGTCGAGGGGGAGGTCGTCTGGTAAAGGGGACTTGTTGGCAGCTTCCATCTTGATAGCATCTAGGACTTCATCGGAGGTCACTCGTTCCTGAAGTTCGTGAGTCACATCCTCCAGCATGGTGTTGACAGTCAATGCTGCTACCTCCTCAATTAAGGTCGGGGGATGTGGGGCGGCAGTGTACAGTCGGCGGAAATGAGAGTAGAAAGCGTGACCATTGGCGCATTGCGTAGTGTATCGTCATCCTTCCGCATCGGTGAGGTAGTGGATGAGAGTTCGACGACGTCGTCGGCGTTCTGTGAGGAGGTGGCATTTCGTGAGGCATATGGTCACGGGTGGAGGATCTGACAAGGGTCCCTTCCAAGCGTCGTAGCATGAGTGAAGTTATCTGCGCTGTAGCACGATACACTATCGTCTGACGGAGAGGAGAGAATGCCATCGAAGTGCAGTCACGAAGCCCTGCATAACAAAAGTCCATGGTGTTCGCTTGCCAAGCTTTGAAGTCTTGGCCATATCCCATCAGCGCCCTGCTTAGAGCTGGTTTCACACAGGATAGCCACCAGGATAAGGTGAATGTGTATGTGGGGCGACGTCGACGACAGATGGCCCACGCATCCTCAACGATATGTCGGCAATCAGGGCCAGTCAGGTGGGAAACGTTTAATTTCCACAGGCCGCGGCTGTGCCACACCTGTTGGCGGGCGATGACGACAGTGCAGATGTAGGCATCGTGGTCACAGAAAGCCATACTTCGGCATGTCGAGTGTCGGCAGCAAGGGAACGTGTGAGGTATATATGGTCGAGGTAACTGGATGAATGTGTCATATAGTATGTGAAATCTGCACGGGTGCCATGAACCTCTGTCCATGTGTCAACAAGCTGAAGTCTGTCGATGAGAAAGATAGGGCTGCACATACGGAATGATGTGGAGGTTGGTCATCAGGCCCTTGCGTGGAGTTGAAATCGCCACCGAGAACCATTTCATTCAGGGGAGCCTCAAAAAGCGGCGTTGCCTCATCAGCAAAGAAGGTGTGTCGATCACGACGTCGACTGGAGCCGGACGGTGCATATACACTCCTGGAAATTGAAATAAGAACACCGTGAATTCATTGTCCCAGGAAGGGGAAACTTTATTGACACAATCCTGGGGTCAGATACATCACATGATCACACTGACAGAACCACAGGCACATAGACACAGGCAACAGAGCATGCACAATGTTGGCACTAGTACAGTGTATATCCACCTTTCGCAGCAATGCAGGCTGCTATTCTCCCATGGAGACGATCGTAGAGATGCTGGCTGTAGTCCTGTGGAATGGCTTGCCATGCCATTTCCACCTGGCGCCTCAGTTGGACCAGCGTTCGTGCTGGACGTGCAGACCGCGTGAGACGACGCTTCATCCAGTCCCAAACATGCTCAATGGGGGACAGATCCGGAGATCTTGCTGGCCAGGGTAGTTGACTTACACCTTCTAGAGCACGTTGGGTGGCACGGGATACATGCGGACGTGTATTGTCCTATTGGAACAGCAAGTTCCCTTGCCGGTCTAGGAATGGTAGAACGATGGGTTCGATGACGGTTTGGATGTACCGTGCACTATTCAGTGTCCCCTCGACGATCACCAGTGGTGTACGGCCAGTGTAGGAGATCGCTCCCCACACCATGATGCCGGGTGTTGGCTCTGTGTGCCTCGGTCGTATGCAGTCCTGATTGTGGCGCTCACCTGCACGGCGCCAAACACGCATACGACCATCATTGGCACCAAGGCAGAAGCGACTCTCATCGCTGAAGACGACACGTCTCCATTCGTCCCTCCATTCACGCCTGTCGCGACACCACTGGAGGCGGGCTGCACGATGTTGGGGCGTGAGCGGAAGACGGCCTAACGGTGTGCGGGACCGTAGCCCAGCTTCATGGAGACGGTTGCGAATGGTCCTCGCCGATACCCCAGGAGCAACAGTGTCCCTAATTTGCTGGGAAGTGGCGGTGCGGTCCCCTACGGCACTGCGTAGTATCCTAGGTCTTGGCGTGCATCCGTGCGTCGCTGCGGTCCGGTCCCAGATCGACGGGCACGTGCACCTTCCGCCGACCACTGGCGACAACATCGATGTACTGTGGAGACCTCACGCACCACGTGTTGAGCAATTCGGCGGTACGTCCACCCGGCCTCCCGCATGCCCACTATACGCCCTCGCTCAAAGTCCGTCAACTGCACATACGGTTCACGTCCACGCTGTCGCGGCATGCTACCAGTGTTAAAGACTGCGATGGAGCTCCGTATGCCACGGCAAACTGGCTGACACTGACGGCGGCGGTGCACAAATGCTGCGCAGCTAGCGCCATTCGACGGCCAACACTGCGGTTCCTGGTGTGTCCGCTGTGCCGTGCGTGTGATCATTGCTTGTACAGCCCTCTCGCAGTGTCCGGAGCAAGTATGGTGGGTCTGACACACCGGTGTCAATGTGTTCTTTTTTCCATTTCCAGGAGTGTACATTGAGGATGCGGACGCTGAACAGCGTGAGAGCCATACCTCTAGCATTACGATCACTTCTTGGAGGAGGGCAATGTCGACATCAGCAGCATAAATGGTCTCTCGGAACATTGCCAGTTTATGGGGAGCCCGAATGGTGGCCAGATTCATCGTCGCGATGCAGTAGTGTTGTGGACGTGCTCCCACCATTGGCACAGATGTTCCGGCAGAGATGTCCGACTGGCGTACAACATCCGATGCAGTCACTGTAGCTGCAGTCACTGGGTGGAAGGTGCGTCAGGCACCTCCATGGGGCATTGCCTGACGGGAGGGCCACCATTTCGATCTGCTCCATCGTCGTCATCATCAGCCCAGGAGACTGGAACAGGTGGCAAGCGACTGTCACACTCCTCAAGGGCGAGTTTTGGTGACGCTGCTATAGTGGGGTCCAGGATAGCTCCCTCTATGGAATCCATCGTGGTCGTGTGAGATCATTCCTGAGATGGGACATAAGGATTGGCCGTTGGAATGGAGATCACTGTCTCGTATCAGCTCCACTGCGTATGATGCTACATGAAGAAGGGTGTCGTAGGATGTCGTTTACCTTTTATTCCGTTTTCTGGGCGACCGCTGCTATCGGAGGTGCTGTTCTGTGTCAGAATCTGTACGTTCAATGTCCGAGGTCGCGCCCATCTGAAGAAAAGCAGAGGCAGGCACCGCACTCGCAACGATGTCCATCGAGCTCTGGACAGTTGGTAGTGCCGTAGTCACCAGAGGAGATGGTGCCGGTGAGGCCGTGGCAGCACCGTCATTTCCAGTGGGTAGAGCTGGGGAGAGGACAGGCTCTTCCTAAAGTGACGCATCGGGGCTGCGTACGGCTGTGGCGTAGCTGTCTGGTAAGGAAGTGACCGTCGCTTTAGCAGCTGAGTCACTGGTCGGGGCCTGGAGAAAACGTCGGCGGAGACAGTCTGACCGAACATGGTCCTCTTGTCCGCAATCGGCATACATCCGCGGTTGGCCATCATACATAACGATGGCTCGCACGTCACTTATCAGCAGGTAGGATGGTACATGTTTGGAGAGTTCGATTTTGATTTGGCGGACACCATTCAACACGTGGCATGTCGTGAACGTCTGCCATTTTTCCGCGATGTTCCCCACAACATTGCCGTAGGGTCGGAAAGCTTCGACGACTACGTCTTGTGGCACTTCGAAAGGAAGTTCAAAGACCCGCATAGTTCGAACACCGAAACCAGCGTGATCTACCGTTACATCTCCAACGTGCCCGTCAGAATGCTTGAACTTGAGTTAGTGTGCGTGTTGTCGAGCTACCTTAGCACACGCGTCCTCCGTCGTCACCTTAATATAGGCGATACTGCCAGTGACAGAGAAGTGAATACCTATTACTTCCCAGGGGTCCAGACAGAGCTCTTCGCGAATGAATTGTTCAGTTTCATAAGCGCGTGGTCGTGCATGTTCGGCTTGGAATGTTACTTTAAGTGTCGCTCAGCGGTAACAGTGCGCCATGAGGTGCTGTAGTAATGGACGGCCGGCAGGTGTGGCCGATCGGTTCTAGGCACTTCAGTCTGGAACCGCGAGCCTGCTATGGTCGCAGGTTCGAATCCTGCCTCGGGCATGGACGCGTATGATGTCTTTAGGTTAGTTAGGTTTAAGTAGTTCTACGTCTAGGGGACTGATGAACTCAGGTGTTAAGTCCCATAGTGCTCAAAGCCATGTGAACCATTTGAAGTAATGGACGCTACACAACACGAAATACCGCGACGCGGAAGTATACAACTACGGTGCGCAGTCCGGCGCGCGGAGCCGGTCCGCACGCGACCACGGCCGAAAGCCGACTGACCTCTCAGCTACGGAGGTGGACTTTATGCCTGCCTGGCAGACTTAAATTCTGCAAGGGATACCGGAGTACTGAGCTAAATGAGGCCCCGAAGGAGCTACCCTGCCTCACAAGAGATTTCCAGCGGCAATAAATCAAGATGGAATATTTGTATAACACTGAATGGCATCAGAATGGGTATACCGCCAGTCACAATAAATCAAATTAAATAAGGCTTCAAAGTCGAATCTGAGAACAAATCCGACTGGTGATGCCCAAGACATGGAAAATCGTCTATAATCTCGCAGATGTCCAACGAGTGTACCCTTGACGACCTATGGCTTGGCGAGAATGAAACACTGGACGTGGTCCGATATAGGGCTGAAGAGCTTTAAAATAATTTTTTCGGACACGGAGAAGTAAAAAAAGTATTTAAAAATGTGAGAAACAAGAAATTAACCATAAAAATGAGTACCTACGACGTGCGCCTCTCCATTCGGAAGAAAGGAAGACTAAGGCTTAACATCCAATCTCCGACGATGTCGTTAGTGACGAAGCACAAGCTCGGATTGGCTAAGGATGGTCGAAGGAAATTGGTCGTAATCCTTTCAAGGTATCCATCACGGCATTTGCCTTAAGTGATTTAGTAAAACCACGGGGATTTGAACCACCGTCCTCCAGTGTCTCACCACTGCTCAGTCGTCCCCATTCGACGAGTACTTTGTCAAAGGCCGGTCTCTAACGAAACAAGAGAATTTGGCATGTATTTACTCAAAGAAACTGGATTCACGTCAATCAGCGTTTATTAACTGATGTTCAAACCTACTGACATTTATAACAATACAACTTTTTTTTGTACTGATGCGGAAACTGAATGGCATCTTTCCTTGATTTTTATTTGTAGAATAACATCGGAAGCAAGAATTCACCATCCAATCTTACGCTTTTCTATTGTCAGCTTCGATCGCAATATTATCAAGAAGTCCCACGATGCTGATTTTAGGGCCACTGACAGTCCAGTTTCCTTTTTAGGATTTTGGAGGATATCTTGCGATAGGACTTTGCTAGGGTAGTTATTAAGCGTACATCCCATTGCGCATACCGCAGGTAGATCAACAATTTCTTGCCTATTCCAAATCATGTGGACGGGATGTATTGCAGCTACTCTCTGTACTGCAAATTATAATGATTGATACAAACAGGATAGCACTTCACGAAAGAATCTAAAAAACACAACATAAAACTAAAGCCAAATGATACTAATGGCCAAAACTATAAATTATTAAAATCTGAGACTACTAGGGCAACATTGCTCTCAAATAGATAGCTACTTTGAGTCACCATCTCAAACAGCGATAGCGATGCAAGCGATGTATATTGAGATATTTTCTACTAATACATTTTGTTATAGTCTAAAAGTACCTGCACTGATGCAAGTGTACAGTGAATTGCTCGGAGTAAGCCTACACACAAATAAAATCAATTATAAATACTAGAGGAGAATGATTACAGCTCGTTTCAGAGTAATGTTGGGGCGTAAATTTTTAATTAATGGCGTATCAGGACAACGGAAAGCCCAGATATGATAACTTCCAAATCAAATATGATGGACAGTCTGTTTGCTGGATCATCAGCCCACAATTTGGGTGTTGGTTGTCTACATAGACATCTCAACAGCTGCACAAGACACAAGATACAATAGCCTAGATAAACGACACAATATGTCCACTGAGAGAGACCGACATCAAAGCATGCTAAGGTCTTAAACGTAGTGGTCGTCATTGTTTATCAAAACCAGCTACGTTTTTCCGATAATGTTACCTGTTTCCAACCACTAAACAATGAATAGCTGTCATTGGCCATTCGTAGCCCGTGTTTCGCTGGCGAAAGAACAATTTAGTTTAGTGTATGGGACCGGCATGGAGGACTACTGCCAAGCATGATGCTATGGGGAGTTGCCAACTACGTGGTCTCACCTGCTACGAGTTCCAGATGCCTGAGTCAGTGCGAACTATTTCAAGAAAGCTATAAGCCTCACTGGGCATCCTCTCCAGTGGGACTAATTTCTACATGATATGGATGACATACGGCAATTCAACATTTGGACTACAAGCTTTCCAGGGATTCGTTACCAGTCAACTGTCGTCTTGGATCGAACGAATGGGCAGTAAGTGACTAAGAAACACATCAAATGCCGCTTTATTTTTATTACATGGCTTCCATTGGTCTGTCCGTTATCTGGTAATAATCATTTGGCACCGATGTTTGCGTGGTACATGTCAGCAAAAGATCGAAAGCATAGCAACTAACACCTCCCGGTAAGCAACGAGAGCAGTACTTTTCGTTACCTTAACCACTGGGTATTTGCGGCATTTAATCGAGGTCCAGAAATAATAATCCAAATTTAAAGAATTTAAGGCAAACAAAGTAAAGACGACTACTAACACGAAATGTAAGAAAACGTAGCGACCTTAAGTGGAAGGACCACACAAATCAAATAGCAGGAAAAGCATTTGCCAGACTGACAGTCACAGGAAGAATCTTAAGAAAATGTAATTCATCCACTAAAGAAGTGGCTTAGAAGATGTTTGTTCGACGGATTCTTGTGTCTTGTTCATCACTTCGGGGCCATTACCACGTAGGATTGATGTAAGAGATGGAGAAGATCCAACGAAGAGCTGCGCTTTTCCTCGCGGGATCGTTTAGTCGGCGCTAGGGCGTTGTTACAAAAATGCTTAGCAAATACCAGTGGCAGGCGTTGCAAGAGAGGCTTTGTGCATCACGGAGAGGTTTACAATTGAAATTTAGAGAGAGTGCTTTCCGGGAAGAGTCGGACAGCATATTACTTGCTCCCATGTACGTCTCACAAGATATCCACAACGATAAATTTTGAGAAATTAGAGCTAACGTAGAGGTTTACCGACAGTCCTTCTTCCCACAAGACATTTGCGAATGGAACAGGCAAAGGTGAGTTAGTGGAACCAGAAGTACCCTACACCACACATCATCAGTTGGCTTGCAGAGTACTGACGTTGATGTAGATGCAGTACGTAAATTACCCACCGACTGTCACAAAACAAGTACAAAAATAAACGCAATTACATAAAGTGTTGGAAGTACGAGGCTGCAGAACTGCAGCATCAACTCAAACACTCGAGCAAAGATGAATAGTTATCTTCACTCGTTGTACGTATTCTGTGAACTAAGTTCTGATCTCATAGAAATTTCATAAACGACACTGACCAAATTTTCACCAGAGTAAACGACCACCAGGTTTACGTTGGCAGACTGAAGCTTCTAAGCTATAGAGTCACTACGAACAATAAATACATCATCTCAAAACATCTGTGATATTTAGTTTCGGACAGTAAGACAGAAATGACTGCGCCCTCAATAGTGCACAAAACCATCTACGTTGGCGGAATGGGAGCGACATTACATCTAGTAGATCTCGTAGTTTGTTTCGACTAACAGTCGCGTTCATATTGCCTGTACGGCAAGGGAATTTCAACCTGTCGTCTACCATATGAGCCAATGAATGGAATGAGAACTTTTCTTGATGGATACGCTCGTATTCTTAGCTATGGTCCTAGTCCACCCTAGCGATAACCACAACTTCACAGCTTCAAAATGGTTCAAATGGCTCTGAGCACTATGGGACTTAAATTCTGAGGTCATCAGTCCCCTAGAACTTAGAACTACTTAAACCTAACCAACCTAAAGACATCACATACATCCATGCCCGAGGCAGGATTCGAACCTGCGACCGTAGCGGTCGCGCGGTTTCAGACTGTAGCGCCTAGAACCGCTCGTCCACTTCGGCCAGCGACTTCACAGCTGAAGGAGACTTCGTTCGTGTACAGAACTGGGTCAGCATTATTCTGCCTAGCAGAACAAAGCTGAAATAACCACTGCCCAAATCTTACAGGCGCAGGAAGATCGAAAGACGGAGTCGCTTGATCCTTCTGCAAATGAAATTGAAGCTTGCTCCCCTTTGTCACGTGGTTTCCTCGCAATGCGTGTGGCATTGCATGGATGGGCGGGTCTTCTCCAGTACGCCTTTCTCTGATTTTACCATCAACCGCAACCTGTTTATTTCTCACGTGCACTCCAGTCACATCTATCAACCAGATGTCGATTGAGGGCGGCAAATATCTTGCAGTGCAGATAACGACCATTTGGATAGTCTTTCCTATAGAATGGTGAAGCAGTAAACCCATTTTCCCGCCTCGGTAGCTGCGTGGTCAGCGGGGCGGATTGCTATGTGAAGGGGTCTGGGTTTGATACCCAGCCGGGATGGAGATTTTCTCTGCTCTGGGACTGGGTGTTGCATTGTCCTTACTTTCGTATAGTATTAAATGACATTACTATTGAGATAGCTGAATGGCAGAAATCGAAAACCAATAAATTGAAAAGAAAATCCATATCCTTCCACCTCACCGTATTTCATGCTGATGAACCAGGTGAAGCGCTCTGAGATGTAGCACAATAGCGGGAACGGCCGCCGTGGATCCAAAGTTTATCCCCCACCCTTCCCGCCTTTGTGGTTTGTAGCGTGCGCAGTTTCCTTTCAAATGCTGTCAAGCCTGGGACTATCTATGTTAGGGCTAAAGTCAAGCGCCGACACGCCAGCCGGAACGATAGAGAAGGGATGGCTGTGAGAAGACGTTAGCCAATCGCACACTGGCCGATCCCTCTCCAGGACGACAACCCAACAACAGCGGCCTCTATGTGAAGAGGACATATACGCCTCGTACGACTGGTTGTGGCCCAGTTCAGGAGTATCTTCAAGACTGACTTGAATAGAAGCATCAATCCTCGTTACTTTGGTTGTTCACTCTATGTATCAGAGACTTGAAATTGTTAGCCTGAAGAGATTTCTTATTTTGTCTGTCGCTCTTTTCTTGCGACACATTTGTGTAACCCAAAGTTAGGTATTGTATTTTTTCATTTTGTAATAAAACTAATTAATACGATTTGTTTGAATGTTGTCTAACGATCCGAGAAAACAAGTTTCCTAGACACCCAATATTTGACACCTAGGCTGGATTTAACAATCTACACCACTTGCGTTCCTTCCCAGTTTCAAGCACTGAATCCTGTGCCCTGGTGATTGACACCGGTTCGTGTATTTACGAGTCTTAGTAACCTCGGTGGGTGAGGTTTCAGACCATGTGTCTTATCGTCAATCAGTACAAATTCTTCCAATCCATATGTGGCATACAGCAAACCAGTGCTTAACAGTATTGGTTAAAAGCAGTCTTGGTTGCAATTTTTTTTATTTTTTAACCACGCGTTTCGCCTTATTTAGGCATCTTCAGGTTATCTACATAGAAAACAGAGAACAAATACATCTATTTAAGAATCGCGATCGCGTTGTGCAGACTTGGATAACCTATACGCTTGTATAAACAGATCAACTATTGAAAGAGCAATACCTTAATTTGGTACTTCTTAGAAGAATCCTTTAGTCAGTGTAGCCAAAGGGCATCGTCGAAAATATCAGGCCAACATCGCCTTCGTTAAACTCTGTAAAAACTATAAATATAAAATAGTAAAATCATCACCTCGCGTCCATCTAGAAAAGGCGATCGCGATTCTGAAATAGATGTATTTGTTCTCTGTTTTGTATGTAGATAACCTGAAGATGCCTAAATTAGGCGAAAGGCGTCGTTGAAAAATAAAAAAAAATTGCAACCAAGACTGTTTTTAACCAATACTGTCAATCAGTACATCAAAACATCCGCACAATAGTTCACTCCATGTTTTGGTTATAAATACTCGTATCTGTTGCAAACCGGTATGAACACACATTTTCTTAAACATGTTGTTCTTCTCCTTTTGCTCAAGTATTCCACAGAACACGTCAAGATAAAACAGTGAAAAAATGTTTAATGCTAACATTTTGCATTGATAAAATTTCCTGATGAAGAGGTTTATGCGACAGAAATAAAATCTGAGCATGAACCCAGACAAACTGACTGTAATAATGATTGTTTGTAAAACATATTTATCTATTTTAACAAGCAGAAAAGTTGAAAGAAAGAGCCAATACGACATTGCATCGTGTAAACGGAGACGATATTTGAGAAATATCCTCCGTGATAAACCATCATCGAAACCACAGGAGCTTCCATACAGAGTAGACGGAAATACGAGGGGTGAAATATCGTCGAAGTTTTTTTAATAGACGGCAAGGCTTTTGTCGTCCTTCCGATTTGGACTCGACGTTCTCGAAGTAGCGACAACGTGATGCAGGGAAATAAGTGCCACTGATATTTGTAGCGGCGATAGCGTAACCTACGGGCTTTATATGTGAGCTGTCATTGTGTGTGGGCGCGGGCGTCGAGTCGGCCTGGGAAGTGCGGAAGGTGCGCGTTTTGTGGCGGGATGCTGAGCCGCCCGCCCCCGCCCTTCCAATTTTTATTTATGGCGTTGACTCAGGAGAGCCAGCTGGCCGCCATCGCCTTCTCTCACGTGACTCGCTTTCGATTGTCACGCCTCGCCTCGCTTCGCCTCGCCTCGCAGGTCACCTAATTTGGTCCCTCGCCTCCGCTACCACCACAGCCGGCGACATGTTGTGTGTGGCCACAGGGCTGACAATGCACGGAAGATCGAAAATTTGTTTTACAATTCTGTTTCTTCCTCTCACCCTACGTGTCCTTGCCGCACTCTACCCCTTCCTCGTCGAGTAGAAAAACAAGAGAACATAACTAAGGAGAGATCTATAACACTTGTTAGATGTATGTGAGTGGCACACCTGCCCAAATGAATACATAAAATCTGTGACCTGAAAGGTGCGTATCGCTTTCTCTAGAAAAAAGAAAAACTGTGACATCAATTCATAAAACGGGTCACAAATTACCTTAACGATATATTTTTAATATCGCACTACTTTTCGTCGGACCCTTGTGTTAATATAATTATTTTTAGCGTAATTTAAAGTGCGCATGCCTTCAAACAGCTTTTTTTGTGAAACATTTTTGTAATGGGGTATCCCTATGTTCTGTTTAATAACAGCTTAAATTGATTCATTAGAAACTTTTAATTTCCATTAATTTATCTGGAATTAGTTTGTCTTGATACTGCAACTACATTTACTGTTGCTATCGACCCTTCTAATGGTATGTAGCTTACAATGGACTTTCATCGCAACCAAAGTCATAACTTTTATCATGCTTTAACGCTTCTTTTATATGAGAACAGTGAACATTTCACAACCAATACGAACGCAAGCACTCGTGTTGTTCTGACTCCTACAAAACCGTTACGTGACAGAGATAGGAACAGAGAATAAAATGAAATGGGTACGATGGGCTGAGCTCCTGTTCTCCCTAGGCCAGTACCAAAGAGAACACTAGTATTACTGTTAAACTGAGAAGTGGGAAATAATAATTTGGTATTATTATTTAACGTTTATTTCTTAATGTGACACAACAATTATCCTAAGTTGAGAAGAGAAAGGCATTACATACGAATTGCTTTAGGTAACATGAACAAAAATCACGTGCCGTAAATTGATAAGCGTTAGTAAATGTTTATAAATGTAGCACCGTTGAGTAAAATATATCACAAATCAATGAACATCTTAGACTTCACTGGTGATTCGAAGAACGAAACTCTACTGCTCTTTGTGATGGGGAGGTTTCTATTCTTCTAATTTTCGTCAAGAAACCAAGGTCTCAAAGACGGCTTAATAGCCATACAGAGACCACAGGACATGACGAGAATGAATGAAGTAGCTTAACTATTATTCTTGGGGAGGAGGGAGGAAAGCAGGGCTATCAGCAGAATCATTTTGTTTCATCTTCTGTCTGAATTTGTTTTTACACCTTTCAAACTTTTATATCTAACATACCGAAGCCAGCGAAGAAGCAGCGGAAAAATTAGTAAGGCCTATGTACATGTTTACTAATACGGAGGAGACGCTGTTTCCTTGTCTATTAGTAAGATGTGTTACTTCCATTAACACAATGATAGTACTGCATGTGAAATCGAGTGCTGTAAGTGAGGTAGGATTTTTTAATACGGCTTAAAAACAAAAGAAAGTAGTTTGGGCTTTGCGTCTTGTCAACAATCAAGTAGTTAGAGAGGAACAAAAAATCGGACTGGGGAAGGACAGGGAATGTAATCGACCGTACCCTTCTCAAAGGACACGTCCCGGAATTTGCTTGAAGTGTTTAGGAACACTTAAATCTTTATTGACGGATGGGGATTTCAATGCTCTTTTTCCCGGATGCGAGGTTATTGTCTTACGAAAAACGGCGACTTTCGCTTACACATTCACGAATAGTCGAAAATCCGCATCGACGATAGCTACAGCTTCAGCTGTGGGTTTATATGGCTCGCATAGAAGTAGGCCTCTTGAACGGCGCTGTGATGCCGTGACAACGTCTTGTTTTTGGAAACGCCACGGGCACCTTCTGTAGGCTGTCAATAAATCGTTAGCCTGTCCTTTATGCGCCGTTGAGCTGGCTCTCACATTTACCCAACATTTCCTGTGAGAAGAAAAACGCATTTTCGTGTTCTCCTCTGCTACAATATCAGTGCTTGCTCTGCGGCTGTTATCTTGCAGCAATCAGAGAAATGAGCTTCGAAATAAATATGTCGTCGCTCCTATCAAAGAACGAATATCGTTCTTCATCTGTTACGGAAGCGTAGAATAAACAGTTGAGAAATTTTGTAAGTTGTTCATTTCGTTTACGAACGATCTACCCATGATCGTGTCCGTGTAACCTTTCGAACTACAGAATAATGAAAGATACTAACACGACTTCTTTACAGAGGAATAGAAAAACTGGTAGGAGCCGCCATCGGCGAAGACCAGCTTGGATTCGGGGGAAACGTAGGAACACGCGAGGCAATACTGGCCCTTCGACTTCTATTAGAAGATAGGTCAAGGCAAGGCAATTCTAGATTTATTGCATTTGTAGACTTAGAGAAAGCTCATGACAATCTCGACTGGAATACACTCTTTGAAAATCTGAAGGTATCAGTGGTAAAATACAGGGAGCACAATGCTGTTTACTTCTTGTACAGAAACCAGACGGCGGCTATAAGAGCCGAGGGGCATGCAAGGGAAGCGTTGTGAGAAGAGAGTGAGACAGTGTTGTAGTCTGTCCCCAGTGTTACTCAGTCTTGTACATAAAGCAAGCAGTAAAGGGAACCACAGGAAAAATTGGGGAAGGAATTAAAGTTCAGGTAAAAGAAATAAACGCTTTGAGATTTGCTATTGACACAGTAGATCTCTCAGAAACAGCAAAGGACTTGGTAGAACAGTTGAATGGAATGGATAATGTCTTCAATGGAGAATAAAAGAGGAACATAAACAATAGCAAAACAAGGATAATGGAGTGTATTGGAAATAAATCAGGCAATACTGAGGAATCAGACACGAAACGTAGTAGATGAATTCTGCTATTTGGACAGTGAAATAACTGAGTATGACCGAAGAACAGAGGACATAAAATGTACACTGGCGACGACAAGAAAAGCCTTTCTGAAGAAGTGAAAGATTTAATTGTTAGGAAATATTTTCTGAAGGTATCTGTTTGGAGTGTAACCTTGTACGGAAGTGAAACGTGGACGATAAACAGTTCGGACATGAAGAGAATAGAAGCTCTTGAAATGTGGTGCTACAGAAGAATACTGAAGACTAGGTGGGTAGATCATGTGACTAATGAGGAGATACTGAACAGAACTGGGAAGAAAAGAAATTTGTGGCACAACTTGACTAAAAGAAGGGATCGGTTTATAGGAGACGTTTCGAGCAATCAAGAGATCACCAATTTAGTACTGGAGGGTATTTGGAGGGGGGCGGGGGTTGAGTAAAAACTGTAGAGGGAGACCAAGAGATGAATATAGTAAGCTGGTTCAAATCGGTGTAGGTTGCAGTAGCTACTCGGAGATGAAGAGACTTGCGCAGGACAGAGTAGCGTGGAGAGCTGCATCGAACCAGCCTTCGCACTGAAAACCGCAACAACGAGAACACTTCATTCGAAAGCAGATTTAATCAATGTATACAACAGACCCTATATAAGTTTTAAATGAAGCTGTTATTAATTCTTTCCTCAGTTCTTTGCAGCTAAACTACCTGCTGATAATTTTATAGGTTAAATGAATATGCCATAGCTGTACTAGCAAGCAACGTTACCATCAGCGAAGCACTATTATTTTATTTCTTAGTATACGGAAAATCTAGGATTAAACCTCTGGCGAGTAATGTCTCATCGACGTTAGGTGGTAGGATACGAAACAAGATCTCAGTTGGCTAAATATGGGTGAAGAAATCTGAAATGACATTGTTAAGGAAATTATAAAGACATTCGCCTGAAGGGCGTCTTTTAGAAACCTTGCCCCAGGAAGCTGCAAGCAGGTTTGAACCGTACTCTTCACAAAACTAAATCAAGCGTTTTAATCATAGCTCCACTGCCCTTGGGAAAATCATAAACCACAATATTGTAATTTATGTTCGGCAAGTGTCCAGATGTACTTGAGTTTTCCAGAACAATCCCAATAGCTTTGGGACAACTTAGTAAGCATTGTTTTCTCCCAGATAAAAGAGTGCGTCGGAGTGTAGCTTCAACCTGGTCTTCTGTCTTCACTGACTAAAGCCCTATTTCAGGATCCCTCAAGGCCTAATTGAAACTTTCAGTCTAGGAGCAATGACATATTAGTACTTACATGAAACGAAGGCGTCCAGCGAAGGTGAAGTGACTCACAAATCGTTTGAATGATCGATCTTATAGCATCCCTCGTTTCCGTTGGGTGCCAAACTGCTGCTAACGAGGGAAGACTCAATGGTAATCACAGCATTAATCACATACATTGTAATGTGCAGCACAAGGAAAGGTTGCCTGTAATTCAAAAAGTGTCTTGATGACCTCTCCATTGGTAAAATATTCCAGATTAGTCCTTCGTTCCATCATTCAGACGGGGAATTAACCGTGAGAAACACATTACAAAAGCAGCGAAAGGGTAATATTTAACGATTCTGAGAGTGGAATGTGAGAAGTCTAAATGTGGTAAGGAACCTAGAAAATTTTAAAATAGGAAATGCAAAGGCTTCGTCTAGATACAGTGGGATCAGTGATGTGGACTGGAAGAAGGACACGACTTTCTGGTCAGATAAATGCTGGATAATATCAACAGCATAATAAAATGATATAACGAGAGCAGCATTCGTTATTAAAGGTGGGGTAAAGAGTGAGTTACAGATAACAGTTGAGTGATAGGATTATTTTCGTCAGAATCGATAGCAAAATCGAAGGTGACAACAATAGTTTAAGTAAACATGTGGGCTTCACAATTTAAAATTGGAGAGACGGAGAAAATATATGACTGGATTCAATGTGAGCTCAGTATGTAAACGGAAATGAAACTGTAATTGTCATATCAGACTTAAACGCTGTAGTAGGGAAGGAAATAGAAGACAGCTACAAGAGAATACCGGCTCGGTACAGATAGAATTAATGAGGGAGGAGAAAGACTCCTTAATTTCTGCAATAAACTTCCTCTATGAAAAAAAGATGCACTCCTAAAAAATCAACAGAGGAGGCAGTATATGTGAAAAAGGCCTGGAGACACGAGAGATACCAGCTGTGTTACATCATGGTGAGACAAAATGGGAAATCAGGTAATTGGATGGTAACGCATACCCAGGAGTAAATACAGACTCATATCACAATTTAATAATGATCAATTGCATGCCAAAGTGTAAGAGAAACATCAGGAAAAATCAAAGCAGTGGGATAATGAAGTGTTGAGAAATGATGACATGTGTTTTAAGTAATCTGAGGATTTAGAGACTGTGATACTAAATAGAACAGTAGAGAATTCAGTCCAATAGGAAAGGACACTCCTTAAACGGGCGATCACGGAAGTTGAACAGTTACACATAGGCACAAGGAAGGTAATTGTGAAGAATCTACAAGTCATAGAAGAAATACTTGAACTGACCGACGAAACAAGGAAATACAGAAAAGTTCAGGGAATGACAGGAATACAATACAAGTCACTTAGGATTGGAATTAACAAGAAGTGCTGAGAAGTTCGAACAAAATAATGGCAGGAGAAATGTGAAGAAACTAAAGATAAAATGTTCGATGGAAGAACATATTGAGCATAAAGAAAAGCAAAAAAGCTTTTAGAGGGCAAAAGGAGTTCCACCTGTAAACGAAGAGGAAGGCGTCGATCAGTGGAAAGAGTACTCTGAGCACTGGTAAAGTGACTGAAGAGAAAGTGGAAGCTGATAATACGGGGTAAAGCGGAGAGCTGGATTTAGTCAAGGTCATAGCCTACTCATCCTAACTTACTTTCAGTTTTAGGCAATTGTCCTAGGTCATAAACAACTATGATGCAATCCAAGATCATAAGCAGCCAAGCGTCCTAGGCCGGTCCAAGGTTATATGACGTCGCAAGACTAACGAATCGCCATACATCTTTTTAGTCAGAAGTTTGCCGATTCGATACCCAGCATCCTTAATTTTGTTAAATTTCATCTAATTAAATTCCGCAATGCAAATAGTGTAATGCTCTCTAACTTTCACATCCAACCAAAGGTCCTAAGCTTTGTAGTCAGATGGTTCTGGGTTTAACCCCTTAGTTTGTAATGTTCTTAAAATTCATCACTGTTTCAACACAGTTAATGTTTAAAGAATTTCAAACAAGGTGGTGCTTGTACTAAGTTAAAATGGCATCGGATCCAGAAGGTATAGGATCGAGTATCATCATGTTCAATTTTCTTAAGCGTCGAGTGATGTAAGTGAAATTTCGCAATGCAAATAGCGCAATATATACGCACAGCCATGTGCAACCTCGCACGCTCACCGCGATCCTCCAACGCCCCCACACACCATGACGCTCCCATTACTCCCAAGGCCACACCATCCACTTACAAAGTCACCCTATCACACAGTCGCTGGGGAGTCGGTGAGATATTACGCCTAACTATAAGGTTAATTTACTTAGCTACCCACAACGGTATGCGACGTAAGCAGATGGGAAAGCGATAATCTTTCAAGAATTCTTAATTTTATCATGATATTTTGTTAACATATGAAGTCTATGGCACTTATCCAGTTCTTCGCCTATATGTGCAGTACGACAGGAAAAATCCTAAGCTACTATTTTATCGACTGTCTCAATTTTTTTCTGCAAATTGGACTTACTAACTATACGAAGCAAAATGAGATTCTAGTTTCTGTGGCACATGATTGATCCTATTTATACGCGCACACCTGATGCGTATCCTATGCATTTGGAAGTGACACATGACGATTCCACGTGACGAGCCAGATCAAAAGCATCGCCAACATGTAGGGTTTTACTGCGCAGGAATGCAATATAACTTCATAAACAATCACAATCATACCATCTCAAATACTCTGCAGCGTGATGGATGAGAATGTGGCAGAGAGACACAAGCTACACTGTAAGGGGGATATGAAGTCAGTTATACAGTTAAGACTGTCATAACCATCTGAACACCGCCATGTACAATGAGAATTCCACATAATTCGTGACGTGATGGATTAAAATTTAGTGAATAGACACTAAAAATTATCTGATATACCCGTTGCAATATATACCTCATGGCACAACATTTTTTGAAATAACTAAAGCAATTCACTGACACATACATTATTGTCACGAAGATACAGTACCGTTTCATTACATAGAAAGCTGTCTATGTAGACAACTATCACGGTGACATCGCTAACCGACTGGTAGCGATAAAGCCTCACGATGGCTGGGAATAAAAAGCCAACCAAGGCGTGTCATTAATAATAGGGACATTACGATGGAGCTGCTAGATTGCACAAGAGTAGCCACCCACAGACTCAAGAACAATCAGCTTTCACATACAGGCTCTATAGTTAAATTCAATACCACTAGATAAGCGCAACTACAATAAGGAGGTAAAGATATAGATGGTGGGTTTCGTAGACTTCAGGATGTCAGCGAAGAGCCAAATGTTTCATCTCGAGCTGTTTTCTTGCGATACTTGAAGCCCATACAGGAAGGAAATACGCCCGTATTCATTTCCCGACCCAACACCGTTCAACAGTTCGACACATGATGTGCGATGCATCATTACCTACGTTGGCTTAACTCAGCCTAAATACGGAGCATATGAGATGAGGCTAGAATCAATCGCCGCGCGGAGTGGCCGTGCGGTTTGAGGTGTTATGTCACGGACTGTGCGGCCACTCCCGCCGGAGTTTCGAGTCCTCCCTCGGGCATGGGTGCGCGTGTTTTTCTTAGCATAAGTTAGTTTAAGTAATGTGTAAATGTAGGGACCGATGACCCAAGATGTTTGGTCCCTTAGGAATACACACACACACACACACACACACACACACACACACACACACACACACACACGCACGTCTAGAGTCAATCGTCATCCGTTAAGCAGCATCCAGACAAACACACTGAAGCTGTATAATTTTATACCGATTACGGAGAGAAGCCGAGAGTACCCCTTGTGGCGAAGGCTTGAAAGGTAGGGAAGGAACGCATGATTCATGACTTGGACATAATCTGTGGTCTTCCTAGTGTCTGTTTGTGATTTATGTGAAGCGTAAACATTCTATAGATAGTATATGTCAGAACAAAGACGCAATAATTAAAGCAAAGAACGTAACTAACATTAAACTTCAACTAATATTTCCGGCCAGCCGCTGTGGCCGAGCGGTTCTAGGCGCCTCAGTCCGGAACCGCGCTGCTGCTGTGGTCGCAGGTTCGAATCCTGCCTCGGGCATGGATGTATATGATGTCCTTAGGTTAGTTAGGTTTAAGTAGTTCTAAGTCTAGGGCACTGATGACCTCAGATGCTAAGTCCCATAGTGCTTACAACCATTTGAGCCGTAATATTCCGTAAGCTGTCAAAGCTGTTAACCCGAAAGCAGCAAGTGCGTTGCCATTGGAACCGCATGGGACTGTGAGGGCTTTAGACAACACTTGTCTCTGTAAAATTTGTTTCCTTGAAGTGATAGGGATGCTATTCCTTCCATGCAGGCACATTGCTGTTTGCATTAAATATACACATTTCCTTTCCTTGTGTGCTGTGTATCGGAAGCCTATTTCAACTATAGTAAGAGCGGTTTTGTCCTAATAAATTCAGTACCAACGAATATTTTGGCATATGAAATGTTTAACTGCTTTATTTGATTCACAGAGAGGATTTACAGATGACATTTGTTAGTAGAATAAACTTTAAATTGAGACACAGCTGCTCAAAATGCACAAAAAATTCATTTTGAGCTCTATACTGAAACAGAGATAATAGTGAAAATAACTATACACATCAGCTCTGACAGATATGTTAACGTCGTGATTTTAAAGATTCAAATACACTCCTGGAAATTGAAATAAGAACACCGTGAATTCATTGTGCCAGGAAGGGGAAACTTTATTGACACATTCCTGGGGTCAGATACATCACATGATCACACTGACAGAACCACAGGCACATAGACACAGGCAACAGAGCATGCACAATGTCGGCACTAGTACAGTGTATATCCACCTTTCGCAGCACTGCAGGCTGCTATTCTCCCATGGAGACGATCGTAGAGATGCTGGATGTAGTCCTGTGGAACGGCTTGCCATGCCATTTCCACCTGGCGCCTCAGTTGGACCAGCGTTCGTGCCGGACGTGCAGACCGCGTGAGACGACGCTTCATCCAGTCCCAAACATGCTCAATGGGGGACAGATCCGGAGATCTTGCTGGCCAGGGTAGTTGACTTACACCTTCTAGAGCACGTTGGGTGGCACGGGATACATGCGGACGTGCATTGTCCTGTTGGAACAGCAAGTTCCCTTGCCGGTCTAGGAATGGTAGAACGATGGGTTCGATGACGGTTTGGATGTACCGTGCACTTTTCAGTGTCCCCTCGACGATCACCAGTGGTGTACGGCCAGTGTAGGAGATCGCTCCCCACACCATGATGCCGGGTGTTGGCCCTGTGTGCCTCGGTCGTATGCAGTCCTGATTGTAGCGCTCACCTGCACGGCGCCAAACACGCATACGACCATCATTGGTACCAAGGCAGAAGCGACTCTCATCGCTGAAGACGACACGTCTCCATTCGTCCCTCCATTCACGCCTGTCGCGACACCACTGGAGGCGGGCTGCACGATGTTGGGGCGTGAGCGGAAGACGGCCTAACGGTGTGCGGGACCGTAGCCCAGCTTCATGGAGACGGTTGCGAATGGTCCTCGCCGATACCCCAGGAGCAACAGTGTCCCTAATTTGCTGGGAAGTGGCGGTGCGGTCCCCTACGGCACTGCGTAGGATCCTACGGTCTTGGCGGGCATCTGTGCGTCGCTGCGGTCCGGTCCCAGGTCGACGGGCACGTGCACCTTCCGCCGACCACTGGCGACAACATCGATGTACTGTGGAGACCTCACGCCCCACGTGTTGAGCAATTCGGCGGTACGTCCACCCGGCCTCCCGCATGCCCACTATACGCCCTTACTCAAAGTCCGTCAACTCCACATACGGTTCACGTCCACGCTGTTGCGGCATGCTACCAGTGTTAAAGACTGCGATGGAGCTCCGTATGCCACGGCAAACTGGCTGACACTGACGGCGGCGGTGCACAAATGCTGCGCAGCTAGCGCCATTCGACGGCCAACACCGCGGTTCCTGGTGTGTCCGCTGTGCCGTGCGTGTGATCATTGCTTGTACAGCTCTCTCGCAGTGTCCGGAGCAAGTATGGTGGGTCTGACACACCGGTGTCAATGTGTTCTTTTTTCCATTTCCAGGAGTGTACTTTTTGTGAAAAAATTGACAAACACATGATTAACAATACAGAACCATTATTGTAGTGACAAAACAAATGAGATTTATTGAGCTGTCAGACATGCAATGGTAAATGTGAGCAGAGGTATTAATCGACCACAATATTATTGCACCTGGGAGCGAGAGCCAGACACGCTGAACAACTTGATGGTATATGCACAACTGACCTGAAACCATAGACAGCGCGTTGCGTTTTCCTTAGTCGCCACTGTAGATGCTCGCTTTGACGTCACCGCTTGTATCCGATATTTGCCATGGGAGGCTAAGAGTAGTAATATCGTGGGTGAGCAGTAACCCAACACAGTATCAATGTTTGCAGACATGCCATACATGTAGGCAGTGTTCACATCGGCAGACGCCGCGAGATGACAGGTGAAAGAGAAAACAGCATCACAAATATTAGCTAAACTATGACAGCTGTCAAGACATTTATATCTCGGAATAATTTAAAATTCCAATAGGTAATCACAGAAAACAAACCCACAATCAAGTATTAACAACTTTAAACTAATAAAACATCTAGAAACCCTTTTCTAAACATCATAAAAACATGGGCAAACATATCCATTCATCAACATCCACCTAAATGTCTGAATTTGAAATAGGTAAATTGTTAGGACAGCAGAATCATCAAATAAGTGTGATTATGGCATAGTCATTTTTCATTCGTTCAGTAGGCAAATGGAATAAGCTGGGTAAAATATTAAGCGATCTGAATACACCTCTTCTCTGTAAAATAATTTCTGATTACATGTTAGGTGAAGACGTGTTCCTGTTACTGTCTATATCCGGCTATGCATCTGCTACTGTTACAATGATGTTAACAAGCCTTAATATAGGACCTAACGGACTTTGAATGAAGGCAAATTGACAGGAAATAGGAGGAAATTACCGTAACTCTACTAGAGGTATATAGAGATACAGTATCAAATGGTATATCAGCATATATGGCTCATGTGAATACTTCGTCTCTTGAATGTAATATTGGAAGAATAAGTAAATTTAGATGTAGACATAGAACTCTGTCAAAGAACGTTGCGACCGATGTATACGAGGAAGGTGTTGGCTAGACATAATATGGGTCAGCAAAACGCTGTGAACGAAAAACATTGAGACATGAACTGCAGAAAGCACAAATTCGTTCAGTAACATCACTGTCCATGTTTGCCACAAATTCTCTCTCCATGTTCCAGCGGAGTTTGCATTACGATGAAACTGTTAGCTTGCACATGAATAGAACTCGACAGGGTCACTCCTGCGCCATACCAAAAAAAAAGTGACGTATCAGATACATATTCCTCTGTTTGGTAGATGAACACACAGATTTTGTCACAGGCAACAACTCCAACGTGCTTTACAGGATGGAAATAAACCAGTGTACTAGAGTTGAGCCCATGGATGCTAGTAACTCAAGACAACGACCACTCAAAATGCGTAAACAATCATTAAGTGTGTTCCATCTGATGATAATTCGCTAGGAGATTTGAAACCGTTCACAGTGTAATAAAAACTGAACCATCACAAAAGGCGTCTGGCTGTAGTTTTTTTTTTTTGTGGAAACCATATTCAACACAGTCGAGTGTTTCTTATCCATAATGGATAACAGTTTTTTGAGTAACTGTACTTGTGGATTTATCTTCCAACATGTAACATTTCACTTCGTAACCCAATGACTCTCACACTCTGTGGCCGTTATATTTTGCATCAAATTACTCCAACTTGAAGCTTTTTGATTTTCCTTACCCAACGTACAGTATGTACAATTTTTTTCAGTACATTGTACATACTGGCCAATTGTTTTTCCATCATATATATATATTTTTTTTCAGTACATTAGGTGAGGAAAGAGTGTGTGTATGTGTGTGTGTGTGTGTGTGTGTGTGAGAGAGAGAGAGAGAGAGAGAGAGAGAGAGAGAGAGAGAGAGAGAGATAGAGATAGAGAGAGAGCAGTATTTTTCATTTTCAGCCTACGAATAGAAAGTACATTGTCCTGTCACGATGAGCCGTTTTCTTTGTAATGTATGTTTCGCTTACAGCGGCAATATTCTCTCTGTCGGTATAATTACCGTTCATTTTTCAATATTTTCCTCCCATAAGTGCATAAAATTTTTCAAGCATCTTTATAGTATAAGAGGCATTGTCTCTTCGCCTTACTAGATATTTTATTCCACCAGGATTCTCCAGTTACCTACTCCTTTCAGCCCTCCGGTTTCTTGTTTGTCATATCAAAATGACAGCAACGTTTTCTGTAATCTTTCGACTTCTGCAGCCACTTCGATGGTTTAATTTAATTTTGCACACGAGGCAGCATTAGAATGCTATTACTTGTTCCTCCAGAGAATGCTACGTGAGTGAAAGTTTGTCGCAGTTATTTGCTTTCCTCGGTTTCTTTTTCTGTAATAACGGTTGTTTGGTCTGTTTTATTGCTTCCTAGCATTGGACAGTGTGTCATTCGTTTGCTTTATCCGATGACGCGTTTCAGGTCCTCTTACTTCATCTACCAGAAACATTATTACTATATTCTTCTTTGTTCTTCTTCCATATATTAAGTTTCTGAAATTACCTCGTCTTGTTTGTTTCGCATATGTGTATACGGTCACGTACGTTACTACTCTGTTTCTGACGTTAACGTCTCCGTCGTACCACACACAAAAGAGTCAGCCTCCCGGTTTTTTTATTCGTTCCAGATCCTGGTCCCAGAACTGGCTGCTGAGGCAGCTGGCGGCGGTGCGGCCAGGTCGTCCTTCTTCGGTGTTCGAGGTTTGGGTGGCAGGTGGGCCAGAGCCCCCAGGGTGCTGTTGGTGGCGCAGCCGGCCCCCTGCCGCCGAAACGTTGAACGGTGATCGCTGCCGTGATGGATGTCGCGCATGCCTCACCGTATGCACAGCGCTCTACTGTGGCCACCACATTTTCCCATGAAGCTCATTTGGCTCTTAGAAAAGCAATTTAGAGGCTTCTGGAAACAACAGTGAAACCTTGCCCTCACGTTATTTCCGGTATTTTATTGGTTCATTAATTGACTTCTCCATAGATCATTTTCACAATTTATGTCGAAGTGCATAAAAATAGAGATCCTAGTGTATGAAAATATTCGTATCACGAATAAAAAGTTTTCAATATGATAACAAAGTAACATATTAGTCTTCTCTACCGCAAATGCTATTTCTTTATAATACGACGATACGTTAAATAGAAGTGTTTTTGTTTTGCATGTTGGTATTGCAATTGCTATGGGTTTATTTATCAGTTGTCAGTTTTTATTTGTAGATCATTGTTAAAAAAAAATGTGTGTGAAATCTTATGAGGCTTAACTGCTAAGGTCATCAGTGCCTAAACTTACACACTACTTAACCTAAATTATCCTAAGGACAAACACACACACCCATGCCCGAAGAAATATTCGAACCTCCGCCGGGACCAGCCGCACAGTCCATGACTGCAGCGCCTAGACCGCTCGGCTAATCCCGCGCGGCAGTTCATTGTTGTTATTTGAGATTACACGTTGTCATTTTGTCATTCGGAGATACTGAGTGGAGCTGTAGATGCTAGAAAATTGAGTGCGAAGTGGAAAATCGGAACATTTCCGAAATATTTTTCTGTTTACAGTTCAATACACGGTTGACATCATTAGAGACAGGCAGAAACATTTCCGCCCTGTATTGGGATAGTGTCCTTGGACAGAGCACTGCAAGAAAATGGTTTTCTCGTTTTGAGGAGGATCGTTTAGACAAAAATGACTCACCCCGTTCAGGAATATCTGCGCGGTTTGATGAAGATCGTTTAAAGGGGGTAGGACGTCAAACGGGCCGACTTGGAGCAGGAGAGGCACCACAGGACATTTTGATTTACACTGTCTATAATTTTACAAATACAGCCATAAAACTTTGCTAGAACGACCAGGAAGGATTCAGGATTCACACTCATAGCAGTGGAAGTTCAAAAACATAACAAATTAATTTTTTTCACATGTGAAATTTCATCATTTTTTCACTTACTATTGGCTGCATTTATTGCTACAGGTACACTTTTCTTCATAAGAAAAAGAGATTCTTTGGTGAATTTTGCACAGCATACAAACCATACTTACAGATGTATGAAACTCTAGAATTTATCTAATTTATGAAAAAATGAATGATCTGTTACATTTTAAACTTCATGTTTGGAAAAACTCAAAATGTTATAATTAATTAACTAAATTTTTACCACAGTTTTTAATAGATTTGGAAAATTCTAGAGTTTCACACACTATGTTTTGTATGCTATGCAAAATTCATCGAAGAATCTCTGTTACTTATAAAGAAAAGTGTACCTATAGCAACAAATGCAGCCAGTAATAAATGAAAAAATGATGAAATTTCACATTTAAAAAAATTATTTTGTTATTTTTTTGAACTTCCGCTGCTATGAATATGAATCCTGTGAATCCTTCTTGGTCGTGCTGACAAAGTTTTATGAATTTATTTGTAAAACTTTACACAATGGAAATTAAAATGTCCTCTTGTGTCTCTTCTGCTCCAAGTCGGCCCGTTTCACGTCCTAACCCCCCCCCCCCCCCCCTTAAGCGCATTAATCCACAAGGATCCACTTCAGTGTTCTCGAGAATTGGAAAATGTTATGAACTGTGATCATTCCACCATTGTGTCAAATTTGCATGCAGTGGGGAAGGTTCAAATATCGGGTGTAAGGGTACTGCACTGTCTAAGCCAAAATCACAAAAATCTGCGGGCGCCAAATGTGCATCTCTGCTCGTTCGTCATCAATTTCCTCGTGAACTTCGCCGACCATTCCTATCCTGTATCAATACTGGTGACGGAAAATAGTGTCTTTATGCTAACATAAGGAAAATGAAGTAATGGCTGAGCTCAAACAAAAGCAGCAACTCTACGTACAAAGACATGCGCGTATTCACAAAAGATAATGTCATGCGTGTGGTGGAGCAGGGTCAGTGTGGTGTACCATGAATTGCTTCCACAAGGTGTAACCATTACAGCTGACACTTATTGTTAACAACTGAGACGTCTTGCGGATACAATCCAAGAACAACGACGACCAGGAAGACTGCGTGAAGTGATGCTGCTCCACGATAACGCCCGCTCGTATTCTGCTAGACTGACAAAGAACAGAATACGGCAGTTGGGTAGGAAAGTCATTCCGCACCCACGTTGTTCGCCTGATCTTGCGCACTCTGATTTTCACCTTTTCCACTCTCTACTGAATAACCTTCAAGTAACTTCCTTTCCGGATTAAAATGCCCTCCGAACATTTCTCGACGAGTACTTCGCCTCAAAACCATGTGATTTCTACAGTCGCGGAACCGAAATATTACCCTCGGGTTGGCAGACTCTTGGGAATAGTGAAGGAGAATATATTATTAATGTGTATCTGTTGTACTTATTAAACTTGTGGAAAAACTACCAGCTTATGCGACAATTAATTAAAAGGCTATCTATAGATTAGAAGAAACTCTCCAGAAGAAACGACCTGTGATTCGCTTTTCGGTCTGTCAGATGTTTTCTGTCATCTGCCAAATGATCAAGAATTCTTTTGACTCCGTTGTGAACATAACTACTTATTTTTCTAAAATTGTCTCGAATATTCAGAGCCGTGTTGCAGTTATGGGCATTACAAAGTGTTCTCCGAAACTGTTTTCTGGCGTCACTGCATGACGTGTCCACTCGTTCCTTAAAACACCTTCTGGAAGCCCTCGCTATCATTTTCTATACCTACTTCAATACGCTGGAAACACTGTCAAGTATGTAGCAGAAGGTACTTCCCATTGTACCACATATTAAGATTTCTTCGTGCCATTCACGTATAGAGTGTGCGAAGAATGACTGCTTAAACACATTTTTGCTCACTGTAATAAATCTAATCCTGTCCACACGGTCCCTGCTAGTGTGATATGTAGTGAACCGTAGTGTACTCCTAGTTTCCTCACTTAATATTGGCTCTCAAAACTTCGCATGTAGGTTTTCGAGGGGTAGCTGACATCTATCTTCGAACATCTGCTAGTTGAAGTATTTTAGAATTTTCATGATCCGCTCCCATGAGTTAAATATACCTGTGATAATTCGTCCCATTTTCTTTGTATACATTCAAGATCCCCAGTTTTCCTATTTGGTATTAGTCCCCCACACTTGAAGAATATTCTAGGATGGGTGACATGTTTTTGCAAGCAACCTCTTTTATAGACTGATTGCTTATTTCGATTATCTTACCAATGGAGCCTGTCAGCTCCTTAGCCTGTAACTGAGCTTATGTCCCCCCCCCTCCCCTCCCGCCCCACCTGACGTGTGGCCAGTGGGCCAGTTGAATACGTCCATTTAAAACAAGGTGTAGAAGGTGTGCTATATTCGTAGGAGCACACGGTAATAAATTTATCACAGGCAGCAGACACACAAAGGACCAAATTACTGAAGCTCCCTTTCTCGTAGTGACAAAATGTTGTTCTCCTTGGTACCAGATATTCTTAGTTGCTGATAAATTGTACCTGTTTTCTATCCGAGCTGCTCCCTTAGTCCATCAGCTTTATCTGTCCCTCCCGCATATGCTTGTCTTCAACCAGTCACTGGATGCGAGGAAAAAGCATCAGATTTCTTGATTTCATGTCAGAACATAGAACATACTTACTGAACATGTCGTCGACTACATTGCCTCTATTTGAAACATACTGACAAAGCAATATTCCGAGCTGAGTGTAATACTCGAAGTCTTGTCTTTCGTCGTCTATATTCTTACCGACAGAGCTGTGCAGTCACTCTATCTGAGGCTTTTGTATGCCAATAACTATGCCTTAGTCTTCTAAAACCGAATCGCGAAGTGTCAATTTGTTAGAACGTTTGATTACAGCGCACATTTTTTATGGAGGGAAAGATTCCTTCTGAATCACTGCTAATTGCTTTTGTACGCAGTGACATTTGACTATCGACGCTGTCCAGTTGGTTGCTCGGGAGTAACTTACTGCGGTCATTGAAATTATCCGTTTCCTATTACGTCCTCGATAACACATAGTTCGCTCGTAACTTATTCAATATTTCATCAATAGTGCCTGCTCGTAAATGGAAGAAAAATAAAATCACGACATGTTGAACTATAATTTTACAGTATTCCACCATGGAAGAAACACTGTATATCGTTCTCTATAATAAACTGACGAGATCATTTCATTCTATATAATGACGTGCTATTGCACCCGTGCTTGGGTATCAGTAACACATTTGAACGTAATAGCGAAGAATGAATGCCAGAACCTCTTACATACCTGCCCTAAACTGTACTACGCAGCAGTTACTTTATTTCTCTGCATTTCTGGCAGAATTCATCAGACAAAGGAAGGTGGCGAATGTGATGGAGGGCAGCAGATTCGGCCTTTTCTTCCGCCTCCCGGTTCTGGGGCAATAAGCGAACGAGCAGCAGGCAGAAAGCAGGAGGGCCAGATCCGTCCCAATGTTTAGCAGCGCTTTTCCACTCCGCTCGGCCGCGTAAAGCACTTTTAGGTTCACTCGAGTCGAAAGGCACGGTGATTAAAGAACACAACGCGCCCAGCGCACTCGCCGAATGGCCGCCTCGAGCTCGGCGCTCCATAATGACCCGCCACCCGCCCCTCACCAACCTTACTGCCACAAATAAAAACGCCAAAATTCGCCTTCCGCTCCCCGCGTCTGATTGCCAGAACCGTCGTTATGACATTCTAATTTCGGTAATAGCGGTAATGAATATGTCATCCAGGAGACATGCTATTAAAGGCTCCTACCATCAGGTACAGCATACGCCACGGAATGCCTCGCTCATCGTGAACGTTCCAGTTTCATCGTCTCTCAGGACACCAATGAACTATTTCCAGAACTTCCAATTTCGGGACATAGAACCTCTAGTCGATTTTTGGCGCAAGAGAATTTGAATGTCAGAAATATGGATCGCGCGGAGACGATGCATCTTATGAAAGTGGGAAAGAACAAACTGTTGCTTATCAGCGTCTAACATATTCCTAAGCTAAGTAAACTACAGAAGACAGAGCCCCTAAGTTGACTGAAGTTTTATTTCCGTAAATACACGGTATTTATAATGATGCAAACTTTCACCAGTGATGGAGAAGAACAAATTTACCCTGATCCGGAAAGTTAGGAACCTAATTGTGTTGTCGGATGATTCAGACAGTAGAAAAAACACCACCTACATATTGTTGTTTGCACGATATGATAAGCTGATTTATTATGCACGTACTTGATAATACTGTAGGTTAGGAAAACGCGCCCGCCGGCCGCTATGGCCGAGACGTTCTAGGCGCTTCAGTCCGGAACCGCGCTGCTGCTACGGTCGCAGGTTCGAATCCTGCCTCGGGCATGGTTGTGTGTGATGTCCTTAGGTTAGTCAGGTTTAAGTAGTTGTAAGTCTAGGGGACTGATGACCTCAGATGTTAAGTCCCATAGTGCTTGGAGCCATTTGGAAACGCGCCCATCACCATGTGGGATAGGAGACTGGCAGCTCCACGTGTACACTTGAAAGGGTACAGTACCGCCCGACATTGAAAATAGGTACAACATTCTTCGTTATTCTTGTCAGTACAACATATTTTTTCTAATAATAACTCAATTTTAATTAATACAGCGAAGCCGGATACCAGTGTGGGAAAGAATGACAATTTATTTATTTAATTGATCACATGTGCACTCCCACAAAATAAATCCCTACATCCAGTTTGGTGAGATCTGTGAAATGAATGAATGTATGGTCGTCTGCTAACCGCAGATAGTGAATGTGAATATATGATCATCTTTGAGACGATTCTTTGGTCACCTTTGGTGGAACCAAAGAGATGAAACTTACCGGAGCTTTGAGCGCCTGAAATATGGCTGACCAATACGGTAGCATGGTCTTCCCCCACCTCGACAGAGGTGCGAGATGACCTGAAGAACTGCCATGTTTCAGCACTCTGCCGCTGGATCTAGTGTTAGTAAGACCTGTCTTAGGTGTGCTCCGTAAAGACAAAAGAGTAGAGACATGGCATGCACGTGAAATACTTAAGAGTAGTTTGGAATAATAATTTCTCTATTTCAGGAACTTTTGTGGGGAGAATTAAATGTCAGGCAACTAATATTAAGGGGATCGTAGTAATCTTCGGAAGTGACCAACGGTCACAATGAAACCACGTGTAGCAATAAGTTGAAATACTTCCGAGTGCTTAAGTTAAGCTGAATTACTAGCGTGTGTATTATAAGTTGGAAATATTTAAGAAATGGCGTGTGCAGGACTAGAAATTAGAGACAAGTACTTCCACGTGGTGAGTACTGTGTGAGTCTCAATCTGTGTATGAGAAAATGGATAAAGAGAAGTACTCGTCCATGGTATCAGTAGAGGACTCGCGTGTGTGATGAATATGTTCTTAATATTACTTTGCGTGTTATGTTTCTGTGTGACGCTTGATTCAAACTATAATACTCTGAGAGAGAAACAAGGTGAGTCAGCCGTCTATCCAGCAACGCCACTTGGCTTGCATTGCACAGGAAGACGTGCATATATCCTCCAGAGTTCATAGTAGGAAAGAAAAATTACGAAGTGGGGCAGTGTCGTGTGAAACTGGGATAAATACTAATTAAAGTGGGAAAGCTGAAAGTGATGTGATTATAACGTTGTGACTATTCTTTGTATTGTATGTTGCCAGCGTGATGTATTTCATGAAATTGAAGTATGTGTGGTTGGCATGGGAGAGTAACAAGATAGTTTCAGAGGCAGTGGGTTCTGCATGTTCCTTTTTGTACCGCTCGGTCTGGAGGAAATTTTCGTAATGATGGGTGTGAGAGTCGAAGTGTGAGATATAGAAAAATATCCACCATCCTATCCAGAAAGTGCACTGTAGCGTTAAATAATTACGAGACCATAAGATAGAGAATCACCAATGTAAAGCCATGCCCACTGGGCGGAATTTCTCATGTGTTATTGTTGTAGGTTATAGAATTTGTGTGTTTAGGTTATACAATTTATCGGAATAAATAAGATAGTGAAAAGAAAAAGATTGGTGGCCTTCTCCTTCGAATAGTATGTGGTCACGATACCCAGAATTTATAATGTGTGCGCCATTCATATTCAGTGCGATGGCTACGTGTTGATCAAAGCCGTTAAATAAGAAAGAAAATGTGGTATTGCCAGTGCGTAGTGAACAGTCAGAGTTGTGTAAATTACTAATAGTCAGATGTGCGTTTCCGTACCCGTTGCGTAATATTCAAACAGGAGAATAACTTGTAACTTAACTGTGAGTACTAGAGTTCATGTTGCTCGATAAATAAGAATGAGTCCACTCGCTTGGCAGACCACTCATCTTGCAGGCCTGACTGCTTGATGCCACAGTATGAGCAAGGCATGTTGGTGCCTCTCACACTGACATGGTCAGTTCTGTACGACTGCAACCTTACCGTCTGTCAGTCCCAGCGAAATGGAGTTGTGCCTTTTTACGGCGATATCACATTTGATTTTCGTGGACATCAATCAAATAGCAACCTTAGGGAAGTCGGCAGTTCGCATAGAGCCAAGGACCCATATAGAACGCATCCGACGCTCTCCACGTTTCCAGAACCGTTCCATCTACTAAGGGAAACAGGGCAGTACATTGACTGAGAAGGACAGTGTACTTGGCATTGTTTATTAACCTGGATGAGAAACCTTCATGTGATTGCACAGTTAATTCCCGTAATGTGTGAAAAGCAGCAGATACTCCCACGCGATTGACACACGTGTAAGTTACTACTCCTCCCATCACGTATTTTGTATCAGTGGCTGCTGCAGCGCAGTATGGTTGATCCTCACTTTCCTGCGTAGGCACTTTTGTCGGATGAAGCCTGTTTCACCACCGATGGAATGTTCAATAGAAGCGATGCTCGTTGAGATATTACGCTAGTGAAGAGCCATCAACACGGATTTTCAGTGAACCTGTGGCGTGTATGGTCAATGACTGGTTAACAGGCCCGTATCTGCTTCCTTCCAGTGTACACTGTGTTGTGAGACACAAACTCGGCGCTATGTTTGAAGATAGGCCATTTGCATAGGCACAGGGAAGCCTAGTTTCATAAGCAACGCTGACAAAGATCAGACTCTTGTCGCCGGCACCTGGGAACGAGCATCTCGGAACCGGCGGAGCTGGTTGGCTATCTGCGAGTTACTGTCGCGAGCATCTATGGAAACTGTTTGAAGCACGGAGAAACAAGAGAAGGCGACAAGGTGACGGACGTCCACGCCTCTTCAGAGAACGTGGAGATCGGAGTCTTACCCGCTCTGTAAAGCAGATCTGACGACACGGTACAATGTTGGTGCACTCACAAATCTTTCGGAGCGTACGGTTCAGCACACACTGCTGAATGTGGGGCTCCGCAGCGGACGTTCCCATGTTGACTCAGCCATCGTCAGTTACGATTGCAGTAAAATATTAAAAAAGTGTGGAAAGCACTGTACACACTCTCAGAAGAAAAGGAAAACCCACCAGAGATGCACAACAGGACGAAAAACAATAAAAAGGCGTAAAAAACTAGCCATCCTGTACTAATCCATTTTCACAATTAATGCAATTTCAGAAACGAAACGAGAGCCCAAAAGATGACATGTAGGTGTTGAAATACGTCTGTGTGAATAAAAAATGAAATACATTGTATTTTGCACAAGGTGTAGTTTAAAACAAAAAATTTAATTCGCAAGCACAGGAAGAAACTGTTACGGCGTAAAGTCAGCGCCGGCACGCCAATCGGGAACGACAGAGAAGAGAAGGCTGTGAGAAGAGGTCAGCCAATCGCACGCTGACCGACCTCCGTCTAGGAGGACAACGCGAGAGCCGCGGCCCGTATGTGAAGACATCATAAGCGCCGCGCTCGACTGCTTCAACGTTAACCACGTCGTTAGCCGACGCAACGTAGCCTCTTCATTAGCGACCTCTACGCAGCACAGTTAGAGATCAACAGTCACTGCAGTTCAGTTGACAGGCTTTTGTTAGAAGTTGTCGCTGGGACCAGAAGTGTTACTTGTGTTCGTCTATTCTGAAGAAGACTATTTATTTTGTACGTCGCCCTTTGCTTGCGAAATATGTGTGTAACCGTACTTGTGGATGATGATGTATAAAGGACGACAAGAATTCTCAGATCCAAGTTAAGTATTTGTACTTGTCTTGTTGTAATACAACTCATTAATACGAGTTTATTGATTGTTTGTCAAGCGAACCGAGTACACAGGATTCCTACACACAACAGAAACATCAACAGGATCTTGCAACCCGAGAAAGATGATTTTTGGGATCATCGATATCGGACTGATCCCTTCATGCTTGAAGTCTTATCCGACGGCGATGACGTGGTCCAGCAGAATAAATGTCAGTGTCACAAGTCCAGACTCGGGTTAGAATAGTTTGATGTGCATGATAGTGAAGTCAGGTTGATATCTTGTCCACCACATTCGCCTAATCTGAGAGTGATGAAACACACCTGGGACGCTACAGGGTGCCAGCTCTGTGTTCAGAAACTACAGGCCCGTAATTTAGGGAAAATGGGTGAGCTGCGCATAGACCTCTAGTACCACATACCTCTGGGAACTTACCTAGGATTTATCGAATCGAGTCCACGCAGTATCTCTGTTGTATTTCGTTCCAAATGTGGTCCAAAACGTTAAAAAGCAGGAGGTCAAATTGTCTGGGCACGATCTGAGAGGATATTACTATTTATAAAGCTTTTATTCGCGTTATTGCGAAGAACTTTATATTGAATTAAGCAATACGATCACACTACAACTCTAACAAAGTAGTTTATGGGACATATTACAACGTCGTACACGAGAAGTTGAGCTTTAATTTAATGTGAACTACATAGCATGAATCAGACGCAGTGTGGTATGCATAACGTGAAGCAGTTGTTGGAGTGGTATGTAACAAAGAGTGCACCTCAGAAGAAACAGGTCAAGCAACAGAAGGATGAACGCAGAAAAAAAAGTCGAGAATTCGCCTCACCGACTGTTGTATGAAGCGAAACAAGGCTCGCCCGCCTCAGCTGTTACCATCAAAAGACCTAACTGAATACTACCGCTAGTCGTGTTGCATATCTGCGTTTTTGTTCTCGTTATGTTATCTATATTTCCTGGATCCCTGAAACATAAATCGGTTAGTCAGAATAACCATGTGAAACTCTCGTTAATGCTGCCTCGATATCATTTGATACAAGTTTTGTGGCACACGTGTAATCTCTGTTTCTGTTGCAAACCGTCGGCTCTTTCATGTTTTGTTTTATAATGAAAATCTAGGTCTACGTTCGAGATTTATTTCCCCTTCTGATTTCGCATTTCCTATTTTCTATCATTCTCACTCACTTTAGTTCTCTTTGGTGCATCCATAATGCACATAGCTTACATTTTCAAGACTTCGTTTTCATACAAAGTCATTTTTCTATTTTTAAATTAGTTTCGTTGTGTATTATTTTCTGCATGCATCCCTACTATATTATCGCCTAATTAAATATTGTACAAAATTTATTCATATCAGTTATACTGACATGTGCAGATTCCTAACCCGGTGCTCAGTTCGTATATTTACTAAAAACATTCTAATGCTTTTTACAACTTTTCCAGCCTTATTTCGACATAACTACAAACAAGTATTGCAAAAAAATTCAGATTAAAATAAAAACGGTTTAACAACCGCGTGTGTGAGATGAAGTCATTTTTAAATTCGTATACACTTCTTCAGAAACACGTGCAAACATTAAAAGTAAATCCTTTTGCAACGCGTCGTAAAGACCTTTTATAACAGCGACGTCTGAAACACGGCAAGTAGGGAGGATTCCAAAAGAGACTCTGCCCTCTCCCCTCTCCCCTTTCCCCCGAAGTGGAAAAGAGGGCGCCCAAATTGCACCTTTGACGCACTATGCTTGTAGACTCTCGTATAAATTCGCTACAGAAGTGTCGTTCGAATGACGACACGAAGGTTGTTTTTAATGAATGGAGCTGGCGTAATCCGATTAAACTCGCAGCCTTTGAGACTTTGGCAGTGAGGCAGAGGAGGGGAACTTGTATCAGAAAATACGATAGACTGCGCAGTATCGAGCGGCGACGCTGGCACCTGTATTGGAACGACGCGCCGCCGGTCAAGGAACGCCCTCGCAGCCGCGCCGGCACAATGGACTCACGGCAGCCGGGAATGCGGCGAATAAAATGCCGTCTGCGTCTGCTTAGCGAGCACCTGCTGTCATGCGCTCACAATGCCCATATCGCTCTCATTCGCATCTCGACTCGAATGCCCCGTGACTTCTACTGTACGATGGAACTTCCACCTCAAGGACAACAGGAAACTCTCCCACACTGCCGGCAGCAAGTTATCTAGCTACTTACGTTTTGTTTTATTTTATTTTCATTTATTTATTTTTTGTCAAATGAAATACCTCTGTAAAATGACCGTCTCTGAGCGTCGAACGATACGAGGATGTAGCGACATTTTCAGTCTTTCAAATGTGATGAGCTGTCTCGAATTTTGAGAGAGTTTAACGATTTCACGCGGCTTAAGCGAGAAAGACAACAGAGATGGACAGAGGTACTTCGCTGCAAGTAGGAAAAAAGACTTTCACTGCTGCATTTTCCGAGAAATGCTTTTCGGTTTCATTTGCGTAACACGCGTCGTCCTCACTCGCATGAAGTACGACGGAACTTCAACAAGTAAGTTGCACATTATTATAACAGTCCAGATAACTTTTACTGAATGCTGCACTACATTTCAAAGTGACACATGCAGATGACACTATTTTTCAACATAGTCAACAAGTCTATGCAGACAACGGTTAGAGCTTTCCAACAGTCATTCATTTCCTCGGCAATCGATATCCCTTCATGGGCCTTTCATCGCGATCAGCATAATCCACGTCAATACGGGCCCGGTAGCGTTGTAAAACTAGCGTAGGCTACCGTAAGTAAGTGTAGACTACGGTAGCTTTCTAAGTAGCTTTGGTCAGTTAAGAAAACAACCGCATTACCTGTGCGTTAGGTAATGTGTTGCATACCTGTCCAGCATCATCTATTTTAGATTGGTTTGTCTACGTATGCGATCAGCGTCTGATTAGATTCACTTAAAAACCGGAAGCGGTGAAACGTCTAGAAACGGAGTGAGGATATACACTCCTGGAAATGGAAAAAAGAACACATTGACACCGGTGTGTCAGACCCACCATACTTGCTCCGGACACTGCGAGAGGGCTGTACAAGCAATGATCACACGCACGGCACAGCGGACACACCAGGAACCGCGGTGTTGGCCGTCGAATGGCGCTAGCTGCGCAGCATTTGTGCACCGCCGCCGTCAGTGTCAGCCAGTTTGCCGTGGCATACGGAGCTCCATCGCAGTCTTTAACACTGGTAGCATGCCGCGACAGCGTGGACGTGAACCGTATGTGCAGTTGACGGACTTTGAGCGAGGGCGTATAGTGGGCATGCGGGAGGCCGGGTGGACGTACCGCCGAATTGCTCAACACGTGGGGCGTGAGGTCTCCACAGTACATCGATGTTGTCGCCAGTGGTCGGCGGAAGGTGCACGTACCCGTCGACCTGGGACCGGACCGCAGCGACGCACGGATGCACGCCAAGACCGTAGGATCCTACGCAGTGCCGTAGGGGACCGCACCGCCACTTCCCAGCAAATTAGGGACACTGTTGCTCCTGGGGTATCGGCGAGGACCATTCGCAACCGTCTCCATGAAGCTGGGCTACGGTCCCGCACACCGTTAGGCCGTCTTCCGCTCACGCCCCAACATCGTGCAGCCCGCCTCCAGTGGTGTCGCGACAGGCGTGAATGTAGGGACGAATGGAGACGTGTCGTCTTCAGCGATGAGAGTCGCTTCTGCCTTGGTGCCAATGATGGTCGTATGCGTGTTTGGCGCCGTGCAGCTGAGCGCCACAATCAGGACTGCATACGACCGAGGCACACAGGGCCAACACCCGGCATCATGGTGTGGGAAGCGATCTCCTACACTGGCCGTACACCACTGGTGATCGTCGAGGGGACACTGAATAGTGCACGGTACATCCAAACCGTCATCGAACCCATCGTTCTACCATTCCTAGACCGGCAAGGGAACTTGCTGTTCCAACAGGACAATGCACGTCCGCATGTATCCCGTGCCACCCAACGTGCTCTAGAAGGTGTAAGTCAACTACCCTGGCCAGCAAGATCTCCGGATCTGTTCCCCATTGAGCATGTTTGGGACTGGATGAAGCGTCGTCTCACGCGGTCTGCACGTCCAGCACGAACGCTGGTCCAACTGAGGCGCCAGGTGGAAATGGCATGGCAAGCCGTTCCACAGGACTACATCCAGCATCTCTACGATCGTCTCCATGGGAGAATAGCAGCCTGCATTGCTGCGAAAGGTGGATATACACCGTACTAGTGCCGACATTGTGCATGCTCTGTTGCCTGTGTCTATGTGCCTGTGGTTCTGTCAGTGTGATCATGTGATGTATCTGACCCCAGGAATGTGTCAATAAAGTTTCCCCTTCCTGGGACAATGAATTCACGGTGTTCTTATTTCAATTTCCAGGAGTGTATAAAGGGCCTACGGAACATTTGTGTTCTACAAAGTTATCCTCCTGCTTGTTACTTAAAAATAAACAGTATTTATACCAAAATTGAAATTTTCAATGTTTAATTCAGGTTTTATTCGACATCAGGGGATCACGTAGTAAAAATAAAAAATACAGTTCTATCATAAAGCGCTAGAAAACGGAATTTCCTAAAAAAAAAGTAAAATAAAAAAAAACCCAAAACGAAAACATATGAAACATCTTTTTCATCGAGAACCACTCTTGTCGTGCAATGATCTTAACACGGGACGAAATACATTACTTACATTTTGAATTCCCCTCGTAAGAATTCGTTACTCGAATCTATGTGACTACGTAGTGCAGTTCAGTACGAAGATTCTGATTATTTGAGAAGATGGCCTGCGAACGCTTTTCGTGGTTCACATTAAAGCTGTAAATCAAATAAAGAACACACAGAAAGAAATGAAATCATTAGGTTTAGTGTGGCCCAATACTTTTATTGACATATTTGTAACAAACACTTTTATTTTGATCTTCGTTGATCCATTATGGATCGTGGGACGGCGGCTGGCATGAACTTTTTGATGCAATAATTTACCAACAGCCGTATGATTTGTAGAAGTTTATTTTATTTTATGAACTTCTGTGTGCTACCCGTTTCGGCATTACATTGATGCCATCTTCAGGCCCCTAACTAACCTAAGGACATCACATACATCCATGCCCGAGGCAGGATTCGAACCTGCGACCGTAGCGGTCGCTCGGCTCCAGACTGTAGCGCCTAGAACCGCACGGCCACTGCGGCCGGCAAAATCGCTATACACGAAAGGAGCCATATAACTGGATCCGTGAACCAATCGTCCTGCAACAGCTCTTGGTGGCCAGGCGACACACACTGATCTTAGTCTGTGTCAGACTGAGCTTGGTGATGGAGACGGCCAGGGCAACATGTCGACGCTCTGTAGAGCTTGTTGGGTTACAACAATAGTACGTGGGCCAGCGTTATCCTGTTGGGAAACACACTCTGGAACGCTGTTCATGAATGGCAGCACAAAATGTCGAATCACCAGATTGACGCACAAATTTGCCGTCAGAATGTATGCGATAATCACGAGATCGCTCCTGCTGTCATACGAAATCGCACCCCACACCGTAACAACAGGTGTAGGTCCAGGACGTTTCGCACAAAGACAGGTTGGGTTGGAGGCCCCCAACAGGTCTCCTTTTAACCGACACACGGCCATCACTGGCACCGAGGCCGAACCAGCTTTTATCGGAATCCAAAACAGGCTTCCACCATGCCCTCCAGTGAGCTCTTGCTTGACACCACTGAAATCGCAAACTGCTGTGGTTTGGGGTCAGTGGAATACGCTCTTCAGAACGTTTAGCTTGGAGCTATCCTTGAAATAACCGATTTGCAACAGTTCGTTGTGTCACTGTGGTGTCAATTGCTTGCTGCTGCAGTGTGTCCAGCCATTCATATTTTGGTTCTCCGTGGATTCTCTTAATCAGTTAAGGAACATGTCAGGTTGGTTCCTTCGGAAAGGACGCCGCCGATTTCCTTCGGCATCCTTCTCCAGCCCAGGTTTATGCTCAGTCTCTAATGACATCTCCGTTGACGGGGTGTTACAGTCAAATAGTCGTTTCTACTTCTTTTTCCATTTCAATTATGTTTAGCGTCAATGAAATTAACTGCGAAGCCCTTGGCGTCACATCTTGACTACAGCCAGTCAAAAGATTCAGTAATGGTGCAGGGTGACAATTATTCAACTATATGAGAAAACGTAAATTAGTTACAAACTATGGTGCGTACACACTTTATTCAACATGTAAACGTCACTGCAGAAATTCGGATTTAGGCTATGACATGTTCGACACGCCTGCCATCATTTGCGATGATGTGGCGCAGATGAGTAGCGAAATTCTGGAAGACTCGCTGAAGTGTCGGAATATCGATGCTGTCAATGACCTCATGAATAGCTGTTTTCAGCTCAGCAATGGTTTTGGGTTATTGCTGTACACCTTGTCTTTAATATAGTCCGACAAAAAGGAGTCGCATGTGTTCAAATCCGGAGAATATGGCGGCTGACCGAGGACCATGCAAGTGGCGTCTGGGTTCCCCACAGCAAGAATGCGGTCCCTAGAGTGCTCCTCCAGGATTTCAAACACTCTCTTGCTTCGATGGGGTAGAGCTCTGTCTTTCATGCACCACATCTTGTCGAAATCAGGGTCACTTTGAACAATGTGGGTGAGATCATCTTCCAAAACCCTCAGGTACTGTTCGGTAGTCACCGTGCTATCAAGAAATATCGCACAGATTATTCCGTGACTGGACATTGAACACGACACAGTCACCCGTTGAGGGTGAAGAGACTTCTCGACGCGAAATGCCGATTCTCAGTCCTCCAAATGCTCCTATTTTGCTTATTGACGAATCCATACAAATAAAAGCGTACTTTGTCGCTAAACCAAACCATACAGCTGATACTAATTCCCATCCTGCCCCACGGCCCACCGTGCAGTTTGAACGTCCTAACGCAAACTGACGTTTTTATGTCATATAATACAATAAATGTGACCCTGTAGTACTACTTTGCTGCTGTGAAGTATCGCAAAAATATGATAGAATGCATGTCATCTATGGCTTACCGGAAGACAAGAGATGAAAAAAGTTACCGCCTAGTGTTCTCATCAGGCTATATACAGTGATGGATACGGAAATGGAAAATTGTAATTTTATCTCCGGAATACGGCACACAGAAAACACTCCTTTTCAGTCTCTACTGCGTAAGAATGCCATAAAAATGCGTGTCGAGGGAGAACTTCCAGAATTTCGAGGTTCAAACCTTAGCAGTAAGGCGAGGCGTTACACACAAGGGCATTGCAAAAAGACAAACACCCTTCAACAGAAATCCGTTACAAGTATTCACACTGGCCGTGAAAGCAGCCCACGTATGAGCATACGGGCGCAGGCACGCCACAAAGCGGCAGGAGCGACGCACGGTGAGACCGCAGCCTTTGACAAACATCCCGCGGCGCTTGCAGCTGTCCGTCGCTACCCGCCGTGGCCTTTACTCTGACGCGAGCCACGTGCATGGAAGGTCACCTCGTAATTGTGTTCTCTGACGCGTCTCACTTCGCTTGGTTTTCCTTTGTAACAACAACACAAAAATCCAGTTCTGATGTGCGAACACCATAATACAGGCACTGAGTGCTACAGCCTTGCACTGCTGGGATTTGTTTTCGTTGTTTTTAGATTTCTGCGTGTTTTTCTACTCTGAACCATCCCGACGATTGCTAATAAATAAAGTCAAATGGTGTATACACATCTACAGGGGATAGGCAAAATAAAGTGAACGCTTGTACTTCCTCGGGAATGGTTTATTAATAAGGGGTTAGACCCACATTTGCCCGTAATACAGCTGCGATTCTTCTTGGAATACTGGAATATAATGATTGTATAGTCTCAAGTGGAATGTTATGCCACTCTTCGATCAGAACCTCTTCTAACTCCTGTAGTGAGGAGGGAGGCGGAAATCTGCTCCAGATTCTGCGCTCCATTACCGCCCACAAGGGTTCGATAATGTTGAAGCCCGGGGACCGAGCTGGCCAGGGAAGACGCTGCAGCTCAGTTGCACGCTCCTCATACCACGATTGTACTGTTCTGCTCTGTGTGAATTGGGTGCATTGTCGTTGGCGAACAGCATTTGAATCATGGGGTGCAACTGGTCACCTAAAATGTTCGCATAATCGTTGGCTGTAACACGGCTTTTGAGAGAAATGATGGGACGAGCGAAATACCATGATACGACTGCCCACACCATCACACTTCCAACTCCATGCTTAACAGTTGTAATCAAGTAGTCAGGATTCTAATCTTCTTTTGGCGTTCTCAAGACATAAACCCGACTCGATGTTGGAAATAACGAAAACGTTGACTTGTCGGACCATACGACGTGTTTCCACTGATCAGCCGTCCAGGATTTATGCTCCTGACACCATGTTTTACGCTCTTTGCGTTGTTTGTCGTCATTAATGGTTTCGGTGTAGCAACTCGTCCATGAATATTTGTTTTATGGAGTTCTCGGCGGATAGTGTCGATAGATACGGGCTCTCGAAGATGGCTATTGAGTTCTGCAGTCACTTTAGCCGCCATAGTTTTGTGTTTTCTTGACACAATTCGTGTTAGCGTGCGACGATCTCTGTCATTTAAAAAAATGGTTTAAATGGCTCTGAGCACTATGGGACGTAACTTCTGAGGTCACCAGCCCCCTAGAACTTAGAACTACTTAAACCTAACTAACCTAAGGATATCACACACATCCATGCCCGAGACAGGATTCGAGCCTGCGACCGTAGCGGTCGCGCGGTTCCCGACTGTAGCGCCTAGAACCGCTCGGCCACCGCGGTTGGCCTGTCATTTAGTTTTGTTTAGCGCCCAATATTATGTTTACACGATGACGTCTTTCCACGTTTTGTGTAGGCTGTCATACTGTTGAAACAGTTGATCCAGCTAACCGGGCTCCCACAATCTGCCTCTTTGGCACCCTGTTAGGTCTTTCATTGCACGTCGACCTCGGCCTCTGAATGCAACTACGAAGTGTGCATGCTCGTAAACAACCTGCACTGATGCCTACTCCGTACTGAACACGCGCAGTCCAGTGCGACACGTACCTTACCTGCATTGTAGACCGTCAAACACAACCATCCCATTCCTACCACCGTTCACATTATTTTGCCTATTCCCTGTATATTTGAAGTGCGTCCCAAAAGATTGTGGTTGGTTGATTTGAGGGAGGGGATCAGACAGCGAGGTCATCGATCAAATCTGATTAGAGAAGGATGTGGAATGAAGTCGGCCGTGGCCTTTCAAAGGAACCATCCCGTCATTTACCTGAAGCGTCTAGGGAGATCTTGGAAAACCTTTATCAGGATGGCCGGACGCTGGTTTGAACCGCGAATGCGAGTCCAGTGTGCTGACCACTGCACCACCTCGCTCGGTAAGTGTGTGGTGCGGCCATATCGTGTATTAATAAACGTAAAGTGGCCGACTGGGACACGCATCCACATTTCCTACCTGTACCGGGCAGTCGTTATGTGAGTATGTCTTCGGGTCTAATTCACATTTCCATTGCAGGTTCAGCATATTTTATATCATTTTATGACACTGCATCTTCATTGATTTCATCACCATTCATTTCCGTGAATTTAATTAATTTGGTATATTAATGACTTACCAGATATTTTTAATTGGCGTTGAAATTATCTACATACACGTTTTCGCGGCTTACAGTTTCAGCAGTACGCAGCCAAATCGTGACAACTTATCATCCTCATACAGAGGTTGGCCAGTAAGTGGGCGTGATGAAAAGTAATGCCTCCGATTTTTTCTATGTGAGAGCTCCTTAACGTTTTGTAAAAAAAACAGACGTTATTAACATTCCTCACCATTATCCTCCATGTCTACATATTTATTTCTCAACTTAGTCACCCTGGCGAAACCATGTTTTTCTCTGCTGACACCGTCACTACAGAAAGTTTGACTTTGATGACGGACTCTCAACTTCACCTCTGCTTACACGTCTTCATCACTATCAAAGTGAAGTCCTCGAAGGTGTTCCTTAACGTAGGAAACAAATGAAATTCAATAAGGCCCAGGTTACCAACGTTTGTTCTATTTAAGAAGCTTTAAGAACTGTTCTTGATGCAGACATGTGTAATGTAAACTGTGACAATCGATACGGATATCAAGTGAGATGATAGTTTCAGTTGAAAGTAAAGTAAACGACGGACTTTTTATATGCCTGCGATATTTCATTTTAGGCCTAACTGAGGCTATGTACGGAAACACACATGACGAAGCCTATAACTGCACAGAACACATGTTGGCTGAAATACTTTGCTAAGCAGGCAAGCAAACAAACAAAGAGACAGTTTGAATTAATGTTCTGTAACTGTCAGCTAAGAGAGGAGTGCAGTTACTGTCTAACATAACCTTGACGCCTAAAAATGACTGTGGACCCTCAGATTAAGTCCTACAACGCTAATACCACGTTTGAATTGTTCTATAACTGTAAATAATACATGTGGCTAAAATAACAAGCCAAACAGGCAGTTCAAACTTTATTTTAGACCTTAGTGAGAATATGTCCAAAAATGAACTTTCGAGGAAGGTTGCGACATTTAAAGACTGGAATTACGGTGTCGAGGATCTCTAAAACGTTTCGGGACTGTATTTTCATACTCAACTACTAAATAATACCAAAATCTAATCATTATGCTTTAAAATGAAAGATATAAACACACAAAACAGCCAAAGAGAAACGAAATGCCTAAGCATCATTTTCGGGGGAAGCATATCATCCATAGTGTTCTACACTAAAAAAATATTACTGGCACTGTTGCCCGACTAAAATACCCTGAATACACCTACTGTAATGCTCCAGTGATGTTCTGTTTTCCGACAGTTTATATCAACAAATCATAAAAATTGATGCACTTTGATGAGATCAGTTACGTGTTACCATTTCATGTACATGGAGGACATGATTATCCACGAAGTTCGAAATAGTAATATTGTCTGTAATATCTGCCTGTTATTCATACATGGCTACTATACGAGCTGCAAAACCACATTATTCATGAAATGCGAAACACTTACGTATAACACAACATGGCCAACCACAAGGGTGGGCCAGGTTCCACACAGAAAGGAAAGTTAGATATCTCAAAAGTATACTCTAAGCCAAAAAAAGACGCACAATGACGGAGTTACACAAATTGGTCATTGGCGGCCGATGGATGTATGTGTGACGCCGCAACGCAGTTTCACCGAGCAGCTGACAAGGTTGGTAAACTGGGGACATATCGGCACCAGGGCATAAAGTCTTTGCGAATTCTGTGTACTCAGTTGGACAGTAACTATGCCTTGCAGACAGGCACGTGTGCAATATACACAGATACAAAGGAATGACAGACACTGGCTGCGAGTGAGTATTTATTGAAATCAATGAAGAAAGTTGAAAATTTTCGGAGACTGGGATTGGAATTCGGGTCTCCTGCCTCCAAGAGAGATGCACTAGCCACTACGCCATCCGGATACACTCGTCAGCGCAACTGCACGGACTGCGCTTACACGCCTCCCGTCAGAATCAGATTCTCAACTTATCCACACACTATTAATGTAGCCCCTTGCCCATTACCCTCGTTACTCGTGCCATGTCGCCGATTCGCGTATGAATTCGAGCCTGGTGTGCCTCTACACTGAAGAGATCAATGGGCTTATGTAGATATATATCTATGGTGTCTCTCCGAAAGAATGCTCACTCACAGCCAATGTCTGTAATTCCCTTGTGTTTTAATTCATAGTGCCTGCTGGATCAAAATGGTGATCGAATGTTCGAAAGAACAGACACCACATACGAATAAATGTATGCAGTTGTCAGCATTTGAGACAGGACGTGTAGTTGGCCTCAAAGAAGCAGGTTGGAGTAATCGACATCTGAATAAAAGCGACACAACTATGCGACGACGTTGGCGGGAATGGATGAAACATGGACGAACACAGCGTCGAGAAGTAAGCGGTCGACCTAGAGAGGCGACAGAGCGTGAGGACCGATCAATCGTCAGAGAGGCCCTCAGAGCCCCGGATCCATAGATCTGACGTGCAACTGGTGCTTCAGTGACCACACGGACCATCAACGGGTGGCTCACAGAATGTGTGCTGAGCTCAGGGCACCCCTTGCGCCGACCAACATTGACGTGTGCACACCAAAAACCCAATTTCCAGTGGTATCAATCACATTCGGCCTGGAATCTTTCATTGTCTGGAGTAGAATTGCCTTCAGTGTTGAATCTCGACTCAAAATGAGCCACGATGACCACTGAAGACGTGTCTGGAGAAACCCAGGAGAGTGGTTGGATACGAACCTGAATGTCGCCCGCCATACGGCTCGACAACCAGGAGTGATGGTCTGGGTTCCATTTCATAGCAGGGTCTCTTTGGCTGTGATGTGCGGCACCCCTATAGCACAGTGGTACGTCGACTATGTTCTACGCCCCATTTTATTGGCCTTCATGGCAAGCCATCCTGAACTTACATTTCAGCAAAATAATTCCCGCCAGCAACAGCGAGAGTTTCTGCTGCTTGTCTTCTTGTTTACCAAACCCTAGCATGACCAGCAAGGTCGCGGGATCTCTCCCAAATGGAAAACGTTTGTTGCATTATGAGTCATTTCGGGATTTTGTCTATCTAACGGACCAGTTGGACAGAATTTGGCACATATCCCTCAGGAGGACATCAAACAAGTCTATGAATTAGTGCCAAGCCGAATAGCTGCTTGCATATGACCAGACGTGGAGCAACGCCTTATTGACTTTCTCAGTTTGTGAAGCCCTTCCTCTTGAACAAATCATTCAATTTTTATGAAACTGTAATCATTTGTTTTTATGTAGATGTTAATCACATCTACCGATTTTCGTCCCATTCGGATGATTCCTTCATGGATCATCGTTTTCTTTTCTTTTTCCCTTAGTTTGTATTTCTTTGCCTTAATGCGGAAATTCAGTTTTTCCAATTACGTATGTGTGAGCTATTAGACGACTTTACTATGTAGCTACAAGCAATTTGGTACAGTTTGCCCGACTTTGAACCTTCTCACTGGCACACGCGTGGCTCAGAACAGTATACATGATGACTCATGAATAGGTTGCTTAGATGCTGGGGAGAGATGCTGTGTCAGCTGTAACCTAGTACACAGGTACATAACGAAAATTCTGCGTTATCAGCAAAAAAATTTGCTTCATCAGCAAAACACACGCACGCACGTACGCATGCACGTACACACACACACACACACACACACACACACACACACACACACACACACACACATGTTATATTTGCACATGAATGACGAAAGCTAAATTAGCAGGTGGAGACAAGGAGAGCAGCTTGTTGCTTTTCTCAACAGCTTTGCCAAGTCTGGAGTTGTTTGACTTCGCAGAAACCTGACACACACTGTCTAATGTATGAACTTTTTTGTCTTGATACGGCTCACTGCTTACAGATACACTGTCTTACAAAATAATCATCAAAAACACCGATTTTACGAAATACTGATTCCTTTTCTTCATACAATTTTTTCAGTTAGATATGTGGATGGATATTTGATTTTTTGTAGTTCTGTGCTGTAGAAACCTACTGCTACAGGTAGCTAAATGTAACGTTCTTGGGTTGGTTTCCCGATCGGCTCAGATTTTGAATACCTCAGTAGACTAATTGGAGGTGAAGCATTTCTCGAAAATTTTTCATGTTACCTAATTGAAACAAGATCATCGACCATGAACGAAGATTTTCGTTGATCTACACTCCTGGAAATGGAAAAAAGAACACATTGACACCGGTGTGTCAGACCCACCATACTTGCTCCGGACACTGCGAGAGGGCTGTACAAGCAATGATCACACACACGGCACAGCGGACACGCCAGGAACCGCGGTGTTGGCCGTCGAATGGCGCTAGCTGCGCAGCATTTGTGGACCGCCGCCGTCAGTGTCAGCCAGTTTGCCGTGGCATACGGAGCTCCATCGCAGTCTTTAACACTGGTAGCATGCCGCGACAGCGTGGACGTGAACCGTATGTGCAGTTGACGGACTTTGAGCGAGGGCGTATAGTGTGCATGCGGGAGGCCGGGTGGACGTACCGCCGAATTGCTCAACACGTGGGGCGTGAGGTCTCCACAGTACATCGATGTTGTCGCCAGTGGTCGGCGGAAGGTGCACGTGCCCGTCGACCTGGGACCGGACCGCAGCGACGCACGGATGCACGCCAAGACCGTAGGATCCTACGCAGTGCCGTAGGGGACCGCACCGCCACTTCCCAGCGTTCGAGTCCTGGTCTGGCACAAACTTCACGAGTTCATTTCAATGCCCAGTGGTTGCCGAAGTAAGCATTTATTAGATGTTGTCATGAATAAGCATTTAGTGAACTTCAATATGTGTACATAATTTTATAAACTTTTAATTGGCAATGGATGAGGAAGGTGGCCGCCGGTGCTTACGAGTAGCAGTTGTCTCGGAACTTGTCTGGAATGATTGAGGATAACTATCGAAAAGTGTAATCTGGATAGCCGGGCCGGCCGGGGTGGCCGAGCGGTTCTAGGCGCTACAGTCTGGAACCGCGCGACCGCTACGGTCGCAGGTTCGAATCCTGCCTCGGGCATGGATGTGTGTGATGTCCTTAGGTTAGTTAGGGGCCTGAAGATGTCTTCCTCCTATGTACGAGGGCGGTTTTTTTTTAATCTCCGATAGGCTATAAATAAAAGACAAGTTCATAGAAAACAATTCTTTTATTACCAAACGTTTTCTACACTTATGGTTACTTTTCAACATAATCCGTTAAAAAATTGAGACATTTATTATACCTGTGGACAAGCTTTACAATGACCTCTTCCAAAAATGTTGCCGCCAATGAGCTCAAATGAGCACTGACGTTGTGCAGAAGATCTTCGTTGGTTTGAAAGTGCTGCCCTCCCAGTCACGTCTTCAGTTTAGGCAAAAGGAGAAAGTCGCTGAGTGCCAGGTCAGGACTGTACGGCGGATGATAGAAAATGTCCCACTGAAATTGTTGGGTTGTGCCAGCAGTGTGTGGACGACTGTTGTCATGGAACAACACAATTCCTGAAATCAACATTCCTCTTCGTTTGTTTTGAATGGCTCTCCGCAAACGTCGTAAAGTTTCACAATAAGCAGCTGCGTTGATAGTGGTTCCGGGCTGCATAAACTCTACAAGCAACACACTTTTTTGGTCCCAAAACACGATAGCCATAACATTTCTGTTGTTGAATGTTTGCTTGAATTTTTTTGTTTTTTTGGTGAATCTGGATGCATCCATTGTTGTGATTGTCGTTTTCTTTCCGGTGTGTCGTATTGGATCCAAGTTTCATCTTCAGTAACAATTGATTTCAAAAAGTTCTCTCCCTCATCGTGATAACGGTCAACGAAATTGAAAGCTGACGTCATTCGGTGACTTTTGTGGGCGTCCGTCAACATGTTTGGAACCCAGGGAGCAAAAAGTTTTTTGTGGCCTAAATGTTCAGTAACGGTAGAGTGTACGACAGATCTTGAAACTTCCGGAATTTCCGTAGACAAAGCAGTTATGGTGAACGTACGGTTTTCTCTAACCATTCTGTCAACTCGTTCAACAAGGTCGGCTGTAACGACTGACTTGCTTCCTTGGCCCCCTTCATCATGCACGTCATTTCGGCCATCTTTGCACTTTCGGCAGCATTCACGCACAAGGCCACCAGTCATGAAGTTATCATTGTACACCCGGCTCATTCTCCGGTGAATTTCTGCTGCACTATTCCCCTCTGCTTTCAGAAACCTAATTACACTTCGTAATTCACACTTGGCGGGAGCAACAATGACGGCAGCCTTGTTTACGTGGCTGTAGTGCAAAGCAGACTGATGCCTTGAGGTCGGTAATGGCGCAGTGTGTAGTGCGAGAGTTTTGTAAATAACGCGTTGCCCGTAAAGCTCTAATTCACGGGACATTCTACCAGCGATTCATTGGTGTGACACAGAAATTCCTTGCAAATAGAAAAGTAGACTGATGGTCACAACAACAAAATAAAATTGTGTGCTGCCCGATAGAGCAACGTTGGGCGCGTCAGCCCGACGCTCGGCGTGTGCCGCGTGTGCGTGAATTTCTTCGGCCGCGTGGCAGAGATGCTGCGCCCTATCAATTACAATTAAAAACGCGTCCGTAATTGGTAGCTTGAGGCAAGCTAAATGGTTCCCCCGACGACCGTAAGCGCGAGACAAATTCGTAGTTGGGGGCCATCTAATCTGCATGGCGCGAGATCAGTGCCTTTGAATGTAGACTCTCAGCCGCTTACACGGCCATTTTACCGAAGAAGGCGTTCCACAGGTTATAAAAATGTTATGTTGCAGTGCCAACACAATTAAGAATTGAGCTACAGTGAGTATTTTTACTCTGATAAAGAATTATCAAGAACGGAGAATACTAATGTAGAAGTCCCATCTAAGTGATTATGCAACTGTAACTGACGGTTAGTCAGTGCTATATTTATAGCGGCGCTATCATCAATTACTGTATTTCTTTGAAAGTTCATAGATTCCGCTTGCTAACCATTACATTTTTACTTTAGTTTCAGTTTTAAGCGTTGTATTTTTTACCAACAGTGTATGGCGAAATAACCAAGTGCAGTCCCTGTGCTTCATCGTTCTTGCTCAGTTTTAAGTGAATATAAATGAACTATGCTTAACAAGAGAAGACAAATTTAACAAGAAATACTTCACAACTCTTTATTGCTCTAGTGAATCAGTTGAAATATAAGTGACCCTCTGAAAGGTGAGTGACCCTGAAAGCTCGTGAATTCTTACAAAACTCAACAAAGACTTCGCCGTAGGTGAAGAGTCAGCTGCAAGTGATATTATGTATCAAGGAAAATTGATGGTAAAAACTTAAATGAATAATGATTGCTGTAGGCCCAGAGCACACGCCAGTCAGGTCACCGAACAGATAAGCTGCCTAACTGCACTGAAATAATTATTTATTTCATGTTTCTGCTACCAGTCACTTTTTACTGGCTTACTTTCGAGCCATGAAGACTAATTCACTGTATCTATGGATACTTGATATACATTGTATGCGAGATTGTACTTCTACTTTGAAGCTGGTTCAGGTTGACCAATATCTGTTTGCTTGCTCTTTCTCGTCTTCTTCGATATCCTAAGGGTTTTCACCTTTAGGGAGACTGACATCTTCGGATCCGTGAAATTCACATTTCAGGAGATGGTGTGTCGTCTGCGTGGAGACCAATAATTTTCGTATTCCTGTTACTGAGGTCGTGTCAGAACGTCCAACTCACCACCTGCCAGAGTTTTTCAGTTTCTACTGAGTTTTGGTGAGAGTAGGATGAATTATTCTGATGACGTGACCATACCGGCCTTTCCTTATTTTCTCTGTAAATTTCTGCCTGTTGCTGTAGTTGGTTATTACTGTCAGTACCTTGATAATAATACTGTTTATGGTGAATCTTGGTTGACTTGGTAATTTTTTGCTCTGAATCAGGTGACTCTACTTAACTGACTTAGACTCGTCTAAAACTATTACATGAAAAATCTTTACTTTACGGAGAGCCTTAAAGCAATTTGTCAGTAAAATAATTGGAACTTAGGTAGAGCTTGTGGAAGACAAAAACCTAAATAAGTAGGTTATACACTGAGGAAAAAAGTTTCCAACGCCAAGAAAGAGATGTGCGAGATGAAAGGAAGTCGGTACGCGTGATTCTACTTCTGAAACATGACATACATTCAAATCTCGCACCAATCGCATAAGAGTAGCGCTAGAAACGCCACTATAACATTGAAAATCAGGTTTGTTAAAATACGTGCTCTAACTGTCTTGAGAGTTACACTACTGGCCATTAAAATTGCTACACCAAGAAGAAATGCAGATGATAAACGGGTATTCATTGAACAAATACATTGTACTAGAACTGACATGTGATTACATTTTCAAGCAATTTGGGTGCATAGATCCTGAGAAATCAGTACCCAGAACAAACACTTCTGGCCGTAATAACGGCCTTCATACGCCTGGGCATTGAGGCAAACAGAGCTTGGATGGCGCGTACAGGTACAGCTGCCCATGCAGCTTCAACACGATACCACAGTTCATCAAGAGTAGTGACTGGCGTATTGCGGCGAGCCAGTTGCTGGCCACCATTGACCAGGCGTTTTCAATTGGTGAGAGATCTGGAGAATGTGCTGGCCATGGCAGCAGTCGAACATTTTCTGTATCCAGAAAGGCCCGTAAAGGACCTGCAACATGCGGTCGTGCATTATCCTGCTGAAATGTAGGGTTTCGCAGGGATCGAATGAGGGGAAGAGCCACGGGTCGTAACATATCTGAAATGTAACGTCTACTGTTCAAAGTGCCGTCAATGCGAACAAGAAGTGACCGAGACGTGTAACCAATAGCATCCCATACCATCACGCCGGGTGATACGCCAGTATGACGATTACAAATATACCCTTCCAATGTGCGTTCACAGCGATGTCGCCAAACACGGATGCGACCATCATGATGCTGTAAACAGAACCTGGATTCATCAGAAAAATGACGTTTTGCCATTCGTGCACCCAGGTTCGTCGTTGAGTACACCATCGCAGGCGCTCCTGTCTGTGATGCAGTGTCAAGGGTAACCGCAGCCATGGTCTCCGAGCCGATAGTCCATGCTGCTGCAAACGTCGTCGAACTGTTCGTGCAGATGGTTGTTGTCTTGGAAACGTCCCCATCTGTTGATTCAAGTTTCGAGACATGGCTGCACGATCCGTTACAGCCACGCGGATAAGATGCCTGTCATCTTGACTGCTAGTGATACGAGGCCGTTGGGATCCAGTACGGCGTTCCGTATTATCCTCCTGAACCCACCGATTCCATATTTTGCTAACAGTCATTGGATCTCGACCAACGCGAGCAGCAATATCGCGATACGATAAACCGACATCGCGATAGGCTACAATCCGACCTTTATCAAAGTCGGAAACGTGATGGTACGCATTTCTCCTCCTCACAGGAGGCATCACAACAACATTTCACCAGGCAACGCCGGTCAACTGCTGTTTGTGTATGAGAAATCGGTTGGAAACTTTCCTCATGTCAGCACGTTGTAGGTGTCGCCAACGGCGCCAACCTTGAGTGAATGCTCTGAAAAGCTAATCATTTGCATATCACAGCAACTTCTTCCTGTCGGTTAAATTTCGCGTCAGCAGCACGTCATCTTCCTGGTGTACCAATTTTAATGGCCAGTAGTGTAGTTACCCATGTGACTGGACGCAATTAATTGATGTTAGTCAAGAATGCCTTTAAGACGACGAAGAAGCTATTATCAATAGTTCACTGAGTTTGAACGACGTCGTGTAATAAGATTACAAGAAGTTGGATGTTGCTTCTGCGAGACTGCGGAAAGACTTGGCAGGAATGTAGGCACTGTAGATGGCAGTTGGCAGTGGTGGTCACGAGAATGTACTGCCTCAAGAAGATCGGAACCCGGACGACTACGTGGCACTACCGAGAGAGAAGACCGTCGTGTTCGGCGTGTGGCTCTGGCGTTTCGTACTGAGTCTGCAGCAGCAGTTCGAGAAGTAGTGACACAACCAACTGTTACAAATCGGTTACTTCAACAACAGCTACGAGCCAGACGCCCTGTGGCGTACGTTCCACTGACCGCAAACCACCGCCATTTTAGACTTCAGTGGTTTCAAGCGAGAGATCATTGGAGGGTGGAACGGAGGTCCGTTGTGTCTTCAGATGAAAGCTGGTTCTGCCTCGGAGGCAGATTACAAGTGCCCAGGTGAGCGCCTGCATACAACCTGTCTGCAGCCCAGACACTCTGGACCTACAACTGGGCTGACGGGCCAGAGCACTCTCGTGGTCATCCCACGCAAATTTGTACTCAGTTTGCTGATTCGACCTATTATGCTGGCGTTCATGAACAGCATTCCAGATGTTTTCCACCACGAAAACGCTGACCCACATAGCGCTGGCTTAACACAACATGCTCTACAAAGAGTCCACGTATTGCTTTGGCGTGCTCGATCACCAGATCTGTCTCCAATCGAGCATGTGAGGGACATCATGAGACGACAACTCCAGCGTCGTCCGTAAACTGCGTTATCCATCCATGTAATAGCCGACCACGTGCAGCAGGCATGAACTCCATCCCACAAACTGACATTCGGCACCTGTACGACACAATACATACATGTTTGCTTGCTTGCATTCAACATTCTTGCGGTTGCACCGTTTATTAATGTACCAGCATTTCACATTTTCAATGGCATTTCTCGCGCTAGCATTAATCTGCGATCTTGCAACTTTAATCATTTAAATATGTTACCTAGACAAACGTATTCCAGAAATTTCATGATCCTACATCAAGCATTTCTCGGTGTTGGGATTTTTTTCCGTCACTGTATATGCTTTTAGCTACATGGTATGTGCCTTTACCAACAACAGCATGATAACGCTGGTGATTTTCTTTTTCAACAGATGATCGGACGAAGTTTTTCCACACTAAAACAATTCCAATGACGGTGATAATGACTCCAAAAGTGATGATAGCGTATTTGGCTTCCTTGCCTACGAGACGCATGTTACCATATCAGTTCTGCAGCCTAAATCATTATTTTAAGCGAAAATATTCCTTCTGTTTTCAGTCTACTTCTCTTATACAGGATGCAGTACAGGTTTTCAGCCGAAACTACGAACGAGAAAAACAGAGCGAACTGACCGAAACTACATCAAGGACTAACCTTACAACTGGTCAGATGTTTCCGGATCTGGTGTGTCAGTTACTCGAGTACTTACATAAATCAGAGGTATTCGCAGTAGTATCTGACCGACTATAGAAATCGAATTGTGGGATTAAATGAGGATAGCTTGAAAATCGTGTGTTTCCAGTTTTGGAGACGCGATGAAAGTTGTTAATCCACGCTAAAAACGGCTTTCGGATAGATGAAGAAGTCAGCATACAGTCTATTCGAGCCCAGCCACAAGGGACGTATTTCCGGTTTACAGTCATCTTTTTTGTGAAACGCAGAGCACGTCTGGCTCTGCTGGTGGGACTAAATGTCTGCGCAGGCCTGTGCAGAGTAGCAGCTATTTTTATTCTCAGGCTTCCTTGCTGTGCCATTTGTGGAGGGAACAGGCTCTTTGGAATGCTGACAAGAAACGTCGTTAACCTGTAGGTGCTCACAGAGGACTTTTGCGTCACCAAGTCCGAAAGTAGTGGCAGGGCGTTAAGAAACAATGTCTATCACATACAGAAAACGAACAGAATGTACGCTTGCATTCCTCCCATCGACTTGGATGATACTGACAGGATGTGCAGGGCACCACAAGAAATTCAAAATATGTAAACAGAAGACGCAACTGTCAACTGTTTTCGAGGAAATCGAATTTGAAACTTTTAGGCGCCCTTATATAAGGTCGTTAGTGTTCAATCAGTCAACATCCGAGCGAATGAGCGCTTAGTGTCATAAGCGGGAGTCCTCTGGATCGAATCCTGTGAGGAATCTACTCCACTATTCGGTGACACTGTTCGATTTTCTTTTTACGCCTCAAAATTTTGTGACGACTGAGAATCGCTTATTAACGAAAAGCAAGTTTGTTTTGCAACAGACACATGAGAAAACCGTGTACACGGGAAAATTCGGCGTTCACTGTATGTGCCATATGTCGCAGTAATTATAGTTTTCCGTGTATCTGTGATCAGCATCATCCTGATTCGTTCAGTGCTAATAGGGCATGTATTATACTTGTCACAAATGTAGCTACAGTAACACAAATGAAATAACTATACTGACTGGGCTGAAAGTTCGCGTGGATCCTTTTTGTATCTCTAATCTTCTTAAGAAGAAAATTTTTTCTCCTTTTTTCAGGATAAGAAGTAGGAAAATAATACATGAATCATTAAACACTGATAATTTGGACAGCCATAATAAATCTGTTGTTAGAATTACGTGGGAATAAAAAAAAGTTACCGGCGGCGAGATGAGATCCAGAGAGCTTACGCTTATGAAACTGAACGCACATTCGGTGAGCTGCTGGTTCCTTAAAGACTAGTTTCCTTAAAAGTATATATGTTGTGGTCTTCAGTCCAGAGACTGGTCTGATGCAGCTCTCCACGCTACTCTACCCTGTGCAAGCTTCTTCATCTCCCAGTACCGAATGCAACCTACATCCTTCTGAATCTGCTTAGTGTATTCATCTCTTGGCTGTGCTATACGATTTTTACCCTCCACGCTGCCCTCCAATACTACACTGGTGATCTCTTGATGTCTCAGAACATGTCCTTCCAACCGAACCCTTCTTCTAGTCAAGTTGTGCCACAAATTTCTCTTCTCCCCAATTTTGTTCAATACCTCCTCATTAGGCACGTGATCTACCCATATACTCTTCAGCATTCTTCTGTAGCACCACATTTCGAAAGCTTCTATTCTCTTCTTGTCCGAACTATTTATCGTCCATGTTTCACTTCCATACATGGCTACACACCTTACAAATACTTTCAGAAACGACTTCCTGACACTTAAATCTATACTCGACGTTAAGAAATTTCTCTTCTTCAGAAACGCTTTCCTTGCCATTGCCAGTCGACATATTATGTCCTCTCTACTTCGACCACCATCAGTTATTTTGCTCCCCAAATAGCAAAACTCATTTACTACTTTAAGTGTCTCATTTCCTAATCTAATTCCCTCAGCATCACCAGACTTAATTCGACTACATTCCATTATCCTCGATTTGCTTTTGTTGATGTTCATCTTATATCCTCTTTCAAGACACTGTCCCTTCCGTTCAACTACTCTTCCAGGTCCTTTGCTGTCTCTGACAGAATTACAATGTCATCGGCGAACCTCAAAGTTTTTATTTCTTCTCCATGGATTTTAATATCAACCCCGAATTTTTCTTTTGTTTCCCTTACTGCTTGCTCAATATACAGATTGAATAGCAACGGGGAGAGGCTACAACCCGGTCTCACTCCATTCCCAACCACTGCTTCCCTTTCATGCCCCTTGACTCTTATAACTGCCCTCTGGTTTCTGTACAAATTGTAAATAGCCTTTCTCTCCTTGTATTTTACCACTACCACCTTCAGAATTTGAAAGAGAGTATTCCAATAAACGCCGGCCGAAGTGGCCGCGCGGTTCTGGCGCTGCAGTCTGGAACCGCGAGACCGCTACGGTCGCAGGTTCGAATCCTGCCTCGGGCATGGATGTGTGTGATGTCCTTAGGTTAGTTAGGTTTAACTAGTTCTAAGTTCTAGGGGACTAATGACCTCAGCAGTTGAGTCCCATAGTGCTCAGAGCCATTTGAACCATATTCCAATCAACATTGTCAAAAGCTTTCTCTAAGTCTACAAATACTAGAAATGTGAGTATGCCTTTCCTTAATCTATCTTCTAAGATAAGTCGTAGGGTCAGTATTGGCTCAAGTGTTTCAATATTTCTACGGAATTCAAACTGATGTTCCCCGAGGTCGGCTTCTACCAGTTTTTACATTCGTCTGTAAAGAATTCGCGTTAGTATTTTGCAGCTCTTACTTATTAAACTGATAGTTCGGTAATTTTCACATCTGTCAACACCTGCTTTCATTGGGATTGGAATTATGATATTCTTCTTGAAGTCTGAGGGTATTTCGCCTGTCTCATACATCTTGCTCACCAGATGGTAGAGTTTTGTCAGGGCTGGCTGTCCCACGGCTATCAGTAGTTCTAATGGAATGTTGCCTACTACCGGGGCCTTGTTTCGACTTAGGTCTTCCACTGCTCTGTCAAACTCTTCACGCAGTATCATATCTCCCATTTCATCATCATCTGCATCTTCTTCCATTTCCATAACACTGTACTCAAGTACATCGCCCTTGTATACACCCTCGATATACTCCTTCCACCTTTCTGCTTTCCCCTCTTTGCTTAGAACTGGGTTTCCATCTGAGCTCTTGATATTCATACAAGTGGTTCTCTTTTTTTCCAAAGGTCTCTTTAATTTTCCTGTAGACAGTATCTATCTTACCCCTAGTAAGATATACCTCTACATCCTTACATTTGTTCTCTAGCCATCCCAGCTTAGCCATTTTGCACTTCCTGTCGATCTCATTTCTGAGTCGTTTGTATTCCTTTTTGCCTGCTTCATTTACTGTATTTTTATATTTTCTCCTTTCATCAGTTAAATTCAATATCTCTTCTGTTACCCAAGGATTTCTACTAGCCCTCGTCTTTTTACCTACTTGATCCTCTGCTGCCTTCACTATTTCATCCCTCAAAGCTACTCATTCTTATTCTACTATATTTCTTTCCCCCATTCCTGTTAACCGTTCCCTAATGCTCTCCATGAAACTTTCTACAACCTCTGGTTGTGTCAGTTTATCCATGTCCCATCTCCTTAAATTCCCACCTTTTTGCAGTTTATTCCGTTTTAATCTACAGTACATAACCTATATACTGTAGTCCGAGTCAACATCTGCCCCTGGAAATGTCTTACAATTTAAGACCTGGTTCCTAAATCTCTGCCTAACCATTATATAATCTGTCCGAAACCTTCCAGTATCTTCTGGCCTCTCGCATGTATGCAACCTTTTTTCATTATTCTTGAACCAAGCGTTAGCTATGATTAAGGTATGCTGTGTGCAGAATTCTACCAAGCGGCTTCCTCTTTCATTTCTTACCCCCCTTCCATATTCACCTACTACGTTTAATTCTCTTCCTTTTCCTACTATCGAAAGCAGTCACCCATGACAATTAAACTTTCGTCCCCCTTCACTATTTGAATAATTTCTTTTATCTCATCATACATTTCATCAATCTCTTGGTCAGCTGCAGAGCTAGTTGGCATATAAACTTGTACTACTGTGGTAGGCGTGGGCTTCGTGTCTATCTTGGCCACAATAATGCGTTCACTATGCTGTTTGTAGTAGCTTACCCGCACTCCTATTTTTTTATTCATTATTAAACCTACTCCAGCATTACTCCTATTTGATTTTATATTTATAACCCTGTATCCACCTGACCAGAAGTCTTGTTCCTCCTGCCACCGAACATCACTAATGCCCACTATATCTTACTTTAACCTATGTATTTACCTTTTTAAATTTTCTAACCTACCTGCCCGATTAAGGGCTCTGACATTCTACGCTCCGATGCGTAGAACGTCAGTTTTCTTTCTCGTTATAACGAGGTCCTCCTGAGTAGTCTCCGCCCGGAGATCCAAAAATGGTTCAAATGGCTCTGAGCACTATTGGACTTAACATCTGAGGGCATCAGTCCCCTAGAACTTAGAACTACCTAAACCTAACTAACCTAAGGACATCACACACATCCATGCGGAGGCAGGATTCGAACCTGCGACCGTAGCAGTAGTACGGTTCCGGGCTCAAGCGCCTAGAACCGCTCGGCCACCACTACGGGCCCGGAGATCGAAATGGGGGACTCTTTTACCTCCGGAATATTTTACTCAAGAGGATTTCATCACCGTTTAGCCATACTGTAAAGCTGCATGCCCCAGGGAAAAATTACGGCTGTTGTTTCCCCTTGCTTTCACCCGTTCGCAGTACCAGCACAGCAAGGCCGTTTTGGTTAGTGTTAGAAGGCCAGATCAATCATCCAGACTGCTGCCCCTCTTCAGGAACCACACGTTTGTCAGTCCTCTCAACAGATACCCCTCCGTTGTGGTAGCACCTTCGGTGCGGCTATCTGTATCGCTGAGAGGCACGCAAGCCTCCCCACCAATGGCAAGGTCCATGGTTCATTGGGGAGGGGGGGGGGGGTTGCAGTATATAAGCGCGCCTAAAATTTTCAAACTCGATTTTCCCGTCCTGTTAACATACGTCGAAGTCCTTACACACCCTGCCAATATGAATCAATTCGGTGAAGTGAGTTCCGTACGGTCTCCTTGTTAGCGACACTCGTGGTGTGTGGGAGGCGGGGCAGCGCGGGTGCGAGTGATGCTGCCGCTCGTCGAACTTAAAGGCTTTAGGGGTGCGGCCGGGGCGCGGGCCGCCAGTTGTGCGGAGACCTTGGCGCCGCGGCTCGCAGGATGAATGCGGCCAGTTCCGTACGATCGATGAAAGCCACCTTACTTCGGTACACACCCACGACAAAGCATACGAACAGAATGCGCCCTCGTTAGGTGCTACAAACAAGTTTTTGGTAAGCAATACCAGAGGTTATGTGAAAACGAGAAACTCTTTCATTTCACATATCCAACCTAACTATATCAGCACGTTTACATTTCTGTGTTGCATGCACAAGTGAGAGTTTTGAATTTGGCTTCAACTGGGACGTTTGTCACGAGGCACGCTGGGCGACCCGACGATCGTAGCATACATGTTCGCACATACAGTAGACGATGAATAGTTTTGAGTGGTCGTAACAACCTTAACATGGCAAAGACGTTTTAATATGTCGACCACAATTCAGTATACTACAGTAGGCATTCTCCTAGATGTGATAGCGCTTGATTCTACGATGAAACTAACGACGTTTCGGCTACTGTTGCACGCAGCCAAAAAACGTCGGCAGTTTTATTGTGGCACGACGCGCTCACAAACCCAGAAGAATCTTACTAAAACAAAATGCGATAGCTACCATAAAAACATCGTTCAGAGAAACGTAGGAAGAGACAAGCAAAGAAAGCACTAGATAAAATTTGTAGTTCTGGCTAAACGTGTAATCTTTCTTAAGACAAAATATATGAGCTGGCGGTTTGAAATGGTTCAAATGGCTCTGAGCACTATGAGGTCATCAGTCCCCTAGAACGTAGAACTACTTAAACCTAACTAACCTAAGGACAGCACACACGTCCATGCCCGAGGCACGATTCGAACCTGCGACCGTAGTGGTCGCGCGGTTCCAGACTGTAGCTCCTAGAACCGCTCGGTCGCTCTGGCCGGCGCTGGTGGTTTACCATGAGAACACTGAAAGCCGTGCTATTCCAGCGCAGGCCCACATCACGCCCTTCATTAGACTATATGGATTGTATTCCACGTGTCTCTAGCGTTTACTTGCTATGCACAGCGCTCGAAGAAACAAATTAGGTAGCGTTGTTATGCATTCGTTATTTTCATAGTCGCTACATCGTTCCCACTCCCTCTACAACACGATATTTTCTTTGATACGTTCTGTCAGGGCCACGAGGTGACGTCAACAGCGACGAATGAAACGGGTGTGCGAAGGTCAAGGGATGTGGATTGAGACTGGTAGTGGTGACTGCAATCGATTGGCAGACCAATAGTAAGACATCGGTGGCGGCGACCGCAGAGTGGAGTCCATTGGCCCCACGATGGGGTAGTAAGTCTCAGTAGCTCAGCGAGCCGCCGTCAGCACTACCGCCTGGATGACGGCGTGCAGAGGCTGATGTCAGCATGACGGCAGCAGGGCCCTCACGAAATGCATCGACAACGCTCGGCTGCGTCCGGGAACAGGCGGGAAATTAGAATATCAACGAAAAGTTACCCAATGCAGTCCTTAACTTTATCGTATGTTATGGAGAAATTGAGGTTATTTAAAAACGCAACTACGAAGGGTTAAAGTGGCCCCAAATAGTAACTCGTTCCCCACTGGAGACAGTCGCTGCGGCTCGTAAGACATGTAGTGTCACTTGATGTTACGTACGCCTTAGGGCTTGGTCCCAGACCGCAGCAATTGACGGGGTCCGTACACTGCTTCCTATGAAAGGCAGCCACGTCCTGGCTGCTTGCCCGCCTTTGGCCGTGGAAAACAGGTTGATTTTTTCCACTGTGTGCAAACTCTAGGGATTGATCGATGAGAGGATACGGAACAAAAAATGTGTAATGAACTTACGACCGGAAATGTGTGGTTTCCACGCTAGAGACCATTTATTCAATCATACATTGTTACAGAAACTGTGGTCTAATATGCGCTGTACCATGAAGTCAGAGTTACAGTACGCATGTTTACCTCCTACAGGCTGATACTGTTCCTCATACGTCATGCCCTAGCGCCCTCTCCCGCCATAATAATTGGTAAAGCTGAGTCCGATTCACTTCTCTTTCTGACTTACTTTGTAGTGAATGTGATACAGCGTTGTACACAATGGTTCCGTATTCAAATAGAAAGCTTTACGACGTAGTGTTTACTTACGGAAAGGCATTGGGCGGTGGGCAGCAAGGTTGCATCCCCACAGACAACAATCACAGCATTCACTGTTTGCAACAGTGTTTCGCCGTTTGTCTGAGACAGGGTCGTTTCAGGAAGCAGGAGATCATAAAGGTCACACCCGAAATGTTCGGACACCAGGCTTGGAGGAAAACGTGATTAACACTGTGGAACGCTACCACTCTGTAAGTACCAAGCAGTTGGCCTGCCAGTACAGGGTAAGCCAGAGGACCGTGTGAAACATTCTCCATGACAATTTTACTATTCTTATCTCTTACAGCGTGTGCAGGGCTTACTAGCGACAGCCTTTCCACATCGAGAGCAGTTTTGTCACTGGTTTCTTCACCAGGCAACCACGATTCCGGGATCTGTGTCATCCACCCTATTCGTAGATGAGGCCACCTTTACGCGTAGTGGTATCTTCATGTTTCATAACAGTCATCTGTGGGATGGTATGCACAACCCCTGTAGAATGGTGACAGCAAATCATCAGTATTGGTGCAGCCGGAATGTGTGGCCGGTATAATTGGTGACCGTATTTTGGGACCGGTCCTCCTTCCACGTCGTTTAACACTCCGGAACTATCGGCGTTTCTTGTGGGTGACTTTGCCTCCCCTACTGCGAGAAGTGCCACTGATGCTTCGAGGGTTATGTGGCTGCTACATGATGGTGGACCAGTCCACTTCGCCGTTAACGTCCGGACGCATCTCAATCGTGTCTTCCCTGGTCGACGCATCGGACGAGGAGGTCCAGTTGCATGCTCTGCTCGTTCACCGGATGTCAACCAGTGCGATTTGTGGTTATGAGGCCATCTCAAAAGTATCGTGTATACAGAGCGCATTCCAGATGTGGAGACACTGGAGCAGCGTATTCGTGCTGCCTTTGGCACTGTTCGGACGCAGGCTGGCCAGTGTGAACGTGTGAGACAGAACATGCTATGTCAAGTATACGAATGCGTTGAGGCACATGGATACGATTTTCACCATATACTGTAACTCTATCTGCATGGTGCAGCGTGTATTAGACCGTAGTCTCTGCAACAATGTATGATTGAATAAAAGGTCTCCGGCATGGAAACCATGCGTTTCTGGACGTAAGTTCATTAGACCTTTTTTGTTCCGTATCCTCTCATCGATCAATCCCTAGAGTTAGTACATTGTGGAAAAAGTCATCCTGTATAGCACAGGGAAGGATGGTATTTAAACTACAGCCCTCAGAATGACTGACGTCGAAGGTGTGTGCTTGCCGTGGGCGGTGGTCAGCGACGATGGTCGACAAGGCCGGGCGTGCGGCGACACGGTAGCCAAGCAGCTACCAGTCTGCGCTCGAACACACATCCCACTAGGGAGGAGGACGCTCTCAGGAGGTAGTCGCGGATCTCTGTAGTTTCTGGAGCCTAAGTACAGGGTACGTGACTGGCTCCATCACTATGTACTGCTAAAGGCTGGTGCTGACGTCATAGCTCGGTATCACGGACACACCAGGCTACTGTCTGAGAACATCTGAGCACCCCCAGAGAGAAGGTCTGATTCCAATACTATTTATATGAAACAGGCCGCTTTCCTCTAGCAACTGCTTTCCTACGTTGATCAGTGTAATCATGTATAAATCAGTAAAATAAAGAGCTCTTTTCCTCAGAGAATTCATTTAAGCACTCATTTAACAGCAAATATTTCCTCTCAATTGTTTCTCATGCTTAGAATTCCGGCTTTACTCATTTAATTCTTATTTAACTAATCGTTATTCGCTACGCGTAATCCAGTCCATTGTTGTTGAACAACTGGGAGTTTACGGGTGTGGGCGTTTTCCCACTTCAGGCAAGTGCAGGCTACAAATCGAAAATCAGAACCACAAAAGCACCAGATACCGAGACACTCAAGGTCTTAATGCTACTACGCTGCATATCGCTATACTGCCGTACATGTTGACACAATATCTCAGTGGTAATACGTCCGTTTTGCGAGTCTATAAACTCAGCCAATGGATGTAAAGGGTCTGGTTTTAGGATGTCCTTTAGATAGGTCAAGTTCTGGTTGGCATCATGTCTAATGGCCTTCGTGATCAATACGACGAAGGCTCTGTCAGATTTATTATAGTTGTTCCAGTTATGGTAGCTGGGAGACGTAACGTCGTATCCTCTATACGAGCAGTTCATAACACTGGGAAATATTCCACTACCTTGTAATTTCAACCTCACTATTTCCTTGAGCCTTCCCTGTTCTTAACAGTTCACTGTTTCTAACTCCAGAGTAAACACAGAGTCAACCCAGTGCATGTCCAACCCATCAGAGTATGGGAATGGCGTCAGAACATTCCTCTACTATCCTGCCGCTCCACCATAGGGGTGCACAGTATCATCAGAATTACCGTACTCATTCTGGACTTTCTCAGAGGCACGACCACCTTGGGGAAAGGAATTGTCCCTCCCGATCTCGCAAAGCGAGGCTTACATGACTCATGACATCAACATCGAATTACAGCAGTACAATCCCGTTCACCTAGAAAATAATCACATCACAAAAACTTAACAAAACGAAATATAACGCCACTGCAGTAAAATATGTAAACTGTGTGTAAGAACATCGGTTTATTTGCGATTTGTGTCAAGGACGTTAACATTGGTAGTAGTTCCTGTAATTTACGTCATTCTACGACATAGAAGCTTCGAGCTTTTTCAGCGATGCTGTATTCTTCCAGGGAAAAGGATCAGTTCTGACGATGACATGTAGACATGACGGAAGACGCTTGATGCGCCACCATCCCACATTCATAGCATTGCGAATGGCAACATTGTTTCCGAATGTAGCGCATATGTCCACGCCTGCAACACCACACTTATGAGGAGAAAACACTCCGTTTATCCTTCACCCTAGTTGCCATGTCTACTTCCTTTAGTTGCGTAGTAAATCTAACTGCAGCAGCCTAATCCTTTGGATTCGCTATTCGTATTCTTCTAAACATATTGAGTAGAAGTCCTCTCAAAAACACATCTAGCTTTCTTTGATGTGTCTCTTGCAGAATAATTTTATCCGCCTCCTCATTCTGGTATTCACTCATATGTTGATTTTACCCGACCTGAGAATGCTTCCACTGACTGGTTTCGTTCCTAGAACATCCATCCCATTAAGTATTCTCTGAAGAATCCAGCTCCATTCTGCTTGCGGTAACGCTGATAGGTTTCTTTCTAAAGTTGTTCAAGCATGTGCGCCTTATTTCATCCCTCACGATACATGAGTAACCATAACTTGGTCATGTGAAATCGTAGTGCGTCCAACCTGTTATCCTAAATAGCAGCAGTTTCCAAATGTTCAATAAAGGCTGATAAATCGTTAGGTGGTTTACCCGAAAAAGTAACCGCGAGACTAGCCGCAATGGGATATACAGAACGAACAAGTACACTGGATGAAGCTTTTACCTCTACTGTCCCAGCTAATTCATCCTTTCTATCGTCATTATCTGCCGTCAAAATTCCTACATCTTTTCTGATGCGGGATTTTTCTTCGATAGTTTGGCCGTCAGCTTCATCAAAGTTTCAGTTTCTTCTGGGTGGTCATTGATCGTGTTTCTGTCATTTGTGCAACCTCTGTTAAAAAGAAAATGTACGTAAAGTACTCCAGACAACAATGAAGCAAGGACAGCTATCACGAACATTCGGACAGAAGTACAAGAAAAATAACATTAACTCGTACGACGAATCATAGCCTATCGAGAGTGAGCCCTGATGTTTCTCGTGCACATAACGTCGGCAAGTCCCATACATTGCTTGTACTACGTGTATACACGGCAGTTCGTGGGCCTCCAAATTACATTATTGACACCTCACTGGCAGCAAATCGCACTCTCTACAGCTCCCTCTAAAATGCGACAAGTCCGCAAGTCCCCCTGGTTTCTCAAATCGTACCCACAAGCTCCTGTGTACCTCAGTCCTATCCACTATGGCCGTAAACGAGGACGACACAAAAGAGCCACCAAAAGTCTAAAGCCCACTCACCAAACTCGTACCACCGAAACTGCAAGCCAGAGCTGGTGACGTAGGTATGCCAGAGCGTCCTCTCAAGGAATGGCAGCAACCAACATTGCAGTAGACATTTGTGACATTAGATTTTTGGGCCAGGAGGTGACACCAACAGTAACAGAGGAAAACACTGTACAGAGGTCAGGATTAGACGTGGGTGGACAATGGTGGTGGTGTCTGGAATCTAGTGGCGGACTGCTAGTAAGACATCCCCGAATGAATTAAACTTTTTATTCGTGATAGGTATAGAGGTCGGCGAGCCGCCGTCATCAGGGCCGGCTGGGCAGCGGCGTTCATAGGCAGCGTCACTCGTGAAAGTGAGCAGGATGGCAGCGGGGTCCACGGGAAATACAGGCCCCCGCAACGAACTTTGGTGGTCAGCGACAAGGTGGGCCAGAAGAACAGGAGTGCGGTGGAAGATGCTAGGTAGCCAGCATACAGTCTGGTGCTCAGGCAGATGCTTACAGCTTCTGGAGCCTAAGTCTGGGGAAGGTCACTCGCTGCGTCTCTCTTTACTGCGAATGATCTTCAAATGGCTCTGAGCACTATGGGACTTAACATCTGAGGTCATCAGTCCCCTAGAACTTAGAATTACTTAAACCTAACTAACCTAAGGACATCACACACATCCATGCCCGAGGCAGGATTCGAACCTGCGACCGTAGCGGTAGCGCGGTTCCAGACTGAAGCACCTAGAACCGCTCGGCCACACCGGCCGGTGAACGATCTTCGTCTCGAAGTACAGGCTGGCGCCGATTGCGTAACTCGGTGTCGCATACACAGCTGGATAACGTCTGAAAACATCTGAGCACAGTGAGAGGGAGGGTCCGAGTCAAGTACTATTTATATGAACCAGACCGTTTTCCAGTAGCTAGTGTTTTCCTCGAGGCAGCACTATAGCCCAGAAACAGAAAAAGGTTAGGGTGCTCGCTCGCCACTGCGAAGCAATAGTGACTACACTTGGCCTGCTTTTCTCGTCTGGTCACATTTTCTATATGTCCTGTTGTAGCTGAAAAGTGGCTGAACTTCGCTCTTCGGAAGCGGTGGTGGGCGTATTTTGCAGCGTCGGAGTTCTGCATAAGTACCCTTACGCTCTGAATATGTCTGCTTACTTCGCAGTGCGTGGTCACCATAATGACGACATCTCTCTCCCTACGACGTCGTTTTACTACTTGGATGCTAGGCAGTTCAATGCAGCAGACGAGGTCAAAGGAGCAACAGTACCATCAGTGTTCCGTGCATAGAATTATGATTTACCCACTTCTTGTGTTTACAGGTGTTCATTTTTTGTTTTCTGTTAATACAGTTTATAAGATGTGAATACATCAATTAGCATGGAAGTGCGACTAAATGGATGATCAAACAGTGAGAGATCTCCGTTATTAATTAAACAAGCAAGTGTACTGAGTGAATGCTTGAGAGAGAGAGAGAGAGAGAGAGAGAGAGAGAGAGAGAGAGAGAGAGAGAGTGAACGAGCTCGAATATTCAATATTCATAAAGTAAACAGAAATTTATAAAGGCATTTCACCGTGCTATGCAACGAATAATTGATGAAACTGAAAGCAGGTACGAGAAAGGTAGTATTATATGGAAACAGAACAATCAGAATGGTACTGAATATGAAAACTCGTACTAAAACAGGGAAAAATTGTTACGTAACATCGGATCAATCGAGGACGCTCGTTTATCTTCTAAAATTCCTTCAGTAGGCAGGGAATTTCGACCATAAAACTGCGGGATACCGCGAGTATCTGAAGTGAACGGTAGGAAACGCATCGCGGATGCCAATATAGCGGTTGTAACAGACGCCTGTCACGTAACACAAAAAGCCCCGGCAGAGCACCGGCCCACGTAAACAAGCGCCTTCACGGCTCGTTGACAGCGAGGTCATTACAGGGACATTCAGTTTTCATCGATTTCGAGTGCGCTGCGGAAAGGAAGCCGTCGCTTTCAGCCGCTCCAGCAGTGAACAATGTGGCATCACGAAATCCCTTCTTACGCTTAGCCTGAGCGTGCGGCGCGCTTTCGCGAACTGAATGTGCCTAGTGCTAGACGGCGACCGAAATCAGGGACAAGCACATCACGTGTTACAAATGACGTTTCTCTTCAAAGAGCCGCTGATAGAATCCACTCCTCGATTTATTTATGGTTTCTAGGTACACGAGTAATCTGTGGCCTCTATATCGTTACAGTGTACTGCGACAGGCACCAGAGGTGCAGAAGGGGAATCGCGATTCATTATTCAGAAATGAATCTGGTGACACTGTTAGGTTGCAGACATCAGAACATCGCCATTTAAGTGATTGGCATACTACAGTTATTGTTGTACCCCCTTCTATTCCATTCAGTCCGTAACCGCGCGACTGCTACGAGCGCAGGTTCGAATTCTGCCTCGGGCACGGATGTGTGTGATGTCCTTAGGTTGGTTAGGTTTAAGTAGTTCTAAGTTCTAGGGGATTGATGACCTCAGATGTTAAGTCCCATAGTGCTCAGAGCCATTTGAACCATTTCCATTTAGAGAAATATCCGCACATATTTATATCATTCATAGGTGACGGATAAGATATAGGCGAGGAGGGAAATAGTTATAATATTCTCCTTGTTTGTATTCACGGTGTTTTCAATCAGTAACTTCCTCTGGCTGCACTCTTACAAGCACACTGAGCTCCAACCAGATCTGCAACAGAACGTTGCTTTGAGTACTATAATCACTGTAGGGAACAACGTGCTCTTGCAAATTTCAGATATAAAGAAGGAAGACTGGAGTTTAAGCCTTCACATACGGAGGTACTAATGCAAACATAGTATGTAGTTGATAGCATCAGATCTCGTCATATAACGTGAATGGTGAAAGTAAGGGTAAAATATTTTAAATACGGCGGCCGGGGTGGCCGAGCGGTTCTAGGCGCTACAGTTTGGAACAGTGCGACCACTACGGTCGCAGGTTCGAATCCTGCCTCGGGCATGGATGTGTGATGTCCTTAGGTTAGTTAGGTTTAAGTAGTTCTGAGTTCTAGGGGACTGATGACTTCAGAAGTTAAGTCCCATAGGGCTCGGAGCCATTTGAATTTATTTTAAATTCGAGTATATTCCTAGGCGTGATAAAGTTGATGGCCTAATAACTACAGTAGAACTAATGAGAAAATAATTATTAATATTAAAATACACTAAACTTGATGTTAGTAATATGAGCTGTCCAGGTGCCCTTCCTGACGCCATAACACCAACGAGAATGCATCTGAGAAATATATACTATGGTAATAATAAACTATACCCTAATAACAGCGTTTCCTCCAAATATTAGGTACTGCAGCATCAGATACCGTCGTCTAGACGCAAATATGCAGATACAGACTAATTTTGGACCAAGTTTTTAATGGAAGGTTACATCATTCCGCAAGGTGGCTTTTAGCAGACGAGATACAAAAACTGATTACTGACCAATGAGCAATGTGATTAGTGTTACTAGCGATATAGTGCATGTAGTGGCCATGTCGTATGGGACATGTAGCCGTTGTGTTGTTAAACCTTTCATTTAGTCCGCTGAGTGGCAGTAAATTAAAGGATAGTCAAGATACTAATGTAATCACTGTGAAATCGTTGAGCGCTGACATGTGGAGCACACACTCGGCGAATATCTGCAGGTATCGGGGTATCCTGGGAACCTCTGATAGGCAAAGGTCACTAGAGCCAAATATTTTTCTCGACAGCAGGAACCCCATAAGATGCTCGCAGAGTCGCTTTCACCAGTGCGCCACCCTGCAGGGTACTTACCCACCACTTATCGGAGAGCTGTCTGAAGCAGGGACGTATGGAGAGTGTTTATGTGGGACCTCCCGTACGTCTGATACTGATCGTCGTGGTTTTTAATATTCCATTACGCCCCCCCCCCTCCCCCCGCCCCCCCCCCCAATTGGAAAACTTTCCTCGCATTCTTCCCCATCGGTTCCGAGTTGTGTGTGAGAGGATCGGCGAATAGTCAGTCTACGTGTAAATACAACATAAGCAGAATGCCGCCGAGGAGATTATGCACACCCTAGACTCGATCGCAGAGCCTGTTAAGCAACCACCGAAAATCAAGCCTGCGGGTCTTGCATGTCCATGCAGCTAAGAGTCATCGCTATTATCAGTGCAAGGGAAATGTTTTTAATTTAGTCCCTCATTAGCATGTAATTGCGTACACCCATATAAATGCAATGATGAAACAAAATATGATGACCTCTGCCCATCGCGAGATTGAATGCCGCCTGACGACGTTGCGGGCACGTGACGCGGAAAGTTCAAATGGCTCTGAGCACTATGGGACTCAACTGCTGAGGTCATTAGTCCCCTAGAACTTAGAACTAGTGAAACCTAACTAACCTAAGGACATCACAAACATCCATGCCCGAGGCAGGATTCGAACCTGCGACCGTAGCGGTCTTGCGGTTCCAGACTGTAGCGCCTTTAACCGCACGGCCACTTCGGCCGGCACGCGGAAAGTGTATAACCGGAGGGGAGCCGCATAGCAGTCCGCCTACGTAGCTGTGTGGCTCCTATTTTCCTTTTTTTTTTTAGTGGTTAGCGTGACTGAATACCCTACGAGAGGCCAGTTTTCCGCACCCGATTGGGTCAGAGGTTTTCTCCGCTCGGGGACTGGGTGTTGTGTTGTCTTCATTAACATTTCATCATTATCGTCATTCAAATCGCCGAAGGGGCGTCAGATAAACAAACTTGCACCTGGGAGACGAACTGCCCGAAGGTGGACTCCCGACCAAACATGGCATACGCATACTTTTTAGAAACGAAAAGGGAATCATTCTTGCGTGGATACGGGCCGCAAATGGGGAAATCAGCATACGTAAGCGGGTTTGATAAGGAAATGGCGATGCTTGTTGGATTTCGCGTGCTACTGTCTTCAGCATTTATGTAAAGTGGTTGAAGGACGGTGAAACCCCGATCAGACGACAAGGTGTTGGACGAACACGCCTCATTCGCAAAGTGGATGTCGGAGGCTTTCCCGCTCTGTAAAGCGCGATACGTGGTGATCTGTGACAGATCTGACAACCGAGTACAGTAATGGTGCAGGTACAGCAATTTCGGAGCACACTGTTCAGCGCACAATGCTGAACATGCAACTCTGCATCAGACGACCCCTATTTGTTCCAAAGCAGATCGAATGATGTCGTCAGTGATGATTGTGGTATTCACGGGATTATCGAGACTGGACCGTGGATCAATGGAAACATGTCGCCTGCTCGGATGAATTACGTTTCGTGTTACACAATGTCAATGGTAATGCGAAGGTACGCTGTAAATCCGACGAACGGTTTCCCGAATCGCAGTCCGTGGCACGGACGCAGGTCGGTGGGGCCACTACTGTGCTATTAGGGACAATCGTTTAGGCTCCACTGGGCCGGTTTTAGTAATCGATGACACCATGACAGCTGTGGATTCCACGAACAATCCGAAGGTCGCCAACACACTTCTAAGCAGGATGTCATATTTTTGATCATCAGTCTAAGAGTACAACTGAACAACTGGCAGTTGTTATTACGTGGGCCGTTCAATAAGTAAAGCAACACATATTCCAGTAAACCACATCATTTCCCACTCTTTTGGCTACAAAGCCCTATTTTTCAACATAATCTCCATTCAATGCGACGGCCTGTATGCTCTCATGGTACCACTGTACTGGTCGACACCGGAGCCAGTGTCTCGCTGCATCAGTAACGTCCCCATCATCACGCACCTGCGAAGTGCATCCTTCATTGAGCCAAAAAGATGGAAGCCGAAATGTACGAGATCGGGACCTTAGGATGGATGAGGAAAACAGTGTAATAAAGTTTTTTGAGTGCCAACGCGGTTCGCAGACTTGTGTGAGGCCTTGGAGAAGAATAAGTTCGTTTACATTTTTTTTGGCGACGAACTCGCTGAAGTCTTTTCTTCAATTTCCCGGCAGGCGGGAGAAGGCATGGGTTCGCACGACCGTGTGATGACGACAGACGCCTCGACCAACGACCCACCGTGCTTTTGTTCACTGCCATACCCCCGTAGACATTCTGCAAGCGCCTATGAATATCGGCGATGCTGTGATTTCCCGGAAAAAGAAACTCTCTTAGCTGTCTGCTTGGAACGAACTCCTTTAAAGGCGCCATTTTGAAGGCTGCGCATAGCGCCACCACCAACCAGAACTTCATCAAACCATAGGGACTCAAGCGGAAATATTCCATGATGTCCCACAACAAAGTCCGCATGTTTCAACTGAAACTGGCCGAGAAAGAAAAAGTGTGGCAATACTTAATGAACGCACCTCGTATTACTACTATTATTCCTAGTGAGACCTCTTCCAACTGATGAGCTCGTGGCTACAAAAAGTCACCATATATCATTGCATCAGTTGGTAGGGGACGCAGCCCCTTCGTTTAATCTATGAGAGGACGAGGCATGCGATTCCAGCGAAATCTAACGAAAGACAAAGTTAGAAAGGTCATTAAACTGGCAGAAAAGGGCATCACAAAATCCGGGTTTCACTGGTTTACGAATGTTGCAGAAAATGGGACGGAAACAGTTGTATCTTATGATAGGACCCAAAAAAGGGATGCTCCTACTTCTGATTACCGTCTTTGGCTTCAAAGACCAAATGCTGATTCGTTCGTTACTTTCATCTAGCCAAGCGACACTGCAGCTGCAGTTGTTTGAGTGCTGTCTTCCTCGCTCTACAGCGGCTAGAGATAAGCAAGTGTGTGACTTTAAACATTGTCGAAACGATTGCAGATGTTACGATATGCGCCATGTTGCCGGTAACACACATCAGGAACTAAATTGTGACGACAACGGATCAAGTGAGGCCATCGTACGGATAGGTGAGTTGCGACTGTAACGTACGATGGCGTTATTATCGGGTGTGACATGTCAGCCACGGAAACTCAGCGGGTGTGATGGCAGGAGTGGGGTGGTTGTGGAAGCGAGATAACGCGCGTCACGAAAATATCGAACGCCTGACACAATGACCCCCTTCCTGCGGCTCTTACCGCGGATAAAATTCGCGCACATTTGGCGGCGGCCTCCTTATCTGCGTGGGATGGGGAGTGCCATAAACAGAAAGAAGAAAGCGCGCAGATAGCCTTGTAATGTCGCTCACCTGGCCTATCTGCAGCGCGCCAGACCACGCCCACCCCTCGCAGCTTCGCTCTTCACGACCTCTGCAGTATCGACAACGCCACCTCCTTCGGATAACGCCTCTCCTTGCTCGTGGGCTGTACAGCTCTGCTGACAGAGCACTGCTGCCTGTGACGTTGACGTCACTCGTCAAGATTCACCACGTCTCCCTCTCGGACTTGTGAAATGTTGTGGCTGTAGGTAAGGCGACTAGCCTGTTTATCAGCGCCTGGGCACGTAGCGTGCGCTGCCACTGGCCCTTCCAGTGTCGCGCATTCCTGCCGCTAGGCGTCTAATTGATAACATCTATTCACTGCTTTCGTGTTTTCGTCTCTGTATTCTTTCCACAGCTCTCCATTCAGATACCGTTTTAGTTGTTCTTCTAGTATCCTGTGTCTCAGACAGATTACTCTCAAGCTTTCCAGGGATCGATGCCTCAGTCGGTAAAAACGGAACGCCTGTAGAATTGCGTTGTTGTCCGATTGTCTGTCCGACTGTTAAGACTCCTTTTTCTCAGTAACGGGTTGACGTATCAAGATAAAATTTATGACATATTCTAAGGTCTACGGCACCTTGGCGGAGTCAAAAACTTATGCTACTACGTAAGTGCAATCTAAAGATACTGTTATTTACGTCACATATTCTGACATTTGCAAACTCACTCATCAAAAACGACAGAACAATTTCTGTTTACCTTGAATAACCAAATTTGGCAAGAAGCAAGTTTTCAAAGCAGACATAAAGGAAAAAATTGGAAAATAGTAATCTGCACCTGTATACCACATAAAAATTTTTTTTTGCCGTTTGTCTGTCTGTATGTCTGTTAAAACCCTTTTTCTCAGGAGCAAGTAGAGGTATCAAGCTGAAATTTATGAAAATCTAAGCTTCTAAGTCAATACGATCAAAATAGTCGGCCATTTAGGTCACATATTTTGATACTCGCTAACTCACTCATCAAAATCTATACAGGAACAAACTGTAATTAAGTTATATGAGTGTATTTTTGTAGATATTGTGGGCAGACGATCAAGGTCACTGGTAAGATGCGAGGTTTTTAGTTACAAACTGCATGACGTGTCTTTAACGCCATCCCCCACTGCCCTCCAGCCAGGGAACCACTGGAAATTGAGCAAGGTCATCCAAGCAAAACTTCGCCCCTCTCCTCTGCCCCTCTTCTCCCGTTGACCAATAATATTCAAGTACCCCCTCCCCATCTTTAATAACTGGGTCATTTGAGTGGGTGAGCTCACTCTGGAGCTGTGCAGTACAGGAAGAGGATCAGGCAGTGTCTTTTGTTAATAACAAATTATTGCAATCACATTAATTCGGGTCACTCGAGGTCTCTTTGTTAATGACTGTTTAGTGTTTCGTGGTTTTGGTTGTTCAAGGCATCAGCGAAAACTACTCTCATGTTTCCACAGTATTACGTATTTTTCCTCATTTTTCGTATTTTTCATGTTTTCCACAATTTTACGTATTTAATCCAACTACACGAGTTCCGTCCCACTGCTCTCGACGTCAAATCAACATCGCGTCCCATTCCGTCACAACACCATGTCAACACCATATCAACGTTGTGTCGACTTGTGTCACGTCGCGTCCCTTGGTCAACCAGAGCTCCAAGACAGAATAAAAAGCCATATCAAATAGTAGAAACTATTTCAGTATTAGAGAAGGTGAAACATTGCTAGAAGACATATAAAAAACTCCGAGTAGGAAAGTTACCAAACTTTCAGTGTCCAGCACATTGGTTAAGTTAGTCTGGAGTTTCCTTCCAACGTGGGCAGTAGTGACGCCTGTGAAACGTACTGTGCCCGTCAGGAAAAATTTAGCTACAAAATACAATTCTGGAAGCACACTAATGGTCGGCAAGATATACCAGTGCTCACAGGTAGCCAGGTACAGTAAAAAGACATGCAACACAAAATAAACTCTCGCAATATGAGTGTGCGACATCACTATAAGACTCGTAAATAGATATGGAAATATTCCGAATGAAGCACGCACACAAACACTCACACACACACGCACACACGCACATGTATATGCGTTCCTGCCTCCTGCCACCCAAATGACACTGAGCAATAATCACAGTGCAGCGAAAATAAACTATTTCTACTCACAATGTCATCGACTCACAGAGATAATGACAGCTCTGTGACTATACGATAAAACGCGAACTTACAGAGGGCTGCAGAGTTCGCACACCCACTGTCGATAAGCCGAACCTCCAAAGACGCACACGTAATTACAATTAATTTTCCACAAATAGAAATTAACTTGGGAACAACACACGCACTATGATTTCTGGAAAAAAAGCCACCATATATCTGCTAACAGTAGAACACCGACTATATCTTCTCAGCTACTGCAACCGCCTCGAGTGAACGCTGCCTCCACCACCGTAAGTCCAAAGGTAGCTCGGAGGAATACAGCTGTCGACGCAACGGTTCTTCTCGTGTAAGTGAAATGTCTACCCCTGGGGAAGAACTGCCACAACCTCAAAGTGCGGGCATTCGTTGACAACAACCGCTGGAAAACGTCCTATACAAAACTGATAAGAGCGGGGAAATCACCAACCTGTATGTGGGCGCGCATGCGAGCGAGCGGGCTTGTGTGTGTGTGTGTGTGTGTGTGTGTGTGTGTGTGTGTGTGTCGTTCGTGGTAACGGTCAAGAAAATCCTTCCCCGCGCCCACGATTGCAGCTTTCAGAACAGAGAGGCCACTCCGTAAATAAACAGGAGGTGAGAACTGCCCATGCTGAGCGGCATCAAAGAAAGGTGGTGGTCCATAAGGCAGGTAGTGCGCCGCCTGCCAAAGATACCTACAATACCTTCGCCTGCCTAACTTTCCGTAAACTCAAATCCCAACACTTTATTGTGCCTCCCTTCCCAAAGAATCCTGGCACACCACACGCCTCTGTCGACATTGTCCCATTTCTATCAACACCTCCCAGCTCTCCTTCTCCAAACACTCACTACACTTTCTTAGTGTAACTGTAATTCACCCTGCTCGCAGCCCATGAGTCACTCGCAACTCATCGTAGCCTATGAGTCATAATGCGCCGTACCACTTCCACTCCAACTCACCTTCTGAACTCATCTTCCTTCCAACCCAACTTCTTTGCGCCCGACTGAAATTCTAGCCGCCTTCCGAGACCTACGTCCGTCCACCAGTCTTGCTATAATAACCTCCTCACTCCTACAGCACACTCACTCCTCTTACCTAGATTTACCAGGATCACCACCATCGGGGTCTCCGTACAAGAGAAAGAACTTGAGTCACATCATTATATCATACCATTACTTCAGTGCTTTTCACCCCATTAAAATATATATTTTCGCTGCTGGCTATTAAGCTTGCAGTAGGTCTACCATGAAGGCGGCGTGAACAAACGTCGAACTGGAATGAAGGTTAGAGGAAGGTGTTCTACCTTGGAACACTTTTCAGATTTTCAGCTCTAGCCAGCTAGGTTGTAGGAGTTTAATATATTTTCTTATTCCATTTTTAAATTATGGCATTTACTTTTTGTGCGCTTCAATATTTTTCTGAAATTACAAAAATAACTCTGGAAAAGTAAAGTTTCTCCAAATGCGACGAAATGTTACAAGGTACAACATAGTATCTAGAGAAAATATTCTACTGAAATTTAAAAGTTTTGAAATCTAGAAAATATTGTCAGTACTGTATTAAATAGTCTATCTGCTGCATTAGTACCCTCCTACATTCCAAAAATCAGTAAGTGGAATCAAATTCAGTGGAACTGTTATCGAAGACCAGTTACCAGTAAAATACATTTCTAAATAGAAGGTACTGAAAACAAACAGAAATTTCGATTTTCGAGGCAGGTAGAATTGTTAAGGCATTAAACAAAGTCAATTCATGTGCAAAGATCACATGTTCCAAAGTAGAAACCTTTACTTTCAAGGTACATTATGGTGCCCGACAGACGAAGAATGCATTCATCGTCCATACTTTACGTAACTAATTTGAAGAAGATACAGTATTTTAGTCACCATAAAATTCTGTAACTGAAGAATTATTAAAATCTTCCAAACAGCTTCAATGTGCACAACTAAAAATATTTACAAACGCTCCACAAAACACAACCTTATGTCTCGCAAAAACAAAAACAGTAGAAAAAGCTCGAAACTGCTTATGTCAGTCTCTGTTGTGCGGTCCTTCAAATCATTCTACAGACAGTCACTAGACTGAAACGTGGACCAGTAAGCATCATGTGTTCGTAGGTACACTACACTAACCGCCACCTCCCTGTTTATTGAAATGAGTAGTAAGTGCACAAAGCTGGTGGGACTTCGGCTATCTGCATGCACTACATGATAAAACATTACACAGTGGTTTTTCATCCAGAAATAGCATTTTTCAAGAAGGGTCTTAGGACAGATGCGCATAATTACAGAGCTATATCGCAGACGCCAACCTGCTTCTACTCACATATTTTGACATTCCGGGAGAAAGAAAAATCTCCTCCATGAAAATCAAAACTGAAAACCGCTAACAGAGATGTTACCAAAATCAACTCGCTCTGTTCTTCCACAAAATCCAGCGCAGTAGGCAACGGCGACCGAGTTTATGCCGTGTTTCTTGATCTCAAGAATGCATTCGACACACTTCCGCAATGTTGTTTAGTGAACACTATACCAATATCGCAACAGATTTGTGATTGGATGCAGAACAGCCAGGCAGATAAAGCTCAACATGTCATTCTTAAAAGAACATTCGACACACTTCCGCAATGTTGTTTAGTGAACACTATACCAATATCGCAACAGATTTGTGATTGGATGCAGAACAGCCAGGCAGATAAAGCTCAACATGTCATTCTTAAAAGAACCAAACCGACCGACAAAGATAATTTCAGGAGTACTCAAAGTAAGTGTGGCAGGGTCATTACTGTTTAAAATACACTCCTGGAAATTGAAATAAGAACACCGTGAATTCATTGTCCCAGGAAGGGGAAACTTTATTGACACATTCTTGGGGTCAGATACATCACATGATCACACTGACAGAACCACAGGCACATAGACACAGGCAACAGAGCATGCACAATGTCGGCACTAGTACAGTGTATATCCACCTTTCGCAGCAATGCAGGCTGCTATTCTCCCATGGAGACGATCGTAGAGATTCTGGATGTAGTCCTGTGGAACGGCTTGCCATGCCATTTCCACCTGGCGCCTCAGTTGGACCAGCGTTCGTGCCGGACGTGCAGACCGCGTGAGACGACGCTTCATCCAGTCCCAAACATGCTCAATGGGGGACAGATCCGGAGATCTTGCTGGCCAGGGTAGTTGACTTACACCTTCTAGAGCACGTTGGGTGGCACGGGATACATGCTGACGTGCATTGTCCTGTTGGAACAGCAAGTTCCCTTGCCGGTCTAGGAATGGTAGAACGATGGGTTCGATGACGGTTTGGATGTACCGTGCACTATTCAGTGTCCCCTCGACGATCACCAGTCGTGTACGGCCAGTGTAGGAGATCGCTCCCCACACCATGATGCCGGGTGTTGGCCCTGTGTGCCTCGGTCGTATGCAGTCCTGATTGTGGCGCTCACCTGCACGGCGCCAAACACGCATACGACCATCATTGGCACCAAGGCAGAAGCGACTCTCATCGCTGAAGACGACACGTCTCCATTCGTCCCTCCATTCACGCCTGTCGCGACACCACTGGAGGCGGGCTGCACGATGTTGGGGCGTGAGCGGAAGACGGCCTAACGGTGTGCGGGACCGTAGCCCAGCTTCATGGAGACGGTTGCGAATGGTCCCAGGAGCAACAGTGTCCCTAATTTGCTGGGAAGTGGCGGTGCGGTCCCCTACGGCACTGCGTAGGATCCTACGGTCTTGGCGTGCATCCGTGCGTCGCTGCGGTCCGGTCCCAGGTCGACGGGCACGTGCACCTTCCGCCGACCACTGGCGACAACATCGATGTACTGTGGAGACCTCACGCCCCACGTGTTGAGCAATTCGGCGGTACGTCCACCCGGCCTCCCGCATGCCCACTATACGCCCTCGCTCAAAGTCCGTCAACTGCACATACGGTTCACGTCCACGCTGTCGCGGCATGCTACCAGTGTTAAAGACTGCGATGGAGCTCCGTATGCCACGGCAAACTGGCTGACACTGACGGCGGCGGTGCACAAATGCTGCGCAGCTAGCGCCATTCGACGGCCAACACCGCGGTTCCTGGTGTGTCCGCTGTGCCGTGCGGGTGATCATTGCTTGTACAGCCCTCTCGCAGTGTCCGGAGCAAGTATGGTGGGTCTGACACACCGGTGTCAATGTGTTCTTTTTTCCATTTCCAGGAGTGTATATACTTGATCTACTGCATAACGTTGGAAGCTTCATGAGGCTGTTCTCAGACGATGCAGGAAGCTAGAAATGCCGTAATATTAACAAAATGCAGGAAGACTTCAGGCGGATCATTGATTGGTCCAGGGATTGGTAATTGACCCTAAACGTAAATAAATGTAACGTATTACGCATAAATAGGCGAGGAGTCTGCTACTGTTGGATTACATTATTGGCGACAAATCATTGGAAGCAGTAACTACAGTGAAGTACCTAGAAGTCATCATCCTGAGTGACTTGAAATGAAATGACAACATAGTACAAAGAACAGGAAAAGCAAACGCCAGACTGAGATTCACTGGAAGAATTTTAACGAAATGTAACTCATCCACGATAGAAGCGGATTACAAAAGACTTATTCGACCGATTCTTGAGTACTGCTCATCAGTCTGGGAGTCTTATCAGTTGTATTAATAGAAGAGATAGATAAGGTTCATCGCAAAATGGCGCGTTTAGTCACCGGATCGTGCAGTTGGCGAGAGAGCGTTGGGAATATGCTCGATAAACGCTAGCCGCAGACGACACAACAGAGTCGTTGTGCATCAGGGTTGATTTACTGTTGACATTTCGGAAGAGATGTTCTGGTAAGAGTTGGGCTACATAAGACTTCCTCTCACACATTTCTCGCGAAATGACCACAATGACAATATCAGAGAAATCAGAACTCATACGGGGATTTACCGATAATAATTCTTGCCACACGACACTCGAGAAAGGAAAAAGGAAGGAGGGAAAGATAATGACACCCATGGTACCGTGCGTCAAGCACGATAAACTGACTTGGGATGTATACATGTAGATGCGAATGTTGCTCGGTTGTGACAAGATCGTGTAAATCCTGGTGGCAGAAGAACAGCATGTGTAGGGATTTGACAGAAGCACTATAGTTGCCTATCAAGACTGCGGTTTATTTTTTGCTGATGTTTCTCGCGTTGGTCGGGATATGCTGTCTATCGTGCGCACATGGAATTGATGGTTCAGAAGGGTCGCACTGAACACCAGGCAGGACTTCAACAGTTCCAAGTAACTAGTGCCCAAGAAGACCGACATATTGTTCGATTGTGCATGCAGTATCGTCAGCCATGTTTTATACATCGTGTCAGGAAACGAGTTGGGTAGTAGCAAGACAAGTATCCACAATGGCAGTACGACAACGTCTGGGGCACCGTATACTGTCAGAACAGCGACCATTGGCGGCTTCCCTTGACGAGGGAACAGAGAGAGGCGTGCCAGAAATCATGTGCCCAACGACTATAGTGGACACAAGAGTTGCACCACGTAGTTTTTTCAGGCGAATCTGCGTACGGCATTACGATCCGCAAATCCATCTGGCTGAGCTCCGAGGAGAACGAATGTCACCAGAATGCATTCATCACTGTCATATGGGCCCGACACGTGGCGTGATGGTATGGGCTGCTACTGGGTAGACAACATGATCATCCCTGGTTGGCACAACCGTCAACTTTGACAAGAATTGCTACACTTGTGTCGTGTTAAGGTCGATGGCTGTGCACTATCTGCTAGGTCTCCGTATCGCTGCCTTTCAGTAAGATAACATCAAATTACGTGCTCCCGTGCTCTCCTGATCGAATGTTGTCTGGACAGTAGGCTTACATATCTCTTACCCATTGAAAACGTCTAGCTTTTGTTTGCCAAGACTCCAGAAAGCCACAACTCGTCAGCCTCAACGACTGTTGTGGCTGCACACAAAGTTGAAGCAACAGGAATGACGTAATCGTATCTGTCACCCAATGTCAGTGCGACTCATCGCCCAGTTGGATAGAAGCCACTGTTACTGCCAGAAGGGGGAGCTTTGTTTACTAAATTTTGCACACTGTACACACTGAAACCACCTATCTATTTAATCCAATTTTTGCTTCTATACACTAAACGCACAATTCGTAAAATTCCGTTATTTGCAATCCTTGCTGGTACCATACTTTTATTGCCCGGTAGTGGATATTATTTTCACTTTTATTAATCAAAGTCTTGGTGGAGGCAACTTGGCCACTGCCAGACCTCCTACTCCACAAGGAAAATATAAGAGACGCATAAATAAAATATTGAAATAATATTGTAATAATATTGCAGCAGATATCACTTGCTTCTCTGAAAGATGTTTCTAGGTATGTCCTGAACACAGCAGAAACATAAATAGGATCTCTTCCGCAGCGTTCAGTTTGTAGCGTTTAACGCTAATGAAATGCTGTAAAACTGTGTGTTCATGAATGGATACGCCCTTATTTGAAGATAGTAAGTTAACAGACACATTAGAAGCGTAAATGTTTTCGTTACGTGTGGTCCGAATTATTTTTCACAATAGTGTCATGATATAGAGCCTCTACTAGTCATTAATGACAATTATCCATCAATATATAACACCGAGAACTTGTTTACCTCCCATTCTAACTTATATAAGAAAAGACAGACTTGTTCTACAGGTGAACAGTCGACAATATTCTGCACATGAAGACTTACTGGGATATACCCAGTAAGACGTCGACACCTCTTGAAAATTGTTTAACCTGTAGTCTTTAGAAGAGATACATGGAATATGAGGGAAATAATTTTGAGAAGATTATAATATCCAGTACTCTTTGTAATGAGAAAAACTGCCTCTGTAAAAGAAGAAAGTTATTAAGCAGTTACAATTCGAAGCGTATGCGTAAAGATTTTGCTGAAACTGGAAAGGGCTATACGAAATACATAAAGTACCAAAGAAACGGAAGAAGATTGGACGTCACGGAAATAAATGTAGTCGTTTGCCATCAGATTAAAACTGTCTGCAGCGCAGGTACGACCTTTTCTCGAAGCCCAGTTTCCATTCGCACGGGTTGTCGAATGCAGAGTATACTTTGCTGCTAGGGCAAAGTTCTTTCAGTTGAGTAGATTCGTATAATCAGTGTGTACATAAAGGATATCGATTAGAGAGAAAGCACTGAAGTATGAGAATCCCTTTAAGCCGTGCTTTCTCACTCTACTCTTCCTGCCGCGAAGGCGAATCTCTCGACAAAAATAACCAACTCGCTGCCCAGTTGAACTTCTCGTCGTAACTGTTGCGTGACTGTAATATTTTAACAATAATTCTTCTATATCCGTTGGATCCAGCACTTGAAAGCTAACCCTTCTGCAATAAAAGAATTTTATTTCGACAGTTGGTCAACTTACACATCTGCTATTTTCACACCTATTTAAGTAATAATGCCAGAAATCCGGCCGAAGTGGCCGTGCGGTTAAAGGCGCTGCAGTCTGGAACCGCAAGACCGCTACGGTCGCAGGTTCGAATCCTGCCTCGGGCATGGATGTTTGTGATGTCCTTAGGTTAGTTAGGTTTAACTAGTTCTACGTTCTAGGGGACTAATGACCTCAGCAGTTGAGTCCCATAGTGCTCAGAGCCATTTGAGCCAATAATGCCAGAACATGCGAATGAGACATATGAACACTATAGGAGCTTTCGCACTTGTCAACTTGTATTCAAGCAGAAGGAAGGAAGCTGAAACTGTACCTTTATGTAGGTACTGGACCGACAGAAATAATAAAAATACAAAATTGTAGATTCGTCGCTATAAAACGATTTGATCCTCACAATGACACAAAAGAACATTGATGCCAGCACAGTTCCAAAATTAACTGTCGTCATAGGATCAAGTGACAAATATGAGGTGCCTACAATGTTATTTTGAAGAGCCCACCACTACGTAATACAACAGTGCAGACACAAAAATAGCTTCGCATTCTATCAATGACTTCTGGGCACACGTCACAATTCTTGATGTGAGTAATACGGAAGAGAGAGACTAGACACCTTAAATGTATTAAATAGCTGGTGAGATATGTTCAAGAACTTCAAATGTAAGGCGCTAAGAAAATGGGCTTTAATAAAAACTGGACTTGCAAGGGGATCACGCCTACTCGTCATTACCGGTGGCATCGAAATGAGTGGTATATGTACAGTTTGGCCAGAAATGGGAGCTCCAGATGGCCAAGCGCTTAGAAAACTTTCGGCGTGAGTGGGGCAAGTCATGAGCCACTTACGTTAGCTTCCAGGTACCAGGTGACGCAGTGGAAAGAGTACAGAATGATAAACGGAGTTTCGTGGGGTAGAGCCCCAGTGCGGAAACTTCTGGTTTTAATTTGGTTCTTACGTTACTTACACCGTGAATAAACCTAAATAATGCTCAGTACGTTGTATTTATGCAGAAACTTCTGGTTTTATTTTAGTTCTTACGTTACTTACACTATGAATAAACCGAAGCAAAACTCAATACATTGTATTTATCAATATTTTCAATTTATTTGCAATTCCTGATTTTCCTTTGCTTTTCATTTGAATGCCCTTTATGAAAATATTAATAAATACAACATACTGAGCAACATTTCTTTTTTGCGGTGTAAGTAAGGTAAATGGTTCCACCTAGGAACAGGACCCAACAATCCTAAGGTTACCTTTCCGTTCTTTTTCCATTTGAATCTACATTAACAGAAATGGCTCATATTCGCCCGCCCGCGCCAAAAACTCTATTTTTACTAAACAAATTGCCATCCGGAGTTCCTCCTCTGTCACTTTCATTGCTTACTAAGGCCATCATACACCATAAATTTGGACGAAATCAGTGATGACGAATAGGCAAGGACAGTTTGTGAGGAAGCTGGATATTTACAAAAATAAATTGGAATTACGGTGTTCAAATGGGCCAATCTGTGAGTCTGTGGCCAGATCGTGATTTTTTAAGGATGATCTTTTCGGAGTTTGCTTGATCGCTTGAGTAATAAAAGAAATTAAGCAATCATACTTGATAAGTAGGGCGCCAACCAAGCTGAAAGGCTCAGCAGATCTTCTGTTTCTCTTACTACAATTCACTTTCCGCACTTTTTGATGACAGCTGAATCTCGTCCTTCTCCGAGGATGCGACCACGCTCTTAGAATAACGGGCAGAAGAATTGTTTCTGTGATTGTAATTACGTCGGATGAAATGAAAAGAAACAGTCATCAAAGAGCCGTGATTGGTATTACGATAACGTTTGCAGAAAAATGATGTTACCAGAGTATTAAGAAATGTAAAATTAGATGACACGTGAGTACTGGTATCGGTATAAATGAATATTGTAAGAGAGTTCAAATTGCGGGTTTCATCTTCCCTCTATTTAATTCGAAGAAAATAGTTTTACAAATTAGTACTTTAATACACGTGATTCGAAATGGGTATGCGATAGTTGAACATGATGGAGGTGGGTGTGTGTAACTGCGTGAAAGAATTGGCCATTCTTGTATTTTGAAGTTCTTCCATACAGATTTTTTTGCTTTTTCTAAAGGTATGTACTTCATCTTCGTTCGCACTGAACGTTCTGGAAGGTATTTTGCGAAAGAAACTCATACGTGGTTCGACGATGGTCGTACGCTATTGCCCGGACCTCATAATGATAAACGGATGCTTCTCTTCCAGTAATCGAGTAATTTCGTTACTTCCACTACACCCGGGCCACATATTTGGCATTATTCCAACAATTCTCTTTACAGAACTCGGGTATTTATTAAGTTTGTACATCAGTTTTTGTTTTTTAAATAACTATACAATTTCTTATTCTAAAATAATTCAAGTTAATAAAACTTGGCACGAAGGTGTAAGTTGCAGACACGTTTCAACAGTGATATCTAGAGACAGTATTCAGTGTGGCTTGTAGGATTTCTTGGTCAAGAAGTAAGTTTTTTCATCTTCTATGCAGCGGATTCCTTGTATGTACTGAAAATTGTCTCACACTAACGAAAATGTGTAACTAGTCCCTACGAAACAGTCAGCGGCTCATAAGGAAATATATGTTGTCGTGTATAGCAAAGACGTCATGGTGTTTCCGGAACACACAACTGTTATTTTTGGGGCAGCAACATTTTAAGTCTAACAGACATTTAAATTATTGCAATGTTAATAACGATATGTTTCGCTCATATAAAGAGAAAAAAAAATGAATCAAAAGAGGAGGAGGGTTCAACGCCCCGTCAAAGGCACGGTCATTAAAGATGGAATATACATGGGTGTGCATTGTTGATGCCTATAGAAGTTAGTGAATTTTACAAGTAACAACACAGAGATTCGTCCGTTTAAGTGCCGTGAACATGAAACTAATTTATATCATTGTAGTCATCTCTTATCTCTAACCGTTCCTGCTTCTACTTTGATTCAGTAGTAACCAACTCAGTGAATCGATTTTAAGCCCACAAAAGCCCAGTAGTACGATCAAATTGAATTTAAATTTTGTATTGAAGCCATGAAATATTGTACAGCCTTTTTATAAAGTGTCTGGAAGAATTATTCATAAAATCGACGTGCTTCGGATTTTGAATCGAGAACATTATTTCAAATATGGGACAAATACCGTCTAATTCATTAACATCATTTACTTTTAAGGCAGCAACTTTTTATTTGAGCAAGGAAGGTGACACGATGAATATTTCCTTTTATAGAAGTACAGGGGACTTGAAAAAGTACCACTGCGCATAAGAGTGGCCCTCAGTCAGAAGAGAGTGCACGTTCTGTGTTTCGCGGACACACAGCTCTACTGCGGTGCGGATAACATGTGCATCAGTGCTGGAGTGATACTGCGCGGCAACTGAAAACGTTGAAGTGCGCGGGAAACTGCGATTCTTGGGGGAAAAAGTCTAAATGACACACATCTCCACCGTGCAGTTCTGGCTACGCAGGGTCGCGTCCAGCCCCTATGAAATGGTGCCAGTAATCTGGCCGACGCCACATACAAGTGGATGATGCTGATGCGGAAGCAAGGCCGTCCTTGTCGACCACAGACACAATGTCCATAAAATCGAGGAACTGATTCGCAACACTCGCGGATTTTCCAACGATGAGGACGCTCATACAGTGGTTTTCGAATGGCTCCGTGACCAAGGAGCGGATGTCTATAGAGAAGGAACAGAACGAATAATAGAACGTTCTGAGCGTTGTTTACGGAGACTTGGTGACTATACCGAAAAATAATGTCATTTACCTGTTACTTTGAAGTCTAGTACTCCATTCAATAAAAGTTAACTCGGACTTGGCCTGCCATAATAATGCGTAACTCACTTTTCGAAGTAAACTCGTATGTAAGAATATACTGCTTATTGAACAACTAATGTTTTTCTTTTGTAAGTTGTATGCTCAGGTATCAGTCTCGAAAGTTTTAGTGATTGAAAATTTTCTCTTAATGATATATGGCACACATTACTCGTTATGTAAAAGTTCTTGTGTTTACTATTTTCATTAGAAAACTGATATTTTTCGATACGTAGGTTTAGCCGATGACCAGCATTGGAAAGTATACGCTACTTGTTTGTTAGTCGATTTTTCATTTGCTAACATCAACCTCTTAGGACTATACTAAGGAGAACAGCACGATAAGGATTTCTTTCCTTCTTGTTAAAATGTTTTAGACTGTTATATACTGTCAAATTTAACTTATCGATTCAGAAGATCAACTGCATCCATTTCTATCCTAACTTTCAGATTTGGCATATTATTAACTCTGAATCAGTAGACGCATCATAGACGTAAAAAATTGGTTTATCGATTTGTTACCAAAATTTTTAAGCGTTTGTTACACTGTCATATAAAGCGCAACATACAGAGATAATCCAAAACATTATGACCACTGCCCTCCGCCACATTGGATGCCGCCTGCTGACGGTGTGGGCACGTGACGCGGTAACAAAAGTACGAGGGCTTTTCGGAAAGTCAGGCACGATAGGTCACGAAATGGAAACAACTGTTTTATTTGCAACGGTTATCTACACCTTCCAGCTACTTCTCCACACAGTCGCCGCTCAGACTTAGACATCTCTCGTAGCGTTGTACCAACTTTTCAATTCCCTCGTTACAGAAGACAGCCGCCAGTGCTTTTCCACAATTTTGTACTCTGGACTTCATGGCCGAGCGGTTCTAGGCCCTTCAGTCCGGAACCGCGCTGCTGCTACGGTCGCAGGTTCGAATCCTGCCTCGGGCATGGATGTGTGTAATGTCCTTAGATTAGTTAGGTTTAAGTAGTTCTAAGTTCTAGGGAACTGATGACCTCAGATGTTAAGTCCCATAGTGCTCAGAGCCATCTGAACCATTTGAACTCTGGACTGCAGCTCGTTGTCTATGTCAAAATATTGTCTTCATAGCCAGCGGTTCATCTAAGCAGAGATGAACCTCAGGGGTAGCCAATTACGGGCTGTATTGCGGGTGATCAAACACTTCCCATCGAAAACACTGCAGGAGCATTTTCATTGCCCCTGCAGAGTGCGGCCGAGAATTGTCGTGTACAACGCATCTGTGCAAATCTTCATCAGATTTTCACTGTATTTTCCATTTCGCGACCGATTGTTCCTTACTTTCCGGATAACCCTCGTATATAAGCGGAGTAGGCACGGACGGTGTATCACGCTAGAGAAGATACGGGCTGCAAATGGGGAAACCAATTGAGATAACTGACTTTGGCAAAGGGCAGATTATTTTTACGCCTCGCTTATGAACGAGTATCTCGAAAACGGCGAAGCTGGTTGAATGTACAGGTGCTACTATCGTGAGCATCTACGGAAACAGGTAGAAGGACAGTGAAACTACCACTAAGCGCTAATTAGTTGTACGTTCACGACTCTTCTCAGAACGTGGGGTTCGGAGACTTGTCTGTTCTGTAAAGTAGGATAGACAGTGATCTGGGGCATCTCTGCCGAAAGAGCACAATGCTCGTGCACGCACAAGTGTTTCGGAGGACAACGTCCGTCGTACATTGTTGAACAGCAGACTACCCCCACGTGTTCACATGTTGACTCAAAGACATCGTCAATTACGACTGGAGTTGGCATGGGGACATCAGGATTCGAACATCGATCAATGGAACCGTGTCAGCTCCTCGCGCGAATCACGTTTTGCTACACTAGGTGGCGGTCGTCACCACGAACGCCGTCATCGAGGTGAACGGCGGCTCGAAACGTGCAGCGCGCCGGACAAAAGCTGGCAGGAACATCAGCTATGGGAGATATTCTCCTGCAGTTGCATGGCGCATACAGTTGTAATCGAAGACACGCTGACTTCTGCGAAGCACCGTCCTCGCTTCATGCTTAATGTCATCCCCGACAGCGATGTCAGCTTTCAGCAGTATAATTGTCCATGACTTGGAACCAGAACCGTGCTACAGTGGTTTGCGGAGCATTACAGTGAAGTCACGGTCACATATCTGTCACAAAAGTTTCCTGATGTAAGTCCAATAAAACCCATCTGGTTTGCTATCGGGCGCCATCACCGCATACGCGGATCAGCGGCCCGTTATTTACGCGTATTACATGACCTGTCTGTAGACATCTAATGCCATATACCTCCACAAACCTACCAACAAACTGTCGGACTCCTGATACGCAGGTTCAGTGATGTATTTCGTTCCAAAGGCGGACAAACAAGCTATTAAGCAGGTGGTCATAATGTTTTGGCTCATCTTCGTAAATCAGTAGAATGGATGTGCCGACATTGGCCCACTTTGTTTCCATTCGTGACGTTACTGGTGCAGATCAGTACAGTGGTAATCATGATGAAGCGAACTATACTCCTTTCCATAACAGCGTCATGTCACCCCATTTATCCTGGAAATTAACCCATCAGACACCTTTTAAGCAAACATACTCATATTTAGATGTCTCCAATCACAGCTCCAGTATTTTACCAATCATTAAAATGCAACATGCCAATCTATATGTAGCTGCCACGTTCAAAAGTATCCGAACGACCTGTATTTCCTTTCAAAAATACGAAAAAATGTTCGTCTGATATACTGTATCTGCCCCATCATACACTCCTGGAAATGGAAAAAAGAACACATTGACACCAGTGTGTCAGACCCACCATACTTGCTCCGGACACTGCGAGAGGGCTGTACAAGCAATGATCACACGCACGGCACAGCGGACACACCAGGAACCGCGGTGTTGGCCGTCGAATGGCGCTAGCTGCGCAGCATTTGTGCACCGCCGCCGTCAGTGTCAGCCAGTTTCCCGTGGCATACGGAGCTCCATCGCAGTCTTTAACACTGGTAGCATGCCGCGACAGCGTGGACGTGAACCGTATGTGCAGTTGACGGACTTTGAGCGAGGGCGTATAGTGGGCATGCGGGAGGCCGGGTGGACGTACCGCCGAATTGCTCAACACGTGGGGCGTGAGGTCTCCACAGTACATCGATGTTGTCGCCAGTGGTCGGCGGAAGGTGCACGTGCCCGTCGACCTGGGACCGGACCGCAGCGACGCACGGATGCACGCCAAGACCGTAGGATCCTACGCAGTGCCGTAGGGGACCGCACCGCCACTTCCCAGCAAATTAGGGACACTGTTGCTCCTGGGGTATCGACGAGGACCATTCGCAACCGTCTCCATGAAGCTGGGCTACGGTCCCGCACACCGTTAGGCCGTCTTCCGCTCACGCCCCAACATCGTGCAGCCCGCCTCCAGTGGTGTCGCGACAGGCGTGAATGGAGGGACGAATGGAGACGTGTCGTCTTCAGCGATGAGAGTCGCTTCTGCCTTGGTGCCAATGATGGTCGTATGCGTGTTTGGCGCCGTGCAGGTGAGCGCCACAATCAGGACTGCATACGACCGAGGCACACAGGGCCAACACCCGGCATCATGGTGTGGGGAGCGATCTCCTACACTGGCCGTACACCACTGGTGATCGTCGAGGGGACACTGAATAGTGCACGGTACATCCAAACCGTCATCGAACCCATCGTTCTACCATTCCTAGACCGGCAAGGGAACTTGCTGTTCCAACAGGACAATGCACGTCCGCATGTATCCCGTGCCACCCAACGTGCTCTAGAAGGTGTAAGTCAACTACCCTGGCCAGCAAGATCTCCGGATCTGTCCCCCATTGAGCATGTTTGGGACTGGATGAAGCGTCGTCTCACGCGGTCTGCACGTCCAGCACGAACGCTGGTCCAACTGAGGCGCCAGGTGGAAATGGCATGGCAAGCCGTTCCACAGGACTACATCCAGCATCTCTACGATCGTCTCCATGGGAGAATAGCAGCCTGCATTGCTGCGAAAGGTGGATATACACTGTACTAGTGCCGACATTGTGCATGCTCTGTTGCCTGTGTCTATGTGCCTGTGGTTCTGTCAGTGTGATCATGTGATGTATCTGACCCCAGGAATATGTCAATAAAGTTTCCCCTTCCTGGGACAATGAATTCACGGTGTTCTTATTTCAATTTCCAGGAGTGTATGTGCTCATATAGCACCAAAAATTACGTATTGGGTGTAGCTTACACTATTCTACAACTTTATTATTTATCAGAAATACGAAGCAGCTAAGTTTCATCTCTTTCTGTTTTATACATCAAGAATAAATTTTTATGTAAGATACTGCCCTTCCTCGTTAGCATATTTAGTTGATTTTATTATGTTCTATACCGTCCGGCTGCTTAGCTTAGTGGAGCCGGCGCGGTAACTCAGCGTGTTCCGTCAGAGGGTTTAGCTACCCTCTGTAATAAAAAAAACTGTGTGAACGGATCAACGAACAACTTGAACGGGTGTCATCGGACGTCTGCCCTGAACATATACAACGAATAAACTGAGAAAATAAGTGGTAACGTGCTTGCTTCCCAGATAGTGGACTCTGGTTCGATTCCCGGCCGGGTTGGAGATTTTATCCCCTTGTGGACTGGGTGTTGTGTCGTCCACATCATTATTTCATCCTCATCATCGGCACGCAAGTCGCCCAATGTGGCGCCGACTGAAATAAGACTTGCGCTTGGCAGCCGAACCCGAATGGGACCTCCCGGCCAACAGTGCCATACGATCATTTCATTTATCTTTTATGCCAACGGCCTTACCACATTGGATAGACCGGTTCCCGTCAGATCACTGAAGTGAAGCACTGTGGTACATAACTGGCACTTGGATAGGTGACCGTCCGGGTCTCCCAAGCGCTGCTGGGAAGCGAACTGCACTCAGCGCTTGTGTGGCAAATTGAGGAGCTACTTGATCGAAAAATAGCGGCTCCGATCTCGTAAACTGATAACGGCTGGGAATGTGTGCTGACTGCATGACCTTCACATCCGCATCTAGTGACGCCGGTAGGCTGAGGGTGACACAGCGACCGGTCGGTACAGTTGGGCCTTCCGAGGTCTGGTCTGACGGAGTTTATTATCGTTTATGCTTTACTCTTTCATTAAATTCAGTGTCACACGTAGTATGACAGAGAACCTTTGAGTGTTTCAAATGGCTCTGAGCACTATGGGACTTAACATCTGAGGTCATCAGTCCCCGAGAACTTAGAACTACTTAACTCCTAACTAACCTAAGGACATCACAAACATCCATGCCCGAGGCAGGGTTCGAACCTGCGACCGTAGCGGTCGCGCGGCTCTAGACTGAAGCGCCTAGAACCGCTCGGCCACAGCGGCCGGCCGAACCTTCGATTGTATGTACTGTCATTTCAACCAAGTAAATTCAAGTGTTTCAACATAGTTAAAAACATCATAAGATGTCAGAGTAATGTATTAATCGTTTTTACGTTTACAAAACATATCAGTTACAAATAATATTTAAGGTTCTCAAATACACTAAAATAACATGTAATTTTTTTACATTTTCACACAATAAATCAGTTACAAGCGACACTTAATACGTTAAAACGTTTATTACCTTGTGCTGAGGCTATTTAACAGTAGAAACTACATGGAACGTACGTACTGTGCACTAGTTTTAAATAGAGAATTCAACACATATGGCTGGTAATTGTTGATGGTTAACTGTTTAACAGAAGACATCGTAACGTCCTTTGCTCTGTGCATTACCCATCCTGATTCAATCTCGAGTGCATACATTTTAGTTCGTAGACTGACAGATTAACTAATGGGATAACCATTCAACTCGTCTTTCATTAATCCAACCACCTTTTTATTTACAGGTGGCATGTTATGGAGGGTGCCCTCAATTTAAGTTCCAGTTTCAAAACGCTGTGGAAAGATGACATCAGATTTGAACAGCGTAATCATGACGCAGGGAGAAACGTCACGGAACGAAATTACCAGTAGATGGCGCTGAAAGAGTCAGAATATGAGAATATGCACACCTACAGCCGCGCGGCACAGGGCTGTTCCTCAGTTTCCGTTCGAGGCGACCAACATGATTGGCTCCATGAAAGATCTCACGCTACTCGTAAAACTCTTTCATAAGAACGGTGACTGTGCCGCAGTAGCCCTGCAGAAGTTGTGGACACTCAAGAATATGAAAAAAAGGCATTGGTCGGATCTTTTCTAAGGGTGTGGAGAAAATGATTACAAAATTCTAAAAGATAGCTTCTTTTCAAATGCTGTGCGGCAAAGGGAGGCATGCAGTTGATAGAAGGGGACGAGCGGTGGTGTGCCAACATCCAGTGCACGGAGAACTGCCCAAATGTTGGACACGCCTGCGAGCACGGTGCATAAAATCTATCGAAACATGCTGCATTGCTATCCACACAAAATCACCCATGTTCTGGAGCTGCCTTCTGCTGACTTGCCAGCAAGAAAAACGTTCGCTCTGGAATTGTTTGCTCGCATGGAAGTGGACAATGAATGGCCATGGAACATTTTGTGGTCAGACGAAGCCCATTTCGATCTGCAAAGTCATGTCAGTAGGCAGAATTGGAGAAAAAATTCTCTCGCACATCAACCGGTACCACTACATTCTGCAAAGGTTACAGTGTTGTGCGGGTTGATTGCATTGTGTACTGCAGGGACATATTTTTTCGAGGAGGTTTGTTCCTGTATTGCCACAGGTAAACGTTATGAGACCTGTCCACCAACGTCATTGCAACCCCTCAACAGCGGGAATGTGTTGGTAGGATCATTTTAATGGAAGATGGCGCTCCTCTGCACATTGCACAGACAGTAAAGCAGCTGCTGCACAGGCATTTCGGAAATGTTAGAATTATCATAACGTCATTTCCGCACAGCCTGGCCGTCTAGATAACCTGGTCATAATCCACGTCATGTCTGGCACTGGGATTGTCTGAAAGATGTTGTGTTCAGTGCTCCAGTTACGAACGTAGCTGAACTGAAGGCACGCACTGCGCAACGCATCTTGTACGTGACCCGTGACACTCCAGTCTGTTGTGGATCATGCTGTTTCTCGGTTTCAAGTTGTGACAGAAAACTGTGAACAGTATATTGAACATGTCTTGGACCACTTTCACGACCGTTTAAAATCGATGTTATTTTGATTTTTATTTGGTTTTTGGCCCTTGCGTGGTGGATGGACTTACCTAAATAAACAGTGCCACATCTATCAGTTGCCGAACGTGTGGAGTGATGCACATTGAACAATATAGGTGGTGTAATGATCAACTCAAGCCATAGCCGTTGTATTACGTCTGTCATTTGTAGCCGACCGCATCTACGTTAAGATGCTTTACAGCGCCACCTATTGGTAACATTTTGGTTTATTTTTTTTGTTCCATGAAGTCCCCCCCCCCTCCGCCTCCCACCTCCAGCGTCAATAATAAATACACTGTTTAAATCTGACAGCATTCTGAGCAGTGTTTCTTTAACTATGGATAGCCTGTATCTGTTACTGACAGATTAACTTGAAGAATCAGACCGTGTACGTACTCGACTCCCGATTCGCTCGTAAATATTTGAAGTTTTAATTTTTTAAATTACGTTAACTGTTTATGTATAACACAGTTTTGTATGATCTCCTGGAAACTTGTTTAATATGTACCTATAAGATGGGTCTTTGAAATATCTACTATTGCCATTCCTACTGCTACTGGCTTATCAAGCACGACATTACGTCTATTTAATTCAATACCACCTAAATTTTCGTTAAAACTTATGTGCTGCAGTCAGTGTAGTTGCTCTGCATCTGCCTTCCCAGGATGTTGCTACATTTGTGTCCCTTATCTTTTGTACATATTGCATGGTTTTATGAAAGACACTATTATTCATAATTCCGAAAAAACTCTTCCCAAAATCAAACCGCAAATGTTGTGGGAAGAAGGAGGGCACAAGCATTGAAGGTACGCCCATCTTTATTACAATATATGAGTTACAGTTTGCTATAATTACATTGAAACTAAGGACATGATTGTAAATACATTAACTCATGATTCTCTTCTTTCTTTAACAGTTATAGATTTCACCGAGGAAGAGGATGGTGATGACAATGATTTTACAGAACAAATCATATGTACATCTGTTGAACCCTAGAAGGAACGTTTATAAGACTTCATGATGTTCAGAATGTAATCTTTTTTATAATACAACTTATATACACAGTATTTTGTTTTGTTTTGTTGGTTTTATGAGACTTCATGGTGTTCAAAATGTAATCATTTTTATAATAAAATTTATTTGTAGAGAATGTTTGTTTGTTCGGTAACATATTGCCTAAAGAAATATTTTATTGTTGATGCTTCATACCAATGAGGTCTTGATCATGTTACTGACTTCACTTTCATCAACATGCAGTCTGAAACAGGTTAAGAACAGCATCGCTCAGCGGGTAAAGAAAGTAATGAAAGGGCCTGTCAGTGCCAAAATGTCATATATAGGGCTTAAAGTCTGCGGTTCTAATTTCATAACTTAAAGCAACTATTATAGAGAGAGAGAGATGAAATTTACTCATGAGACAATACGTTATTTGACATTAACGTCTTTTTTGTGAGGTATAAAACAGAGAGAGGTGGAATTTACTGATGAGGCAGTACAGTATTTGGAATAAATATTTCTGATAAATAATACATAGGTATAACGTTACACAATGTGTTTTTTATGTTTGTTTGTGTGTATATGTGTGTGTGTGTGTGTGTGTGTGTGGTGTGTTATGGAATGGGCGGGGGTGCACACACATCTGATATATAATTTACTGAGGAGGCACAATTTTAGGTGCTTAAGTATTTTTGACGTACTAATACTGTCAGTTACACTGATTACGTATTTTTGGATGCTGTGTGTGCACATATTAGATGACTGATAAAGTATTTGAGTTTTTTTTGTGTTTATGATACATAATACAGATCGTTCATATACCTTTCAATATAGTGGCTGCATAATGATTGACCTGTTTAATTTCAATGGCGACTAAACTGTTAGTGCTGTGATTGGAGATATTTAAATATGGGTGTGTTGGCGTAAAAGCTCTCTTCCTGATCCGTTTCCAAGATAAGGGGTACCTTATGAGGATGCCATAGAAGGGGAGTATTGTTTATGACGTCATTCTACTTAAGGTAAATATAGGCTCCTGTTCTACTAAAAACTCTTAAAAAATAATTTTAACTGAACAGAAATCTTCATAATTTCTTGTAGTCAATTGGCTACATTCCAATCATCACTGGTATAGTGATCATAAGTTTACCAGACAAAAATTTAGTCATAGCTTAGCAGACAAAAATTTAGTCATCCCTAGAGAAATTATGACAAGCACCTTTTAGTACCGTGTAATTCCGCCCTTGCACTTGACAACCGCCTGGATTCGGTTATGAAGTGAGTCCACAACGCGTCGCATCCAAGCTGAGCAACTCGCTGAGGATTTGATTGCATAATTCCACCAAATCGCGGGGATACTGATGTTGGCGTTTTACCCGCTATACAACATGTCCCACAGATTTTCTGTGGGGTTCAAGTCAGTTGGTTTTGCAGGCCAGTGAGATGCAACAGGATGGCGAAGTGTTCAGGGAGTCAGCCACGTATTCTTCCAGCCCAATGAACTTTGTTGCTGTCGCCTTTATGTGCCCGTGTGAGCAATGGCCTTTTGCGAGGTGACCGACTCTACATGTTCATTGCATGTTGTTCCAGTCGTAATGTTCTCTCGCTAACAGATTGGGATGGACCTTCATTCGCTGCCTGCAGCAATTCCTGTCGGGTGTGGAAGCGACTCTGATTCACAAGCCGTGAAACGCCACTCCGCTCCCTATCAGTACACATCTTTTCCAGACTGTAATTCTGACCTCGTGTTTCTCGGCCACCAGTGCTTGCAGACACGTTCAACAGTGCACCACGAAACACCAGAAAATCCAGCAACCTCACACACCGAATGGCCATGGGCACGGCCGAAACCGACTGTCTTTTTTTGCCAATATTTCACGTCCTTACAGTTACCCATGTTTACGTGCAATGTTCGCTTGGAACATAAATGTCTCACTGATCACTACAGCCTCATGTACACATAGAGGGAGTGTGGACGCGATTGAGTACGTGACTCGATCATTATGACATCTGTAAAAGCTTAACTATTCATCCATGCGTACGCACTGGGGTGACTAATATTTGGCTGGTGACCTTACCATTCATTAACCCTGTCTATTTCTGTGTAAATCTATGTAACTGATTTGTTGCTGCAAAACCTTACTTACGTACGAGCATGTTACGGTACACCAAACACAAATAATACCTAGTTAGCCCCTACAATTTTTTGTATTAGCAACACCATTCTGGACTTTAGAATTCTGTCTACAATGTGTAAATAAGAGCCTTGAAAATGGATAATGAGGAATGCTATTTGCAGGTTCGCCTTATGCAGGCGGATTCGGAGGCGGACAAGACGTCCACTTCGGTAGGCAAATCGCCCAGGTCAGCTGCGTCAAGTAATGGCTAGTACCCAATCGATAAGCAGCAGTTAAGGTTTGTTTGCACAACCCAAATGCCACTGGAACGACAGCATGTCTGAGGAACGCAAAATACCAAATGACTAGTTGTGACGAAATTGCGTAACAAAGTAAGTATCACACTTTGAGCCCGTCGATGTTTCTCAGAAATTTTTATTCGTGTTACTCGCTATCGTTTCAGTGTCCCACGAAAAATTTGCCTAATGGGCTTGAATGCTCGTTTACTGTGACAAGTAAAATAAAGCCATGCGGATGGGCTATAGGACCACATATGTCTCCCTCCTTCGACAAAATCCACACATATGAAGCTTCAGAAAACTCCAAATTACTCGTAGCAGAGCCTCAATACTACTTCTGACATTAAAATATTAAGATATTTATAATAAAGTTGGCAAAGTACCCTAGGTTTGATAATACTATATATCGAAGATAGCGAGCTATTTATGACGAATCCATACATCCAAAGGATAAGTTAGCTGAAAGTAGAGCTATTGTATTTGTTTCACTATACGAGAAACTTTTTCCGCCAGAGTGGAAACTGGATCTGCTTCCACGATAGTTTAAGCACTTTTACTTGTCAATAAAATTTATAGTTGAGCCCTGCCATGGGACACAAGACACATTCCAATTGAAAACTGAAAATCTCAGTTCAGTAGCTAACAGTTACACAACATTTGAAACAAATTTTGTCCCTGACTGAAGATAGAAGTTCTCAAACTGTGGAGCGGAGAAATGAAATGTTCATACTTTTGTGCAACTCAATTCAGGGAGGAACAATATTTTGAACTCAAAAAGGAAATATCCAGAGCACACACAGTATTGACTCATTTCTCTCTTCTATTCAACAAACTGGAGATTCTCAAAATGAAATCACAGTGTCAGTACTCGTTTCATAATATTAATTTGTTTAAAAGTAACAGCGGCATCTATTGAGTGGAAACAGAGAGAAGGAACATCGTTACGCTAGGATTGAGTCTTTCGCTATTCTTAAGTGTTCATTGATATGTAACATACATTTTAAATATGCCTCCACAAGAGAAGAAAACTTTCAGTGACGAACTGCAGGTGTTTAAGCTCACGTTCAATATTTTTCTCTTACAACACTCTATCTGTTTGTTACAGGTATACTTAATCGTTCAGTAGGATAGAAATATACCGCTTCAGTACGAAAAGTTTACAAAAAAGATTAAAAAAAATTGACAAATGTTAAAATAGTGGTTTTCATGCATCAGGTTTTCTACATAGTCTCACTCAACAGGGAAAGTACACTGAATAGGAGGGTGTCTGACACTGATTAGACCTCTGATGACGTACGTAGCTCCCGTCTGGGGATATGCAGCTCCTACACGACTGCGCCGCCTGCAGATCATACAGAACATAGTGCTATGCATCATTAGCAACGCTCCACGCTACACACGCAACGTGGATCTTCACAATGAATACCGCCTTCAAACACTCAAGTAAGTATTCAAAAAACACGCCACACGACTATACAGGAACTCGAGACACTTAAACAATCGTTTCATCCTTACTCTGGGAAACTATGATCACAACCATATGTGGAAGCATAAGCGGCCAAAGACTCTACTAGCTAGGACATAACCACCTATGACAAGCTAACATACACCTACAGGCGACAACGTCGGCAAGCCCCTGCTTATCAGCAACGTTGACTGGATATGCCAGCTACTATTAAAGCCTACCAACAGGTTACTGTAGGGAAACCGACAAGCTCGCACACTGACGCACAAACAAACCGCCAATACTACCCTATTCTGTGAATCTGTTATACGACCTGTAGGACACAAAACGACGATGAACCTAACTGCTACAGGTATGCTGACGCTGACCGAGAAATCAACACCGGCACCCAGCGGCAGCCACCGAGTAACACCACCGCACAACGTCAAAGGTGTCGACCTGCATGATACCCACTACCAACAAAGCCTCCCTTGTATGACCTGTCGCAGACAGCAAGGAAACCGCTACTGCTCTTACAAACAGAGCCAAATATCATCGCAGTGTTTTTTATCTTTTCTCCCCTCTGCCCTTCAAACCGCTACCCTTCATTCAACTGTCGCCCCAATCTATCTCCAGATGAGCTCGTATTACTTGTTAACCTTAACCAGACGTACGCAAACATCGCAGTACCCACATCCTGCTAGACCTCACTTCAATGAAAACTAACCCTTAAGCAGAGATGGCAGTAGACCTTTTGTGTTGGCCATCATGCCGGTGTGGGCGTGGAGGGACTCCACCTCTTATAAATAAAAAGCGTAGTCTCCCCTCACATTAATACAACGCACATAACGTTCACACAACAACGTAAAACTGTCGTAAATGTCTCCAGAATGAGATTTTCACTCTGCAGCGGAGTGTGCGCTGATATGAAACGTCCTGGCAGATTAAAACTGTGTGCCGGACCGAGACTCGAACTCGGCACTTTTCCTTCTTCCAGATGCTGTTCAACTTGCAAGTCAAAATGTTCGTTATTTGGTCAAAGCATTGACCCTTCATGTGAATTTCGGCTATTTGTCGCTTTGTGATGGATTCGTACTGATGACATGAAGTCTCGCCATCCGTCATGACTTTTTCCAAGAGATGTCCACGCTTTGCATTTCATTGAAATCGAGGTAGGAGTTAACGTGTCGTTGGTTTTGTTCGGGAGTTAAGGTGTGCGGGACAAAGTCTGCACACACTTTTCCCTTCTCCAAAACATTCTGTACAATGTCTTCAATACTTGATTTAGAGATGTTGAGCCATTGCGTTTTGTGTCAAAGTAACGTTGACACACTACGGCCGCACTTCTACTATTTAACACTACCCGTTGACAACCGGCTGGTGGACTGCACATCTGTTCTTGACAGTTGTTACTTCAAATTGATACCACATTTACTTCGCTGACGTCGCTTATATGTCAGTAATAAAATCGTTCTTGGATATTCTGGATGTATGGCGTATGAGGACAACTGAATGTTATTTTCCACAATGTATGAATGTATGCGTACATTGAAAAAGGTACAGACTTACTCGCTTCATCCAACAATAATGACTAGGGTTTTTCCAAAATATTCTGGCGAATGTTGCGTTGGTTCCTACAAACTGGTTTTCGTTGATACCTTTCAATTTCTTGGCCAATTACTAAAACTTATAAATTATTGTTATGTAAATTTATCATTATATAGTATTATTACTAGTGATGTTGTTTTTTTAGTGTCAGTGTTATTTTCATTTTGGCGTTACGTTGTTCCATTTTTACCTTTTGTTATTAGTTCTGTATTCTTTTATTAAGTTCACTGTTTTATGACTTATTTCAAGCCATTGTATCATCCAGAGAGACGTGTAGCTGAATAACCGAAATTAAAAAAAAGAAAAATAGGAAGAGTTAGCTCCAGTTCATTTGGAGTGATGGAAACGGAAGTACATTCTCTCCAAGAAAGAGACCACTGGGACCGAATGAGTCCTATACTGTGCCAGCCGGTGTGGCCGTGCGGTTCTAGGCGCTTCAGTCTGGAACCGCGTGATTGCTACGGTCGCAGTTTCGAATCCTGCTTCGGGAATGGATGTGTGTGATGTCCATAGGTTAGTTAGTTTTAATTAGTTCTAGGTTCTAGGCGACTGATGACCTCAGAAGGTAAGTCGCATAGTGGTCAGAGCCATTTGAACCATTTTAGTCCTATATTGTCTTACATTTCCTCTCCAGAGTGATATCTAGCATCAGAGGACGGCGTCAGATCTATCCAAGTTCCTTAACGCAATCTAGTGAAGCTTCCATTAGTTCATTAAGCCTGTCATTGGGCTGATGACTAAATGAAAAACAGGTGGTATTTCCAGTCGAGGTGGTTATTTCATCAAAAGATACTGAACTGTGCACTAAGAAGGTGTAAGTGAACAATTGTATATTTGAAGGGAGCATCACTGGAGGAGGTTTATTTCAAAGCTGTAGGTGACCAATCATTATCCTTCGTTGTTCATCTTGATGACGAGTAATGGTGTGGACACTCGCATCGACCAAATTGGACTGTAAACATGATTTTCTGATGTGACGCACATTTAAGCACCCTGTCGCATCTAGTCTGGTCTGCTAAATCATCTGATATTAATGTCATAGGAACCGCCTGGGTTTATTAGCTGGTGAAAGGTAGCAGTTACCATTCCCACAATTTGGTGTCTCTACTGGATTTAATCTTTAGTGAGTGGCTGCAACTGGTTATAGCGTAACTGAAGAAACTGATGAAATTCTCTCGCTCACAAGGGGTCAATTATCTAGGTTTGAGTCGGAGTAACACGGTACTAGTGCGATATATCCTGATACCATCGACTGCTAGGGAAAAAATAAATGAGCTACTAAATAACTGGTTTATATATTTATCATATCTAAATTTAAAGTTTTGTTATGTTACTCCTCTAATGCTGGATACTACTACAAAAGCAGGCGTGATATTTGTTAAATTTTTGTCTTACCCTACTTGCAAGATGTTTTGTGGAAATAGTGACAGCACTGGGTGGGAAGATTCGTGACAGATACGAATGACGTAAGAAATGCCCATTTGCATATTAATATTGTGGTTAACTGACGTTGCCTTTGCAGCTTACGGATCCATTTACAATATTCGTTTTTAGGCGGCCCGAGAGTTTCAGCCTGCATCTGCGATGTATCGGAATCCCGTAGGAATGCGCGTGAGAGGTATGGTGATGAAGCGCTGGAATTGCCTGGATGGTTTATAAGCTACATTCTGGTCAAAATACCCTTTGCGAGCTTCCGCAGGTGACACGTGAACAGCCGCGGTTCACACGGCGTGACCCTTAAGTGTGTAACTCTGAAAAGCTACTCAAAAATTCGACCAAGAAGCACGAAACGTTTTATTCTATCAGCGTATAATTTAAGAAGAGTTAAAAAATACAAGGCATGGTATAATTGAAACAAAACTTTCGTGAAGAACATCAAAGTACTTTTAGTTTATGATTATATTTGGACATGTAGATACGAAATAAGCGAGGAGCTGAAGAAAAAGACTAACTTGTTGATCGTGGTCGAGTACTAGCTACGTACTAGCGAAGATACATATGTAACTATCATTTAAAATCCTCTGCTGCAACGATGTGCCTCTGACTGCTGGTGAATGTAATATGGAACACCCAACCAACAGTTTTCAACTGAAAAAAACAACAGTTTGATTGCACAGACTGCAAGGATGTGCCTCTAAACGATATTTTTATCAGCAGCTTGCCACACAGGTATTCAATGCATGTGAAAGTGGGCGTGCCACGATGTTGGAAACCTTCCTCGGAAGAAGCATCTGTAGTCACCATCTGACACCGAGTAAGGCAGCAAAGGAATTAGGCTTACAGTATTTTGGCAAATACTTGATTTAAATTAACTAGTAGGTAAGCATGCATTTCAGAACTTATTCGTCTATGTATATGAATAATGAAATAGTCTACTAAAGAGCAACATACAGAACGTCTGGCGGTGCAGAAAGCAAAATTCCATCGACTTTCGTTGCTAAGTATCTGAAGGATGTCCTTAGCAGCTCCATTCGTTTCGGCCATGCATAATAATAATAGGGATTGTGTATCGCCCACCTAGATTAAGACGATAGCATAAAAATATACAAACTAATCCTTAACCTCAAGATGGATGACTGGTGGGGCGAAATGGTCGACATGGAGGAGCTTCACGGCACTCGCTGCATCCCATCTGCATTGGGGTGGCTCAGATATGCCGAACTCTGTATTTTCCTCGCACATCTGCATTCCGAATATGGATACAATCAACTGTCAACATTTTGGATGGATTAGCTGAGAGTACTAATATCTGAATAACAAAGAGGGCTCGGCAAAACAATTCTATGTAGGATAGTGAAATTAGATTAACACATTCGAGACGGCGCCCGTGTCTTACTCTTGCACTGGCATTGTAAGACTCTGGTGTCGTCTCTCAAAGGGTAAACACTACGAAAAAACGAATTATTTACAAGGAAAGATTGATTTTATTGTCGTAATCACTTGGAAACGCTGCCACCTTGCGCTTATGTACAGGTCTTATGATGTCACTGTCACTGAAATTGTCCGCAGTCACCTGGATCTTCATTCTCAATACGAACATCTGAATAATCATCGTCAAAATCCTCCGAAAGTATTTCAGATTCGTTCGTTTTCTTCCGTTTTCTGAATACGGCCACCTCGAAAAGTAGGAGGAACTTCAAGACAAAAATAGTAAAAACTTGAAATAATCAGAACACAATCAAAATGCTAAATAAGCAAAACGTATATAGGCCTACAGGTAATCAAGTTCGGTACATTGACTACTCGTGTGAACACACAAATAGATGAAATAGTTGAAATACACTGACGAGCCAAAGAAATTTGTACACCTGCCTAATATCGTGTAGGGTCTCCGCAAGCACGCAGAAGTGCCGTAACACGACGTGGCATGGACTCGACCAGTGTCTGAATTAGTGCTGGAGGGAACTGAAACCATGTATCCTGCAGGGCTGTCAGTAAGAGTAAGAGGATGTCTATATATCTTCTGAACAGCACGTTCCAAGGCATCCCGGATATGCTCAACAATGTTCATGTCTGGGGAGTTTGGTGGCCAGCGAAAGTGTTTAAACTCAGAAAAGTATTCCTGGAGCCACTCTGTAGCAATTCCAGACGTATGGGGTGTCGCATTGTCCTGCTGGAACTGACCGTCGGATGCACAATGGTTACGAATGGATGCAGGTGATCAGACAGAACGCTTACGTACGTGTCACCCGTTAGAGTCGTATCTAGACGTACCAGGGGTCCCATATCACTCCAAATGCACACGCCCCACACCATTATAGAGTCTCTACCAGCTTGAACAGTCTCCTGCCGACATGCAGGATCCATGGATTCATGAGGTTCTCTCGATAGCCGAACATGTCCATCCGCTCGATACAATTTGAAACGAGACTCATCCGAGCAGGCAACGTGTTTCCAGTCATCAACAGTCCAATGTCGGCGTTGACGGGCCCAGCCGAGGGGTAACGCTTTGTTCGTGCAGTCATCAAGGGTACACGATTGGTTCTTCGGCTCAGAAAGCCCATATCGCTGATGTTTCGTTGAATGGTTCACACGCTGACACTTGTTGATGGCCCAGCACTGAAATCTGCAGCAATTTGCGGAAGGGTTGAACGATTCTCTTCAATCGTCGTCGGTCCCGTTCTTGCAGGATCTTTTTCCGGCCGCAGCGATGTCGGAAATTTGATGTTTTACCGGATTCCTGATATTCACAGTACACTCGTCAAACAGTCGTACGGGAATATCCCCACTTCTTCACTACCTCGGAGACGCTGTGCCCCAACGCTCGTGCACCGACTATAACACCACGTTCAAACTCTCTTAAATCTTGATAACCTACCATTGTAGTTGCAGTAACCGATCTAACACCTGTGGCAGACACTTGTTGTCGTATATAGGCGTTGCCGAATGCAGCACCATATTCTGCCTGTTTACGTATCTCTGTATTTAATACGCATGCCCATACCAGTTTCTTTGGTGCTTCAGTGTATATCACAGCAGACGATATCTGCAGACAGTGTATAGAAAACACTAGTAAAAGCCATATCCGTCCTTAACGGATGGCTCACGAAAGATGAATGAACTCGGGATCCGTGCGCAATGCGTTAAAGTTCTTGGACAGTGTGAAGATACAAGAAAAGGATGGAAGCGTATGAAATGTGGTATTAAAAAGAATTATGGAAAGCAGACGGCTTTATCGAGGTCTAATGAAGAGGTACTGATGCAAAATGGCGATTAAACAGAGTTAACACAAGGGCTGTGTTGACTTAGACATCAATAAATGGCTGTGAATAGTTCATTTGGTAACTGATGCAAGCATGTGTGTGAGCGTATGTGTGAGGAGGGCGGGGGGGGGGGGGGAGTGGGGGTGAAATTTGTAGAGGGAAGCCAAGGCTTGGCTCCAGTACTCGGGTTCAAGTGGCTGTATGATACACGAGCTATACCGAGCTAAAGAGACTTACGCAAACTAGCGTGTAAAGCTGCATGAAATCAATCGTTAGACTGAAGACTACAACAATAACAGTTTCAGACCAGTCAATGAAACCACACAGTACTCTGTAGATAGCACAATCATGTCATACCTTTACTGCACGGCCAAAGTGGCATCTGCATCACAAAAGACAAAATGCCTACCACTATTTGTTTATCTCTAGATTACAGAGCGTTGTACGAATTAATGAAACTGGTATTTTCATATATCATAATTAAACTTGCTTTATATACTGTTTTTTTAGCACATGTCAAATACGTTGCTGTTAAGGTCAGTTTATTATCTAATAATACGTTGATGGACCAAACCATACTGATCACCTGCTTAATAACGTGTTGCCCCACCTCTGGAAAGCAATACAGCATCGATCCTCCTTAGCATGGATTCGAGAAGTCTTTGGTAGGTTTCCGGAGGTATGTAGCACCAGATGTGCTACAGTTCCCATAAAGTACTGGCCGATGGATTTTGGGAACTGAGCTGGCGCAAAATAGCGTCTAAGACATGTTCCATCTAGTTCATGTTAGACGAATTTGGTGGCCAAGGCATCAACGTGAGATCGCCATCATGGTCATCAAATCATTTAGCCCGATTATGGCCTTTCGACACGGACAGTCATCTTGCTGGAAGATTCCATCGCCGTGGGGGGAAGACGCAAGCATCAAGTGATGCAGGGGGTCCGCAGTAATGTTCACGTAGTCTACAGCTGTTATGGTGTCTTCAGTTACTACCTCTGTCCCCATGAAAGCCAAGCTGAATATTCCACACAGGATAATACTGCCTCCAACGTCCTGCACCAGTGGCGCGGAGCGTGTTGCGAGTAGCCGTTCGCCTGCATGTCGGTTTGTCCGGTGACAACCATCGACCTGGTGTAGCAGGAACCAAGAGTCATCATACTAGGCGACACAGTCCAAACCTGATAGTGCCATGAACAATGCAGTAATAACTGACGGTGTCACTGGGTCGAAATGGGCACACGTAGGGGTTGCTACAGTGGAGCCCCATGTCCAATTACTATGGGCGCTAGACGGTGTGATCCATAACACCTGAACGTGCATCAAGACTGTACCCTCGTCATACCTACAACAGATTGTCGCCTGTACCACTTAACGGAGCGCGACGACCTAGGAATTCCACGTACTGTGATGAGGCGTAGATGCTCAACGCCTTGCCTACTCGTGATTTCATAGTCCTTTAACCAGTGTCCATAGATGGTCACAACAATAGTACTCAAACATCTGACCAGCTTCGCCGATTCCGAGATGCTACTTGCCAGACGCCGGGTCACAACAACTTGCCCTTTGTCAGAGCCGCTTAAGACAGTCAATTCTCCATTTTCGACTCGTACCCTAAAGCAAATATCAAGCATCGTAAATTAAAAATTTTACCGACGAATTGAATGCTCGTACAAATTTCGGGATTGCAGCCTGTTGTCGATTAATTCATTGCACTGTATTTAGAATGGGCACCCACCAGTCATCTTCAGGTGAGCAGTCGAAACCTGACGACGACGACTTGATCTGTTACACCCTACATAGCGCGCTGCATGCCTCAAAATTCAAGTTGACAGGGGACCACAATTCACGGCGGCAGTGCCCTCGCTAGTGGAACCGCGGAAATAAGCTGTCCTCTGTGTTACCGCTCACCACGGCCGTGGGCGCACTCTGTCGTCTTCGATTAGAACAAATTGTAGAGATATGAGGTTCCACGCACTCACCGTTATCACGGTTCATCATATTTTCCGCCAGGCGCATTTCCAAGGATTCTTAAATAATGGAGTCCCAAAGAGGTGTAGCTGTGGTCAGGATCACAGTTTTGTCATACTCCATTGAATGTCTAGTGGAAATACAGTGTTCGGCAATAGCGAACCTGCTTGGTTGCAAAAGGACAATGCAACGTTGATGTCCAGTGCAACGTCCTTTCACAGTACGTGTGTTCTGTCCTATGTAAGCCGTAACTCATTCGCAACGTATTTAGTAAATTCCGGCCTTCCGCAATAACATCTCGTCGATCCGAAAAGGTCTGAAATCTTAGATGGTGGACGGAAAATCACTTTCACTAGAAATTTACTGAGGATTCTTGGTATTTTCAACGAAATGTTACGCACGAAAGGAAGAAAAGCTAAAGATTTTGGAGGCGTGTTCGCATCTTTATCCACTTCCTGATTCTTGATTTTAACTGATAGTGCCCTATTAAACTGCTGGGTGAAATATCAGTTCTTTCTAAACCTTGTCTTTAGGTGGGCGAGCTCTTTAGGTAAACTATCTAGATCTAAGAGAGTGTGAGCTCTGTGTATGATTATTTTAAGCACGCTCATAGTTTGTGACGGGTGATGACAACTTGACGCTTGCAAATACAAATCAGTATGAGTGGGCTTACGATAAATTGAATGCCCCAGAGAACCATCATTCTTTCGTCTAACCAAGACATCCAAGAGAGGCAGACAACCATCTTTCTCTATTTCCATGGTGAACCACGGGCAGCCCTCCGTCTCACTTGGTGGTCAAACGTCCTGAGGAGGATTTCGAGGAGAGAGCGCGCTTTGAATTAACTGACCTTCAACCAACTATAGTTTGTAGGTATGAGGACGATGCTGTCGTAGTGTGGCCTCATGCAGAAGATAAATTAACGGATTTTGTTCACCATCTCAACTCCATTCACAACAACATTACGTATGTCCGTCCCATTCCGCACAGATAATGACAGGCCCTATTAAGAGAATATTTGGAAAGAACTAGAATGGTCGTCCAGGAAACTCATCAAACTTAACACTTCTATACTTTTGTGTGTGGCGAAAACTAAAGCAAGAGGTCTATTGGAAAACACCGACCACTACCGGGCCTGTACTGCCGTTAGCTCCAGATGAAATTCAACGTAAAGAATTTTTTTCTGCAAAATCACTTCATAGCGTGCAGCAATGCTCAAGACCAACATTTTGTGCACTTCGTATGACAGCCGAGATAGTAAACACACGAACGGTACCTAAGTAACGTGTTTGCCTGCGCTTGGTGTAGAAAGTCAGGCGTTTGTGGAACCTCTTCTCCTGACGGCAGGATAGTGGTTTGTGGCGGTGCTCTCTTGATGCTGTTTGATCAAGAAATATACATGTTACGTCTCTGAAGGTCTCTTAGAAACTTCTTTCAAATGTCACAGAAGAAGATGTATAGTTCCATTCGGAAAAAAGGTGGTGTCGTAATTTGGCTACTATAAACGATAAAAATTACTTGCGAGCGTCAGGAAATTCGCCACATTGTCCGCTATAACTAGGCGAAAACCATTCCTCTTCATATTTATTCATTCTGAATAAGTATCTTTGGTGGGCTACCTTAGCTGCCTCACCTCTATAATTGTAAGACTAAGTTTTAGAAATCAGATTTTGAACTGTATGACATTTTCAGAGGCAGATGTTGACTCCGTCCATGATTTATTGGTTGTATATAATGTGGCACAAAAGAATTCAGCCGTTAGCACAGATATTTCAGTGGATAGCAATCTCCAGCTACCTCATCTAACTATGCCGTTGCCCTTAAATGCTTGATATCTTCAATTCAACTGTAAACTGCTTGTATGAGCCGTCTGAAAACAGTATAATTCAGACACGATGGAGACTGGTGATTTTTCTCAAGTGCATTACGTCTTCGTCCAATGTTTCTTATCCATAAATAGAAGAAGAAATGTTAGCCCAGTGCTTATAAAACAAAACTCGAGAAGGAAACCAAAAGTGATCGCGAAAGTGTGCATTATGTAGTTGAGACTCTATGAACGACCCGCAGATACCGTCGTTCTATTGATGGATCATCACTTCACTAGCACCACGTTGCCAGTGTAATGATGTAATTGACATTGAAGTGGCAAACATCCAACTACTTCATCATACATACGATGTTAGCCATACTGGTTTGCGTTCCTTATTTCAAAATACATTACTGTTTTCAACTAAATTAACTTGGGTGATTTACGAGAGGCGTTCAATAAGTAAAGCAAGCAGGTTAGTTTTATTCAGGATTCCAATAAACCATTTTTTTCCAATCTTTTCGGCAAGAAAACCCTATTTTTCAACATAATTTTTGTTCACTGCAACAGCCGTACGCCACCTTACTGGAAGAGTCTGTATTCTCGCATGATACCACTCTTCTGGTCGATGTCGGAGGCGGCGTCTTGTTGCATCAATATGCTCGCCATCATCCACGTACTGTTCCCGCGGAATACATCCTTCATTGGACCAAACAGATGGAAGTCGGAAGGAGCGAGATCCGAGCTGCAGGATGGATAAGAAAGAGCCGTCCAGTGAAGTTTTGTGAGCTCCTCGCGGATGAGGCCTTTCACTGCACAGAGAAGGAGAAGTTCGTTCGCGTTTTTGTGCCGACGAACACGCTCAAATCGTTTCTTCAGTTTCATAAAGGTAACACAATACACTTCAGAGTTTATCGTTGCACCACGAGGGAGGATATCAAATAAAATAACCCCTTCAGACCTCAGAAAACCTTCGCCATGACTTTCCCAGCAAGGGGTGCTCTTCTTCGGAGGAGAGATAGTGTGGCGCCACTCCATGGATTGCCCTTTTGTTTCAGGTTAGAAGTGATGAACCCATATTTCATACCCTGTGACGATGTTCGACAAAAAATTGTCACGATCACCCTTGTAATGCGCAAGCAATTCCTCACAGAAGGTCTTTCGTTGTTCTTTATGGCCTCCTGTTAGGCGCCTTGGAACCCAGAGGGTCAGAACACACACAAAAAAAAATTGTGATCTGTCGATCACATCGAATGAGAGTGTCCGCACGTTCCAATATTCCAGGAGTCACAGCAGCGTGCGGCCGACCGGCACGCAGGAGAATGGACAGGTTTGCTTGACCTTGTTACGATGATGACAGACGCCTCAGCCAACGACTCACCGTGCTTTTGTTCACTGTCAGGTGTCCATAGTCATTCTGCAAGTGCCTATGAATACCTACGATGCTCTGGTTATCCGCGAAAAGGAACTCAATGACAGCTCTCTGTTCGGAAGTCACCTCTGTTACAGAAGCCATTCTGAAGGCTACGTATAGCGCCGCCATCTATGGGAACTTCATGAAAATATTCTCACGATGAACCCTGTAACGCAGAAGCGGATTATGTCCCACAGTAAATTCCACATTTTTTCAACCGAAAATGGCCGAAAAACAAAGTGTTGCATTACTTAATGAACGCCTCGTGTACATTGTAACCAAAGATTTAGTAATGATCTTGTTCTGAACATCAATCTTGAATTCAGATGATATCGTCTCAGGTCGCCTGGGGGCATCTCAAGTCCCGAAATTGACGACGATCTAAAATAGTCCGCATTCGAGGGTTGAATCCCCTCAGTTCCACGTCGAGGAATTACACTGCCTGGGTGTCCTCGTCGCTTTGGAAGAGCCCCTGCCATTGCTGTCTGTCTGTCTGTCTGTCTGTCCGTCTGCCGGCCTCTTTCGTCCGTCTTCACGCCGTCGCTACTGCCCGGTGCTCGACGCCACCGCCGATGCTGCCGCCACCGCCGCCCGGTCTCCGACTCCCGGCGCTCGCCGCCGCCTCCGCCGCCGCCGCCGCCGCCGCCGGCCCACGTTTTAGTTCCTTTCGCACTTCAGCGACTCCTATCGCCCGTGGACGTCGCCTTCAATGATGGACACCCCCACTACTCCATCATCTACACCTCCCCTTCACCTGCCCCCTCTGTGAGCTCGTGGAGTGCTTCTTAACCTGTCTCATCCACCTCCCATACTCACGGTCTCCTCCCTTTCTATCTCCTCTTCATCCCTGTATCCCCACCTGTATGTTGCTTCCTCCCCTGCTCCTTCCCCTGCTCCTTCTCCTGTTCCTGCCCCTGCTCCTGCCCCTCTCCCACTGCTGTCACCCGCTGAGACGACTTTCTCCCCCTCCCTACCCACCCCACTACAACAACTCCTGCTTCCCCGGCCTGTGTAACCCACCGCTGCTCCACAGTCGCCACCATAGAGCGCCCCAGGCCCGTACCCAGTGCCGCCGCCTCACAAAAGGGGCCTGCCACCCCCCAACTCCCCATCCATCCAGCCCCTCATCCCTCATCCCTGGCCACACCCGTCAAAACACCGTCCAAGCGCCCAAGTGGCGACCTCACCTCCACCTCCTCCTCCTCCAAAAGACCACCACCCACACCACTTCCCTATGGTCTCGCCACGGATAACCACCAATCATCCAGCCTCCCCAGCCCCCTCCCTGTATACCTTCCTCCTTGCCAACCCTGATCCGAAATTCGTAGATGATCGCACCATCTCCCTTGAAATCTGGAAATACATCCCCAGTTCACCCATTACCCAACTTATTCCTCGCAGAGGCTCTGTTCTCACCAAGTCCTCCTCTCCCTCTTTCCATATTGATCTCCTCTGGTACCTTCCCCACATCACCTTTGGCCCCCATGCATCTCTCACACCTTTCCTTACATCCTCCCCTTCTCATCAGCCCCAACCCCTTTGTCATCTGCAAGCCCCCATCGTTGTGATCACAAAACTCAGCCCTGTGTTCATGGAGGCAGAGGAGATGGTGGAACTGAACGTCCACCCTACCCTGGAAATCTGTTTGGCCCGCCGTATTTACAACTCCTCTGGAACTATCTTTACTGGGTCTGCCTCCTCTATTGATCACCTCCTCACATAGGGAGCCTTGATTTTCAACTGCCGACACCCCGTTGACCTGTCCCGTTCCCCTCCTCAATCCTACCACTGCCAGCGCTGTCTCCTGTACAACGACCACCTCACCCAAAACTGCAAGAACCCTCCACCTGCCCTTATTGTAAAGCCTCCCTCTTCCTTAAACAGCATCCTAACTTCGCCTCTCCCATTTCCTGCAGCAGCAGCAATGAACCCCACACCACATAGTCCTCCAAATGCAAAGCAAAACCTCCTCCCACCAACCCTGAGCTCACCGTCCCCATTCGCCCCATCGACCCACCCATCCACCCCAACAATTACCTCTGCCCTCCCCCTTCGACAGAAGACATCATCCGATGCCTAACCATCATCCTGCAGAACGTCCACCCCTTCCAGCACCCCCACACCCTCCAGCAGATTTCCCTCGCCACCTGCTCTGTTTTCCATTTAAATACCTACAAAAAAAGTTCAAATGGCTCTGAGCACTATGGGACTCAACTGCTGAGGTCATAAGTCCCCTAGAACTTAGAACTACTTAAACCTAACTAACCTAAGGACAACACACACATCCATGCCCGAGGCAGGATTCGAACCTGCGACCGTAGCGGTCGCGCGGTTCCAGACCGTAGCGCCAGAACCGCTTGGCCACCAGCGGCCGGCCAAAATACCTACACCAGCCACTCCCACAACCAGGCCCACTTTACCTTCACCCACCTAGACACCCTTGTTTAAGCCCCTCTCTCCTCGCCCTGCTTCCTTCCTCCATCCCACCTCCTGGCACGTCTACCTCAACATTCGCTCCCTCCCTGTCAACAAATACCTCTTCATGCATACCTTATCCCAGCACCAGGTTGACTCCTTTATCCTTAATGAAACCTGCCTCCAACCTCACCATGTTGTCCGCATCTCCTTCACTGCACCAACAAGCCGCTTCCCCTCACCTGAGGCAGGTCGCTACTGGCCACCTCAAACATCTCCCTGTCCGGCCACAGCCCCTACTCTATGACCTGACTGAAGACCTCCTCCTCAGCATCCTTTTTCCCTCCCTCACCTGTGCCACTATGTATATCCATCCCACACCTCCTCTCCTCTACAACTTCATTTCCCATGTTGACCATACCTTCTCCACCTATGTGATTGCAGCCATCCTCAACATCTACAGCCATGACCCTGCCACCCTTCGTCAGTGGCATCAGTTCTTTGTCACCCTCCATAGTGACCTTGTTCCTTTCCCACAACACACATGTCCTGAAAGTCGCTCCTTTCTGTGCACCCGTGACTGGTATACACTCACCCACCACCAGCTATTACAGTGAAACATTCGGAACGTCCTTACAGCAAAGAGACGCTGGGACTGGCGCCAGACATGCACATGCCTCAACTTCACCCTTCCTGTCAGCTCCTCTAAGTACTGGTCAGCCTTCCACTGCCTTACTGGTAGCCATCCCACCCAACATTACCCTATTCTCCATGACAATCACCACTTCACTGACAACCTCAGTAAGGCTAACCATTGTGCTCTCCACCTCTCCAAGGTCTTCTCCATTCCCGACAATCCCCATTTTGATTACTCCCTCTTCCCCACCATTCTTGACCGCACTGATACTCACCCAGAGTTTCCAATACTTCAATCAGTTATCCCCCTCAGACATCAACACTCCCATCATTGTACACGACAGCACTCTCGTCCTCTGCTCCAAATGCAACACCACCCCTGGTCATGATGGCGTCACCTACCGCCACCTCAAGCAAACCCTCCCATCTTTCCTGGCTGCTCTTGCTACCCTGTACAATGTCCTCTCCACTGGCTTTTACCCTGACCTGTAGAAGACTTCCTGTGTCCTGCTGTTCCCTGAACCCAACAAACCCCCTCTGATACCTTTTCCTATCGTCCCATATGCCTCACCTCCATTTTCAGTAAGGTCTTCGAGACCATCCTCTCCTCCTTCCCCTTACCCAGTGTGGCTTCCAGCCTTCCTTCTCAGCAGACGACTAGGTCCTTAAACTTACCGATCTTCTTTCCCTCCAACTTAACTCCTGTCACTCTGCTATCTTTGTTTCCTTTAACCTCCAGAACGCCTACAACCGTATATGGAATCCCGGGCTCCTCTTCAAACTCCAGACCTATGCTCTCCCTATAAATTTCATCTGTCTCGTTGCTTCCTTCTTCTCCTCTCGTAACTCCTCTGTCACTATCCATAATTCCAACTCATGTACCTTCTATCCCTCTGCCAGCGTGCCCCAAGGCTCCGTCCTTTTCCCTCTCCTCTATCTCCTGTAAACTGCTGATATTCCCAAACCTTCATCGCTCATTCATCTCCTCCAATTTGCTAATGATACCGCCTTCCTAGCCTTTTATCCTACTCTTTAACGGTCCCAATGTACCCTCCAAACCCACCTTGACCAGTTCACACTTGGTGCAACCAGTGGGTCCTTCATATCAAGCCCTCCAAAACCCAGGCGATCATCACAGGCCACACAACCCATTCCTTCCGTCTCCAAGATTTCTACCTAACCATTTATCGCCATCCTATCCAAATCACTCCTACCCTCAAATACCTTGGCCTCACCCTTGACCACAATCTCACCTGGACTTCCCATCTCCTTACAATCCAACACAAGGGCCACAATTGACTCTTCCTCCTGAAACTCCTGTCCAGCCAGACACGGGGACTCCATCCTTCCACCATCCTTCACACCTACACATCCTTGATTCGCCCCATCCTTTGTTATGCCAGCAGTGCTTGGATTTCTGCCCCTCCCAGGTTCTATACAGCCCTCCAAATCCTAGAATGTCATATACTCCACCTCACCTTCCGTATCTGCCTTCCATCCTCAACGCACACCCTCTATGACCTCATCCGCTTCCCCCACCTTCTCCTTTTCCTTGAACACATCCGCACCCTGTGTATTGTCCACCGACTCGATCCCCCCACCCCCTGGTGTCCCCCTTCCTCTCCACCCCCATCCCGGTGCCACGCCTTTACCATTGTGTCCCACCCTCTCTCCATCTCCACACCCTCCACCTAATTTTCCAACAGAACTTCCAGCACCTACCCTCCCAGATGATGAGCTTTACTCTGACATCTACCCCTCCTACCAACTCTAACCCCACCTTCCTCCTGCCTCCTCCTCAGGGCTCCCTCTCCTCCCCCTCCCTTCTCCTGAGTGGCATTGCCTCTTCTACATCCCTTCCTCTCTGTGCTCCCCTTCAGTGTCTCTGCACTCCCTCCTGCCTTGTCTTCCCTCTTCGTCTCCTGCCCTGCCTGTCTCCCGCCTCTTGGTGCACCTCGTATCCCCTTCTTTTCCTCTTCCTCCCCCCCCCCCCCCCAGCCACCATACTGCACCTTTCTCCCCTCTTGTTCCCTCCTCTCCAGCCTCCAGTCACTCGGCAGGTCCCTACTGGCCGTTTCTTTTTGTTCTTCATGAGTATTCTTTTAAGTGTCTTGCTCTGTGTGATTTTTATCCGGTGGCCGACTTTTAACTTGTGTTTGCCTCCAGTGTTTTTTTGAAGTTCACTTTGATTGTTTTAACTTTATGTCGACTTTTTAACTCTCCCCCAGTGCATGTCCCCATCTTAGTGTATATTTTAACTCTCATCATCTCCATTTATTGTTCAAATGGCTCTGAGTACTATGGGACTTAACTGCTGAGGTCATCAGTCCCCTGGAACTTAGAACTACTTAAACCTAACTAACCTAAGGACATCACAGACATCCATGCCCGAGGCAGGATTCGAACCTGCGACCGTAGCGGTCGCGCGGTTCCAGACTGTAGCGCCTAGAACCGCTCGTCCATCCATTTATTGTGTTTTTTATGTCCCCCTTTTTATCCCCCCTTTTTATGTAATCACCCTTCTGTATTTTTGTAAAGCCTATTGGCTGCAGAGTAGTGGACTGTGCCTCTGCCAGAATGATATTACAATAAAGAAAAAATAAAATAAAATAAAATAGTCCCGAAGACATTCAAAGCAGCGAAGTGGAGGCGATCTCAAACATTTAACGCAGTACAGAGCAGAAAGTTTTATGGACCACCATATCAGAATTGGTAATAGAGTAATTTGTTTCCGTAAAAATCTCACGAGAATTGTTAATATTTACACATTTATGACAGACATGGACCTTAAATGCCCTGATAATACCTACACATTCGTAGTTTTCTTAGATGTTGGATACCCATGGCAACACTGGAATTTATGCTGTTGGGTACGTCTTGTCTGACATAATGATTGTTAGATGCAGTTAGGGGTTAGAGGACACGGGTTGGCCACCGAGAGAGGGCAGACGGCAGGCTTGCTAGGTGGCCAGCGGAGGCCACATCTGTGCCACATACGTCACGCGAAGAGCTTCCTTTACGAGCGCAGCAGCAGCTGCTGCCAATCCTATCGCTTCTTTCCGGCAGAGCAAAGTACGTTGCCTATCTGCCGACCGGCCTTTTGCGCAACGATGGCCAGACGCGGGATTGAACCGTCGTCCTCCCGAATGCGAGTCCAGTGTGCTAGCCACTGCGCCACCTCGCTCGGTTTTACTGTTATTTATCACCCAGTATTTATCAAAAGTGTTTAGAGTAATCTCACCAGTCGTCAGTAACCCTAAACCCTTTACGTGCTATTCGATTAATTAGAAGTTTCTAAAATGTCTGTAAAGTATCAGTGAAACGGTAACCATACAGGAACTTATGTTCACTACACACAGTTGCTGAACTTTCCTGCGCTTTGATCTAGTCACCTATTCCATGTTCTGTAGATCGAAGTTACGAGTCAGCAGCAGAAGTGATTATGATATGAAAATATCATAGTAAATCTGAGAATAATACTTCTTTTTCTCAAAATGAATTTCATTTTTGTACACAGATGAGTGTAATTGTACACAACGAAACTCTTCCTCGGAATCTGGCAGAAAACCCAAAGAGATTCTGTTCATACATAAAGCACACCAGTGGCAAGGCGCAATCAAGACCTTCACTGCGCGATAACAACAGTGAAGTCACTGATGACTTTGCCACTAAAGCAGAGTTATTAAGCGCGGTTTTCCGAAACTCCTTCACCAAAGAAGACGAAGTAAATATTGCTGAATTCCAACCAAGAACAACTGCCATGATGAGAAACACAGAAGTAGATATCCTCGGTGTAGCAATGCAGCTTAAATCACTTAATAAAGGCAAGGCCGCTGGTCCAGATTGTACACCAGTCAGGTTCCTTTCAGAGTATTCTGATACAATAGCTCCACATTTAGCAATTATATACAACCGCTCACTCACAGAAAGGACTGGAAAATTGCTCAAGTCATACCAATGCCCAAAAACGGAAGTGAGAGTAATCCACTGAATTACAGGCCCATATCACTAACGTCGATTTCAGTAGAGTTTTGGAACATATACTGTGTTCCAACATTATGAAGTACCTCGATGAAAACGATTTATTGGCACATAGTCACCACGGATTCAGAAAATATCGTTCTTGTGAAACACAACTAGCTCTTTATCTTATGAGTACTATCGACAGAGGATGTCAAATTCATTCCATATTTTTAGATTTTCAGAAGGCTTTCGACACTGTTCCTCACAAATGTCTTCTAACCAAACTGCGTGCATATGGAATATCGCCTCAGTTGTGCGACTGGATTCTCGATTTCCTTTCACAAAGGTCACAGTTCGTAGTAATAGACGGAAAGTCATCGAGGCAAACAGAAGTAATAGCCGGCGTTCCCCAAGGAAGTGTTATAGGCCCTCTATTGTTCCTGATCTGTATTAACGACATAGGAGACAATCTAAGTAGCCTTCTTACACTGTTTGCAGATGATGCTGTCATTTATGGTCTTGTAAAGTCCTCAAATGACCAAAACGAATTGCAAAATAATTTAAATGAAATACCTGTATTGTGCGAAAAGTGGCAACTGACCTTGAGTAAAAAAAAGTGAAGTTATTCACACGAGTACTAAAAGAAATCGGCTAAATTTCGGTTACGCGATAAGTCACACAAATCAGAAGACTCTCAATTCAACTAAATACTTAGGGATTACAATTACAAATAACTTAAATTGGAACAATCACATAGATAATGTTGTGGGTAGAGCAAACCAAAGAATGCGATTCATTGGCAGAACACTTAGAGGGTGCAACAGGCCTACTAAAGAGACTGCTTACACCACGCTTGTCCGCTATATTCTGGAGTATTGCTGTGCGGTGTGGAATCCGCATCACGTTGGACTGACGGATGACATCGAAAAATTTCAAAGAAGTGCAGCACGGTTTATATCATCGCGAAATAGAAAAGATAGTGCCACAGACATGATACCTGAACTGAAGTGGCAATCATTAAAACAAAGGCGTTTTTCGTTGCGACGGGATCTTCTCACGAAATTTCAATCACCAGTTTTCTCCTCCGATTGTGAAAACATTCTGTTGGCATCCACCTACATAGGGAGAAATGATCATCACGGTAAAATAAGAGAAATCAGAGCTCGCACAGAAAAATTTATGTGCTCGTTTTTCCCGCGCACCGTTCGAGAGTGGAACGGTAGCGAGACAGCTTGAACCCTCTGTCAGGCACTTTATTGTGAATAGCAGAGTAATCGCGTGCATGTAGATGCAGATAGATAAGAATGGAGTATACGCACAACTTTCATAAAAATTATATCTCTTCTGTTATAAACGAATTTAAATTTTGCATGAGGATAGTAGTCATTGCTGACAGCTGTTACTAATATACATGAAACATGGTTGTCTGTATGGGTATGAAACCAAACTCCAATAAGAAATGCTTAAAGTGGTACAGCTGTCTATTCGGTGAGTCATTTTTGTTTTTTTCCGAGGTAATATTTTAACTTCTGTATTTAATCCCATAACCACATTTGCAGGACTTAAAACATAACGTATTGAGACAGTTCGAGTTCTGAGAGACTTTAGAGAGATTTTTGGTTTAATATAGTTGGAAATTTGTTCAAACTTTTATGCTATAGTCAGAAATTTCTTCAAACTTTAGCACTCGATGTTGAACCTGATACTTTCAACAGTTTTGAAAAGTTATAGCCTCAAGTTTCTTGAAGAACTACAGCAAGCAGTAACTTTTTGTATAGATTTATTTATGCCAAAATGCTTTTCGTTTCTCGCCCATCTTCAACAGGCGTAACACATTTATATATTGGTCAGTATAACGTTTTGATGGGCAGCATTTTAAACTCTGCACCTGCCTCCTGTTTCGTCGTTTGTGGCTCCTTATCGCGGCTTTATACACATAGCACAAAACGTTTTATGTTTACATATATAAGGTGTAGTCAAATGAAAACGACAGAGGTGGAAAAAAATACGAAAACTGTTTATTATTTCAAAAGTATTCGCCGTAAATGTTAATGTATTTACCCCACTATAAGAAAAGGCGGTCATTGCCTACAGGGAAAATATTTGTTGTTGCCTATGGAACCATGATTGTACACAGATTTTCGCCTGAAGCAATCGATGATCGTGAATTTCTTTCTCCAGGGCTCCAAGTGTATGGAAATAGCATTGGGAGAGATAGGGACTACATAGAGGATGTGCAAGGGCTTCCAAACGCAATACAAGTTACACAACGAACGGCCTCTGCAGCACTGGATATGCAGTCGATAAAAACTTTATACTGATGTAGATGTAAATGTATTACGCCAACTGAAGGCAGGTGCACGCACCTTAAAGTAAATAAAGCTATACAAAAACCGCTTGTTTGCTATATTTCTTTAAGTTCAAAATGGCTCTGAGCACTACGGGACACAACTTCTGAGGTCATCAGTCCCCTAGACTTAAAACTACTTAAACCTAACTAACCTAAGGAGATCACACACAGCCATGTCCGAGGTAGGATTCGAACCTGCGACCGTAGCAGCAGCTCGGTTCCAGACTGATGCGCCTAGAACCGCTCGGCCAGTACGGCCGGCTATTTATTTAAGTAATTCAATCCCAAGCCACGGATCTCAACCAGCATTAACATTTATACATTAACGTTAGCTTCAAGTCTTGTATTTCCCGAATTCAGTGGGATTTGCTTCACACGGGACATTTTTGCCGGAGGATATCTTTAGAGGATACATACTGACATACCAGTTGAATATCGAGTATCCATTATAAAATAGAGTATAACTGAACACAATAAACATTCTCCAATTAAACATTCTGAATTTCCAGATTTCTTAATTCTAGGATGAACTAGTAACTACTTCTGCTTCAATAATAAAATATAGCTTAGCGATGAGAGCCACCGAGTGTGGAACAAAATACGATATGTTGAGCGAAGCTTTTAAAAAACTCTTACACACACAAAATTAGAATCACGAGAGGTAACCTCTGAATGTGCGTGTGGTGAAGAAGGCACACCAGAACATAATATCTACGAATATCCGCAATATGCGGCTGTTGCTGATACTGATCTGCAGAAAGTGAATGGGCACGGGATACTCGATTCCAGTGACATTCTGCGTTGCGAGACAGAATGGCAGATCTCGGACAACACTGAAGGCGCTGTTTCAAGGAAGGCTTGGGAAGCGCGTTACCACATCAATCAACCCCCGCCAGCGTAGCAAAGACAGCTGAGGTCAACAGTTTTTTTTACGGCAGACGAACGCTCAACCCCGCATGCACGGCGACCGTAACAACACCAGAGTAGAAACGTAGCCGTCTGCCGGGTCTCGCTACCCGAGGAACTAAAACCGAGGTGACGTGGGCCGGTATATGGCTACACTTCTTAGGGGCAGCAACGATGCACCCACGGACCAGTGAAGATGCCCCCTGCAGCCAGGAAGCCGGCCGACGGCGGAGGAGGCCTATGCGACCACAACGCCCGGTAAAGCGCTAAGGAACCGGCAAGGTATGCGTACGAGCCATGCAGCGATACTAGGCAACGATGGACTGCACTGTGTAATGCGGAAGACTAGAACTGATGTTATTATACCCCACCCAGTGGCATTAATGTGACCAGCGCCTATGTTCGACGTCTACGTGCGATAATCACTCACAGACGGCAGGTGGCAGCACTAGCAGTGGAGGATATACTACACACATCAAAAAAAAGTTTTGCATCACCCCGGTTCCCAGAAATCCTGAAGATAGACGTTCACTGTTGATATTGTATCACAGACACAGTCCCTTTGACTGTTCACAGATGTCACTAAACCCGCCACAGGATGTAAACAACCATGCATGAGCGGCGCCTATCAGACGGATGGAGTCCGACAGCCGATCAGTTCCAGTCATTCCACCAGGAAGGAGGTATACGGCTGGTGTCGTCTCTAGTTCAACCATGCCTAGACGGTCAGTACCAAGGTTCGATCTTGTCCGCATTGTTACTTTGTGGCAGGAATAGCTCTCAACAAGGGAAGTGTCCAGGCGTCTCGGAATGAACCAAAGCGATGCTGTTCGGACATGGAGGAGATACAGAGAGACAGGAACTGTCGATGACGTACGCTGCTCGCGGTCATGGAAGGCGACGTAATGGCTGTACAGTACGTGAATGCCATCCTCCGACCGATAGTGCAACCATATCGGCAGCATATTGGGGAGGCATTCATCTTCATGGACGACAATTCACGCCTCCATCGTGCACATCTTGCGAATGACTTCTTTCAGGATTACGAGATCGCTCGACTAGAGTGGCCAGCATGTTCTCCAGACATGAACCCCATCGAACATGCCTGGGATAGATTGAGAAGGTCTGTTTATGGACGACGTGATCCACCAGCCACTCTGAGGTATCTACGCCGAATCGCCGTTGAGGAGTGGGACAATCTGGACCAACAATGCCTTTAGGAACTTGTGGTTAGTATGCCACGACGAATACAGGCATGCATCTATGCAAGAGGACGTGATACTGAGTATTAGAGGTACCGGTGTGTACAGCAATCTGAATCACCACCTCTGAAGGTCTTCATGCTTGGTGGTACAACATGCAATGTGTGATTTTGATGACCAATAAAAATTCCGGTGGAGGTTCGAGTCCTCCCTCGGGCATGGGTGTGTGTATGTTTGTCCTTAGGATAATTTAGGTTAAGTAGTGTGTAAGCTTAGGAGTTAAGTCCCATAAGATTTCACACACATTTGACCAAAAAAAGGGCGGAAATGATGTGTTGATCTCTATTCCAATTGTCCGTACAGGTTCCGTAACTCCTGGAACCGAGGTGATGCAAAACCTTTTTTGATGTGTGTATAAAGTGTGTCGGGGGGGGGGGGGGGGGGCAATGGACGCGGAAGGCAGTGCAGTCGTTGTTGTGATGCGATTTACCTGACATCCTAGAGGGCATGATCATTCGAACCAAGGGTGGTAGCTTTTGTGTTATAAACTGTTAGCGTGCTAAGATTGGTTAAAGTACCGTGGCTGGCAAAATGGCGCTATCCAAAACTGGTGCCGAGGGAACTGTGGTGCGCCAAGGCCCATAGATGACAAGGGTGAACAACAGCTGCGGAATGTGTACGGGCGAATAGATGTGGAACTGCAGAGCAACTGACCGCCCAAATGAAACAAGGGGCTATGTCTCCTCAACGATTGTCAGCGAACATTGCTGCTTATGGAGCTCCGCAATAGGCACCTGGTTCATGCACCCATGCTGACTTCTGTTCATCGGCGCCGAAGGCTGGAATTTGTACGGCAGTAACGGAACTGGACGTCCTCTGGGTGACCTTTCATATGAATCACGTTTTATGCCCCATCGGACAAATGAACGTTGGTAAGTACGGCGTGAAACTTCTGAAAACAAACACCCCACAACAATCGTCGGAGTGGTCCAGTCCGGAGGAGAGAGTATTATGGTCTGGGGAATACTTTCGTGATATTCGTCATCCTGGAAGGCACAATGTATCAAAACAAGTGTACTTCTATCCTTGGAGACAATATTCAGGCTTTTGAGCGGTGGTCACAGTAATGTGACTAGATATTATAAGTGATTATAAACAAACAAAAAACCTGCGAATTGAAGAGACGAACTGAAGTACCGTCACTGAAGAGTCAGTTTCAAAATTAACACAATTAAGGTGAACAATAATATAATTCCATTAATCCTCACTAAGTCTTAGGAGAAATTGTTGCTTTTACAGCTCTTCAGTGCCGTAGTACTGCTACGTGGATTACAGTGGAAAATACACATATCTGGAATAATTTGTAAAACGGTTCTGAATGTTGATTTCTGTGCTTTCCAGAGTAAAAATACATGTTCTCTTTCATTTTACTGTTTTTGTTTAACTGATGCAGTGACGCTCACTCACGGAATATTTGTCGTCGGCGGGATCTCCGTCTCTGCTTTATAAGTACAGTAGCTACTGACAAATACGATATCGATTCCTGGCCTTAATTTGTGTAATTGAGTTTCAATGAAGTAAAAAATGTCTAGGCTGCGCGATCCGCATTCGATTAATAATGAGGGAAATTCTGCAGCGTAAGTAACAGAAACCAGCAATTTTTCTTCGGATCTGAAATAGAAGCTGAGAGAACATCACAGTTAAACCAAGTAATACTCCAGTAACGGAGTGAATGTGAAAAGAACTGGTCTCATCTGCTTAAGACTAAAAACTACAAATTTTACTTTCTATGCAGAAGATGACCAGTTGTAATAGAAAATGCGCATTAATCAGAGGCTGTCAAAATAAGAGTTCCGCTTAAACGAGGTTGGGGAAGACACAGTAGCGACTACAGTGAACTTAATGTAAGGGAAAGTACATTAAAAACCTTACACACATTATACAATAAAACCAAATGCACCACGAATTTCCTTCGTCGAGACGAGCTCATTGCAACTTTAGGCGTAATTATGTGATAAGTATTAAGAATATTAAGACTTTAAATGGTTCAAATGGCTCTGAGCACTATGGGACGCAACTACTGAGGTCATTAGTCCCCTAGAACTTAGAACTAGTTAAACCTAACTAACCTAAGGACATCACAAACATCCATGCCCGAGGCAGGATTCGAACCTGCGATCGTAGCGGTCTTGCGGTTCCAGACTGCAGCGCCTTTAACCGCACGGCCACTATTAAGACTTTAAATTATGAATGGTAAACCGGAAAATAGAAATTAATAGTAATTAAACCATTGGTGTGATCACATCACATAAATAAAAACAAGTAAATTGACAACACAAGCAAACATCACACTAGGCTATATTTCAAATGCTGCACGTATATCAAAAGTTACAGACGATTATACAAAAGACCCATATGCGAATCTTCCACAAATTACACTAAGAATGAAGATCAATATGAATTTCATAGTTTCTCAGTTGATCATCCAAGATAATGACTACCTACAGTCAGCTACTACATATTATGTATTTTGTCGTTTTTGCCCTAATTCTTTCATGCTTTCGTGCTGTAAATTTGGGGTAAGCATGTTAAAGAATTCTGCAAATAACTTGTAAAATACTGTATCATTTTTGTAACGATTTTTTAGAATAATGAACTTAAGTTTTATGTGGCGATTAATAGTAGGAATCTGTACTTCGGAGTTTCTTTTGCATGTTGTGATAAATGGGTGTTAAACGACCTTTGTACGCACGTGTTCCGTTTACGTTGCTCTGCTGCATTACATTAATTATTATTTACCTTTGTTTTCATTTGAATCCACAATTGTGTAAGGCCACCAGTTACAAACATGTGATTTATTTTCAATAAACATTTACTTGATTTAAATGATAATTATCCTGTTTCGACAACTGTATTAATTCCACGGGATTTATCCACGCAGTTTACTTATTTATAAATTATTTCGCTAACCTTCCTACTAAATTATAATTATCTAAGGTAGCCTCTCTCATAAATGCACGGGCTTTAGTGTGCTGGTGTAGAACCGATCACTATGAACGTTAAACTGAGCCAGGCTAACACTCTAGGTGAACTGCCCATATCAATAGTGGAATTTAAAACTGCCGTCACAGTCGTATTAGTTGCCATACGAACAAACAGAAAATAATGACAACTGTTGTAAAATTACGTGTAGCTATGCTTCTTGCGGCAGTTGTAACAGAAAAGTATGTAGGCCATCTATGATATAACGTAAATTAGAGGTCAATGTTCTCCGTCTCCTGGAGCCGGTTTGTGTTTGCTTTTGTGTAAAGGTGATAACACTAGAAAATAACGTAGTAGCGATGTAGTGAGAAACTCTCATTTACTCTCAGTCAGCCCTAGCCGGTATTTTGTTCTGTATCATGGAGAATAATTTGAGCAAGAGTCTTAAAATGTAATGATTCTTTTCCTTCAAAATTTTAGTTACCTTTGGTGTAACTAAAAATGGCTCTGAGCACTATGGGGCTTAACGTCTGAGGTCATCAGTCCCATAGACTTAAAACTACTTAAACCTAACTAACCTAAGGACATCACACACATCCATGCCCGAGGCAGGATTCGAAGCTGCGACCGGAGCGATCGCGTGGCTCCAGACTGAAGCGCCTAGAACCGCTCGGCCACACCGGCCGGCTTGGTGTAACTCCATAGTAAAATTATCTAAGCAGCTCCGGAACTAATACAGCTATGACTGCCTTAATCGCGTTACGTCAGTTTATTAGGCTAGGGAATGGACCTCGTGTTATAGAATCGTACACATTTTGTCCGTGATTTGACGTATTTCTGTGTGGTCTGTAGGAATTTTAAAACACAGAGACAATAGCTCGAGTGAATACAGATGAGAGTGCCAGGCCCAGTAGAGCCTTCTAGTCAGAAAAAATAAACACCACACATGGAGGTTGATTCAAAAGTAGCTGTACACACTTCGTGGGTGTAATGTATGCATCAAAGTAAGAGTAATATTTGACATTGAGATTGTCTAGAATTGCTTTATTTCCGAATTCTGATGCATAATGTCATTCGTGACAAGCATTACATCATGGGCCAGTACAGGCTTTTGGAGTGTCGTGTTTACTGCAAATCGACTGAGGTTGCTATCTACATCGTTCTACACTGGTCCATTGATTCTGCCACGAAATCCCTTTGTTTATTTGACTTTAGTGTAGTGTGTTGTACTCTATGGCGTTGTTGTAGTGTACCTACACCAGACGTATTACGTACATTCATTCTGTCGGTAGCTCACAGAATGCATTCGCTGTGTACGGTACGATGGAGTACTCAAGCGGTGAATACGCGGATATGCACCTCCTTCACGGCGCACCAGAAGGCAATGCACTAGCAGCAAGACGACGGTACGTGGAAATGTTTCCGAACAGAATGGTACCAAACCTTCAGAATTTCACAGCTGTGGGCAGGCGGTTGAGGGAATATGGCATTCGGTGTGCACCACGGTTACGTCAACATGAACTGGATCTTTATTTTCACACGTGGCCCATTTTTTACCTACGGAGAAAACAGCAACGAAAAAAGGCATCGCTGTAATAAACTTGCGGGAGTTGGGGCGGGAGTTTTGTTTGTGCGGAGGGTGGTAACGCCGAGCCAGAGGCCGGTCCCGTGGCCGGGTTAGCAACTTGCTGCCGCAGAGAAATGGCGCGGTTGCACGGCGCAGACGCAACAGCTTACGTAGGGGCTCCTAATTTCTACGTTCACTCCAGATCCCTTTCCTTCCAAGTATTCTGTTTTCAGATTTTAGCCACGTACGATGTCTGCGTCCATAGACAGAAATGTTATTTTATAGGTGTCGCTGGAGGAACTGTAATTCACGTGTTCGAATTGTAATGAATGATGAATGATATTTGTGAAGCAATTATTATTCACAAACAAGTTATACATGTACATTACAAAGCACCTCTTCGACTTTGATATACGAAGCCGCGGGTGATGAGTTTGCGAGGCAGTGAGCGACTGGACGAGGTTCATTGCTGGCTGGTGATGAGCTTTGTCCTTCTGCTACACGCAACTCCACCTATCTACGGTGACTCGGCGTCGTGTAACGCCGAATAACGTAAAGTCACTCCAGTATCACTATTCCCAAAGGGACGTAGACCATAAGGTGGGCCAGTTGATGTTCACTGCCACAAAGCTGTAAGTGGACTGCAGCGATATGTGTGCGAATTCCTCTGACACATCATCCAAAGTGCAAATTACCCCGTCTGACGATCCCATCAGCCTTACGTCGGTGGTTAGCAAGTAAGTGTCTGACTCAATCCGCTCCCGAATCATCCAGAAACATCTTGACTATTACATCTTCCTTCCTGTTTCCCAGTGAGGGTTCCGTCTCTGCTACCGAACCACGCTCTTGCGGTTGTGCTCTTCAGCCCGAAGACTGGTTTTAATGCAGCTTTCCTCACTAGTCTACTTATGCAACCTTTTTCATCTCCGCATAACTACTGCAATCTGCGTCCACTTGAACCTTCTTGTTGGTCTTCCTCCAAAATTTTTACCCTTCACACTGACCTCTATTTCCAAATTGACAACAACTCCATGTCTCACGATGTGTATCAACCAGTCCTCTCTTTCAGTCAAGTTGTGCCATATTTTTCTCCCAATTTCGATTCAGCTCCTCCTCATTAGTTACTCGATCTGCTCAGGTAATCTTCAACATTTTCTGTATTACTACATTTCAAACCTTCTTTCCTCTTATTGTCTGAACTGTTTATCGTCCACGTTTCACTTCCGTACAGGATTCCCCCCCCCCCCCCCCCCCTAGACAAATACCTTCAGTAAAGACTTCCTAACACTTAAATTGGAAATGGAAGACGATGTAGATGAAGATAAAATGGGAGATACGATACTGCGTGAAGAGTTTGACAGAGCACTGAAAGACCTGAGTCGAAACAAGGCCCCGGGAGTAGATAACATTCCACTAGAACTACTGACAGCCTTGGGAGAGCCAGTCCTGACAAAACTCTACCATCTGGTGAGCAAGATGTATGAGACAGGCGAAATACCCTCAGACTTCAAGAAGGATATAATAATTCCAATCCCAATGAAAGCAGGTGTTGACAGATGTGAAAATTACCGAACTATCAGTTTAATAAGTCATGGCTGCAAAATAATAACGCGAATTCTTTACAGACGAATGGAAAAACTGGTAGAAGCCGACCTCGGGGAAGATCAGTTTGGATTCCGTAGAAATATTGGAAGACGTGAGGCGATACTGACCCTACTACTTATCTTGGAAGCTAGATTAAGCAAAGGCAAACCTACGTTTCTAGCATTTGTAGACTTAGAGAAAGCTTTTGACAATATTGACTGGAATACCCTCTTTCAGATTCTGAAGGTGGCAGTGGTAAAATACAGGGAACGAAAAGCTATTTACAATTTGTACAGAAACCAAATGGCAGTTATAAGAGTTGAGGGGCATGAAAGGGAAGCAGTGGTTGGGAAGGGAGTGAGACAGGGTTGTAGCCTCTCCCCGATGTTATTCAATCTGTATATTGAGCAAGCAGTGAACGAAACAAAAGAAAAATTCGGAGTAGGTATTAAAATCCATGGAGAAGAAATAAAAACCTTGAGGTCCGCCGATGACATTGTAATTCTGTCAGAGACAGCAAAGGACTTGGAAGAGCAGTTGAACGGAATGGATAGCGTCTTGAAAGGGGGATATAAGATGAACATCAACAAAAGGAAAACGAGGATAATGGAATGTAGTCGAATTAAGTCGGGAGGTGATGAGGGTATTAGATTAGGAAATGAGACACTTAAAGTAGTAAACTTCCCCCATGAACCATGGACCTTGCCGTTGGTGGGGAGGCTTGCGTGCCTCAGCGATACAGATGGCCGTACCGTAGGTGCAACCACAACGGAGGGGTATCTATTGAGAGGCCAGACAAACATGTGGTTCCTGAAGAGGGGCAGCAGCCTTTTCAGTAGTTGCAGGGGCAACAGTCTGGATGATTGACTGATCTGGCCTTGTAACATTAACCAAAACGGCCTTGCTGTGCTGGTACTGCGAACGGCTGAAAGCAAGGGGAAACTACAGCCGTAATTTTTCCCGAGGAGATGCAGCTTTACTGTATGATTAAATGATGATGGCGTCCTCTTGGGTAAAATATTCCGGAGGTAAAATAGTCCCCCATTCGGATCTCCGGGCGGGGACTACTCAAGAGGACGTCGTTATCAGGAGAAAGAAAACTGGCATTCTACGGATCGGAGCGTGGAATGTCAGATCCCTTAATCGGGCAGGTAGGTTAGAAAATTTAAAAAGGGAAATGGATAGGTTAAAGTTAGATATAGTGGGAATTAGTGAAGTTCGGTGGCAGGAGGAACAAGACTTTTGGTCTGGTGATTACAGGGTTATAAATACAAAATCAAATAGGGGTAATGCAGGAGTAGGTTTAATAATGAATAAAAAAATAGGAGTGCGGGTTAGCTACTACAAACAGCATAGTGAACGCATTATTGTGGCCAAGATAGACACAAAGCCCATGCCTACTACAGTAGTACAAGTTTATATGCCAACTAGCTCTGCAGACGATGAAGAAATTGATGAAATGTATGACGAGATAAAAGAAATTATTCAGGTAGTGAAGGGAGACGAAAATTTAATGTCATGGGTGACTGGAATTCGTCAGTAGGAAAAGGGAGAGAAGGAAACATAGTAGGTGAATATGGATTGGGGGGAAGAAATGAAAGAGGAAGCCGCCTTGTAGAATTTTGCACAGAGCATAACTTAATCATAGCTAACACTTGGTTCAAGAATCATAAAAGAAGGTTGTATACCTGGAAGAATCCTGGAGATACTAATAGGTATCAGATAGATTATATAATGGTAAGACAGAGATTTAGGAACCAGGTTTTAAATTGTAAGACATTTCCAGGGGCAGATGTGGATTCTGACCACAATCTATTGGTTATGAACTGCAGATTGAAACTGAAGAAACTGCAAAAAGGTGGGAATTTAAGGAGATGGGACCTGGATAAACTGAAAGAACCAGAGGTTGTAGAGAGTTTCAGGGAGAGCATAAGGGAACAATTGACAGGAATGGGGGAAAGAAATACAGTAGAAGAAAAATGGGTAGCTCTGAGGGATGAAGTAGTGAAGGCAGCAGACGATCAAGTAGGTAAAAAGACGAGGGCTAATAGAAATCCTTGGGTAACAGAAGAAATATTGAATTTAATTGATGAAAGAAGAAAATATAAAAATGCAGTAAATGAAGCAGGCAAAAGGGAATACAAACGTCTCAAAAATGAGATCGACAGAAAGTGCAAAATGGCTAAGCAGGGATGGCTAGAGGACAAATGTAAGGATGTAGAGACTTGTCTCACTAGGGGTAAGATAGATACTGCCTACAGGAAAATTAAAGAGACCTTTGGAGAGAAGAGAACCACTTGTATGAATATCAAGAGCTCAGATGGCAACCCAGTTCTAAGCAAAGAAGGGAAGGCAGAAAGGTGGAAGGAGTATATAGAAGTTTTATACAAGGGCGATGTACTTGAGGACAGTATTATGGAAATGGAAGAGGATGTAGATGAAGATGAAATGGGAGATAAGATACTGCGTGAAGAGTTTGACAGAGCACTGAAAGACCTGAGTCGAAACAAGGCCCCGGGAGTAGACAACATTCCATTAGAACTACTGATGGCCTTGGGAGAGCCAGTCCTGACAAAACTCTACCATCTGGTGAGCAAGATGTATGAGACAGGCGAAATACCCACAGACTTCAAGAAGAATATAACAATTCCAATACCAAAGAAAGCAGGTGTTGACAGATGTGAAAATTACCGAACTATCAGTTTAATAAGTCACAGCTGCAAAATACTAACGCGAATTCTTTACAGACGAATGGAAAAACTGGTAGAAGCGGACCTCGGGGAGGATCACTTTGGATTCCGTAGAAATGTTGGAACATGTGAGGCAATACTAACCTTACGACTTATCTTAGAAGAAAGATTAAGAAAAGGCAAACCTACGTTTCTAGCATTTGTAGACTTAGAGAAAGCTTTTGACAATGTTGACTGGAATACTCTCTTTCAAATTCTGAAGGTGGCAGGGGTAAAATACAGGGATCGAAAGGCTATTTACAATTTGTACAGAAACCAGATGGCAGTTATAAGAGTCGAGGGGCATGAAAGGGAAGCAGTGGTTGGGAAGGGAGTAAGACAGGGTTGTAGCCTCTCCCCGATGTTATTCAATCTGTATATTGAGCAAGCAGTAAAGGAAACAAAAGAAAAATTCGGAGTAGGTATTAAAATTCATGGAGAAGAAGTAAAAACTTTGAGGTTCGCCGATGACATTGTAATTCTGTCAGAGACAGCAAAGGACTTGGAAGAGCAGTTGAACGGAATGGACAGTGTCTTGAAAGGAGGATATAAGATGAACATCAACAAAAGCAAAACGAGGATAATGGAATGTAGTCACATTAAATTGGGTGATGCTGAGGGGATTAGATTAGGAAATGAGACACTTAAAGTAGTAAAGGAGTTTTGCTATTTAGGGAGTAAAATAACTGATGATGGACGAAGTAGAGAGGATATAAAATGTAGACTGGCAATGGCAAGGAAATCGTTTCTGAAGAAGAGAAATTTGTTAACATCGAGTATAGATTTAAGTGTCAGGAAGTCGTTTCTGAAAGTATTTGTAAGGTGTGTAGCCATGTATGGAAGTGAAACATAGACGATAACCAGTTTGGACAAGAAGAGAATAGAAGCTTTCGAAATGTGGTGCTACAGAAGAATGCTGAAGATAAGGTGGGTAGATCACGTAACTAATGAGGAGGTATTGAATAGGATTGGGGAGAAGAGACGTTTGTGGCACAACTTGACTAGAAGAAGGGATCGGTTGGTAGGACATGTTTTGAGGCATCAAGGGATCACAAATTTTGCATTGGAGGGCAGCGTGGAGGGTAAAAATCGTAGAGGGAGACCAAGAGATCAATACACTAAGCAGATTCAGAAGGATGTAGGTTGCAGTAGGTACTGGGAGATGAAGAAGCTTGCACAGGATAGAGTAGCATGGAGAGCTGCATCAAACCAGTCTCAGGACTGAAGACCACAACAACAACAACAACAACAAAGTAGTAAATGAGTTTTGCTATTTGGGGAGCAAAATAACTGATGATGGTCGAAGTAGAGAGGATATAAAATGTAGACTGGCGATGGCAAGGAAAGCGTTTCTGAAGAAGAGAAATTTTTTAACATCGAGTATTGATTTAAGTGTCCGGAAGTCATTTCTGAAAGTATTTGTATGGAGTGTAGCCACGTATGGAAGTGATACATGGACGATAAATAGTTTGGACAAGAAGACAATAGAAGCTTTCGAAATGTGGTGCTACAGGAGAATGCTGAAGATTGGATGGGTAGATCACATGACTAATGAGGAGGTATTGAATAGGACTGGGGGAGAAGAGAAGTTTGTGGCACAACTTGACTAGAAGAAGGGATCGATTGGTAGGACATGTTCTGAGGCATCAATGGATCACAAATTTTGCATTGGAGGGCAGCGTGGAGGGTAAAAGTCGTAGAGGAAGACCAAGCGATGAATACACCAAGCAGATTCAGAAGGATGTAGGTTGCAGTAGGTACTGGGAGATGAAGAAGCTTGCACAGGATAGAGTAGCATGGAGAACTGCATCAAACCAGTCTCAGGACTGAAGACCACAACAACAACAACAACACCTAAATTTATATTCGACTAACAACTGCCCTGCCTTGGCTCGCTGCAAACAAGGACGCTTCCTGACCCACGGTATGTGGCGTGGATGCACGTCCGAGTGGAAAAAATGTCTGTCCTCTTGGGCGTGGGTCTTTTGTGATCCTGGTGTGGTGGTGAGTATGGACCTTCTGAATGCCCCGATTCCATATTCGGATGGCAGTCGTGGAATGCCGACAAACGTGTAAGGCGATATCGCTGAACGGTAGACAACAATGTTAATAACCCCGCCCTCCTACCGCTGCCGGCCTGTGTGGCCGAGCGGTTCTAGGCGCGTCAGTATGGAACCGCGTGACCGCTACGGTCGCAGGTTCGAATCCTGCCTGGGGCATGGATGTGTGTGATGTCATTTGGTTACTTAGGTTTAAGTAGTTCCTAGTTCTAGGGGACTGATGACCTCAGACTTTAAGTCCCATAGTGATCAGAGCCATTTGAACCATTTTCCTACCGCTATCGAATTCCGACAAGTGCTGGTAGACGTCTCTCCTTATTCGACCAAGCATAACGTCATCTTTTCATAAAGAACCAACATTCAAATCCAATTTCTGGATGAGAAACTTGTCGCATAGTCTTTCCTTACGTACGGAATGTAGATGGCACTACTCGTACCTACTTTGTGCACCTGCCCTGAAAATGCGTATTAACGCATAATTTAAGTATTAAGTATCGTGCTGCAACATACTGGCTCAAAACAGGTAGGCCAGGCACAGCGAGTGGCCTCTTTGCGCAGGAAATACAGCCTTGAGAAAGCGCGAAGCCTTTATGGCAAAGGGAATGGATAACTGTGAAAGTTTCCGTAGATTATATGAATTATTTTCCTAGATCAGCGAGCAAAGGAGTATGAAACACATTAATTTTAGCCGGCGTGTGATTCATTTGTTAACCGGCCGTGGGCCATACCTCACGCATTTGTTGCATATAAACCACGGTCAGGAGGTTGACTGTGTCTGTGGACAAGGGTTCCTTCAGAACGAGTACTTCTGTACTGAGACAATTGGTCGCATGAAAGACGACTAAGCCGTCTGTTGTGGCCGAGCGGTTCTAGGCGCTTCAGTCCGGAAACGCTGCTGCTACGGTCGCAGGTTCGAATCCTGCCTCGGGCATGGATGTGTGTGATGTCCTTAGGTTGGTTAGGTTTAAGTAGTTCTACGTCTAGGGGACTGATGACCTCAGATGTAAAGTCCCACAGTGCTTAGAGCAGTTTGAACCATTTGAAAGACGACTAAACACTAATACGACTACATAACACAATCACTTAGAGACCAGACTGGTGGACTGGCCTCAGTGGCTGTGCCGGCTGAATATGTAAAAAAATAGGGAAGAGTGGTAAAACTACCGTAGACTATCATCAGTCTGCGTACACTACGGTAGTTTTCTAGCAGACTCGTCACCTGCACATTAGATGAGTTGCTTAACTATCGGCCGTTACCTCATTTAGATCGCTTTACTTGCGTATGCGATCATTGTCTTAGCAGATTCCCCCAGAAACAGGAGGCGTTGAATCGTTTGGAAACTAAATGAGGATATATTAAGGGCAGTGTAAGCTATGGAATTTTTTTGTTCTACATAGTTATCCTCCTGTTTCTTACTTAAAAATAAAGAGTATTTATAGCAAAATGTAGGCTGTCGATGTTTAATTCAGGTTTTATTTCAAAGCTGTTGATTTGTAACGTGAAACAGAGGGTTGTTGTATTAAACATATAAACAATACAGATGTATCACACAGTCTTAGAAAACGAAAATTCCTCAAAAGAGGTAAAATAAAAAATCAACTGCATAATAAAAAGATATCGATAATCACGTCAGTACATCGGCGAGCTTATATAAAGCATGTTTCTGTTATTCATAAGCAACCTCTGCACTTATCAGTAAGGCACTTGCCTTTGAGCATGACGAAGAACGTTGCGTTGAGTACAAAATAACAACAATGATTATACTGATGTTTGTATATTTGTGCAAGTAAACTGTACTCGCGTCAAAAATAATACCTTCACTTATATAACAGCGCAGAAATTATTCGTCCAACTCATTTTTATTATTTATAAAATTCAATTTATTTTTTATAAGGACGTAAAATACACAAGGGTCTAACAGTCAACAGTATGCGGTTCTAACTATGTGCAAAACAAAGAAACAAACAAACAAAATCAAAGAGAATTCTTCGGCTCCCAGTTCACCACTTCATCTTTCACCTATTCATTATGATTTTTCCCTCCTAATGCTACCAACACTACGGGTAATCCTACTATTCGTTGTGTCATTTAAACGTACCAAAATTACCGAACCGTAGTTTCGGCAGAGCGCAACTCTAAGAATAAAGAATGCTTGCTGAGACGATGTTGCAGTTGGCCACGTGCACAGGCGACGGATGGTCCCACAGATAATACTGACAAGAGGGACGACAATAGTAGTGGTATCAGATCAAACAACATCGACATAGACGAAGGCATCAAAGCATAGAATAAGGACAAAATGTATAAGCACGAGAGTGTCACGAAAACAAGTGCCCATTAGGCAGTAATAGTAGGTTGTAACAGAAATGTAGAAATAAAAGCATCCGATGCCGTGCAGAGCTACCTGATCTAGATGTAGAACCACGCCTTCTGAGTGCAAGAGGCTCGAAGTTTTGCTGAGGTCCTCGCCATCGGATTGTGTGTACGTATTTGTAAATCGGTCAGTGGCTGCCTGGGAGCCACAGGTTTAATGTCTTTCTAACGTACTCCCTGCTCGTCAGCATCCGTAAATCTAGACTCTTTTCTATTTTTCTATGTTATTAATATATAAACTGTTAGTATGAAGAATTCCGATTTCTTAATTAGTTTTAAGTTTACAAGTTTTTAAGCCTGAAACACTGTTAAACTTTGTTAAAATATTAAGAAATCAAGTAAGCTTCATATATACATATATATACACTCCTGGAAATTGAAATAAGAACACCGTGAATTCATTGTCCCAGGAAGGGGAAACTTTATTGACACATTCCTGGGGTCAGATACATCACATGATCACACTGACAGAACCGCAGGCACATAGACACAGGCAACAGAGCATGCACAATGTCGGCACTAGTACAGTGTATATCTACCTTTCGCAGCAATGCAGGCTGCTATTCTCCCATGGAGACGATCGTACAGATGCTGGATGTAGTCCTGTGGAACGGCTTGCCATGCCATTTCCACCTGGCGCCTCAGTTGGACCAGCGTTCGTGCTGGACGTGCAGACCGCGTGAGACGACGCTTCATCCAGTCCCAAACATGCTCAATGGGGGACAGATCCGGAGGTCTTGCTGGCCAGGGTAGTTGACTTACACCTTCTAGAGCACGTTGGGTGGCACGGGATACATGCGGACGTGCATTGCCCTGTTGGAACAGCAAGTTCCCTTGTCGGTCTAGGAATGGTAGAACGATGTGTTCGATGACGGTTTGGATGTACCGTGCACTATTCAGTGTCCCCTCGACGATCACCAGTGGTGTACGGCCAGTGTAGGAGATCGCTCCCCACACCATGAAGCCGGGTGTTGGCCCTGTGTGCCTCGGTCGTATGCAGTCCTGATTGTGGCGCTCACCTGCACGGCGCCAAACACGCATACGACCATCATTGGCACCAAGGCAGAAGCGACTCTCATCGCTGAAGACGACACGTCTCCATTCGTCCCTCCATTCACGCCTGTCGCGACACCACTGGAGGCGGGCTGCACGATGTTGGGGCGTGAGCGGAAGACGGCCTAACGGTGTGCGGGACCGTAGCCCAGCTTCATGGAGACGGTTGCGAATGGTCCTCGCCGATACCCCAGGAGCAACAGTGTCCCTAATTTGCTGGGAAGTGGCGGTGCGGTCCCCTACGGCACTGCGTAGGATCCTACGGTCTTGGCGTGCATCCGTGCGTCGCTGCGGTCCGGTCCCAGGTCGACGGGCACGTGCACCTTCCGCCGACCACTGGCGACAACATCGATGTACTGTGGAGACCTCACGCCCCACGTGTTGAGCAATTCGGCGGTACGTCCACCCGGCCTCCCGCATGCCCACTATACGCCCTCGCTCAAAGTCCGTCAACTGCACATACGGTTCACGTCCACGCTGTCGCGGCATGCTACCAGTGTTAAAGAATGTGATGGAGCTCCGTATGCCACGGGAAACTGGCTGACACTGACGGCGGCGGTGCACAAATGCTGCGCAGCTAGCGCCATTCGACGGCCAACACCGCGGTTCCTGGTGTGTCCGCTGTACCGTGCGTGTGATCATTGCTTGTACAGCCCTCTCACAGTGTCCGGAGCAAGCATGGTGGGTCTGACACACCGGTGTCAATGTGTTCTTTTTTCCATTTCCAGGAGTGTATATATATATATATATATATATATATATATATATATATATATATATATATATATAATTTTCTGAAAAGGCAGAAAACACAGCCTGTGTTAATAATTAGGTATAGGTCATTCGTAAATAGCAACACGTAAAATAAAATACAATATTTTGGCTTCATACTGAATTCTTGCCTGATCTCCGATAGTCAACGATCCATGATTCTTGGCACCGATTATCATTTCACGTTCGAAGTCGGATAACTGGCGATGTGCTGTCAAGTTTAATATCCTCCTGTCTGCAACAGACTGCCCGCGCCATGGGCTGCATCCACCATTCGGGCGCCATACACGGCACTCGCCGTAAGTGGGCAAGTAAAATCACACAATCCTCACCTTTGCATGTCCAGATGGAGATTTTAGCCCGCTCCTTCAGAATGTCTTAGCAACTGCACCATTTAAGTAGAGCGTCATTTTGAAGTACAATTTAACGTAGTTAGCTATGCAAAAATCAGTAGGCTGGGTGAAAATGGGAATTGAAAGAATTTTGCACAGCAAAAAAGTATGTGCAGACTGCTCGCTAGAAGAGAGCAGAGATCCAGAACGGGAGACAGTTTCATGTGATGCAACTCTTACGTTAAAAAAAGGAATTTTGATGATCAAATCTAATTTATTTCAGATTCACTTTCTGTCAATAAACAGAACGGATAGCTAACTTTGCTGACTCTTGGTGACGTAGTTCTGTCTGTTAAGCGCACAGAACCGGTATTCAAGGAAGAGAATTGACAATATCTCGCGTACGCATCGTGAGAATAAGATAAGTGCGATTGTGGACCCACCAAAGGCCTATAGACCATAATTTTCCCCTCGCTTTGTACACACAGGGACTAGGACCGAAAATCGTTAATATTATTACGAATTACCATCTGTCACTGGCAGCCGAGTATATATGAAGATGCAGATTTCTTTTGAAGAGAGAGAGACTGCGCACAAAATGAAAAGGTCCATCATGTTTGAAAATACCACTCACCAATATTTTCCAATATTATTACGCAACGAGCATGCAGAATGTGTATAGAGCAGAGTGTCTGTACCGTAGTGTTAGTAGTAGCTGTGGAATTCAGGTTCGTTTTCAGTATCTGAACCTTTGCTTTATAGAAATATTTGCATATACAGATTTTAAATACCTCGGGGAATCGATCCAAGCCAACGGACTGGATAACACAAAAAATAAAGAAAGAGTAAAGAAGTTAAAATACGCATACAAGTAAACACAAAACTACTACGATAAGAAATCAGTATCCATACAAGCGAAAATTAGACATTATAATTCGGTTATTAGGACACGAGCAACATATGGATCAGAATGCCTAACACTGAATAAGAAAGGCGAACAAAGAGAACTAGAAAAAAATAAAGGAAAATACTAAGAAAAATTCTAGGTCCTGAGAAAAACGATTAAAATATGTGGATTTAAAGGACAAACGAAGATTTATATAAAAAATAAAGAAAAATCACAGAGACGATGAGGAACAGACGGCTAAAATTGTATAGACATTTAAAAAGACTTAAAGAAACACGGATTACAAAGAAAAAATTTAATTACGTTAATAAACTGAAGAAAACTATAAGATGGAGAGAAGCAGTGAAGGAAGATGCAAAGAAAATAGGTGTTACAGAAGAAATAATACGTGACAGGAATTACTTTAGCCTACTGATAGAAAACGGAATCTATCAAGAAGATAAGCCAAAACCTCGTCCAAAGAGAGTGTGGACAGATGATGAGAGACGATCGGTTGGAGATAAAATGAAGACGTACTGTGTCCACCAAGATGTGATTCTAATTCCCATCCACATAACCTGTCTAACTTTTTTGTGCCTGTTCCTTAAATCACTTCAGAGCAGTCCATCAACAAAATTACTCTCATTTACAACAGTATTCCTGTCTAAGCAGAGACTGTACGCAATTAATATCAATGTCAACAGCACTCTTCATTTTCTTTCATCTTTTTTTACACCAGATTTGCAGCTGTACAGGGGTTGGACAAAAACATGAAAACACCGCGAGAAATGGATGCTTGAACATAAATGCAGATGATACCCGAGTCTGAAAGTTGCGTTGTGTTTGATCATGAACGGCACCCGTGCAATGTCCTCAATAAGTTGCAAGCTTCGGTCTTGGACATGACGGTGTTCTGTATAGCTGTGAGTGCATGACGTCGCGGAAAAGTGAATTCGAACGTCATCAAATTGTTGGTGCTCCTATGATGGGTGCTTCCGTAACGGAAGTAGCCAAAGTGTTTGATGTTTGAAGAGGCGCCGTATCGAAGGTACATGCCGCATGCGTGGAAGCCGAAAAACATCATTCGATAAGTCACAACTTTGAAGAAATTAGGTATTAAGTGATGGTGAAAAACAGTCATTGAAGAGGATTCTGACAAAAAATAAGGGGACGATAAATGAAGATGTCAGTGAAGAACTGAATGACGCAGTCATGAACGCTGAAGCATCAAGACGACAAGAGGCAGCTCCATAAGCTGTGAAATGCAGGGCGAGCTGGAAATCCAAAACCACTCATCAATGATGCAAATGCCCGTAACAGGGAAGCGTAGTGTCGAACCCATAAAACCTGGAATATGGAGCAATCGAGGAGAGTCATTTCATAGAACGAGTTCACACTGTTTCCAACTTCTGGTCGACTTTACGCCTCAAGAGTAAAATTTGGCGGGGTTCTGTGACGACTGGGGCACACATATCGAGGTATTCTATTGGTCCCATGGTTACTCTTCAAGGCGGCATTACTATCAAGGATTATGTGACAATTTTGGCTGATCAGTTCCATCCCGTGGTACAATATTCGTACCCAAATTGTGGTACTATTTTCCAAGCATACAGGGCCCCTGTTCACATTGCTGGGGTCTTCCTGCACTGGTTTTGAGAGCACGAGAATGAATTATCGCATCTTCCCTGGCCACTAAAGTCACCAGATGTCAATATTACTGAGCCTTTGTAGTCGCTACACACTTCCCACTGTTTTGCAGGAAGTGTGGTATAAGATTTCCTTGAAAAGCGTACACTCCGGGAAGACTGGAACCTGTTTTAAATGCCTACGTGTTTCCTAAACCGTATTAGGCATGGTAATGTGTCTGCTTTTGTGTTTGCATATTTTTTCAGCACCGAACAAGCTCGAATGTTAGATGTTGTGAAAATGAGTGTACGTTTTCACAGGAGCGAGGAAATCAGAGTTTAGCGTAACGTCAGTAGCTAGGTCACTAGAGACGGAGCAGAAGCACGGGAAGCCCGGATTACGGAAGAATGGGGAAGAAAATCGACCGTGTCATTTACAAAGGAACCATACTGGCATTTGCCTGGAGCGATTTGGGTAAATCACGGAAAACCTAAATCTGAATGGCCGAACGGGGATCTGAACCGTCGTCCACCCGAATGCGAGTCCGGTGTGCTAGCCACTGCTCCACCTCGCTCGGTTACGTTTTCATGTTATTATGATAATGTACTTCACTTACGAAAATCCTATGCAGTGAAAGTATTCAGCTACATAAAAGGCCAGCACGCATTTTCTTTCTTTTTTTTTCGGTAACGTAAGCTTACCCTAATGTTTGTTAGATACTTAAGAGGGGTTATGTTACGTCTCATCATTAAGTCAGTTAAATTTATGTGTTTTACTGCGCTACTAGGTTTTTATAATGTGTTTCAAAGGAAATACAGCGGAAAATCTCTCAAACATCGTGTCCTGGCTAATATGAATAGCGTACTTCCCAGCTAACGTATTTAAAACAGTAGCAGATAAGAAGGAAAAATTGCAAAATCGCGAGCAGTTAAATGTCACCTGTAGAAACCATCATTTGTACAGTTCTACCAAAAATTACGTTTTGGTTATTCTCTTTAGTCTCTTCCGCTGAATGAATCAGTGATACCTTACTTGAGACATGTAAAACATTAAATTTCGGGCAATCTTCAGTCGTGACTCTGCTAGGCGAATATACACGGATGTGTCGGTTGGTTGTTACCATTGTTAAATCTGTTGTGTCTAGCATAAAACGGTTATCTTGAAACGTTTCGCCTATCCGTAAAAAAAAATTCATAAATGTCTTTTATTAGTCATACAGTTAGAATGATGGAAGACGCAACGTACGATTCGATGTTCCTCGCAATACAGCACTTCACCAGTTTTTCTCGATACCTACCTAATTTCGAAGAAGTATCGTAAAATATTGCTTTGAAGATCAAACAACAAACATTTCTGGTAACAATGCATTGGCAGGAAGATTGTCTTGTTTCTCGTGGCTTCAGTGCGCCGCGCGCGGTGGGGGGGGGGGGGGGGGGGGTTAAGCCCCAAATCCAGCTAGTCGATGCCCACAATCTGCTCGCGAGCGCATCTGGAACTTGAACCTAACCGCTGGACCAAACAATCTCGACTCCTGCGTACGTGCCTCGCATCTCAGTTCTTACCTTCTCGCCGAACTCACGTTTCCGATAACCGCTTCAGCGTTCTCTATATGACGTTCTTTAATTTCTTGTAGTCGCACCCCTGCTGGGTTTCCTTAACATGTACGTGAACCCTCTCACTAAGCTAGTCTGCGTATACTCTTTGTCTGATTTAATTCAGTATGTCTTTTCTACGAGGAAAATTAATTCTCACTTATCTTATTATTCAGCAGACGACATCAGTTACTGTTGTCCGAACAGCCAGTAATGCTGTGGTCATTTAAGATTCTTCGGTTCCTCAGAAATCTGTACCATTCCTGGATCACGTCGGATTCGTTACTGTATCAGACAGTTTGTAAGTAACAATGTAACAACCGTTAGGATAAATTCCCTCTCAATGAATGAATATATTGGAGGAGCTATACTGAAGCGTTGGAGAACTTAATCACAACTTACAAGTAGTTATATTAATCAGTCGTTCGCAAACATTTACAAGAAGTATATTTCATAGAAAGTTTAAAGGAAAGAAATACGCGTTCCTACGGTACAGATTCATAAATATCTTTCATGGCAGTCTTCACACTGAAAAGCTGAAAGAACGGTACAGGAATAGAGTATCGCGGTAAACTACCACCTGTAGTACACCACTGCAGAAATTCTCAGTAACTGTTTCCAAAGAGACAAGTAATTTTCTAGTGGGTTTAGACTGGGAGATTGTGTCGAGAAAACTTGTAGCTTATGACGGAGAAAGGAACGTAGCTCGGGGTTAACTTACTGACACAATGGCACACGCCCTGATAATACAAGGATATCACATAATCAAAATATCCACGGGTGTACTGCCGGTCTACAGTGTCCAACGGGCACAATATTTCGGCGATCATACATGTCGCCATCAGCAGGTGAACTGACGGACTGAGCTCCTGTGAACGTGCCGGCACGGAGATCCGTACACTATGGCTGCTCAGGGGGAACTGGGTTCGGTCACGGCGGCGGCAGATTTAAATACCCTCCGCCCGCGGCGCGCTCACTCCGCCGTCCGCGCCCCGCGCCACGGTCAATGTGGCAAGTCGTATATTGGTCAGACGATGCGTACCGTCGAGGATCGATGCCGTGAACACCAGAGGCACACTCGACTGATGTATCCGAGCAAGTCAGCGGTCGCTGAACATTGTTTGGCGGAAAATCACGCTATGGAGTATGAAAGCACGAGGATTCTGGTACAGACGTCGAGATACTGGGACACCGTTGTTAGAGAGGCCATCGAAATTCGCACCAACGACGACTTCATAAACCGTGACTGTGGCTATAATATTAGCAAGTCTTGGGAACCAGCGATTGGGTTAATCAAGAGTAAATCGAGCAAATGTATAGTTGTGACGACCACGGCGGACAGAGCCATCACACAGACGTCATCTCAGACGCCGTCGCAATCTGTTCCACCGCGCGACCGTGGCGCGGGGCGCGGACGGCGGAGGGAGCGCGCCGCGGGCGGAGGGTATTTAAATCGGCCGCTGCCGTGACCGAACCCAGTTCCCCCTGAGCAGCCATAGTGTGCGGATCTCCGTGCCGGCACGTTCACAGGAGCTCAGTCCGTCAGTTCACCTGATGATGGCGACATGTATGATCGCCGAAATATTGTGCCCGTTGGACACTGTAGACCGGCAGTACACCCATGGATATTTTGATTATCAAATACGCCGGGAGAAACTCAAGAATCACATCAAGGATATCAGAATTCGCTTAATCTAGTTAAGGATTTCAACCACAGATAACCCATTCCGTGACGTCAAGACGAGATTTTGAACCTTGCTCCTCTCAACATGCCTGAATGCATGAGCAGTGTATTTACTGCTGAATTAAGAGAGATCTGAAGGCTGTAGTTTTGCAGGGAAAATAAATGTATAGGTATGTGTGGTTCAGACTGATGAGGTATTTCCACACAAATGCACAAGACAGGATACTCCTAGGCCTCAGTCTACATCTGCTGCGTCAAAGAAGTGGTACCGAAACATGACAGAAATCCGTCGTAGCATATCTCACGTTTACAGGAAGACTATCACGATGTAATATTGCAAAAAAGAAGAAAAGCCAAGAAATAACAAGGAGAGGAGAATGTAAGTAAAATGAACAACTGATAGTGCGTAACTTTAAACTCGCGAAATTGAAGTAAATAATTGGAATCGTTGCTTTTGAACAGACCTGCTGCAGCATCCAAACTGCTGTCGAGATTGTACTACTGTAGTAACTGAAGATTCGTGTAACTTGCCAGCTGAAGATGGGTGCAAACCCGAAATACATATTGACATAAATAAAAAGCATTAAAAAGTGGCTGGTTGCTGTATTTTTACAGTGAAATATCATTATCCACGGCCACGGAGCTCAACAGTCCAAATAAAATGGACAAATTGTTAAGCCTTACTAGTTGAAGCCATTTCCGCAACTGGTTTGTCAAGTGGAATATGTTAATGTCTAGAAACACCATATATCGCAAAAAATAAAAGAGATTCAATTTCATGTATGAAATGTAATCTCCCATTCTTCCATTAATAAACAACCTGAGTACTGCTCAAGATCCGTAGCTTGTTTTCAGTCTCCGGTGCCTTCAGCCCCTCGATTCGAATGTCTTGAGTTGTTTACAAGAGCAGAGCGCGTGTGCGGATGAATCGGCTGAAGGCAAGGGGGCGGCTGAATGGAGTGGCTTCCACTCGTCAACGGAGGGTGTAGGCGGAGGTGGCCGGAGCCCCGGCGGTTCTCCGCAGCCACTGCGGCTGCCTATAGTCGCACACACACATCACAGCTAAGGAACAGTTCCGTGTCTCGAAAATCATACTAAAACGGAGAACTACACTGATTTAAAGAACACAAAGGGTTATACTCTGCGGTGATATTCATTATGCCAGACAAATAGTATCACTGCAAAAGTAAACCTTCCATAACTACTTCACAGTTATATTTTGTAAATCAGCCACAAGATACATTCATTTCAATGCTAAGAATGCTCACCAACCGCAATATTGACAATTGTGGCGAATAAATCCTATTAATGGCTGTTACTAATATAGGACGTGTTAATACTCCCCAACATCTTCTTGAGCCACATCAGGACACAATTATACATGTGCGGAAAACTTTATTACTTTAGGTCAAGATTAGCGTGCAGGGAAATGTGCTGTACTTCGGTGACGTATCACACTGTTATCTGTCAAGGCTGCCAATATCTACTCTGCACTCGTCTTTGCAGTACTTTTTTACGCGTCGCTCTGTATGTCTTATCTACTGTGTTCAGTTGTGGGTTATTTCTTTGATTTAATGGACACATTCTAACGCTGCATTTGCTTTAAGATATTTCGATTCACACGTCTACCAGAGTCCCACTGAAAACGCAGTTCAGCACACCACAATGATAATATGTTCATTCGTATTAATACTCAGTTTTCAAATACGTGCTCTCCCATAAATAGGAATTAATGAGCCAAATGTAAATTTACCTTTCAAATTAATTTACCATCAATTATGAAGGTAAACTACAAAATATATCACACATAAAAATGTTGTGAAACTGTTAAACATAGCGCTAGCGTTGGTAACAAGCAATTCTTCTACATATGAATATTCCGGAGAACTGTGAGTATTCGTAGAAAAACGCGACTAGCCATTCTACGTTACTGTCTTTAGGGGTACATTATTGAAAGATATCGTAATGTTATTTGCATATTGCAACCGTTTGCAACAATGATCACACTTTTGAGGCCACAACTATCTTCGGAGTTTACAATTTAACTTATGGGCGGTGTTACATAAAGTATTATAAGACATGCTCCACTGAATGAATGTAGAGCTTCCCAATTATAATTAAAAAAGGAGTTTTTTATAATGTGCGAGTGGTTGACATCCGTAGATTAAAGTACGTATTTTCTTAAGTTAATTATATATAACCTTGTTGGAAATCATAAGGACATAGTACGACGCGCAGATCATTTTATTTAGAGAATCGAAACTTCTGTTCGCAAAATACAGTCACAAAGTTCCTAACAACAAAGCATTAAATGCTTAATATATTTTTTAACTCTTGTTTAAGCATCATTGCAATATGTAATTTATCTTATCGCCCGCAGTGGATTTAAGTGGTCGATATATATGAAGGACTGTTTTTTTAAATGTGTCGTTAATCGAAAAAACTAACCATTTACAACTTACGTAAGGAAGTAGTGTGTCATTTTCTGGAAAGACTGACGGGAATAATTTTTACTTCCTATTAGAAATGCCAATTTAATGTTCGGGTGCCACCTCCAGTATCTTGTAGCTGTGAACAAAATCAAAACATCTACATCGATTATGCATAGCAGTCCAAAGAATATCAACTAAGTGACTCTCCAAATTAACCGCCAAGCAATGTGTGAAATTAGGAGTTTGTACGTAACGCATTATTGGTATGAGATCGTGTGCCGAATTATAGAATACGTGGTCCATTAAGTTGATATAACTGTTGACCGTTGTACGTTGGCCGGAGTGAGACGGTGATAACAGAGAGGCTGTTATGATGATCTGTGGCACGCGAGCTGCGAGCCCGCAGATAACCCTCCGCCCGGGAATTTTATGTCAGCACTAGGATGCGCTTATCTAAGCTCCCAGACCACGCTCCGATCAACGTTTCTCAATGTTTCTATTCTGATATATCGAACAACGGTCGGCGTTTTCCTCAGTCCAGCAACATCATGTACGTCGTAAAGTTAATTAGAGGCAGCACTGGTTATTGCCATCCCGTCAAACTGCCAGCAGCTTTAATGTGAAAACTACGTTTAAATTTTCGACACAAGTTCAGTGTAGCGCGAGTTCACAGTAATTCCAGAAGATAAGACATTTATCGAACATGTTGACGTTCACTACAAATCTGTTGATAATTTGGCACGAACGTTCCACTGAAAACTTACAGAAATATTTAGGGCAATCTTAACGCGAAAAAAGCCAGATATTTGGTTATGCTTACAAAGCGACAGAACTGAATCTCTGCTGCAAATATATGACCTGGAAGAAGTGTGAGTGAATGTTATTTTGCCTTTTACAACAAAATTTCAATCGAAACTAGATGTTGGATAGTCTTCCGTTCCCGGGTAGTTACAAATACGAAAATGTTTGCCCGCTCTCCATTCGGCTGATGAGAGAGTTATTGTAGAAGTAGTGGAAGAATATACTGAATAATAAAATACGGTACGTATAAATGCAGCACAATGAGATGACGAAGTTCATTCTAACTGCAAGATGTGTTCCGGGAACCACCGAATGCTTCCGTCACGTTTTATTGTTAAGTAGTCGTTTTTAGCAAGTCTGACTTCTAATAGCCGTCGGTTGAAGACAGCAATGTGTAACGTCTTGGTCTGGGCTCAAGTGCACGGCCTTCATCCTATGTCACTTTCTGTTACTCGAATTACTATTTGTTTTTATTTCTGCGTTTACTAAAGTTATTAGCATGTCATTTGATACTAGTTACATTAGCCACAGATTTTTAGAAATGATATGGTCGAAGATATTTCGTTGTCTTAAAGTATATAAAATGGAAATTTCATTTTTTTAAAAATTCCGCTTCTATTGCTATTTTGGCAATGTATGACCGATGTGAATTTCGGCTAAAACCCAAATCTACACGTTTGACGGTTTATGTCAGACACTGTGAAGTAATGAAGAAGTCAAAGTGAAAGTCACAGCACCCAGTGCGGCAGGTTATTGTAATTCAAAACATTTATTTCGGTCGCGGACCCCGTTGCAACTAAAATGACTTCAGTTCTGTTTATATCTATTTTTAACGTAACTTCCCACAACCCCTAGTATGTACCTATTTCGCATGATGGGTATTGTTATGACTTCTATGGTTTGTATTGGTTGCTGAGAGAACAGTGAAAAACGAGGTTATCAGGGGACACATCCATTGTGAGAGTACATATCCCTCGCTGTCAGCTTTGGACGCTCAGGTAAAAGAACTATTTCCGGGCAACAGGTTTATCATGACAAAGACATAATACAACTTTAGTCTTCCTCTGAATATTTCGGAAAATTACGCATGCTTGCTGACTCTTATAAGAGTCCCTCTCTGTGGTATCCTTCTGTCAAATTATCAGCTGGCCTCTATTGACAGTTCCATCAGTGGTTAAATCTGGGCCTTTCCCAGCACGACATTCTTGAGCCAATATGAAGCAGAAAAGTATGTCGAGGTAATAACTGTTAGGGGAATTCCTCAATCAGCGACTCTGCGGGGTATTTAACATGGAAGAGGACACGAAACTGCAACATTCGTTAACATGGATTTGTGATAGGCTCTGGTCGCAAGTATAGGCAATCTGCAGGTTCTTTTGAGCCTGCAAATTCCTCTAGCAGTATAGCTGATATTCTGTTGGAAGGTTAATTTTTCGTGAAGGTATGCCCTTAGATTTAATTTTGTTGGTTTTCTATTCGTAGCAAGTTTTACCTTCCCCAATTTCGCCTTGAGATCATCATGACTAGCACATTATGTGGATAATCCATTACACATTTACTGAACTCATCCCGATCTCTTTGCGTGAGAAGGAGTTCGATGCATCTTCTCAAAATTCCGATCAGAGCTCGAGCTTGTTAGGTCATATCAAGGAAAAGCGTGTCATTAATTGCTGCCAACGTTCAATGTTTCATATCTTTCTCAATAACAATCGCACAGTCTACGATGTAACGTGTCGGAAATCATTTACTTCCTTAAGGGCACAAACTCTGCTGAGAAACACAACTTACGTTGTCGAAGATGCCTTCGTTGTAGACAAATACAAGATACGCGTATGTGCGGACTGAACTACTAAGTGGAATGCTCGATTAATGGCAGTGGTACACGCTTTCTTAAAACCAAACTGACACTCCCTAAAACTGCGACGTTCTCCTTATTCCAACGGGGGAGGAGGAGGGGAGGGGACACGAAAGCCAGCCTACGCCATTTCCAGCGGAATGATGACCCAAATAGTACGATCCGCGACTGCTACGGTCGCAGGTTCGAATCCTGCCTCGGGCATGGATGTGTGTGATGTCCTTAGGTTAGTTAGGTTTAAGTAGTTCTAAGATCTAGGGGACTGATGACCACAGCTGTTAAGTCCCATAGTGCTCAGAGCCATTTGAACCATTTTTGAGTACGATCCAGAGTCCACTGAGTCCGCACTATCAGCTTATTTAATTAAGACTACTACCGTATTTTCCAGCACAATAGAATACTCTTAGTCTTCGAACAGTTATGTAAAGCACAGAGCATCTGCTGTATTACTTGTCCGGGTGAGTATTATTTTTGCGATCGCTTCCGCAACCTTCAGTGGACGTCCTTACAGGTGAGGCACAAGTCGCTTCATCATTTGCTCTTAGTCTACGATGCTGTGTTCGCCTGTATTATACAGATGGTTACTTAGTAAAAATTCTGCTGTTTGACTCCATCGCCAAGTCGCACTTTCATTGCCCAGCGTTAGCGAAGACAAAACAACTGTTGTTCAGTATTGCTGCCATATCGTAAACAGCTCTGCTTAGTAGGAATCTTTCTGCTCTTGGTAGCGCTCGAACAAAACATGGCGAAAAGCTACTTTCTTATACACTGGTCAGCCAGAACACTATGACAACTTAACTAATAGCCGGTATGTCGACGTTTGGCAAGGTTAATAGCGGCGACGCGTCGTGGCATGGAAGCAATGAGGCCTTGGTAGATCGCTGGAGGAAGTCAGCACTACATCTGCACACACAAGTCACCTCATTCCGGAGAAGGAGCTATGATCTCTGACTCCACCTTCATCCCATCTCAGATGTGATCGAACTGGTTCAGATCTGACGAGTTGTGGGGCGAGAACATCAATTGGAACTCGCCACTGTGTTCCTCGAACCACTCCATCACACTCCCGGCCTTGTGACACGACGCATTATCCTGCTGAAAAATGCCACTACCGTCAGGAAACATGATTTTCATTAAGGAGTGTAACTGGTCTGCAACCAGTGTATGATACTCCTTGGCCGTGATGGTGGCTTCTACGAGCTACACTGAGCCCATGGATGCCCACGTGAATGTTCCCCAGGAGCATAATAGAGCCGCTGCCAGCTTGTCTCCTTCCCGAAATACAGGTGTCAAGGAGATGTTCCTCTAAAAGTGGTTGGATTCGTGCCCTCCCATCGGCATGATGAAGACGGTACCGAGCTTCATCAGACCACTCAACGTTGTGCCACTGTGACAACGTCCAGAGCCGATGGTCACGTGGTCATTTCAGTCGTAGTTGCCGATGTCATGGTGTTAATATTGGCACACGCGTGGGCGTTCGGCTGCGGAATTCCGCCACTGTTGGTCGCCTGTCCTACTTTATCGGTCCGCCCAGCCTACGATGTGCGATATCTGTGATGAGGGATCGCCGCTCAACCCTACGACGTCTGGAAGTGGTTTCAACTTGGTTTTGACACGTGTTGAAGTCACTCACCACAGCACTCCTCGAACACACAACAGGTCTTGCAGTTTTCAATATTCTCGTGCCGAGTCTCAGGGGCTATCACAATATGCCCTCGGTTAAACTCAGATAGGTCGCGAGCCTTCCCCATTCTAAGAATGCTTTGTAGTCATAGCGTGTAGGCTTTCACGGCCGGCGTCTTCAGACGATGTTGCCCGCTGCTGGCAACGAAACGTCTACTATTGGACCACAGCCTCTTAGCCCGGAAGTTTTAATTACTGAATGCTTTGTAGTGTTTGTATTTCTCCAGAATTATCTACACAAGTACAGGGTGATTTTAATTAAACGTTCACTACTTTTGCCAGTGTAGACGGAAAACTATTTACTGTATGGGTAGCTTACTGTATAGGAATGATTATCAGATGGTGGGCTGCAGGATTTGCGTTGTTAGCAGTTTTAGTGTCACGATTTGCCGTTAGGCGCCGGTAGTGGTACGACGACGTAGAGTTGAAACACAAGCATTAGTGTGAATTAGAGTTGCAGGCAATCAACATGGGCGGGTCTGGACAAGGTGAGCAGCGCTTTACTCTTAAAGATGCTTTATCAAAACAACCGCAACAGTGCTGCTGCTCTTCACGATTATCAACGCATTAAAGGAATACGGAGCAGTCCTGTTGCCTCACTGATGTTGAAGAATATGATTTGGAAGTTCGAGAATTAATTTGAGATTTGGGAATTGCTCCTGGGAGGGCCCGACGGTCAATTGCACCGCAAATTGTTGACGAAGTTACTGTTTCCATGGCTGAGAATGCTGGACAGCATGTGAGATCCTCAACCAATGCTTGAGCTGTGTCATGGCAGCTGAACATTTCGTCGTCCACCGTTCGAAAAGTGCCGCGAACCATTGTGAAATGGACTCCGTTCATACAAATGCTTCCAGAAAGTGTAATCGTCCTGCAATCACTCATTTTTCCTGGGGACCCTCTCAAGTAGTGAAAGTTTAATCACTACCACTATTTACTCTCCTACTACATGTGGGAGTAGGGTGGCACGGGATCGAATGCACCTTGCTGTTCGACAATGATATGAAGTTCGCCCGTTGGTAATAGATCGCCACGTTCTGAATCATGATGCTTGATGTTCAACGGCGGGACGCTGTTGGTCATATATAGAATATGATATATTATATAGGCCTATTTTGGCATGATTGCCATCTTTAGGTTATATCAAGTGTTCTCTTACATTCACATGATATCAATGCCTCGGTAGCTGTCACGGTTGGAGCTATAGCACAGGTTAAACATTTGCTGGAGAAGTTATCCGTGTAGCTGTCGAATTATGGAGGACTATTTCATAATGACGTTTCGTGACAGCTGTATTGACAGTTGAGTCAGAGATGATATACAGTTACAGGCTGTTGGAGCAAAAATTTAAAATCTAGTATAGCTACAACAATATCAAAGGCGCAAACTTAAACAATAGTGTGACAGAAACTGAGACATCGGTATCATAAGGATTCAAGACCACCTGATATAACCTGAAGATGGCAATGACGTCGAAATAGGTCTATAGTAATAAACAATATAATCAAACACAGCAAAGTCTTGGTCTCATATCAAAATATGTAATGTCCTTATATGACACAAACGACGCAGATGAGTACGAAAAGCGTGTCCTTAAAGAGACAAAGCTGAAAGAAAATACAGCAAAGTTATTGGAAAAATCAGCTGGATTCGCATCTTAAAAATAGAAACAACTTTTGGTTTTGACATTACTTCCGAGAAGAGGCCATTATAAACGTAGGATTAGGAAAGAATCGTCTGTCGCCAGTTGAATGAAATGTGCCTCTATTCGTTGAAATTGATTTACGAAAAGAAGTCAAATGCAAATGGGGATGCCGTGACGCAAATATGAATTCCCCTTTCCTGAATATGTGTGTAATGTCTTCAACAATGTTTCATCTCTACATGGTAGATGAAGCTGCGTCAGTTCATTAACACAACTAAAAATTGTTGTCTATACCTTTTTGAAAAATCAAGAAAGAAAAGTGTCTAGAAACACCGAAGTTAATGCATTGATTCATCACAGACATGCGTGAAAAGAAAAACAAAAATAAAGAAAAAAAAGTTGCGAGGGTGGCTGTTCTATAGGTGTACGTGCTTCGACTAAAACCACGTTGTCTCAGGCAGTGAAATAGGACGTTTTTCACCCTTTCATCAGTCACACAAATATATACGAAACAAATTTTGAGACTGTTTGTTAGGATTATCGTAGTACGAGCATAAACATTAGTAATGCGACCCAAATGGATACACGAACGCACATTTCTTTAAGAGCAAGCGAGTATTTCGCTTGGCGAAATGGTTTATGAGCGCGAGATGAGTAATAGCAGCTTAATTACATTTTGATGATAGGCGGCGCGTGTGCACTTTTATCTGGCCTGCAATCTGGGCCACGCTTGTCGCCACGCAACCCTGCTTTCTTCTGTTCATATTTCAGTTTTGATGCTGGGCAACAGTAACTATTCCTTTCTCATCCTTATTTCCTTTTCATTTTGATTCGTAATGTTGTCCAATCGATAATACTTTTCGTTCAGGCTTTTTAGCAGCAGCACCTACCATAATTTTCATAATACGATTATCGATTACCATTTCACCTGATACCTCATTTAATAAAAGTAATTGTCAATGATGGACCAACAGAGATTTAATGAAAGTGTTCAACTTCTATGAAAGTGTTGAATTTTTAGACTGTAACTGTGCTTCGGAAATTTACTTTGGATGGAGAATTTTTGTTTCGTCGTTTGTTCTTTATCTCATACCAGTTGACTTGTTTTATCAAGACTCTTGAGCAGTTTAAATGAAGTTGTTATCGACCCTGTTTACAGCGTTTTGCGTCATTTCGTCCTCTAATTGCGTAACTGCGCGATACTTTCATTACTTCTTCTTGGCAGCATTCTGTTTTCCTGTGCTGCTACGTACCACAGAAATACTGATGTATATATACGCTACAGTTACATCACACAAATGAAATGGCGTAAGAAACTGGCAACTTGAGAACTAGTAGCAACTGCTGCGACGCTAAATGGGCAAATACAACGATATTTATATTTTTCCATACATCAATGATAATGACATCTCTACTAGTGACTACGATGGTAAAAAGTCCTCAAAGTGCGAAGGAATCCGTTCTGAGGAAATATGAGGTAATGTTAATATACAAGCGTGACGGCTGATGGCGATCCGTGCGACGTTGTAGGCAACTGTCCATCTACATTCGGAATGACAGTTGCCAATAAATATGTCGGACAGTTCAAATGTCTAAATGTGTGTGAATACCTAAGGGACCAAACTGCTTAGGTCATCGGTCCCTAGACTTACACATTACTGAAAATAACTTAAACTAACTTACGCTAAGAACAACGCACACAGCCATGCCCGAGGGAGGACTCGAACCTCCGGCGGGAGGGGCTGCGCAGTGATATGATGCCCTAAACCGCGCGGCCACTCCGAGCGGCTGTCGGACAGTTTTCATCCAGATTCACCATGGTAGCTTCCAGGTCATCTGGGTAAATTTCGAGACAGTTATTCAGCTAATCCGAAACTGGTTCCATTTATAAAACTTTATTACATTGCAAACGCATGTTTTACAAACAGATGTACTACGAAAGGATCATCGTGCTCAGAATAGCTTTTGAACTGAAATCCCTAATTCGCCACAAATTGAAGAACTCCAGAGACATAGTTGTAACATTTACAATTTTAAAAACATGTTTTTGACTCTGTTGATAAAGAAACCGTTGAGAAATTAATCCCTAAATTTGCCACTAAAATTAAGCTCGCAAACCTAATCCGAGAAACTCTAACAGGCACAATCTCCACTGAGGAATGCAGAAAGTTGTAAGACTTTGGAATGAAAAACTGATAGAATCCAAAATATCGTCACTCGTGGTAGGGGAAAAGAACAAAGATGTTGCAATAACCTAGAGTTTGCGGATGATTTTAGCATACTTTGTGAAAGCTTGGCAGTCGCAGCAGTGTACGTCAATCTTCTGGAACAGACGGCCAACATGACAGGCCTAAGAATCTCTGCAGTGCTCCACAATATTTAACAAGAAATATTGGGCTAATACAAACGGTAAAAAATTCAGATACCTGGAGGAATCTTCTGAAGGAAAAGGCTTAGAAAAATTGCATTAGAGGAAAGGATACACAAGATGAAAAATGCGTATGGCATAACTAAAACATCCACAACGAACAGTGCTTATATAAAAAAACTTAAGTTTTTTGGGATTAAAGGTTTTTTTAAAAAACTAGAGGGATTACAAGGCAGGAGGAAAAGAAAACAAGAAAAACAGACAAAGTGAAACAATGACGGAAAATTAAAAAAAAAAGGAAAGAACGGAAGAGTTAAGAATTGAAATTTGAGCGTGGTACCTAAGAAAGCCTTATCGCAAGAAGACGAAGAAGAAGTAGACAAAAAAGAACAAGAAAAAGAAAAAGCACAGAAGGGACATCGCCAAAAATGTTAATCGTTTCTGAATCAGCTACTGAAAAGATTAACTTTATAGGACGTTCTTCTTGTTTGCTTGCCCAACCTCTGATGGATAGGAAACGGTGAACTTACGCGTTTAGTGGGTGAAGTATAGACAGATTTTCATTGAACACGATATTCAGTATGTCTTGCTTACGTTTCCTGAAACGAAGAACTATTGCATTTTTCCTAGCCAGCTGCAGTTGGAAGATGTTTTCGTACGCCGTGCTACCTATAAGATTGAGATTTTGAGCTTATTTGTCCGCAGATGGGGATAAACTACCTTAAAGTATGTAATTTCATTAGCGGCGTCAGTGGAAATGTATCCAGTCATACTTTTCTCCCTAAAGTTATAGAGACACAGGTGTAGCGTTATGCTTGTAACGAACCAGTACCACTATTTTTACGCGATAAACTACAGCAGAAATTATTTTCAGGGTATAGTTGCCTAGAGGATTCCTTTCTCCTAACTCTACAGTTGCTGATGAGGTTGGAGAGTTTTTTGTTGTAGCGGGAAGAGGCTTTCATCTTATGATCAGCGAGGTTAATAGCGCTCTTCATTCTTTCGGCCTTTCCTTCTTTTCAGGCGCATCGAACCATCTTACATGCATCACTAAATTACTGGCAGTATAACATAGGTTGAAACTGACACATTCGATCTGGGATGCTTTCAGCGACGTACACAGGTAATAGATTTAATGCTCACATGCTTCAACATGAAACTTTCAAAGAGAAGCTAAGAGCTATCGTAGACTCTTATTATTATTGTTATTATTGGTAGTAGTAGTAGTAGTAATGTCTTTAGAATATATTCTGTTATACACGTTTACTAATATCAAGGATGAGGGAGAGTATGGAGATAAAACCAATATTCGCCTCAAATTAAAGAGAAATCGAAGTATTAATTAGGCTTTTTGAATGCTTCATTTGTTATGCATGAGATAATTCGCAAATACCTCCGTATAGCGATTCAAAACGGGTGTAGCTCACCCGCTAGTCTGGTAATCTACAGAGATGTGTGTTACACTATACCAACAAGGTGACCCAAATATGTGAAAATATTCTGCTGAAAAAGATTTAATAGCGTTGATCACAATGCCTTCAGCTACTGTACTGATTGCGTCTGTGAACTGCGAACTCCTGCTTGTTCCGTTAAAACTATTACATACTACATCAGAATATTAGTGCAAAGAAATATACGCTTGAACATAGCAGCAAACCTTTGAGAAACATAATACGATACATTATCATCAACTTCTGAAGACAACCTAGGCCAGTGCACAATACGATGTTACAATCACTGGCTCCTTCATCCTCCGTCTTAGACGGTGGTACTGGAAGAACATGTGATCAAGAATTCAGTACTGCGGCCGCTGATACGCTGATGTCGGCTTTCAAAGCCAGAGTCCCTACTTCGCAACTATCCTTAACACTGCGACTGAATCCTTTACAGCTGTCCCACCATGAAAAATTCTAGACAGTTCCAGGAATCCGACCATGTCCTCCGTTATTAATTAGTGAGGCATACAATGGACGCGGGCTAAAACTGTAACAGCACGGAAACATGAAAGAGGGAGACAATAATAGAAATCACAAGGATCGTGCAATTTTTCCGAGAATACTTGGCCGTGGGATGAAGTCAGCATATTAATTCTAACCGAGCGCGGTGGCTAAGGCAATGATGAGCCTCTGGAATCGCATTCTAGAGGACGCCACTTCAAATCCCCGTCCGGCAACCCAGATTTAGTTTATCCGTTACCGCCCGTAATTCGCCTAATTCGACTGCCGATATTGTTCCTTTCAAGAAGCACTGGCAAATTCTTTCCCCATCCTTCCTCCTTCACTAGCGACTGCTTCGTTGACAGGACGTTGAATCGTAACCTAACTTCCATGTGAAGTTGCGCGGTTGGTGCACTTAACGTGAACAGTAAGGCTGCTGTATCGGTGAATCTTCATCTGATGGACAATGATGACTCCAACTGCTGTTCCAGGAAAATACTGGGGTAGGTAAAATGTTCATTACGTCCCATCAAGCTGTTTGTGACAAACAAATCGGGCGAGGCGGCTGCTCTTTGACCGCTGAAGCTAATCTACGTCGTCACAGTGGCCTGTGTCAGTAGCAGGCGCACTACTGACGCCAAAAAAGCTCTCTGGGAATAATTTATCGCTTAACAAAGTATTTTTATGCCGCTTTCGTCGCTATTAGCAAACAGTGTCGCGAATGCAGGAGCGAAATTTTTTCCGTCCAGACATTTTAAGTTGGTATGTCCTTTCGATACGTGAGTCTAGCGGATATCACACTCAACGTCCTGTGTACGCTGTAGTCGACTATCGTTGTGCACGTCTCAGTGATTTATGGAACCAAAAGGGATTTCAATATTTTGTTATTTTAAGTAAAATACTGTGTAGGTAGGCTGTTTAGGTGTGTCTATTGGTAACGCCACGTAGCGCTCTGTATGAAAATCACTGGCTGTGCTGTGTGCAGTCTGTGGCTGGTTTGCATTGTTCTTTGCTATTGTAGTGTTGGGCAGCTGGATGTTAACAGCGCGTAGCGTTGCGCAGTTGGAGGTGAGCCGCCAGCAGGGGTGGATGTGGGGAGAGAGATGGCGGAGTTTTGACAGCGGATAATCTGGACTTGTGTCCATCAGAGACAGTAAATCTGTAAGATTGGATGTCATGAACTGATATATATATTACGACTTCTGAACACTATTAAGGTAAATACATTGATTGTTCTCTATCAAAATCTTTCATTTGCTAACTATGCGCATAAGTAGTTAGTGCCTTCAGTAGTTTGAATCTTTTATTTAGCTGGCAGTAGTGGCGCTCGCTGTATTGCAGTAGTTTGAGCAACGAAGATTTTTGTGAGGTAAGTGATTCATGAAAGGTATAGGTTATTGTTAGTCAGGACCATTCTTTTGTAGGGATTATTAAAAATCAGATTGCGTTGCGCTAAAAAATTGTGTGTCAGTTTAGTGTTGATCAGAATAAGTAAAGAGAGTAACGTCCGAGCACGTTCAGTTTTGCTCAGCTGTTTGAAAAGCAAATAATGTAAGAGGTTTATCAGCACAGCCATTCACTAATTTTTCTAAGGGGACGTTTCAACTGTAGTAGGTAGCGGAAGTAATGTCATTTAGCTTGGATGTCGCTCCGTTCGGGGAATAATCAAATGTTCTGATTTTGATTTCTGAAACACTACTATACTGTTAAAGATAAGCAAATCAGACAGCATATTAGAAGTGAAATATCCTTCGTGCGTAAAGTAAGAAAGCGTTCAAAATAGGAAAACTTTCCGTTCGCATATGTAGACTATGAGAAATGGAGAGATAGATCATTCGGTCATTTTGGCTCCGATTATTGTGTTGCGACGTCTCCTACAACTGAGTTTTAGCAGTACCTTTCTGGCTACCTGATGTTGATCGCGTTGTCCTCATTCAACTTTTATCCGCACCTATCTACATCTACGTGATTAATTTGCTATTCGCAATAAAGAGCCTGGCAGAGGGTTCAATGAACCACCTTCAAGCTGTCTCTTTACCACTCTCGAACGGCGCGCGGGCGAAACAAACACTTAAATTTTTCTGCGCGAGCCTTGATTTCTCTTATTTTATCATGATGATCATTTCTCCCTATGTAGGTGGGTGCCAACACAATGTTTTCGCAATCGGAGGAGGAAACTGGTGATTGAAATTTCAAGAGAAGATCCCGCCGCAACGAAAAACGCCTTTGTTTTAATGATTGCCACTCCAATTCACGTATCATGTCTGTGGCACTATCATCCCTACCTCGCGATGATACAAAACGAGCTGCCCTTCTTTGTACTTTTTTTTTCACTGAGTACGCTTGTCCTCTTTCTATGTCATCGAAATAACAACACAAAACCTAGAGATTGCGGAAATATGAGTGACCAACACGTTCTGAAATAGCTGGCACCTCTTAATAGTTCTGCGACTGATTCGCTATATCTTACAGGTGTTAAGCATATATAACTGCCCACAAACGACTAATGTTCATGTGAGTTGTAATTCAGAAACTGTAGTAGTTTTTGTAAAAGCCACTCGCTATATACAGCAGATATATCTGTGGACGCCAGAATGTCTACAGTATTTAGTAACATATATTCCAAAGTTGACAGCATCTGAACATTCATACTTTGTTGTTCACATTTCTGTCCCACATAAAATTTGGGTTTTGGCTATTTTACGCAAAACTGATAGAAAATACAGATGATTGCATTTATTAATACTCCGCCTAAAAACAGTCCTGCTCGCTCAGAAGCAATTAAACCGTCATCTGAAGGATTTTTAACACTTTAATGTCGCAGTAGGTCTATAACACATACTGGCTGAATTCTGTAAACTGTGAATAAGCCTTCACACCATCAAGTACTGTTCATGCATCATATTTCCTAAGAGTTGCAGTAGTTAAAGCTTTCCGTATCTGTAGCAATCTAACCAAGTTTACGTAGCCTGCGTCCCCTCCTTCAGCCTTCAGCCTCTGCCTCCTAAAACGGCAAAAGTTAATTTTACTCTTACGTTTGTTTTGAATGACACTCGTATCTGAAGGACAATTAAGTATGATTAGAGGACACGGCGTATAAGGAAATTGATCAAACTGTATAAATTATGACAAATTTAATGCACATACGCAATAATTAGTACAAGAGTATCTTATAGCTAATATTTCTGAAGCTATCAACTGCATTTAAAATAAATTACAAAGAGATACTGTACGAAAAACCTCCTAATCGAGGATCTGTAAAATATTCACTGTTTTCAGAAGTAACCTGTGTATCCTTCAAAACAAGCTAAACATGTGAACTTCATCGTCACGTAGTGCCAAGTTCTCTCGACATTTATCTCTTTTTTCTGTCAAATGCCTACTCGTGGAGCTCTCTACGCCTTATCTCCTTACGCACAATTTCTAGTCATTAGTAGACGGAGAACAGGAATGCTGCAATTCTCTAACCCATCCTATTCACAAACTCAGTCTTCGTTCATCTTCCGTTTGATTCGACTAATTACTGTGCCGGTCGGTATTTTTCTGAGATTTTCAACTGTGGCCCAATTTTTTGGTTGAGTTGTGGTATTATGTTACTCGCACATTATTTTAACGGATCGCATTGCTGGTGCATGATCTGTCCACTGTAATTACATATTCTTAGTCAGTGCAACATTAAATATTTACAGATCATCTTCAAAGAAAAATTCCCACTAGTACCATGACTGTGGTCAACGAAATTCACCTCGTTGAATTTGTGCCCTGATAGGCAACACTTGCAATCGCTCTGCAGCGTCTGACTTGCTAGGGCGACTTCAGTGATGTAATAAGAAAGCGAGATTGGGATTTAACGTCCCGTCTACGATGAGATCATTAGAGACAGATTCGAGATGGGACTGGGGAAGGAAGTGGATGGAAGCTGGCCGTGCCCTTTCAAAGGAGCCACCCAAACCTTTGCCTTGAGCGATTTACGGAAATCACGCAAAACCTAAGTCAGGACTGCGGCTGGGGTCTGGAACCGGCGACCCCCATGATACGAGTCAGGGGGACACCTCGCTCTGTCCTGTGATCCAGAGATAGCTCCTTTTTAGCTGCACTTCATTTCGTTTATTGCAGTTTCTTTAGCTGTTTAGTGTAAATAGACAATACAGAGCGCCGAGACTGGTTTTTGACTCGCTTTTTTGTGGCTGTCCACTGCATTAACTTCAGTAACTTTACTAAGTTTAATTGTCTTACAAATATAGAATATCTCCTTTCCAAAAATTTAAAATTTCTGCTCCATCTTCTCTCCTCTCATCCACTATTGCTACATTCGCGTCCATGTGCCCGTCTGACTATTTTTTCCATAGTCACTGAACGGTGAGTGCACGTTATAGAATCAGTATGTATAAAGTGCTGCAGAAAATTATATGTAAAACTTCACCACCAATAAATACTCCAAGCAACAGCGTCGATACATGTCAAGTACTATTTCCATCCCTTCATGAGACTTCTTCAACATCTGTAATTACTGGGTCAAGAACTTTTTATTTAAAAAGGCACAGGGTACGGGTGTTCTTTAGAACCCTATCAGAACATTTATTCAGTAATTTCGCTAAACTTATGAGATAGTCGTGAAATAAATAACAGTCACTCTTTAACTTCTCTAATTCAAAGTGACGTAGCATTGGTGTTAAGTTTTTCTGTGACCACTAAGGGCAGGCTTCGCGTTTCCTCTCAGTACCGAGTCTTCCAGCATTATTACGCAGGCAACTGTCGTCAGAAGCGCTCCTTCCAGAATTCCGTCCGCTGTAATGAAGAAGCGAGTCAGCGGGGCGGCCAGGGTGCCGGCTCTCCCCCTTTTATTCGTAACGATTGCGTTTCCAAAGCAGTCGACCGTTAAACAGTGGACTGGGTGGAAGTACAACTTGTTGAAGCATAATCTGTTTTAAAGAGTGTACACTTTTAAGAAAGTTGAAAGGGGCCATCTCGTTCGGTTGGCTTCTTTTCATTTTTTTTTTCACCGCGCACCATCTCGGTGGGTGATTAATTAAGCAAGTTTGATGTCGGCTACGGGAGGCGACCAAGACATCTCCTCATTCATTAAAACTTATATGTTCGTTTGTTCGTAACCGAATGCTATATATCCTCCGTTCGCAAGTCAAACACGAGAAACAAAGCTGCTTCAAACTCCTAGCAATTCTCCCCGCAAAATAAAGCGACCGAGAGGGAAGGAGTTTTCGCGCACACAATGGGGACTTAGGAGAGAAGACCTCCTCCCGTGCTCGGCAGTATCTGTCTCTTCTAGTGCTAGATACTTCGCACTAAAATGCGTCACAGCTGTACGGTTTTGTACGTTTTTCAGCAGTCAGTCAATCGCTGTTCACGTAACGGAAGTAGAAATTAAATTTAAGTTTTAATCTACAAGTACATATGAGGGAACAAACCACTGGTACTTTACGAGCGGCTGTGTTTACTGTGACAACGGCACTGCATACCTGCTTAATATAATTAAAGCTTGTTTAAAAAAACAGTCTCCAGACGAAAATGCATTATTTCTTAAGAATGCATATTTTTAGATTACGCAATACATTTTAATTCCTTCGCAAGAGTATAAAATGTTCTTTAATATTGAGAACTCCTTTCGTTCATACTGTTAACTTGTACGCATGACTTAGCATAGACAGAGGTCACTAATTTTTTAGTTTTGTCAGATGACGTATAGCATGTCACAGAATGATTATACAATATCCACAATGAACTTTTTCCATTCTGATGACTGTCACCACAACCGCGCTACCGAAAGCGAGAGGAATTTTACGTTGCACAGATTGTCCCTCAGAAGCGCTCATCTTTCCATTTACGATCGCATCAGTCCCTTACTTCGCAGTTTATTCTCAGAAAAAAATTTAGAGGTTTGTCTTCTACCTTTCTGATCCTTCTGATGCAATTCTTCTATTATTTTACGGGTGGTATTCGTCACCCTCGAATGCGTAAAATCGTATACACATATTTGTGTTCCTTAATAACTTTAATTCAGCCACGTTGAAAAATATATTCATGCTTTAGGAAGCAAGAGTAAAATCTTCTCTTCCAGTTCGAGTACGACGAAGCGGTTGGCTCAAAATAAAGCACAAATCCATCTACAATGCTCCTCCTACTTAAATGTACAATATTTATAAAAATGGGTTCAAATGGCTCTGAGCACTATGGGACTAAACTGCTGAGGTCATTAGTCCCCTAGAACTTAGAACTAGTTAAACCTAACTAACCTAAGGACATCACAAACATCCATGCCCGAGGCAGGATTCGAACCTGCGACCGTAGCGGTCTTGCGGTTCCAGACTGCAGCGCCTTTAACCGCACGGCCACTTCGGCCGGCCAATATTTATACTAGCCCAAGAAATCTCTATATCTGGGCTGCAAGAGTATAACTAACCATTGTACTTGCTGCTTCGCAAGCATTAGTGGTTCTCTGTCTACTGCAAATTAGTTTCGCCCACATGAATGGAGGAATGAATGCATTTTCGCATATGTACGGGTTTTTTCAGATACAGGCATTGCTGACATGAAACTGATTTACTGTCGCCAACCTACATAGGGAGATATAATCATCGTAATAAAATAAGGGAAATGAGAGGTCATACATAAATATTAAAGTGCTCACTTTTCCCATGCGCTGTTAGAGCGTGGAACGGCGTAGAAATAGTCTGAAGGTTATTTGAAGAATCTTCTGCCAGGTACTTAACTGGGAATTACAGGTTAAAGATGCAGATGCGCAGTAAGGCCTCAACAAAACAGGTACCAACCATAAGAGGATCCAGCATTGGCAAACGAAATATATAACACAGAATCTTCCCAATTTCCTTTCTGGAGTAGTAGAAATGTACAAGTCCCAATGTTTATATCTTTCGCCACCAGCTCTGTGTTAGATGACATTTACAAAATTGGATTCTTACATCAGTCCACACCTCAATTCCAACTTTCAGAACTCTTTCTTCAAAGGGGGTGAGGCCTGGGTAAGTTAAAAGAGACAGAGGGTGCCTGAAGAAAAGATTAAAACAAAGAGGATAAAGGAATACAAGAGAAGACGAATAGGCAGTTTTGAGAAAAGGTATAGTGAAGGCAAAAGAGGCTCAAATAACCAAAAAGGAAAAAAAAAACAAGACGCGGCAGGAACTCATAGTTAGTAAAGGAAATATGAATTTAACTGATGAAAGGAGAAAACATAAAAATTCATCAAATGAAGCAGGTAACTATATGAAAATCAGTGAGAGAACATCTCAAAAGAATAAAAAACCCAATAAGACCACCTCCTCTTTCAGACCAGCAAACACTTCATCAGAAAAAATAATGAACCTTTATAAGACTTTTAAACAAAAAGTAACCAACTGCAGCTCAACGAACCTACACCTCCAAGACAAATGAAAATATTTCCACAATAACAGAGATAAATGCAAAATATTTCTGAATATTTGAGAAACGTGTTCAATAGTCATGAACCCATAGAAAAAGACGGGCTTTAGCACCTCAACAAACACCAATCCCAACTAAAAACCATCCAGCAACGAAAATTCCACATCAATGCTGATTTTTGTGAAATGCTTTTAAGCCACGATCGCAAATAGGTTATGAACTACATTGCGTTGTTAACTGCCACTTACAAAGCGACCACTTATCTTAGACACGGCTTTTTACATTCTGATCTGTAGAAATGATCTATTTTCCTATATGCGATCTTGGCAAATGAAGATTTTACAAAAAAATTCGTTGAAACAACATATTGCTGTCTCTACACTGACAATGTCAGGTACCTACAAAAATACCACGGAGTCTCTCAGGTAAATCTTTAAAGAAAGTTGGATAAATGAAAGAACCCCAGATAAAAGGAATATTGCCCTCATCCAACCAGTCCATAAGAGAGGATCCAAAACGGACCTCAACTCTTATATGTAAGATACAAGATATTTTCTAAAGTTCTGCTAAAAACAGCAGAACCCCAACTAGACCATCAATTTGGAGAATGTCAGGCGACTTTCAGGAAAGGAAAATCTTGCCCAGAACAAATTCGACACCTCAAGAACCTCATTGCTTACCACATTTGAAGAGCGAAATCATATATTACTACTTTTATTGTCTTTCAAAAAGCGTAAGGTTGAATAGACGGATACAGCTCATATCTATACTAAAAGAACTAAACCTATGCAACACAACCAGGAACCTAATCAGTGAAACCATAACCAACACATACTCCAAACCTAAATCCATAGGAGAATTTTCCAAGGGAAGGAGATGGATTCACCCTGCTACTGTTTAATTGTACCTTGGAGAAAGTAGTCAGAGAATGGAACATGAATCGCCATAGTGGAATCTGAAAAGGAACAAAAAACAAAGGCATCAAAGTCAATTACCAAGCCTTTGCAGGTAATCTTGTCCTACTATCCGAGACCGTACCCCAAAATCGGCTGAAATGAAAGAAGAAGGAGAAGTAGGTAAAAGGAAACACAGACATAAAAAAATGAGATTAACAGAAAGTGCGATAAGACTAAATAGGTTATGCTAGAGGAGAAATGCAAGGCTGTCGCAGCATGAATGCCTAGAGGGAACATAGATACCACATACAGGAAAACTAAAGAGACCTTTGGATAAAAGAAAAGCAGATGTATGAATAGCAGTAAATCACGAGGCAAGTATCCTACTTTTTCGGCAAAAAAAAAGGGAAAACTGAATGTTTGAAGCAGTATTGTCAGACTTTAGGAATAATGTAATACAGTAGTGGAAATCAGTATAAAAGCACGGTCCCACGAAAGTAGTAGTAAAATGTCGGAAGCATATATGTATCGAATATACTATGAAAGAAGTAGACACATATAAGTCATAAACAATTATGACGGAATTATGTAGTTTCTTTCATAACACGAGTAACAAAACAAGTCGTTCGCATTTCCTGGGTGGAAACTGCTATAAAGGCACTCAATGTCATATTGTGTTACTGCATTGTTAGTACTTTCTCCAACCGCCGTTCTTCTTAATCACCTTTCAGATTATATGAATGCGTGGTGTCTGTTCACTCGGACATTCATGTCACTGAGTCGCCTCGATGGGCACTGAATCCACCACCTTCAGTGCGGATGCACAGTTACGTCCGACCTCCTGCGGGAATCTCAAAGTAGCGCGCTTGCAGGGCATGGGCTGGGATTGCGGACAGGTGGTTCTATTCCCTTATGCGTATCGATTTTTGCTTTTTCATCACATGATAACTGTTTTCCGCGTGGCGTTATCATAAACATGATTTATGCACGAAATATGGCCTTTCAGTAATGGTATCTATTTACTGCCGATAGTAATTGTATTCAGACACAAACGTCGAACAGAGCCGACAGCATTTATACCAAGTTTCATCCTTTACTACCTGAATCGCTGTTGTCTTATTACATACAGTAGTCCTGCTACCACATCAAGTACAATACCGTTTCACTACATTTGTCGGTATACTGGATTTAGTACTATTGCACACTATTCTAGCCGACAATGTTAATTTTCCTGCAAGTATGTGCCTTTATACAGATTTCCACTATCGTAATTACAATTCTAAAAATGGCAGACAAGAGTGAGTAATACCGAACCATCAGTCTAATACGTCATTGGAGAGCGCTCCTGTTTTCTCAGCTAGCACGGAAAGAAAGAAGAGCACTAACATCGAAAAAGATTATTGTTAATAAGTCATGATTACGATGGCGAGGAAGATCAATTGGGTTCCGGAGAAATGTAAAATACACGCGAAGCGATACTGACCCTACCACTTATCTTAGGCGTTAGGTTAGGGTAAGGAAAACCTATGTTTATAGCGTGTTTAGATTTTGACAACGTGGACTGGATACACCCTTTCAAATTTTGAATGTAGCAAGGACAAAATAAAGGGAGCGAAAGATTATTTCCAATTTGAACAGGAACCAGGCGGCAGATGCAATAATCGAAGTACAAGACAGGGATGTAATGAATCAGAAGCGAGTGAGACAGTGTCGTAGCCTATCCACGATGTTATTCAATCTATACGTTGAGCAAGTCGCGCGGGATTAGCCTAGCGGTCTTAGGCGCTGCAGTCATTGACTGTGCGGCTGACTCCGGCGGAGGATCGAGTCCTCCCTCGGGCATGGGTGTGTGTGTTTGTCCTTAGGTTCAAAAAATGGTTCAAATGGCTCTGAGCACTATGGGACTTAACTTCTGAGGTCATCCGTCCCCTAGAACTTAGAACTACTTAAGCCTAACTAACCTAAGGACATTACACACACCCATGCCCGAGGCAGGATTCGAACCTGCGACCGTAGCGGTCGAGCGGTTCCAGACTGTAGCGCCTAGAACAGAAAAGCTGCATTAAAATGTGTGCTGAGTTATGGAATTAGAGCTGCAGGTGAGGGTAATCGCATTATTAATTGTTCTGGAAAATCTGTTACATATTTCCTACATTTAAGAGTTAGTTAACCGCCACTCATCTGCACCCACGAGCGGATGGAGTATCTGTACGGTGAATCGCAAGCGGTGGTGGAGACAGAACAATGGCCCAGACTGCACGGAGCTTACAATTGCTATTTCCGTACCAGAAGGATATTTACTAGAACTCTGTAAAGCGGCAGTTACTGTATTGTTACACCTTTTCCGCCCTGCATCCCCTTAATTTCCCCTGCCAAAGATAGTTAGGTTTGAGTAGTTCTAAGTTCTAAGAGACTGATGACCTCAGAAGTTAAGTCCCATAGTGCTCAGAGCCATTTGAACCATTTTTCTGTACCACATTTCAGGCTAACACTTCGACGTATAATAAAAAAAGCGCATCTACAGCGAATTAAGGTAGCGTAGCAGGTTTCACATATAGGTACTTTGAATTCACCGAAATTAAAATTTTGAGTGCATATTTTTCGGTGCATAAAGTGAAACTTCTTTAGTTTTCATCTCAGTTCCGTGTGTTTATAGCTTTGAAATAAATTGTTTGTTCTAAATCTGACGAGCATTGTGCTAAAACGAATGTTGATTTACAACATCCAACTTGACCTGAGGTCACTATTCTTCTTGTGGTGGTGACAGAATTACATTTTCCAACGGGAAAACACATTTTTGCTCGTAGATATGTATAAAACTATCGCCGTGACGCCGATAGTATACGTCATTCTCCTGCCGAATATTAAATACATTGCAGCGACCACAGCTAGAGGAAATAAGTAAAACGAACTGAAGAGTCCCTTGCCCCATGCAGAGCTTTGCGTGGACTGAATACCAACGAAATTTACAACACTCGGTGCTTTTTCATTACACCCTTTTCAAAAACCGAAACCATCGTACGTTCTTTCCGAGCTAATATTACAACGCGAGCATGCGAGAAACTTGGTGTTGTCACTTTTTTTGTACGTTTTAGTAAGAATATGTGCGTGTGGGCGGCTGATTTATAGGGAAACTTAGTGATAATAATGGGCCGCGTGGCGAGCCCTGGGGGGAGGGCCGGGGAACAGTGGCTTCTATGCATACTTGCCATACTTTGAGCGGCCAGCCGTTTTTACCTACAAACAAAGCTGCGGATAAAAGCCTCCCCTTTTGAAGGCACAAAGTTTTTGTCGTGGAATTCCAGCCAGCCGAGCATAACCTTGTCGTGTTTTGCGCCGGCTCACATCAACGCCTTATCAGTAATTAAACGCGCCCTTCTCGCAAGTAGCACTACCTCTCGCCCTATGCAACATTGTGCGACTGCACCGGGTATGACTGAAAAAGAAATATAACCGATAACTTTGTCTTATTACAACTAGAGAAGGATTTGCAATGTTGCAACGCTCATCTGTAGTTTATTCCAAAATTAATTTTTTTACAATAATGCCAATATTGTAGTGGCACGTACTTCATTCTATTTTGTGTTTTAGAGCTGGGCTGTAATGGAAATAATCTCTAAAACATAGCTTTCCTTCCTTGCCTTATTTATTTTTTAAGCCTTACGGTCTGATTGAGATTACTATACGAGAGCTGACATTACAATATCCATCAATAAGAAATAGGGCTTTAGTTTCCATGGATGATTCAATCGGTGGAACGTTTTAGAAAAGTAATGTAAATCTCTGTCACGGTCGCAGCAAGTAAATTCTAATCATTATTCTCTCGTCGGACAATAAATAAATAACCGTATGACATTTTTGGTTCGAATATCCCTTGGGTCCCGTACAACAAAACGAATCACCATGACTGCCACCTGCAACGAACCGTGAGGCATTGCCTAGAGGGACTGAATACGGAACAGCAGCACACAGCTTGGTGATGAACTCGACGCCCCCACAATACACTGGAGATTAATGCAAATTTATCACAGAAGTGAGATTCTAAAAGAAGGTTCGGGCTCCGCTACGTTACTGACATCACAGGCTTCTAAAATGGTGCCTCCTGAAGCTGAAACAGTCCGCGTGAGTTCTTTGTTACTGTGATACGGACTGTCATGCTCGGATGCACGCTTGTCCCACTACGAAAAGCAGTGGATATTTCTCTCCACTTAACTTTCCTACTGTCCTTATAAATGGAAAAATAAATGTTAAACCAACAGTATATTCAGATAGTTAAGTACGCATGTAATTTACTGTTGACAAAACTGACTATTTATAAAGGAATGAAGCATGTTGAAAGTATAGTTATGCAAGTGAGGAAGATTCCATGTCAGCTACTTTTCTTTCTTCAGAGTGTTATAAGTATTTGAGACAGTTGTATATGAAGAAACTTACATCAGTGAAACGAACATTTTTAATGCTTGTCATCCATACATATAAAAATGGATGTACGTATATCGGTATGAGCCAAAACATTATCACCGTCTGTTTAATAGCGTGTTGTTCCACAGATTTTGCTTGGCACTGATTCTATAAGTTCTTGACAGAACTCGAGAAGTATGTGGCACCAGATGTCTAAGCACAGTCAAGCAACTCCCTCAAATTATGGGATGGTGGTTTATGGGCATGCAACTGACGCCCAATATGTGTTCCAGTGGGTACAGATCAGGCACATTTGCTGGACAAAGCATCAACGTGAGTTCACTATAATACCCCTCAAACCATTGTATCACGACTATGACCTTGCAATATGGAAAATTATCATGCTGGAAGATGTCATCGCTGCAGGGGGAGACTTCAAACATGAAGCGCTGCAGATGGTCCAAAATAATGTTCACGTAGTTCACTGCTGCCATGGAGCCTCCGAATACGAACACAGATCCCATGGAAGCCAAACTCCATAGCCTAATTCTGCCATCACCGGCCTGCATTTGCGGCGCGGTGCATGTTTCGTGCAGCCATTCGCCAGGATGACGGCGTGTAAGGACTCAACCACCAACCTGGTGTAACAAGAGCTGCGATTCATTCGACAGACGACACGTTTCTATTGATCCACTGCAATCATGGCTGGAGATATTGTTGGGTGAACACAGGAAAACACAGGGGTCATGAGATGTGGAGCTCCAAGTTCAGTAATGACATGTCAACACTTATGCCTGCACCAGCGCTGTACTCCGTCGTCAGATCTACCACTGATAGCAACCTATCCTGGATTACACAGCGGGGGAGGTCATCTAAAACCATACGGCCTACACGTTATTTCATCAGCCTTCAACCACTTTCCATAGGTGTTCACGACAGTAGTAGGCCAACAGGCGACCAGGTTCACCGTTTCACAGGTTGTCTTTTTCAGCCGCAGGGCCATAACAATATGCCCTTTGTCAAAACCACTTATATCAGCGGATTTCCGTATTTGCAGATATTTGCTATAATGACTAGCCATTCGTCTCTCTTCAGCTTACATTTTTTCCTGACAGTGTCACACGCTGCAACACCACCAGGAGCCATTCAAACCCGCAGTGGCCAATTATCACAATGTTTTGGCTCAAAGTGTATGTATGTGTGTATGTATGTTGCGTATCTTTTAAAAAAGCCAACCGATTTCAACCAAACCTGGTACCCATACCACATACTATCTGGGAAGAATCGCTGTGTGGGTAAGAACCACCTACCTATCAAAGGGGTAGGGACGCGGGTGAAAAAGTAGCATAACCCACGACGCTCGAGTACCATCACCTTAACTTGAGAATGAGAGCACTTAGCGAGTTGCAACAAACTAAACACATAATTTCAAGCCTTCACGAAACTTTTTGTCGCTGGAAACTCCACAAAATAATGAAAGGAAAGAAAAATTATCGGTTACTACATTTTCGCTCTTCATGCAGTAACGCTGTCGCATGAAGCAAGACGTTTTAATTTATTACTTTTTTACTACGTCTTCTATGCACAACACATTTCGCAGACAGTAGCCAGATATATCACTGGATGTACTTGCAAATGTTTGTCATTTTAAGACACATAATTCATGAGATACATGTCATAAACTCTGAACTGCGTGAAAATGAAACTGCAGAGCGAATTCCGCTAGACATATACGTCTATAAGGCCGGCCGGAGTGGCCGATCGTTCTAGGCGCTACAGTCTGGAACCGCGCGACCGATACGGTCGCAGGTTCGAATCCTGTCTCGGGCATGGATGTGTGTGATGTCCTTAGGTTAGTTAGGACTAAGTAGTTCTAAGTTCTAGGGGACTGATGACCTCAGAAGTTAAGTCCCATAGTGCTCAGAGGCATTTGAACCATTTTTATGTCTATAAATACATGTGAAATACGTTAAGTTTGTATGAAATATACCTGACATGTGCATAAGTAGGCAAAGCCATGGGTATGGGTAAAAAGCTCATCTTAAAGCCTGGAAACTATTTCAAATGGTTCAAATGGCTCTGAGCACTATGGAACTTAACATCTGAGGTCATCTTTCCGCTAGAACTTAGAACTACTTAAACCTAACTAACCTAAGGACATCACACACATCCATGCCCGAGGCAGGATTCGAACCTGCGACCGTAGCGGTCGTGCAGCTCCAGACTGAAGCGCCTATAACCGCTCAGCCACTCCAGCCGGCGAAACTATTTCAACCAAATTTGGTAGGCATAGTAATTACAAATGGAAATGAAATACATTGTGGGTAAGAACCACCATCCTCCTATTGTGGTGATGGTGTTAACTTTGAGAGAGAAGTAAGGAGAGGAACAGATTGGTACAGATAAGGGGGACGAGGAGATGGGTAGAGAGAGGGGGAGGGGAACTGGACAGAGAGAGAGAGGAGAGGAGGAAATGGTCTGAGACACGGAGAGGAAGAGAAAGGCAGAATGAACGGGGAGGAGGAGTCGAACACGTAGAGGGGGAGGAGCAAATGGACAAAGAATGAGAAAGGGAGGAAGTGAACAGGGAGAGGGGACTGGAGGAGATGGATGGAGAAAGCAGAGAGAGGGGGAGGAGGAGTTCGACAAAGAGATGGCGAGTAGGAGATAGAATGAGAATGGAGGAGGAGGAGATGGACAGAGGGTGAAGCAGCCAACGGATAGAGAGGGGCGGAGCACATGGACAGAGAGGGGAGGGAAGAACAGATGGGAAAAGAAGGGGGGAAACCAGACGAATAGAGAGAGGGGTAGGACGAGAAGGACAGAGAGATGGGCAGGATGAGGTGAACAGAGAGTGGGGAGGGGGGGGGGAAGGAGAATAGCAGAGAGAGTGTGTGTAGGAGATGGACAGAGAGTAGACGAAGAAGGAGCTGGAAGGAGGGTAGGAGAAGGAGGTGGTGGGCTAAAAGAAGACTGGAAGAAATACATACCAAGACAATGCCAGGTACTCCGCTAGTTTGTCTATGTAAAATTCTTCTGTTAGCAGTAACAAACATGCAGGATTCTGTTTGAGTAGCCAGTACCAAACTCAAATGGTTCAAATGGCTCTGAGCACTATGGGACTTAACATCTATGGTCATCAGTCCCCTAGAACTTAGAACTACTTAAACCTAACTAACCTAAGGACATCACACAACACCCAGTCATCACGAGGCAGAGAAAATCCCTGACCCCGCCGGGAATCGAACCCGGGAACCCGGGCGCGCGAAGCGAGAACGCTACCGCATGACCACGAGCTGCGGACAGTACCAAACAGCAACTCTGTTAACCCAAATGACGTGCTGTACGACAGGGGAACTTACTTTCGCTATGCTGCTGATGTCTCTAGCCTGCAAAAACAGATTCCTCACTGACTGTGATAACAAACGCAATAACATAGTGCCTTTCGTACTCCTGGAAGAAAACTCTTACATAAAAGTAAACGTGAGTTTTGATAAATATTTCATAAATTGGTCTTGGAAACTTTTAGTATGTTATTGAAGCTTCAGAGATCACTGACACCACAGGTTATTGTCTACAAAGATGATATGTCACACGGTGAGATTTAATGCATAATCCAGGAAATATGCATCGTGTGTTTAATTACATTGCCACCTCAAACTGGGGTCGGATCCCTTTCACTAACAATAAGCATAAACTGCATATCTGACACAAAACAAAATAAACGTACGCCTCAGGAAATCTTCCTCGAAGACGAGGCGTAGTAGGGACTACTCAGAACTTCCACAGGTCACAAAATTCGAGTCAGGGATATTAGGGTTCCCATTTTCGTATTATTGTGGTAATTTTCTCTAGTAGAAGAAGTCATGTGTTATAATTCAGAGGCACGGAGCCAGTCTAGAAGCTACTGGACTCGAATCATTCACTTCAAATTTTTCAGGTTTCTAACCAGTTAGATTTACATAATACGAGAATTTTCTTTGTTCCTGCTTTGTTTTTGCCAGATACCTTGTTGTAGTTTTAAACAATAGCCCTTAAAATATGGTACCGTGTAAAGTTGCAACAACGCAAACTACGTAGGTTATCAGGATGGTGTCAGCAGTTTATTATCCCAAGGTTACTTGTACAATATATGGCACACGAGAAATGATTCCGCGAGAGATGGCACTCCATACAATTATTTTTTAAAGTGTTTCGAAGTGACACATGTTATATGATACCTGCAGTGACTTTTGCAGGTGTTCTCTTATGTTTCATCAATATCTTCTTGGATGTTTTCGGGCTTTTTCCGTATGCAGTATAAATCTTCGATATGGTGACTCTTGAAACACCAAATACTTGGACCACCTTGGACATGGAAGCACGCATCATCAATATGAAAACGTTCTAATTCATTTAGCTACACGGAACACTATTCTGACCACGGCTGACACTTGTGTCATGTAGAGGACATGGCACAGACCCAGTTCGTGGTCAAATACAACAGCGCAACCTGCAGGCTTGGCTAGCATCTCTGTTTATGTTTAAGCTGCATTACTCCCGGCGTTTCCATGTATTTTTCCAAATCATATACATCGACTGCGATACTTCAATTAGGTCATAATATTTTTAAAAGAAAGTGTTAAAAAGCAAGTTGAGCAATGCCCTTATATTAGGCTTTGCAGGTTTAATATGTGGAAGCTTTTTCTTCTCCAAAGCATTACGCCATACCGAATAAGAGGTGGTTCAGACCTCCAACACATGGTAGTAATCCTGGGTGATTTCTAAAAGATAAACCACATATGAAACCTTCAATAACATGAAGAAAAGTGATTAAGCAGATACGAGTGAGTATTGCTCATCAGTGTGGGATCCGTACCAGATCGGGTTGACGGAGGAGATAGAGAAGATCCAAAGAAGAGCGGCGCGTTTCGTCACAGGGTTATTTGGTAACCGTGATAGCGTTACGGAGATGTTTAATAAACTCAAGTGGCAGACTCTGCAAGAGAGGCGCTCTGCATCGCGGTGTAGCTTGCTCGCCAGGTTTCGAGAGGGTGCGTTTCTGGATGAGGTATCGAGTATATTGCTTCCCCCTACTTATAGCTCCCGAGGAGATCACGAATGTAAAATTAGAGAGATTAGAGCGCGCACGGAGGCTTTCAGACAGTCGTTCTTCCCGCGAACCATACGCGACTGGAACAGGAAAGGGAGGTAATGACAGTGGCACGTAAAGTGCCCTCCGCCACACACCGTTGGGTGGCTTGCGGAGTATGGATGTACATGTAGATGTAGATGTAGATCCCCATGGGAAGAGACGGATACTTTAGAGCAATTTCATGTACTAGCTAAAAGTGTGTGTCACGTTACATCAGTACGAACCTTAATTACGCGAAAATTTAGAATATGATGAACAAAGAGCCTTCCTTCTGAAGCAGTCTATTAGGAATAGTCGAGTGGTCGCAGTTGAGCTTTCATTTAAGAAATGAGCAGAGAATTCAATAGACTTACGTCACACTAGGAAGTCGCTACGTACCTGTGTAATTGAGATACCGTAATCCAGCATTCTTAGTGCAGTTGACAAGAGTGATGTGTCTCCAATCGTGGACTCGGCAATGCAATTTGTGCACGTCAGTCTGTCAACAGACCTCCAAGGGTCATTTCAAGGTTTGATGGTGCAGCTGTCGTTCCGAAAAGTTGCCCTCCGAATTAGCGTACACCACAGCGACGTCATTCGAACACTGAATCGCTATCGCAAGAAACGTTGATGATCAGCCTGCGCTAATTTGCAATCATTTGACAGAACTAGGAGCTGTGGAAACTGGGCCCGTATATGACATACCTTAATTAAACACCCTCCAAAATAATGAATTACGAAATAATTGAATATTAAATCAAACAAGAATCACAATAAATTCGGTTTACTCTTTTAAAGATAACATTTAACAAACAATGATGATATTGTTGTGTAAATATTTGGTTTTCGTAAAGTCAGCGTTCTGCAGTGTCACAAGCCTACAATGTATCCCGAAACTGTGGGACCCCACTCAATTCTGAGACAGCATCTGTAGCATCTGGCGCTTTCTGGAGAAAAGACAGCTTTCTACATTTTATGCGCAATAGTGCCTTCCTGAAAGTCACTGAAAACAGTGATAATTCTCATTCCACTTCTGGATTGTAAAAATGGTCGCGGCTGGGGCCTTGTGCCCCAGAAGATCGTATCTGTGTTTGCCTGCGGTGCTTTGAGCATCTGACTGTGGCACTACAAAATACTGTCCAGTGGTCTACTAGCCACTGACTTGCGTGAATCCCGGTACTCCATTCGTTGAACCGCTCCAAGGGTAGTGGTCTATGTGAGTCCATGGCACTGTCTCCTTATCCGAATCTGCTTTCATCGTCCTCTCATTTATATAAGGCATGCATATTCTAATAAAAGTATAGACGAAGAATAAATTATATTATTCTGAACTACTGACAAATCACTAGTAAAAACTGTGTTGTAACACCTGGTAGTGGTCGGCCATGGCTGGTGACCGCTACCTGCAAATAACTGCTAGTTTCTATCCCTAGGAGAATGCAACGGATTCAGGTGCTGATTTTTAGGAGGCAACTAGGAGATACTAGATGTGCACTTTCAAACAATTTGCTTTCGGGCAGTTCACTTTAACATAAAGGCTAAAGTGTTTGTAATACTGTGGAAGGTTTCTGCATCTCAAGCTTCAAGTGTGTGGTACGAAACGCTGGGTGAAGTCGCTCTCCCATTTCGTTTCTACCATGTCAAATGGAAAATGGAGGTAGGGATCTAGCTGGCATGCTATTACCTGGAAACTAAAGGAGTTTTTACTGCATGAAGTTAGGCACTTTACTGCTAGAATATAAGTCTATAAAGATGTTGTAGGACTGAGAGACACTGATGGAATGTTTTTGACGTACCACTGCATCGTCATTATTCCCAGATTAGGACTAGAAAGTATAAGAAACAGTTTATGGTAGCAGATCATTCGAATTTGGTGGTGTTAAAAAAAAAGCACTCCGTCTTCAGGCCGCAAGTGGCCCATCGGGACCATCCGACCGCCGTGTCATCCTCAGCTGAGGATTCGGATAGGAGGGGCGTGTGGTCAGCGCACCGCTCTCCCGGTCATTACGATGGTTTTCCTTGACTGGAGCCGCTACTATTCGGCCGAGTAGCTCCTCAATTAGCATCACGAGGCTGGGTGCACCCAGAAAAATGGCTCATGGCGGCCCAGATGGTCGACACTGGACTCGCATTCGGGATGACGACGGTTCAATCCCGCGTCCGGCCTTCCTGATTTAGGTTTCCCGTGATTTCCCTAAATCACTCCAGGCAAATGCCGGTATGGTTTCTCTGAAAGAGCACGGCCGACTTCCTTCCCCATCCTTCCCTAATCCGATGAGACCGATGACGTCGCTGTCTGGTCTCCTTCCCCAAACAATCCAACCCGGATCCCACCCACGTGCTAGCCAAGCCCAACAGCGATTAACTTCGCTGATCTGCTGCTAACCGGTGTATCCCCTGCGGCCAGGCCGTTGCACTGGCGGTGTTAAGATGGAAGATAAATCTATGTTTGTGTTGACTACAGTGTTTGAATTCAATAGGCACCTGTGTAGATTGGATCCGTCAACACCATTATATAGGAAAACACCCTGGGTGATCAAGACGACAACGTTCTAACCCACTGTAGGTTAGATTTTAGTGGGTAATGATGTGAAGGAAATAAGGCGTGTTGATTCTTTTTTTGCAAAACACCGTTTGACGCCGAGGTATTCACAATAATTTTGACCCTTCCTTATTTTTGGTGGACATTAGTGGCTGGACTCATAGCCTGTTCCCGCCTGGAAGCTTATCAGGCTTCCCCAGCTCGTAGCGTGCATCTCCTCATTCATAGGAATTCTTACGCCTCTTTCAAACTTTCACAGTTCCTCAAAACATTGACTACACGTCGTCAAGATTTGGGATTATTGATTTTCAGTTTCAACTGTCACACACATACGACTGTCTTAATGAATGTTTCATCCTAATTAGCGTCATTTGTTGTGCAGGGACGCGTACAGTGACGGTAACCATTCTATGCTACTTGCCTTCACCAAAATGTACGATGTACTAGAACTGTCTACCAGTTTCCACTTGCGTTGCTTGTGTTATTACATTCGATTAGGTTTCTCTATTTATCAAAAAACTGTAATGAATAACGCTCAGCTTACGACAAACATTTGGTACACTAGATGGTTTCAAGGCTGCTTGATGGCTAGTTGATTCTGCTTAAGATGAGTTACCACACCCGTATCAATTACATGTGGAATCAGTAAGTATACATGCGAAGGAAAACGTGTTAAAGTGATAGGACCTTTGCACAGTAGTTATGATTAGGTTTTATTGCACGAAGATGCTTATGATACATGTATGTGCATCTGTGGGCAACTCTAATAATATCCAGTGACTGCTTTCCTGAAAGAACTCCGTTAACTGAAATCTGGTGCACAAAAGACGGCGTCTCGTTCATAGACATGGCTCGAGCTGATTCTGTTTTCACTGCCGGTTTTGTGGCCTCTGTGTGGACGATAAATAAATCGTGGCGCTATACGAAATGTAGTGGTGAAAGTTCCGCGAAGACTAAGAGTGATCACTGATGGCGTTCTCCTAAGAACTGAGAAGCACTCTGATATAATGGCTCAAAATGCTTGTGACAGAGCATGATTTCTGCTCTGTGAGAGTATAATTCATTCCCGCATCGACAGAGCGGTCCAAACCGTAACTTCTTTTGGTCGTCCTTGTGTCTCTAAGAGCGATACTTTGTGTTTTAGTGAATCACCTTAAAAATATAACAAGCTGAAAAAAGGAACGGGAAAAAATACCAGTGTGAAGATAGTCTTTCCTATGACCTGAAAATGCGTGTGAAAATGACTTCGACGTTATTGACGGAACAGAGTTGGGCACATAATTTACTAGCTTATCATTCCAAGTGAATGAATGAGAGTAACAGTTTGTGTTGCAAACCCTTTTCGTCAGAAATTATGAAGATGTATACAGGCAGTTAGTATCTAATACAACATTAGCCTTTAATAGTAATTTTCTCAATGGCTATAATAAAATTATGCCACTAATTCATAAATGAAACTTACAATTACTGTAAGACATCACCCCTATATTACAGTCCATGGTAATATAAACGAAGCCAGAGAAACGTCATATAACAGCTACATTTTAATAATTGCCACCAAATGTTTTCTCTGATTCACGTGCCGAACCGTACGATTTATTTTTTTCGTAGAGTCGTGGCCACGCTTCTCGTGGGTAATTACGAGCTCATTAATACGTAAGTTCGTAGTTCCATCGCCAAACAGCTATTGGTTCATTTCTCTGGCAATGCTTTTTGTGAGAGGAGAAGATAAAAGAGACTATTACAGTTACACACCGATCGTACATGACCGACATAATGCTCGAAGGCAGTAGTCAGAGCCAGATTCGTCATCAGTCGTCACAGATATTAACAAAATATCGATGCTGTGAATGTAAAAGACAGTGTTTTATTATCGATACTGAAGACTTTGGAACATCATAACATTGATGTTAAAGGCAAAATATCCTCCTTTAATACTGGAAAAATATAAGCTTCTTTTTACCACTGTCAATAGTTGTTTCGCCATTTAAATGAACAGTTTTCTAAACATGTGTCGTAACAACAACGGTGCAACAAATTTGCTACTTTTCAAACAGGGCCTCGTCGGTGGGAGGGCGGGGGAGAGAGCAATATTTTGAACGAACTAAACCGGAACATTACCTATTGTTGCACCTAAGTGTTGACTAACAGCTTTCTTTGTTGATTCAGTTCATGCTTTTGAAGTGTTACGTAAAATGTACCCGTGTTTTTTAGAATGTTGTTTCTTTATTTGCTAAAAATTATACTTAGAATTTTTTAAGTGCATTTTCCGTCTGTGATATGCGAGATCATATTTGATCCATGATTATATAAGTACTTATGTAAAGCATATCATCACATCCATAATTATGGTTTTTCAGATGTTTGGGTTCTGTCAGTTTTCGAATAATTTTGTTCTATTTGTTTCTTACTTTGAAACTCCCTGTGTTAACGTTAAAGATGAACATGAAATTGTATTGCAATTTAGGAACATCGTATTCGCTGACGAGCGATATTACCGAGTTGCTGATACTTTATTTTTCAACACTTAAGTTGTTTCGAGGGCAACACAAAATGGAGGACATATTCGTGTTACGTTAAAAGTAGAGAGAGCCGCAAGAACCAGTTTATACCTGTACAGTTACTGAAACTACCAACAGATAGTAAAAAAGCGTTACGGTCTGTATAAAAAGGTTATAGGGAATGTGACAACAATTATTGCTGTAATTATTGATTAATAATTTAGATTTATTTGTGTGTTGTTTCTGAGCCATTCTGTAAATTCACCATTTAATAGTGACGTTAAGAAATAGACGTTTTGGGGATGATTATTATCAGCTATAGATGTGTAGACGTCCATGATGAAATCGAAATCAGAATTTATGATTTGCCATCATCGCACGTGTCTAGAAGGGAGCAGCGATTCTCTCCATTACTCCGTATCCTCAGTGCCTGTGACATGAGTTATCGTTCGTGAAATTGAGGAATATCAGCGATGATATTCAGCATAAATGGAAGGAAGGGGTGGAGTGTAGGGGTGGGTCATACTGTTCGACAGTAGCGTAGCAGACAGACCGTGGCCTTCACAATACAAATACAAGCCGACCTCAGTACTTCAATAACATTCTACTGTATTCAGTTCTACCTTGATGGGTCTCTAGTTAAAATAAACATCACTGTAACAACAACACATATCAGTTGTCTCGTTTTATTAAGAGATGCGCATAACGCATTACGCAATTGGTAACGATCTCTAATCCAAAGTTCGTGTAATGCCAACCTTTAGCTAATTACAACCTGAATTAATTGAATCAAATTTAGTTCTACGGTTATGCTATAGTAACTTTTTTAATTATAAAAGTTGTCAAAAATATTCCATTTATAAAGCGAGAAAAGGGTAAATTAATGAGACCTGCCTATGTCTCCGAAGAAGACGGCGACGTTTTTTTGTCTCATTGCAGTAACATCATGCATGATTGTCACGGCTATTCCATGATTTATCTTCAAGTGACACTGGAAAAATATTGTCGCCATGCCATCGATGGACGAGGTTCTTTATTATTCTTTGTCTGAGACGCAAAGACGACGATTATCGCTGTTGTTGTAGGATGAGAGTTCACTTCCTGACAATTAACTGTCAAAACTCTCACAATGAGGCAGGCATACATCAAAATGGCCTTTGTACAAGTAACCATACTAGCGTTTGTATAGAATTAAATAAAGAAATAAAGGAAAAGCGAAATTACAGTGGCTCAATAAAGCTGTTATATAAGTGATATCTCACCCCCACTGCAGCTAAGTAACTGAAACGAGAATGACTTAGCACCCTAAGTTCGTCTCTGATCACCTGGACAACTACGACAGGTCACATTCTCGATGTATGTTATAATGGCACTGTTGTCTCAAGGACAGAGGCTGCCATTAAAAGACTGACAGTTCTGCGTACGACGCATGCGCCGTCTCCTGCACCCAAAACCACAGCGTGTACTTGTATTACTGTGTATTTTAAGCCTCCTGTTGAGTGCTACAGTTGCTTTGCGTATTATCCCAGAAAATGTGAAAAAATCGGAAAGGTACAGGCTATTTTTGTTTACGTTTTGGCCCACTGATATAGACAGTCTGGTTTAACTGATTTTCCTTTCCTTTCCAGAAATTTAAGTGGAGCTTATCCCTTGATAATTTAGTTCATATTTCCGGAAGGTAGCGTACATTTTCATTTGTTTGCTTCAGAAAATTTGCTTAAGTAGTTTGTTTACATACTGTTGTGTATTGACCACAGTTTCATAAACGTGTTTTCTTGTTGTTTGCTAATTTAATTAACTTCTTCTTGCCGTATATTACTTTACCGTCAGCGAAAAGTGCCTGACTTGCCGCAGAATAGGCAGTTCCGGAGACTGGTGTGTTGGTTGATGTAGCTTCCTTTGACTGGGGTGAATTTAGTGGCGTGAAAATTAGAGGTAAATCATGCCCTTCAGTGTTTCTCTAGGACTGGCAGCAGAGGTAGGAAGATATTGGAACAGGATTGCAAAATTCCAACCCTTCAGTCTGAAGTAGATACGGCTGGCAAATACCTGGAGAGATTGCGGAGGGGCCGGCCTGTGTGGCCGTGCGGTTCTAGGCGCTTCAGTCTGGAACCGCGTGACCGCTACGATCGCAGGTTCGAATCCTGCCTGGGGCATGGATGTGTGTGATGTCCTTAGGTTAGTTAGGTTTAAATAGTTCTAAGTTCTAGGGGACTGATGACCTCCGATGTTAAGTCCCATAGGGCTCATGGCCATTTGAACCATTTGAGCCATTGCGGAGGGAAAAGGGTAAAGAGAGGTGGGAAGTGACAATAGGTAGTAGAAGGGACAGGCACTGTACGTCGTCTGACATCTTTGTGTGAATGTGACAAATACGTCGCCCTGTTCCTTCAGTTAGAAACGGACAAACCTCTCGCAGATACACGTGTAGACAAGGCACAACAAACTTTCAGCAAGAAACTGAAAATTGAGAATGTAAGGAAGTTCTTTTCCAGTCACGAAAAGTCTGCTGGAGGCACAATTTTTATCACGCCTCCGTGTGAGCTCAAATTTCTCTATTTTTATCTTCAGTGTCTTTTCGCGAGATATACGTACGAGGAAGTAATATACACGGATCAGCCAGAACAGTAAGACCACCTACGTACCTTTGGCACGGATAACAGCGAGGACGCGTCGTGACGTGGAAGCAATGAGGCCTTGGCAAGTCGCTGGAGGGAGTCGGCACCACATTTGCACATACGGTCACCTAATACCCGTAGATTCGGGGGAGGGGAGTGATGAGATCTGAGGCCACGTTCTATCACATCCCAGATGTTTTCGATCTGGATCACGCCTGGCGAGCTGGGGTCCGGCACATATTACTTGGATCTCACCCGTATGTTCCTCGAACAACTCCATCTCACTCCTGGCCTTGTAACATGGCTCATTATCTTCTTCAAACATGCCACTGCCAGCGGGAAACTTGATCGTCAAGAAGGGATGTATGTGGTCCGCAACCAGTGTACGATACTCCTTGTTTGTCATGATGCCTTGTACGAGCTGCACTTAACCCGTGGATGCACATGCGAATTTTCGCCAGACCATAATGAAGCCGCCTCCAGCTTGTCTCTTTCCTGCAGTACAGATGTCAAGGAGCTGTTCCCCTGAAAAACGACGGATTCGCGCCCTCACATCGGCATGTTGAAGAAAGTATCAGGATTTATCAGACAATGCAATGCTCTGCCACTGCGCCAACGGCCAGTGCCGACGGTCACTTGCCCATTTCAGTCGTAGTTGTTGTCTGGTGTTCACACCGGCACATGCGAGGATCGCCTACTACGGATGCCCATCGTTAGAAGTGTTCGATGCATTGTGTGTTCAGACACATTTGTACTCTGTCAAGCATTAAAATCTGAAGTTAGTTCCGCCAAAGTTCGACACATGCCCTGTTTTATCAGGTCGCCCATTCTACGACGTCCGACATCTGTAACGGGGGGTGGCCGCCCACCAACCCTACGACGTCTGGACGTGGTTTCCACTTGGTTTTTCCACGTTTTGAAGACACTCACCATAGCACTACTAGAACACACGACAGGTCTCTTGAATTTTCCGAAATGCTCGTGCCGAGCCTCTGGGCCATCACAATCTGCCCTAGGTCAAACTCAGATAGATTTCGAGCTTTCCCAGTTCTTAGCACGGACAACACGTTTACTGATACTACACGCACAGTGCGTTTGTTCGAGTAGCAGTCATTCCTAGCAAGGTGACACTGCTATCACCTGGATGTGTTTATATCGATAGTATGTCGGCGGTCATAATGTTCTAACTGATGAGTCTATTCATTCACTCTTCTAGGCACGTACCCTCTTGGAATTTTTACAGTAAACCTCACTGTGATTCACGACGCCTCTACTGTACGGAATGACACTGCCATTGAATAATCATCTCTGTGACACTTCTACACTTACTAAATGAACCTGTGACGAAACTCATTGGTCTTCTCTCCACATTCTATAGTTCCTTTACCAGTGCTATCTGGTACAGAGTGGGGTTGGGTCGCCAGGCTTCCATACAATGAAGGCTTCAAATGGTTCAAATGGCTATGAGCACTATGTGATTTAACATCTGAGGTTATCAGTCCCCTAGAACTTAGAACTACTTAAACCTAAGTAACCTAATGACATCACACACATCCATGCCCCAGGCAGGGTTCGAACCTGCGACCGTAGCGGTCTCGCGGTTCCGGACTGAAGCGTCTAGAACCGCTCGGCCACAAAGGCCGGCCAATGGTAGCCCCGTGACCACGCAGAGATCACAATATTGATGTCCTAGGTGTACCAACTTGCGCATGCCGATCAGTACCTAACTGCTTGCCCGTTTGAAGGTTTCGAGACTTCAGGCACTGGCCATCATTCCAGGTGACCAGGTCTTTGGCAGGGTAGCGCCAGTAGGGAGAGCCAAGTAGGGGTATTACGGCTGATACACTGTGTGCTCATATGTATCCCGACACCTGGCTGAAAATGACTTACAAGTTGGTAGCGCCCTCCATCGGAAATGCTGGAATTCATTATGGTGTTGGCCCACCCTTAGCCTTGATGACAGCTTCCACTCTCGCAGGCCCACGTTCAATCAGGTGCTGGAAAGTTTCTTGGGGAATGGCAGCCCATTCTTCACGGAGTGCTGCATTGAGGAGAGGTGTCGATGTCGGTCGGTTAGGCCTTGCACGAAGTCGGCGTTCCAAAACATTCCAGATGTGTTCTATAGGATTTATGTCAGGACTCTGTGCAGGCCAGTCCATTACAGGGATGTTATTGTCGTGTAACCATTCCGCCACAGGCCGTGAATTATGAACAGATGCTCGATCGTGTTGAAAGATGCACTCGCCATCCAAGAATTGCTCCTCAACAGTGGGAAGCAAGAAGGTGCTTAAAATGTCAATGTAGGCCTGTACTGTGATAGTCCCACGCAAAACAACAAGGGGTGCAAGCCCCCTCCATTAAAAACACGACCACACCGTAACACCACCGCCTCCGAATTTTACTGTTGGCACTACACACCCTGGCAGATGACGTTCACCGGGCATTCGCCATAACCACACCCTGCCATCGGATCGCCAGATTGTGTGCCGTGAATCATCACTCCACACAACGTTTTTACACTGTTCAGTCGTCCAGTATTTACTCTCCTTATACCAAGCAAGGCGTCGTTTAGTATTTACCGGCGTGATGTGTGGCTTGTGAGCAGCCGCTCGACCATGAAATCCAAGTTTTCTCTTCTTCCGCCTAACTGTCATAGCACTTGCAGTGGATCCTGATGCAGTTTGGAATTCTTGTGTGACGGTCTGGATAGATGTCTGCCTATTTGACATTACGACCCTCTTCAAATGTCGGCGGTCTCTGTCGGTCAACAGAAGACGTCGGCATGTCCGCTTTTGTGCTTCTAGGTGTCGCTTCACGTTTCCGCTTCACTATCACATCGGAAACAGTGGAACTGGGGATGTTTCGAAGTGTGGAAATATGGCGTTCAGACGTATTACACAAGTGACAGCCAATCACCTGACCATGCTCGAAGTCCGTGAGTTCCGTGGAGCGCCCCATTCTGCTCTCTCACGAACTCTAATGACTACTGAGGTCGCTGATATGAAGTATCTGGCACTAGGTGGCAACAAAATTCACCTAATATGAAAAATGTATGTTTTGGGGGTGTGCGGATACTTTTGATCACATAGTGTATTTGGCGTCATGAAACGACCAAACTTGTGAGCCGATGGTCTAGAACTCCGGCAGTCTCCTTAAACAAACCGCAATTTAGTGCAGATTGTTATGACCCTTAGAACTGTCCTTCGTTGGCCACTCCAAGGGATGAAACAAAACCAAGTGACTTGACACAGTGACTCCTCTCACTCTTCATTTCTAACAGAACAGACGGAAGGTTCTTTCTGTCTGGTAAACCAAAGTTCTTTGTGGACAGTATTGAAGACATATATTTCCGGAGAAAGTAACGAAATTGTTCCATCTTAATTAAGACAGAAAATCCTACCCAGTCCCGGGAATCACACCTCTGAAAACAAGGACCTGTCATTTCAGTTGGACGAAGAACTCTGCGAAAACTTAAGAGGCAAGAGACCCACCTCGTACTTGACGTACATCGAGACCTGTCAGACAACAAGGTGAACACTAGCGTATTCAGTTTCGCCTTTGAGGAGGATTTGCTTCAAGAGAAGGTTACAATAACAATTCACCACTGTGATGTAAAGGCTTATTTTCCCACACCCAATGCAATGCTGTAAATGCCAGCTCTTGGGCATATATAGTCCCAGCAAACACGCAATCCAACTTGTGCAGATTGCAGTCGGCCTCTTCATGAAAATTAACCATGTGCGCTACCATCTGCGCATCTCAGCTGCTTGAACAACCACCAACCATGATCCTCAAAGTCTGCTATCCTAATCAAGGTATGCAAAATCCAGAAACTGAAGATCTAAAATCGGTTCCCATATTCTGACGCTCGGTAAAGACGCAGTCCTTTGTTTGTAATCTCAGTGATATTGATCTCTGCCACTAATGTGCCTAGAACTTGGGCATTAACTGTCGTGTTTCCTAGTTCGACGTCAGCCTCTGGTGGTTACACGAATAAAGTTGACCATGGAAGTGATAGCCGCCACCCCCCACACCTCCTCTCGTAGTTTCTGTGGCACCATCTTTGGGAATCATTCTCAGCACTCACCCAGAGAAGTAGCATCCTCCTCCAGCAGTGACAGTGCTCCCTTTCAAGAATCCTCTCCTTGGAAATCCACAGATCAACAACCCGAAATAAGCCATTGGCTGAAAGGCATGACTGCAGATCCCAGGGCTTCTTCTGTTCTTATATCCATAGCAGATAAGTTCTCAGCACATTATGGACCGCCATAAGTGTTCTGCAGCATGTGTTGCCCTCCAAGAAACATAGTTCACTGGTGACCATTCTTCAACTATTAGAGGTTACCGTGAGTTCTGTTGGAACTGTACGGGGCTTGAGAAAGCATCTGGCTTTGTCTGTACATTGGTTCATACCAGTGTTGTCACTGAATGGATTCCCATCCATACCACGTTGGAAGCGATAGCTGTATGAGTGCAAACGACCTCAGTGATCACCAATTGTAACTTTTATTTACCTCCAGGCAGGGCACTTAACTTGCGTTGTGATGGTCACTTAATACAACAGATCCAGCCCCCAACCCCCTCCTATACTTTGACTTGGGGTTCCAGTGCAGGCCACACCCTGTAGGGAAGTACTACTTTGTCTGGTAAAGACATTCTGATTCACCGGCTTCTTCCTTATCTTGACCTGTGTCTCCTCAATGACGGTACTCTCACCCACTTTAGCACCGCTCATGGCATGTGTTGGCTATAGACCTTACGAATTTTCTCGCAAAACTCGTGGCCTCGCTACAATGATCATTGCATGAGGATTTTTTTTAATAGTGACCACTTTCCCTGATCCTGTTACTTCCTTATCCCCACCTGGCAACCAGCTCACCACGTTGGCCACTTTTAAAGGCCAGCTGCCACCTGTGTATCTCTTCCTTCACCTTCGTCCCCTCTGTCACACGGTATTCACAAGGCTGTGGGAGACTTCTCTGGTGCGATCACCCACGCTGCTGGAACTGCTATTTCTCTTTCTACAGGTACATTCCAACACCAGCCAGTGTCATGGTGGACCAAAGGCATAGCAAGAGCTATTCAGGTCTGTCGAAGTGCCCTGGAACGCCTCAAACAACATTCTTCACAGACCACCGACATCAATTTTAAGTGGCTCCATGAAAAGGCTCGCTATCTAATTAAACACTGTGAGAAGGAATGCTGGGAGCGTTATGTCTCCTCCTTGGGAAAGTGTGCCTCTTAATCCTAGATGTGGGCCAGCCTCCATAGTATACCAGACCACTGAAAATCAATAAATGTCCTGTGCCTCTTTCTTAATGGTGGTGTATCTACTGATGTATTAGTTCTTGCTGAACATTTCGTAACTAACTTGACAACTGCATCAGGGTCCTCTTCTTATTGTGATACGTTACGAATGGACTGAAGACAAGTTGAAGACATTCCACTATCCTTTATGCCAAATTATAGAATGAAACTTTCACTGACTGAGAACTGCTTCAGGCTCTTGACTCATCACACGATATGGCCCGAAGTCCTGATCCGATTCATAACCAGACGATCCAATATCTGAATGTCACTCAAAGACTCCAATTTCCCACGTTTTTCAGTCGTATTGGGCTAGAAGCTTTCTTCCCTTCGCAATGTCAAGTTTATCTTCATCCCACTCCTTAAGTCAGGCAACAATTCAACGTCTATTGACGGCTATCGACAGATTTGCCTCACCAGTGTGGCCTGCATACTACTTGAAAGGATTGTAGATTATGCTTGATTCTCGTATCACAAAGCCGTTTATCTCTCGTCAGTGTGGTTTCCTGGAGGGACAATCTACAACCGACCAACAGATTAGGTTCAATATAGCAATCTGACCAGCTTTTTCTAAACGTCAACGTCCCATTGTAGTCAATTTTCACCTGTGTAGGGCGTACGACATCACTTCGAGCTATCACATTTACACATCCTCGGTGATTGGCGCTTTTGAGGCTCCCTACCGATTTTTATTTCTCAGTTTTTGTAGCACTGTTTCACTTTATAACTGGTGCATCACTCAGATCCCCATGGGTCGAAGAGAACGATGTTCCGCACGGCTGCATACTGTTATGACGTTTTTATTATGACGACTTCTGCATTTCCCATAGCTCCTGTTCCGTAGCTTGGTTGAACGCCATCTCCATGATGCCATTTGGAGGGCATCTAATTGGACCCTTTCCCATGACTTCGAATTCTCTCCCACAAAAAAGTGAGTCATGCATTTCTGTCGCCATACCACGGCCTATCCTGACCCAGGGCTCTACTTGGGCATCCACAGCTTGGACATTATTGCACATTCCCGATATTTCGGACTCTTCTTTGGTAAAAAGCTAACATGATTCTCACACATTTGTCATCTAAATGCTATCAGCATGCGAAAGCTTAATGCTCTCTGCTTCCTTGCTCACTCTTTTTGGGGTGTAGATTGCACTTCTCTCCTGCATACTTACTGAGTCTTGGTCTCTTCCTGATTGGGATATGGTTGTCAGGTTTATAAGTCAGCGGCACATTTAGCTCTGAAGTTGTTGAACCCAGCTCATCACTGTGGAGTATGTCTGGTCAATGGTGCCTTCTGGACTAGTCCCAAGGATAGTCGCCTGGCCAAAGAGGGGTCTTTCTTCTTCAGTTCTCGCCTTGCCAAAGAGGGGTCTTTCTTCTTCAGTTTTGATTGTACCAACTCTTGCTCACTTAAGCAGTCACCCGTTTCCTGATCATCCAATTTACCAAACTAATTTTGGATACAAGGGGGTATAAACCAGTAGACACCCATTATCATGTGGGATTGACAATTGGAAAGCAGCTCGAAGCCCTTTGCTAGAACTTTCACTTAACCTCCTCGGAATGTCCTCCTCGTATTTTCCCATTCACCCCCTCATGGTTAGTTCCCACACCACGAATTAGGACGATCTGTTTCAACGACTCAAAATTTCAGTCGCCCCAATGACTTTTGGGAGTCTTTTCCTCACCATTTTTTCTGAGTGTGAGGGTGCTACCAATATTTAGGCCTACACTGAGGGTTCTGAAACCATGGATAGCACGGGATATGTTTTTACATATCCCACAGGAACAACATTTGTTGCTGGAAACGTGTAGTCTTTTTAGGGTGGAGCTGACTGCCATTAACTGCATTTTTTTGAACAGACCTCCCTTGACCTCGTTTAAATTTGTGATCACTCAATGAGCCGTTTGCAGCCTATTGATAGATTTTATTCTTGTCACCCTGTGATATCTGCTGTTCATGACCTCCTCTCTGACATTGATCATAATGCCGGCTCAGTTGTTTCTCTAGGTGCCAAATCATATGGGTATTCCATCGAATGAACTGGTTGACCATGTTGCTAGAGAAGGGATTATTCACACAACATTCGCTTTGATAATCCCAACTGCGAATCTGCAGGTGCAAATAATACCTCTTCTCACTCGGAACAATATCTGGTGGGCTGCTGCTCTCTCTCATAAACACTGCCATATGAAAGAGATTACTTCCGCATGGCACTCCTTCCGTTCCAGTATGAATCCATCATCCTATGTATCACATGTCACCTTCGCGACGGTCATACCAGATTAAGTCATGGTTTTAATTTGTTTAAAGAGCCACCCCCATCTTGTGGTTATTGAACGTTACAGCCAGTAGCTCACATTCTGGCGGAGGGCCCCCTTCTTCTGGTTCTCTATGTTAAGCATGGTATCTCCACCTACAGCGGCTATCGCTTGTGACTCCGAGATACTGCATCTTGCTACTAAGACAGCCACAGACTACCGCCCCAAGAGGCAGATCAGACCCGTCAAATGGGCCACGCATTTCGCACGGATACAGGTTGGTTGGGTGGCCAATAATCGCTTGTTCCGTACTGTATGAAGTGCTTATTTTCTCGTCGTATCGCTACATATACAATGACTCTACATTGTTTCTAGACTTTCGGGTTTTTGCTGTTAGTATGCATTTAGTGCCCACATTGCTCTGTTACGGTTTACACTTTCGCAATTGGAGTAGACAGAGAACATGATTTTTCACCTCTAATGCAAGCATATGACCCACAGAAATTTTGAACTGGTTCTCCGTTTTCTCTGAGAAATTGGATCTGTTTTTTTTTTTTTTTTTGACATATCGTTTTATGCTACTTCCGGGGCAGGGGCAGGACGGTTATGTTTAGGGCGTCTCCCGCAACATGCTGTCTGGCGGACCCTCGACTCTGCCTGCTTTGTCAGCTACCTTTGTCACCATTTTCTACTCTGTTTTAATTCCTTTTGGATGTAGTTGGCCCTTTTTTCTGCTGCACTATGTTTCCGTTTCAGAGTGAAAGAGGCCAATAAGACTCGTTTCATAAATATTAGTTGCGGCTGGTGGACGGAGGTGCTGACAGTGACTAACACTCTTGCTTGTATTTTCGCTGCAGCATCAGCACTTAGCCTCTGGCGAAAGGGGAGTGTGTTTATTTATTTATTTTCTTATTACAGTCTATTTTCCTGCTAACCTTTTCCGGGGTGCGTGTACGAGTAACAGGAAGAAAGTGAGTGATCTGAAAACTGCTCCAGTGTAGTCAGAGTTTTTTGCAGAGTGGTGAATTCTTAGTGCCAACCTAACCGTTACACAGTCTGGGCTAAAGCCAGAGATGCTGGTCAGTCACAGGGGTGGTGATCCAATTTTTGTGATTTACATGTGCCTAGTTGACAACGTGTCTGTTCCCCATAACCGACTTGGGCGAACGAGCACCCATATAAATTCGTAGTAACAAAAGTCATAGGATACGTCATAATATAGTGTCGGGCCACATTTTGGTCGGCGAAGTGCAGCAGCTCGATGTCGCATGAACTCAACAAGTAGTTGGAAGTCCTCTGCAGAAATATTGAGCCATGGTGCCTCTATGGCCGATTATAATTCCAAAAGTTTTGCCGATGCAGGACTGTGTCCGCGAACTGCTCTGTCCATTATGTCTCATAAACTTTCGATAGGATTCTTGTCGGGTGATCTGGGTTGCCAAATCATTTCTTCCAATTTTTCAGAATGTTCTTAAAACCAATCGCGAACAATTGTGAGCTGGTAACATGGCGCACTGTCATCAATAAAAATTCCACCGCTGTTTGGGAACATGAAGTCACTGAAAGGCTGCAAATAGCCTCAACTGATTCAGTTGGACCACACAGTGCCTTGTTAACAATCTGGGTCCATAGCTTCGTGGGACCTGCGCCACATTCGAACTATCAGCTTTTACCAACAGAAATCGGGACTCATCTGAGAACAGTTTTCCAGTCGTCTAGGGTCCAAACGATATGGTCACAAGCACAGGAGAGGCACCGAAGGCGAAGTCGTGCTGTTCAAAGGCACTCGCTTCGGTCGTCTGCTGCGATAGCCCATTAACACCGAATTTCACATCATTATCTTAACGAATACGTTCGTCGTACGTCCCATAATGATTTCGGCGGTTATTTCACGCAGTGATGCTTGTCTGTTATCACTGACAACTCTAAGGATACGCCGTTACTCTCGGTCTTAAGTGAAGGCCGCCATCCACTGCTTTGTCCGTCGTGAGAGGTAATGCGTGAATTTTTTTAGTCTCGGCACACTCTTTACACTGTGGATCTAGGAATACTGGATTCCTTAACAATTTCGGAAATGGAATGGCCCATGCTTCTAGTTCCAACTACCGTTCCTTGTTCAAGGTCTGCTAATTCCAGTTGTGCTATGATAATCACGTAGGAAACCTGTATACATGAATCGCCTGAGTAAAAATGAAAGCTCCGCGCCAATGCACTGCCGTTTTGTACGGTACGTTATACTACCGCTATCTGAATATGTGCATATCGCTATCCCGTGACGTTTTGTGACCTCACTGTGTAATCTGTGGCCGCGAGCTCGACATCAGTCCACGACCAGCAATGGAGGGTGAAGCTTTGACAATGCCAGCTACTCGTGCTGGCGATATGTCAGAAAACAATCAAAAGTGTGCCGAAAACTCTGAGACAGAAGCCTGTTTGTCAGAGCTTACTTCGTATTATGAAATACGGTACGAAAGATTTCTCCCTGTCCTGTTCACGAATAGAGCGTGAGAAGAATGAAATGAGAAAGGGCCAAAAATTTTGTAGGTTCTGCTTGGTAATATGGTTTCTGTCCGACGTCTTTCTGTGAGGATTTGCCACTTAATGTTTTTCAACAGTTCTGTTACACGTGCATCGCTTAGAACGAGCCTCCTTTGTACAAGCTGTGATGTCTGGAGCGGTGTGTGTCCCACATACTGGAGCAACATTCAAGTATGGAACTGACATGTGTTTTATAAGCACTCTCTTTTGTAGTAATGCTACAGTTTACTATTATCCTACCGATGAATCGTACCTTACATTTTACTCGTAGCCTACATTTCTTTATCTTCAACTGAATCCAATGGTCGTTCACCTTCGTAAATGTGGACTTGGTTACTCCCAAATATTTCTATGAAAATACTGACTACAGATGTGATTCAGTATTTAAGTAGCCAATGGATGCAATGATTTTACGTTACACAATTTTGCTTTCCTGTCAGAGCCGGTTGCTATGTTTTTTTTTTTTTTGTTTTTTTTTTTGCATTGGAACGATGGTGTTGGTTATAAGAAATAGGGTGTAATCAATTTCGAGATTTTGTCGGAGTATTCTGTATTTTAATATCTGAAGGGTAAGAGGACTTTAAACGTTTTTTGAAACTCACGCACTACTAATGACTACTATGCAGCAGCTAAAGAAGTTAATTCATTATTTTCGCATGTTGTGCGTCCTCTAATTTATATTTATGTCGATAAGCGGAATACACGATTTTTAGTAACAGTTACGGGAGGATAAAATTCCATGAAATTTGTTTGTGCTCGATATGCGGACTGCATTCACAGTTTGTACCATCTTGCTCTTTTTTATATTGTGCAGGCAGTAAATTAATTACATTTGCACGTACAATCATAACAGCTTATGAGTTAGTTTCACGTGTGTGTGTCTCTCCCTATATTACTGGCACACAACTAAAGGTAATTTAAGAAAGTGTAATACCCAGACGATGTCTTAATGAATCAGAGAAAAGAATTTTTTTTATATTTAAACTAGCATTTTAGGTTTTTTGTTGCTCGTAGAGAAACATTACTTGAACAGAATTGTTTTTGATTGTTAGCAATATATTTACATCGTATTACTGTCTATAGTTCACTTTCGGTGTTTAATGAAGACATTTTACTATGAGGTACTTCACAACGTTAGATGAATGCTGTATGAACGCGAGAGTTTCGTGGATTGTTAAGATCCGAAGCGTGGCTGCTTTTACATAAAATTCTGGGCATATTAATTCGGAAGCTTGTAAATATGCATGAGCCGGCCAGAGGCCAGAGAGCTGATGCTAGGATTTGCTGCTAAGCAGCCTACACACGTCCGGGCGTGTTCTCCAGTTTCCTGACACACGCTTACTTTGTATCATTCTTTTTATTTATTTTTGTCATTATTTACAAATTTCTCTACAAAAATTATGAGAACTTTTTAAAGTTTATGAGACTGAGTGCAGTGGCAAATTATTTACTAGAAACAAACGACAATATGGAGCGGATGTTGATAAGAGGAAGTAAGACAAATGATAGATTGGACATAGAGATAGTCAAAAACGGTGTGCTACAGTGGAGACCCGATAACCGTTTCTTGCCAGAAAAATCCTACGTTTTAACCGCTGAACAAACTCGCTTTGCGTATAATAAAATTCATGTTAGACTCAAGAATCTTCATCTGTATCCTGTAAGTCACCTTACAGTCTTTGGCGGAGGGTACACTTGCTAGCACTAACATTTTCCTTGTTCCATTCGCGAATGATTCCAGGCTGATTATGAAATACAAGAATCTGTCGAACAAAAACTTTTTAAGCAACTTCTTTCGTGGATCAATAACATTTCCTTAAGATTCTCCTACTGAATGTCAGCATAGCGCCTGGTTTTGCAACAGTTACTTTTCGGAGGTCATTCTACTTTAGGTATCTCCTGACAGTTAATCGTAGGTATTTTACAGTTGTTCCTGTTTCCAGTAATTTACGAGAAAAACTGAAAAACTTGAACGATATGTTCAAATATATAGGAAATCATACTACTCGCAAAGTACACGATGATCAGCCGAGAGTTTTTAATGATTTTATTGTGCTGTGAATTCAGTTTTAGCTATTTCATATGCTGTACCAAAATTCTTAATTTGGGCTGTGATATCCATTGGTATCACCAAATATTTGCCTATCTCTTATACGTTACTTCTTGTTTTCTAAGTATAAACATTTTGCAGAGACATTATTCCCCCAAGATTGTTTTGTAATGATGATCTATTCTTCAGCTATATGGTTTCTGATTGTGCAGTGATGTCTGGTGATACATTTAAATGGACATTACTCTTCTCATAACAAATACTTTTTTTCTTTTTTCCACAGAAAGATGGGGACCACCAGTGTGTAACATATCTGAGCCGTTACGGTTCCATCATATCTCCTTGTTGTTACTCCTTTATTTCTGTTATCATACACTCCTGGAAATTGAAATAAGAACATCGTGAATTCATTGTCCCAGGAAGGGGAAACTTTATTGACACATTCCTGGGGTCAGATACATCACGTGATCACACTGACAGAACCCACAGGCACATAGACACAGGCAACAGAGCATGCACAATGTCGGCACTAGTACAGTGTATATCCACCTTTCGCAGCAATGCAGGCTGCTATTCTCCCATGGAGACGATCGTAGAGATGCTGGATGTAGTCCTGTGGAACGGCTTGCCATGCCATTTCCACCTGGCGCCTCAGTTGGACCAGCGTTCGTGCTGGACGTGCAGACCGCGTGAGACGACGCTTCATCCAGTCCCAAACATGCTCAATGGGGGACAGATCCGGAGATCTTGCTGGCCAGGGTAGTTGACTTACACCTTCTAGAGCACGTTGGGTGGCACGGGATACATGCGGACGTGCATTGTCCTGTTGGAACAGCAAGTTCCCTTGCCGGTCTAGGAATGGTAGAACGATGGGTTCGATGACGGTTTGGATGTACCGTGCACTATTCAGTGTCCCCTCGACGATCACCAGTGGTGTACGGCCAGTGTAGGAGATCGCTCCCCACACCATGATGCCGGGTGTTGGCCCTGTGTGCGTCGGTCGTATGCAGTCCTGATTGTGGCGCTCACCTGCACGGCGCCAAACACGCATACGACCATCATTGGCACCAAGGCAGAAGCGACTCTCATCGCTGAAGACGACACGTCTCCATTCGTCCCTCCATTCACGCCTGTCGCGACACCACTGGAGGCGGGCTGCACGATGTTGGGGCGTGAGCGGAAGACGGCCTAACGGTATGCGGGACCGTAGCCCAGCTTCATGGAGACGGTTGCGAATGGTCCTCGCCGATACCCCAGGAGCAACAGTGTCCCTAATTTGCTGGGAAGTGGCGGTGCGGTCCCCTACGGCACTGCGTAGGATCCTACGGTCTTGGCGTGCATCCGTGCGTCGCTGCGGTCCGGTCCCAGGTCGACGGGCACGTGCACCTTCCGCCGACCACTGGCGACAACATCGATGTACTGTGGAGACCTCACGCCCCACGTGTTGAGCAATTCGGCGGTACGTCCACCCGGCCTCCCGCATGCCCACTATACGCCCTCGCTCAAAGTCCGTCAACTGCACATGCGGTTCACGTCCACGCTGTCGCGGCATGCTACCAGTGTTAAAGACTGCGATGGAGCTCCGTATGCCACGGCAAACTGGCTGACACTGACGGCGGCGGTGCACAAATGCTGCGCAGCTAGCGCCATTCGACGGCCAACACCGCGGTTCCTGGTGTGTCCGCTGTGCCGTGCGTGTGATCATTGCTTGTACAGCCCTCTCGCAGTGTCCGGAGCAAGTATGGTGGGTCTGACACACCGGTGTCAATGTGTTCTTTTTTCCATTTCCAGGAGTGTATTTCATGTTGTACTGAATTCTCTCTAAAAATCGTTGTCCATGACAGCAACTGATACTTGAAAACGTATGTGTCAATAGTGTCATGAATGATTCATTCAATAAGTCAAACGAACTACCCTTTCAATAAACAAGCAACCAATGCGCCCTTAAAGCCCAACCACACTACTCTTCTTATACGTCTAGTATATCAGAGTGTCGTTTTCTCCAAACCATAGAACGTGCTGTAACATTCGTTTCATGTGCCTTCCTCTGCACGAACAGCACCAGGAGAGTAAGTCGTTTTCTTGTACATTACATTACGAGCTTTAAAGTAGCAGCGAGTCACATATTTAACTTCGTCTGTGTGCTTTTAAAGTTTTATCATACATTTCTTGCGTGTTTGCGTATCACAGATGTCCACCATCTTTAGTATAGATGGGGGATGTGAGTGTTGTGTTGCGATTCGAGCTGAGTTGGTAGTCCAGAGTCGCAGCTCCACGTGATGCTGGTTTTGGTCACACAGTCTGAGGCTGTTGCCAATAGGCGTCACTTCTGTGGTCGGCCCCATTACTACCCGAATTAGGGTTGACTCCCTCACCTGTGCTCGAGTGGGAGATCATTTCAAAGTGTAATAGGCAGAGAAAGACTTCCTGAGAAACTGAACGAAAAGTCCGCCCAGTTTTTGTAACAAACAGGCTTCAGGAGCTATCAGTGGCTGATGAAGACCCTGAACTACCTGCAGTCTTTTTTACCTCGTTTGAGTGAAAACCTCAAAAACTGCAAGAACCAGCCATTCACAGAGGGTGGATGGGAGCTCCAATGTTAGGCGCGTGACGAAGGGCAAAGGAATGGTTATCGGGAGGTATCGTCCCAGTTGTGGAACGGGCTCTTCCAGATGCCAAAAGTAGCACAAAATGCAGCCAACTGCAGGTGAATGCGCATGTCGGTACTAACGATGTGAGTCGCTTTTGATGTGGAGAGATTCTGGTTTCCGGAGACTATCTGAAATGGTTCAAATGGCTCTGAGCACTATGGGACTCAACTGCTGTGGTCATAAGGCCCCTAGAACTTAGAACTACTTAAACCTAACTAACCTAAGGACAGCACACAACACCCAGCCATCACGAGGCAGAGAAAATCCCTGACCCCGCCGGGAATCGAACCCGGGAACCCGGGCGTGGGAAGCGAGAACGCTACCGCACGACCACGAGATGCGGGCAGACTATCTGAAGTGGTAATGATGGTCAGTCTTGCTTGCAAGATGAAGGCAGAGCTCTCTATCTGTAGCGTCGTTGACAGGGCAGATTACGAACCATTAGTACACAGCCGAATGGAAGGTCTGAGTGAAAGGCTCAGACGGTTCCGCAACACTGTAGGCTGTAGATTCCTTGAGTTTTGCCTTCGAGGGGTGTGGTGTCGGGCTCCGCTTAATAACTCAAGGACCCAATACACACTGAAGGCGGATTCATGATTCGTGGGGGTTGTTTGGAGTGGACCAGGCAGTTTTCTGAGGGTCTTGGAAAGGTACAAACAGGGGTTCAGTCCCAACGGGCCCAGGTCAAATACAGGACGAGGTCAGACATAGGAAATATCGGAATTATAGTTGTAAACTGTCGTATCTGTGTTGCAAAAGGACTAGAGCTCCTAACGCTAATAGAAAGCTCTGAAGCTAACATCGATATAGGTACTGAAAGCTGGCTAAAGCCAGTGGTAAGTTGAGTAGAAGTTTGTTCCAAGGACATTAATTAGTTCAGAGAGGACAGACTAAATTCAGTTGGTAGTGGCCTGTTTGTTGCTGTTGGTAGTAGTTTATTTTGTAGTAAAATTGAAGTAGATAGTTGGTGTTAGTCTGTGTGGGTAGAGATTACACTCGACATCCGGAATAAATTAATAATTCATTTCCTTTACCGACCACCCCCCTCCCCCCCTGGCCCCTCCCAACCCCGACTCCGATGGTGTAGTTGCTGAAACGTTCAAAGAAAATTTGGGTCTCGTTCCGAATAGGTGCCCGAGTTATGTGTTGATTTCAATCTGCCCTCGACATTTTGGCTAAAATACATGTTTAAGGTCGGTGGTAGGCATAAAAAGTAGTTCTAAATTGACGAAATGCTTTTCCTGAAAATCATTTCGAACAGTTAGATGAGGAGGCCATTCGAAGTGTAAATGCCGCGCGGGATTAGCCGAGCGGACTCAGGCGCTGCAGTCATGGACTGTGCGGGTGATCCCGGTGGAGGTTCGAGTCCTCCCTCGGGCATGGGTGTGTGTGTTTGTCCTTAGTATAATTTAGGTTAAGTAGTGTGTAAGCTTAGGGACTGATGACCTTAGCAGTTAAGTCCCATAAGATTTCACACACATTTGAACATTTTTTGAAGTGTAAATGCCTGCCATAAAATATTAGATGTCTTAGTACAAAATATTTCATAGCTAATGGGGAGAATCAGGACTAAAAGTGACCACAAGGTCGTTTTAGTGAGACTGAAAGCCGTCACATACAAACACAAAAAAGAACGCAAAATATATACACTCCTGGAAATGGAAAAAAGAACACATTGACACCGGTGTGTCAGACCCACCATACTTGCTCCGGACACTGCGAGAGGGCTGTACAAGCAATGATCACACGCACGGCACAGCGGACACACCAGGAACCGCGGTGTTGGCCGTCGAATGGCGCTAGCTGCGCAGCATTTGTGCACCGCCGCCGTCGGTGTCAGCCAATTTGCCGTGGCATACGGAGCTCCATCGCAGTCTTTAACACTGGTAGCATGCCGCGACAGCGTGGACGTGAACCGTATGTGCAGTTGACGGACTTTGAGCGAGGGCGTATAGTGGGCATGCGGGAGGCCGGGTGGACGTACCGCCGAATTGCTCAACACGTGGGGCGTGAGGTCTCCACAGTACATCGATGTTGTCGCCAGTGGTCGGCGGAAGGTGCACGTACCCGTCGACCTGGGACCGGAGCGCAGCGACGCACGGATGCACGCCAAGACCGTAGGATCCTACGCAGTGCCGTAGGGGACCGCACCGCCACTTCCCAGCAAATTAGGGACACTGTTGCTCCTGGGGTATCAGCGAGGACCATTCGCAACCGTCTCCATGAAGCTGGGCTACGGTCCCGCACACCGTTAGGCCGTCTTCCGCTCACGCCCCAACATCGTGCAGCCCGTCTCCAGTGGTGTCGCGACAGGCGTGAATGGAGGGACGAATGGAGACGTGTCGTCTTCAGCGATGAGAGTCGCTTCTGCCTTGGTGCCGATGATGGTCGTATGCGTGTTTGGCGCCGTGCAGGTGAGCGCCACAATCAGGACTGCATACGACCGAGGCACACAGGGCCAACACCCGGCATCATGGTGTGGGGAGCGATCTCCTACACTGGCCGTACACCACTGGTGATCGTCGAGGGGACACTGAATAGTGCACGGTACATCCAAACCGTCATCGAACCCATCGTTCTACCATTCCTAGACCGGCAAGGGAACTTGCTGTTCCAACAGGACAATGCACGTCCGCATGTATCCCGTGCCACCCAACGTGCTCTAGAAGGTGTAAGTCAACTACCCTGGCCAGCAAGATCTCCAGATCTGTCCCCCATTGAGCATGTTTGGGACTGGATGAAGCGTCGTCTCACGCAGTCTGCACGTCCAGCACGAACGCTGGTCCAACTGAGGCGCCAGGTGGAAATGGCATGGCAAGCCGTTCCACAGGACTACATCCAGCATCTCTACGATCGTCTCCATGGGAGAATAGCAGCCTGCATTGCTGCGAAAGGTGGATATACACTGTACTAGTGCCGACATTGTGCATGCTCTGTTGCCTGTGTCTATGTGCCTGTGGTTCTGTCAGTGTGATCATGTGATGTATCTGACCCCAGGAATGTGTCAATAAAGTTTCCCCTTCCTGGGACAATGAATTCACGGTGTTCTTATTTCAATTTCCAGGAGTGTATATTAAAAAAAAAACAGATAAAGATTCGCTTGCCGCACTTCTAAGAGACTGTCTCCGTTCCTTAAAATGTAATTCTGTAAGCGTACATCAGACGTGGCTTCAGTTCAAAGAAATGCTATTGCCGGAAATTGAGAAATTCACTTCAAGTAAATTAATAGAAGACAGAGCCAAACCAAACCGGTTCGGGATACTGTTGCAGTAGCAATAAAAAACGAATGCCACATTTACAAGAACGCAAAATTTCCAAGATTCGCGATGTTTTACAAATGTAGGGCGAACTTCAATGCAAGATTCTTGTAACAGATTCCAATGCGAGATGCTTGTAACGAAACTCTACCTCGATATCTGGCAGAAAGTCCGAAGAGATTCCTTTCGTATTTAAAATACATTTTTGGCAAGACAAAATGAAACCCCGTACTGCTCGATAGCAGTGGTAATGTTACGGATGACAGCGCTGCTAAAGCGGGGTTACTACTCACGGTTTTCTTATATTCCTTCAGCAAAGAAGTCGCAGGAAATATTCCAGGATGCCAATCAAGAACAGCTTCCCACACGAGTAACTCAGCAGTAGATACGTGTAGCGAAGCAATTTGAGACACTTAAGAAAGGCAAGTTTTCCGGTCCAGATTGTGTACTTGATAGGTTTTTTTGATGGTATACTTATACAATAGCCGCACATTTCGCAATCGTATACAACCGTTCGCTCTCTGAAAGATTCCTGCCTATAGACTGGGAAGTCGCTCAGGTCACGCCAATACACAATAAAGAAAACACAACTAATCCTCTGAATTATAGACCCACATCACTGACAGGAATTTGCAGTAGGCTTTTCGAACCTACACTGTGTTCAAATCTTATGAATTACTTCGAACAAAACGGTCTATTGACACACAGTCAGCACGGATTCAGAGAGTATCGTTGTTCTAAAACACAATAGGCTCTTTATTCACACGAAGTAATGAATACTCTCGACAGGGATTCTCAAATTGATTCCATATTCCTAGATTTCCAGAACGCTTTTAACACCGTTCATCGAAAGCGCAATCATTTCACAATCTTCTCAGTTGTACGACTGGATTTGTAAATTCCTGTCACGAAGGTCGTACTTCGTGGTAACTGATGATAAATAATGGACTAAGACAGAAGCGATATCTGGCGTTCCCCACGGAAGACAGATTATGCTGTAATTTACCGTCTAGTAAAGTTAACAGAAGATCAAAGCCAATTGAAAAATAATTGAGACAATATATCTGTATGGTACGGAACATGGAAACTGACTGTAAACAATAAAAAGTGTGAGGTCCTCGACATGAGTAATAAAAGGAATCCGATAAATTTCGATTACACGATACATCAAACGTATTTAAAGGTTATCGATTCAGCTACATATTTAAGGATTACAATTACGAACTACTGAAAGGAATAACGTAAAAAAATGTTGCGGAAAAGGGCAAAGGAAGACTGCGTTTCATTGGTAATACAATAAGGAGATACAAGAAATGTACTAAAGAGACTGCCTACACTAAGCTTGTCCGTTTTCTTACTGGTCTATCTGTGCGCTATTGGATCCATAAGATATAGGATTGATGGAAGACATCGAGGAAGGTCAAAGAACGGAAGCTCGTTTCGTACTATTGAAAGGGGTCTATTTTAGCCCTCTTCAATATTTGTCCATTTACCTTCCTTGTCATTACATTTGTGAGTTACACCGATGTCTTCTGTACTATTTGACAGAGTTCAAGTGGGTGCTTCAGTTAATTTTACTGTGGGTTTTAAATCGTTTACAGGCCATGGGGCTTCAACCTTCGTGTCCTGTGATCTGCATGTGTGATGAAACTAGCTATTTCGTGCTCATGGGCAGCACCAATCAATAGCACAGAACAAGTCTCTGTATGTGTGACGGGCACCCGATGTAAATGAAGATACTCGCTTTAATGACTCATTCCTCCACTGTAACTCACTCCCTTTGTTTTTTGTGTGGATGTTCCATGAGATGAAGTTGAGGTCCTACAACTCTTAAAACCTCTATACGCGCTTGACTGCGTGTATAAAAAAAACAGAGTTAGTCTCCCTGTTGTGAAGTTTCTAGTTGTCATATCCTTTATATTATAAGTCACGCACCTCAGCATTTCTACATCTACATCTATATCTACATCTACATCTACATCATCGTGATCACTCTGCTATTCACAATAAAGTGACAGGCAGAGGGGTTCAATGAACCACCTTCGAGCTGTCTCTCTACCGTTCCTCTCTCGAACGGCGGGCGGGAAAAACGAGCTCTTAAATTTTTCTGTGCGAACCCTGATTTATTTTATTTTTAGCCGAGACTTCGCAGAATATAATTATTATATATGTTAATGATCCAGTCTTCTTTCAATATCGATTTAATAATGTTTGATGCGCTTTGTATGAGTATCCAGATTATTGTAATACACTCCTCTTTTGATCGTAATTAAATTCAAAATGTTCAAGGCTGTCACATATTTCCATATTCTACCAAATCCCCGCACCATGAATAAAACCGATTACATGATGTGGATTTCGCCTCCTTTTGTTCGTATTGTATCCGTAGCATCCCTTTGCTGCGTAATATAAATTTAGGGCTCTTTAAAGACTGTACGGATGATAATGCACACACGGTAGTTTAGAGCAATATGCAAGAAAGAATTAAATTGGAATGGAAAATCAGACAGTTAAAACTGGTAAAAGATATAATCGAGGTACTAGAAGGTTTTTACATGCCTCTGGCTACCAGGGTTATTTGAAATCAAAATTAGTAGACAGCTGTACTATTGCGAAATATGAGAGGAAATGTCGCGTATATGATATGCGAGTGGGGATGGCAGTCATTTAAACGAAAGCGTTTCTCGTTTTGTGAAATCTTTTCACGATATTTCAATCACCAACTTTCTCCTCCCACCTACATAGGGAGCCCACTACTCAGGCAGAAATGACTATCCTAATACAATACGAGAAATCAGAGCTCGCACGCAAAGATTTAAACGTTCGTTTTTCACACATGCTACTCGGGTATAAAATGATAGATAAATAGTCTGAAAGTTGTTCGATGAACCCTTTACGAAGCACCAAAGTGTGAACTGCGGAGCAGTCATGTAGACAGAGATGCTGATGTGTGCTGCACACTATCAAAACATGATACAACCTTCCCGAGTTTTTTTTTTTTTATTCTACTGTCAGATTAAGATTTGCTACTTTACAGACAGAGTTCAACATAAATAGTTTGCTATTCCATCGGCGACAGAAGATACTGAAAATTATGGGCCATAACTACCATAGTTTTTCACCAGAATTGTGAAATAAAACCGAATCGTAGTACGAAAGACTAGTTTCATCTTCCTAGGCGGCTCACTTTATCTACCTCACCTGCGAATAAGACTCACTTTGAGGACCCTAACTCACAAGATTGTCTTAATCAGAAAAACTTGATACAACATAGATAAACGGCATTATATACCATCAACGAGATATACGAGAAAGATCAAGTGTCTTGCTTTGACTGCCTTGGAAAAAAGATGGCTCTTCTGAAAACATCCTGACCTGATTCATTTTGAGGGACTTGTGAGAAACGGTTTTCATTAAATTGTATCAGCATAATATCCATCAGTTAATGAATAACAAAGGTAACTATGTCCAATATCCTTTCTATCGCCATCAACATTTATTTCCAAAACCTGCTTTGTAGCTGCTGCACCTCGCAATATTAAACACATACTTCAAAGTTATTGTATCTTATACAGGACAAAACTCACACATTTGAGCAGGTACTGAAAAGTCACATGCACAGATATCAACATTCCCGCCTGATTGCATCCCAGTGACATATTCTAATAAAATAGACACTCTTCTAAATGACCTCTCAACACCTTTTCCCTGAAACTGAGAGACACACAGAGAAAATTTTTCTGCCGGTATGAGAATTCTTGCGGTGGTTGAACAGTTGTAGAAACCATGTAGCCCATAATGGACGGCTGCGAATTCAAGAAGGAACAGAGTATAAAACCAGCCGTAACTAGGCTGAAATCATACTCTCCAAAGAACGTGCACTAAATTACTGTTTCACACCTGGTAAAGAAAAGAACAGTCTTTTAAATATCTATTTTTCAAAACACGAAAACCAAAGGTAAAACGATAGATGAGAATCTTTCTCACAGCATCAGAAGATGGGCCACATATGAAATTTAAGAGCAGCTCCGACCCCAACACGAGGCTCACTGATGCCATAGTTCTCAGTAATAGCCATGCACACTTGGACACTTAACTCTTTTAAATATCTATTTTTAACGCACAAAAACCCAAGGTAAAGCCATAGGTGGAAGTCTTTCTCACAGCCTCAGAAGATGGGCCACATATGAAACTTAAGAGAACCTCCAACCCCAATACAAGGCTACTGAAGCCGTAGTTCTCAGTAATAGCCATGGGCATCTGGACACTTAGGAAATATATTAAATATGCTGAGTTGACAGAAGCATAATACCAATAAATATCACAAAGTTCACTCTATATGAATCTCTAACGGAACTGAACATATGGATGTCGATTAGTAAGGACTTATAGTCGTTGCCTGAGAGCGCACATACGGTCATAATAATATATACGTACGATAAGCTACAAAAATAAAATGTAGATTTATAGCGTATCTCAAATCGTCACGCGAAACCACACAGTAGTGGTACAATAGTAATGGTGTTTGCTATGTTAAGACTATTTCTTGAGAAATTGCTGTTTTATTTCTCAGGCAACGGGAAATCTGCAGTTCTTTGCGAATAGCCATGACAAGCGTGTAGCATTTTCATCGACCCGCTAAAAGTTTCTGTCGTTGAGTGCGTGAGGACAAGCAGCGGAGTCGACTTCCCAAGTTCTCCGAAGAAAGTAACGTTGTTTGAAAGCGGATGTCGAACTTAGATGACTCCATGAATCACTGATTAGTTACGGTCAACAACAGGAACTTGGACGTGTGTGCTGAAAGAAAGTCGCTAAGGTGGCCCATTCCCCGCCCTGGATTCCCTGCGCACTCTTGACACCGCTTTCTGCCAGTTTTGGTAATTTGTCAGTATCAGAGTTACCATCTTATAAGCACGCATAGGAGCTTAACGATACGTCCACAGACGATAATTTGACATTTCTACCGACATGTTATTTCGTATTTATATCAGCTTAATGTCATCCTTATTGAAAGGGAGTTACACAAAATTATGAACTGAAAGCCACTTTGCTGATTTTCTGTCAATTGAAGGGAGAATAATGATTACGCTGCTCATTACTATCTTACGTACGATGATCCATGATCTTTCTTTGCTCAATTGTTTATTTTAATTCACATGCCGAAAGTGCAACTTAATGTTTTTAGTTCGGCAATAACTTTTTAAGAAGGATGTAATTATTTCCTTATCGAACACAGAGGTTGTATACCATAAATGAAACACCGTTGAAAATCTACACACAGATAACAAGAGTAGAACGCACTCTTTACAATATAAATTAAATAGTCTTGCCACTTTCAAATAACCAATATTGTTTGATTCTGAGGATACGAATCAAGCCTTTCTTCTTATTTAATGTGTCTGTCATATGACGGTTTACAACTGGAGAGTCTCTAGTCGTGTCCTGGTCCGACCATTTTCCTTCACCTGTTTCTATGTTCACCTATTTCTAATGTCGTCCACCAATCCAATTCCCTTCGTACCGCTTCTTCTCGTTCCCTTCCACTTTTTTCTGTAATTCTTCGTTGCAGACCGTTCCTACGCTGTATATGTTCCAGCTAATATTTTTTCCTTTTGCTACTCACTTCCAATAATCCTTTCCCCCCATATTTTCTTCATTACTTCTTCGTTCTTAGGTCTGTCTATCCATTTCACCTTAAACATTCCTCTTCATAACCTTATTTCAAAACCTTCTAAATCCTTTCCTTCTTCCTTTTTAACTTTCCGTTATTCACTGCTGCATAACACTGCACTCCAAATAAACTTTTAACAAGTATTTTCGCAACTCCACTGTAATTCTTCTAGCAGTTAGTAACTGCTTCAACTTTTAAAATGCTCTCTTTTACATGGATACTCCTCTCCTTATTCCTTCTGTGCAGCTTCCGTTCCATGTCACTAAATTTCCCGCCGGCCGTTGTGGCAGAGCGGTTCTAGGCGCTCCAGTCCGGAACCGCGCTGCTGCTACGGTCGCAGGTTCGAATCCTGCCTCGGGCATGGATGTGTGTGATGTCCTTAGGTTAGTTAGGTTTAAATAGTTTCTAAGTCTAGGAGACTGATGACCTCAGATGTTAAGTCCCATAGTGCTTAGAGCCATTTGATTCATTTGAACTAAATTTCCAGGTAAATGAATGATTTTACTTGTTCTATCTTCTTTCCGTCTAAGAACAGGTTAACTTGCTCTTCTTTATTTCCAAGTCGCGTCAGTTTACCCTTTCCTATATTTATCTTCATTGCATGCGCCTCGCCCCTTCTTACTGTACTCTACAACATCAGCTGTAGCATCTCTTCTCAATTCACTAGCAGCGCTTGATCATCGGCATATTTTATGGGTTTTATCCCCTCTCCTCGAATTACAATAAACCTATGGCTTCACCTATGAGCTCTTCTCCACATACAGCATGTTGAACAGTTTCGGTGACAGTGAGCACCGTTGTTTTTCACACCTTTTAATGTTCACATCTTCCGTTTCCTCATTCCCTACTCCATCACTTTCTACTTTACTACACTTCTTTCATTCTAGTGTATAGCAGCACCTTTTAAAATCCTCAGCAGTATACTCCAGCTGAATCTATCAAATGTTTACTCCTAGGCAATAGAACAAATGTACAATTCCTTGTTAATTTCTATCAGTCTTTATCCAGTCATGTAGCATTGTTCTTCCTTTACCTTTTCTGAACCCAAATTTTCCTCAATTTTATTTTCAGTTCTCTTTAGAACGACTCTCACTACAGCCTTTATAACGTGACTGATAAAACTAATTGTTCTATAGTCTCTGAATTATTTTCTATTGCAGTTTTTAGGCAAATGTGTTACAACGGTCTTAAGTAGACCTTGGGTCCAACTAACTTTGTTATAAATTCTCTTTATTACCTCAGTCAAGCTGGCTACTGAATTAGGACTTAAGACTTTCAGTGCCTCAGATAGTATTCTGTCACAAACCAATGCTTAATTTTCCTTGAGCTCCTGAACTGCTTTCTTCAATTCCCATTTCAGTATCGTAGGACCTTCATGTCCTTCATTCTGTTCTCTTCATCTTCTTAAACCAGTCTGGTGTTATTCGCATAGCCCATCCAAACTTTCTTCTACTCTTCTGCACATACTGCTTTCTTCCCCTACTCATTTAACATTCATTGTTTGCTTGTTTACCATACTTCTCTTTTTGTTAAAGATTTCATTGTTCCGTACCTTTCGTTCAGTTTTCCTTTCGTTACTAGAGCACAGTCCAGTGGATCTAAGCATACCACATGGGTCTTTAACACGATGGTTTCCCTGGTTTTCCGTGTCCTATGCCGTTGGCCTTGTCTGGCTCATCCGTCCTTAGGAGTGGTTTCCACCCCAAGAGCAAAAGGGTGTGCTGTCTTCTACCGTCCAAGGAGGCTGCTAGCTCTTGACACAAGGAGTCTCCCTATAACTGAAGAGATACAGTCCCTACGTTGCTAGTCGCTTGTGAGACAAGCGTTGCTCGTTTTCTACCACGTGGATGTTACTTCAGGATATTCCTTTCTTCGAGTCTGGGGCAAAATAGCCTTTCCTAGAATCTTCAGTGACCTACTTTCTTTACCCCGAAGAACTTCAGTGTTAGCAAAACCTATCTCTACATCGATTATAAGGGTGTGTAAGTATTAATCACACATGTGTATAACAAGACATTTTTTTTTCGTAACAAAGAAACTCTTTGAATGCAACTACGACACACGCGAGTAAGATGTTTCAGGGTTATTCGTGCACATCACAAGCCTTCGGATAAAAATGAATCGCCGTTTTACTCGTCGAGCTTCAGTATTCGGGAGATAGTGATGCGTCGTCCCATAACCTACGTAAGCATTAGACAGATTTCGAGCAAGTTTTAGCCCCGGGCGGCCGGGCGAGAAGGGCAATATTTCACGGGTTGCGGTCACGTACTTCTCCGTAGGCTCTCGATTTATATCTTCCGCCGCAGCCGAATTTACGGTAGCAAAGAAGTGTTATTACAAGAATCTCTCACAGTCACCCCCGACAACGATTGGAGCTTTATGGCGAATGGCCTATCGTTTCGTGGTTTCACAGCTGTGTCAACCAATATTATTCTGCTGCTAAAAAAACAGATTGTTTCAAAAAGATAAGGAAGGAACTTCTAGGTGCCTAGAGAAACAATTGGAAGATTGGAACACACGTGCGAGACCCTACCGGAGTATCATGGGAGCAGGACATTGTGGCAATAAGTCGAGATCCACATGTGATAATACAAGTATGAAAACTTCGAGAAACTGTTTATAAGTGTGAAGAAAATGAAAGAAGTATTAATTTTGAGAAAGCAACCTAAATCACCTGCCACGACTGGTAAGCTATGAAAAATAAGTTTAAAAAAATATTGTTTTGGCAGTTGGCCTAGTTTTCGATAGAAACGGGATTTCTGCCCGGCCATCTTACATTAAGTTTTGTGTATTTTCCGTAGCTCACCTCTGAAGAATGCCATGATAGTTGTGTCAGATAGATCTCGGGCATTATTGATCTCCATGTATTGTAATGGAACAACAATGTACGTAGTTATTTCTTCATACTGTGCCGGCCGCTGGTGGCCGAGCGGTTCTGGCGCTACAGTCTGGAACCGCGCGACCGCTACGGTCGCAGGTTCGAATCCTGCCTCGGGCATGGATGTGTGTGTTGTCCTTCGGTTAGTTAGGTTTAAGTAGTTCTAAGTTCTAGGGGACTTATGACCTCAGCAGTTGAGTCCCATAGTGCTCAGAGCCATTTGAACCATTTGAATCTTCATACTGTACCTTTGATGCGAGAACCTATTACCTTTATGTAATACACTGTCCAGTCACATTAAAGTGACGACCTGTCAAAAGCCTGACTAATCATCCTTTGCAGTACAGACCACTGCTAGACTTTCAGGATGGGAGTCAGTGAAGTTGTGGAAAGTATGGACAGTGCTATGGAGCCACGCTGACTCCAGTGCCATGTCCAGCTGCACCACGTTCCTCAGTTTAGAAACCATGGTGCAAACAGCCCGACTGAGGTGGGTTTAAATATGGGGAGTTTGGAGACCAGGGGAGTAAGGTAAACTCATCCTGGCGATCTTCGAAGAACGCCTGTACAATGCGAGCTGTGTGGCAAGTTGCGTTGTCCTGCTGGTAGATGCCGAGGAAAAGAAACTACATGTGGCGATGGACATGATTGAACACGTCATACAATAGAAAACCATTGCTTTTCGGTTAGGAAGATTTCGTCTCAGTCCTTGCTACACGCATTAAATATTATAATCCAGAGGATTACACACACACACACACACACACACACACACACACACACACACGGGAGCGGGCGCGCGTGCACAAAATGGACTGACATACATCCATGCTTGGAAAACACGTCAAATCCAGGGACAAATTTGAAAAATGTTATTTTCATTACCTCAAATTTCCGCTGTCTCATGATCAGCTTTCTTATTAGCGCCACTAAATAATGTCCGACCAGTGAGAATTATTATTTCCTCTTTTTCTGTATTCGATTATGTTCGTTAAAGACTACCTATAAGAATAATACATGTTTCTGGAAGCGTTCTTTGCAGCCCAAAATGTTTACATAATTTGTAACTATCTGACATTGCCAGAATGCGATCTCTATGTAAGTGTGAAAAAGCTTGCAAACTAGAAGATTTGTTGCCCAAGTCGCAGTTGATACACATCCTGGTTACTAGTTTCAGCCAAGTTATATTGCACCTTTACATCTGTATATTACAAGGTTTACAATTATCATAGATAATTTCGAAAAAAAACGTTAACTCAGTTTTACATACTATCCGATGCGTGAATTAAAAAGCTCCCACGTGTAGCACAATGCCATATGGCGGTTGAAAATATGGAGGTAAACTGTGAAACTAAAATTATTACGTAAAAGAAAGCACTAAAATTGTTTGTGATGACTCCACCGTTAAAGACTAACATAATGTTTACCTCACAGAAAAGACACTCCCATGCAACAAAACGGAGAAGTCACAAAACCAAGAAGGAGTTGTGCGACAGAAACGAAAGCTGTAGGCGTGTTTCTATTCAAATTTCGCACCAGTCGCATAAGAGTGGCGCTAGTTGCGGTCGTGAGCGTTAGTCACCTTTGAGTTTGGACGTGGTGGGTTGATGTTAGTCAAAAATGCCTTTTAGGTGACTAAGACGCCATTATTAACACATCACTGAATTTGAACGAGGTCAAGTAAAAGGGCTACCAGAAGCTGGAGATTCCTTCTGACAAACTGCAAAAAGACTTGGCAGGATTGTAACTAATGTACGTGATTGCTGACAGCGATGGTCACGAGACCGTACAGTCGCAAAAAGACCGGGGTCTGGGCAGGCACGTGGCACTACCGAGAGGGAAGACCACTGCGTTGGGCGTATCGCTGTGGTGCATCGTATTACATCTACAGCAGCAATCTAAGCAGCAGTCGGTACCACACTGGCACAACGAACTGTCACAAATCGGTTACTTCAAGGACGGCTCCGAGACAAACGTCCTGTATCGTGCATTCCACTGATCGCAAAGCACCACCATTTGCGTTTTTAGTGGTGTCAAGTCAGAGCGGTCTGTTGTGCTTTCCAATGAAAGCTGGTTATGCCTCGGTGCCACTGATGGCCGCGTGTTGGTTAAGATGAGGCCAGATGATGGCCAGCAACCAACCAGTCTGCGTAATAGACATATATGATCTACATCTGGAATTATGATCTGGGGTGCGATTTCTTTGCGATGTCTTATGACAACATTAGCACTATCGTGGTTGTCCCACGCACGCTGACCGTAAAATTATAAGTCAGTCTGGTGATTCGTCCTGTTGTGCTGCCGTTCTTGAACAACATTCGACGGCGTGTTTTCCAACAGTATAACGATCGCCCACATACCGCTGTTGTAACGCAACATGCTCTGTAGATTGTCCACAAATTGCCTCGGTCTGTTCGATCACCAGTCGAGTACATATGGGTCATCACCGGACGACGACTACAGCCTCATCGACAAACAGCATTAACCGTCACTGTATTGACCGACCGAGTACAACAGGCGTTGAACTTCACCCCACAAACTGACATCCGGCACCTGTACAACAAAATGAATTCATGTTTGCCTGCCTGCATTCAACATTCTGGCGCTTACACCGGTTATTACTGTACCAGCATTTCACATTTGCAATGGCTTAACTCGTGCTTACATTAACCTGTGATCTTGCAATGTTAATCTCTGAAATATGTTAACTAGAGAAATGTATTCCGCAAATTTCATTACTTTACATTATCTTTTGATGTTGTAATTTCTTTTCTGTCAGTGTAACAGGTATAAATTTATCGGCGGGGCACAGGGTAGTCAAATACATAAGATGGAGCAGTTCCACTGTTGTCAGATGTATGTATGTTGGTAACTGGCTCCCTAACGCCGGAAAGTTTTCAAAAAAACTACATAATACTATTACGGGACAAAAATATAGGAGAACTTGGAGAAGAAGTCAGAGTCCAGAACTGCAACGAGGCCAGACAGCAGATGCTGGTCACTGAACTGCGCGATCGGCACGGTGTCGTCGGTCCACGAACGTCTAAATCAGGCCACAGGCCACGGGCATCGGCTGCTCCCGTCGTCGCTCCTCGATCAGCACCCCTCAGCAGCAGCAAGACTTCCGTGATACCGCCCCGGGTGTCAATGCTCTGCGGACAAGCCACTGACTTCCGCGTAATCGACGATTACGCCAGACCCCGGTTACTGCCCTGTTCCAGATGTTTCGCAGTGGCCCACAAACGCAGCCCTTCCGGGAATTCAGCGCCGGGAACCAGCATTTAAAAGCCGGCCTAGCTGAGTACTTCACGTTCGGGCACAGCAGGACCACACTCGGCGCCTGTCGCGTGTCAGCCGGGAATTCTCGCTGTGAATTCCGTCGCCACCAGACCGCGAAGGAGGGACGTCTACCTGTCCGACCAGCCCGGGCAGCCAATACCGCGCCATCCGCCCGTCCATCCTCCACACAGTCGGTCGAGATTTCGATTCCGGGCGACGCCTTCGCCGTGCCACTGGAACGACGTGACCTTCCGCGTTATAGAAGACCTGCTGGCCGCCACTGACCGCAGCGCGGCGCATCCTCCCGGCTCACTTCGCCTCGCGTACGGGAGACGGTCTGTCTCCCGAGCACGCCACCCGCCATACGCCAACGCCTGGACCTGTGACGCCGCAATATCACCAGGGAACTCCGGACCACGCCAGAGAATGGTGCACAATCAGAAGAATGTCTGAACCGTATAAATTAGTAAAGAACTAGTAAAGTGTTGTATCTTCACCACGACCCACCTCTGCTGCTGTCCACATCCCCCATATTCGACAGAGAACCCAGCCCACATCCAGACAGCCAACCTCTCTCACCTTTACAATACTGCAGATTACCACCAGGTGGCAGCAGTCTCGCGCATAATAACATATTATGCAGGAACAGTGTTAAGCTGTATAGAAAGTAAAGAAGTTTGTTTACATCGACAACAAGCTTACAGAATTATTTCAAAATTATATAGCATGCAGTAACTTTTTTCCATCGTACTGATCGAAAAATATTTAGTGGAATTAATTTTCATTTTCATTACGTTCGAAAAGATGTACCAGCATCAAGGGATAACACAATCTGAAGCTAAAATACAGTAATAGCAACATACGTATACACTTCTTTTTATATATAATACAAAAATAATCATGTTAAGATGCATGACGTCATACAATTACAAAATCTTCGAGAAGACAGCAGAACATTATGAGGAGTATTATCGTGTATATTACGATATTGACAATACGCACAGAGGTTGTAACTGTGATTATCAATGGTCAACACTTTATATCATATGCAGCAAGACAGCAACAGTAACAACAAACCAGAGTTAGACAATGTAAAAACGTTCTTAACAGATGTATTAAAGCTGTTAATATAATTACATCGAGAGCTGTGGTAAAGCGCGATACATCTGATAAAAGTATTAAGTGGGCTACTCCAATATGCGAATTTACCTAAAGTTCTAAGTATAAAATTAGTTTATTACACTTCATGAAATCGATTTAAAATTTGTCAGTGTTGCTTACATAATAAGCAGAAAGTTGACTAAAACGTGAAAAAGACAAAGTACATAACCAAGGAAACAACAAAACATTATGTGCATCATGAAAATGTAGACAAAGGTAATCTACAAAATACATTTACACTCTATAAAAGACGTTTAAAGTATAAGGACTTGATGGGAAATCCTAGTAATCATAGATCGATGGAGGTAAAGATAAAGTATAGGCTACTAATGTGGATAATAATGTGAATACAGTAAGCCTTGCAATGATTTATATGAAATATATATGTAATTGAAGGATGACGTGAGTTTGAAAGTTATTAAGAACTAAAAACTACCTAAGAACTACCTAATGCATCATATAGAATTGTATGATATGTAATCCGAGGTCTAGGTCATCTACACCTCATGGTATGCAGACGGGCACCTTGTTGGAAGTATTGTATTATACGGCCATTTATTGGGTTAATATAACATGCCACCAAAATGCATGGGGAAGAAACAGGAGGTACAGCATGCCATCTTAAACATCGTCACATTACTACACAGTGTGCCTTTTATCGCTCTTCATATCATAATTCATTGTTACTGTTCGATTCACAAGTTGTTTTCCAGCCACTTGCTGGAGCTTTATTACGTCTTGGCTTAACACTATCTACACCTTGACTTGCAGTACGTAGACTTCGAGCACCAAGTTTTGGCGGATTCAGATGTATAATTTGAAATCGTTCTGACGTCAGCCGTTTAGCGTTAGTGAATCTTGTCACTGACTTTGCCGTGCTTATGTTTGGTACCCTCTCGTTTAAATTATACTCTACTTGGTCCTGTCAATTTCCCGTATCGAAGCTCACCTGGACTTCGAGCACCAAATTGTCGCATATATTTTAAATTAATAGTCCGAATTCAATTTCACCTTAGTTGTTACCCTTAAGCACTGTAGTTCTTTTTATACTATTAACATGAATATTTATCATGTCATATACTGTTATCATCGGTCAGTTCAACACCTGACCTCACCTAGACTTCCGCATCAAATGGGCAGTTTAAATTAATAATCATGAATGTGTCTTGCGTCACTGTCTGCTGTAACCATAAGCTCACTTAGATCGCAAGCAACAACCATTAGGAATCTTTAACTAGTAATCAGAATCATCTTTCATGTTAGTTGTAATCCGTAAGTAATATTTGTCTCTACGTTCCCTCCACTTGGTTAGTTACCTACTTAACTGAGCTGTACTCCGTGTGATTCGAATACATTTTATATGTAAACTTTCCCAAACTTCGAGAACCAAGCTTTTATCGTATACATTTTATATCAAAAATTGTTGTCAGTTTCACGTTAATCGTTAAACGTTTTACTTCCTTTAAGCCATGAACATGAGAACCTATCAGATTATGTGCTGCTACGATCTACATCTACATCTACATCTACATCTACATGACAACTCTGCAATTCACATTTAAGTGCTTGGCAGAGGGTTCGTCGAACCACAATCATACTATCTCTCTACCATTCCACTCCCGAACAGCGCGCGGGAAAAACGAACACCTAAACCTTTCTGTTCGAGCTCTGATTTCTCTTATTTTATTTTGATGATCATTCCTACCTATGTTGGTTGGGCTCAACAAAATATTTTCGCATTCGGAATAGAAAGTTGGTGACTGAAATTTCGTAAATAGATCTTGCCGCGACGAAAAACGTCTTTGCTGTAATGACTTCCATCCCAATTCGCGTATCATATCTGCCACACTCTCTACCCTACTACGTGATAATACAAAACGAGCTGCCCTTTTTTGCACCCTTTCGATGTCCTCCGTCAATCCCACCTGGTAAGGATCCCACACCGCGCAGCAATATTCTAACAGAGGACGTACGAGTGTAGTGTAAGCTGTTTCTTTAGTGGACTTGTTGCATCTTCTAAGTGTCCTGCCAATGAAACGCAACCTTTGGCTCGCCTTCCCCACAATATTATCTATGTGGTCTTTCCAACTGAAGTTGGTCGTAATTTTAACACCCAGGTACTTAGTTGAACTGACAGCCGTGAGAATTGTACTATTTATCGAGTAATCGAATTCCAACGGATTTCTTTTGGAACTCATGTGGATCACCTCACACTTTTCGTTATTTAGCGTCACCTGCCACCTGCCACACCATACAGCAATCTTTTATAAATCGCTTTGCAACTGATACTGGTCTTCGGATGACCTTACTAGACGGTAAATTACAGCATCATCTGCGAACAACCTAAGAGAACTGCTCAGATTGTCACCCAGGTCATTTATATAGATCAGGAACAGCAGAGGTCCCAGGACGCTTCCCTGGGGAACACCTGATATCACTTCAGTTTTACTCGATGATTTGCCGTCTATTACTACGAACTGCGACCTTCCTGACAGGAAATCACGAATCCAGTCGCACAACTGAGACGATACCCCATAGGCCCGCAGCTTGATTAGAAGTCGCATGTGAGGAACGGTGTCAAAAACTTTCCGGAAATCTAGAATTACGGGATCAACTTGAGATCCCCTGTCGATAGCGGCCATTACTTCGTGCGAATAAAGAGCTAGCTGCGTTGCACAAGAACGATGTTTTCTGAAACCATGCTGATTACGTATCAATAGATCGTTCCTTCGAGGTGATTCATAATGTTTGAATACAGTATATGCTCCAAAACCCTACTGCAAACCGACGTCAATGATATAGGTCTGTAGTTAGATGGATTACTCCTACTACCCTTCTTAAACACTGGTGCGACCTGCATTCGAGTAATTTTGAAGATTGTACTTTGCCGTTGTGATGGACGTACGTCACAACCATGACATAGACCCCCAGTTACCTATCATATGGCCGGCTGGTGTGGCCGTGCGGTTCTAGGCGCTTCAGCCTGGAACCGCGTGACCGCTACGGTCGCAGGTTCGAATTCTGCCTCGGGCATGGATGTGTGTGAAGTCCTTAGGCTAGTTAGGTTTAAGTAGTTCTAAGTTCTAGGGGACTGATGACCACAGATATTAAGTCCCATAGTGCTCAGAGCCATTTTTGAACCTATCATATGGTTCCATGTTGTATTGTGATGAGGTTAAAGGTGGATGATTTTCCTCCTGTCTCTTATCCATGTATTTTTGTGACATATTATATTATCCTAATAAATGACTTTATAATAAAGTACCTCCAACGAGATGCTAGCCCACATAACGTGAGGTCCAGACGACCCAGACATCAGGTTACATACCATGCTATTCTATAAGATACATTAGGAAGCACTTGTTTTTCGTTCCTATAACTTTCATATTCACATCATCCTTGTATTATATACATATATATTTTTAATACAAACCATTGTAAAGCTTGTTGTGCTCATATTGTTATACACATTAGTAGCCTACACGTTATCCTTACCTCAATCGGGTTATAACCTAGACCTTGGATTACTTGTCAAGTAATTATATCTTACACACATTTTATTAGAATGTAAATCTATTTTGCCGATAGGCTTTCTCTAAATTTTTATTTTGCCCATAATGTTTTATTATTTCCTTGGTTATGTACTTGGGCTCTTTTACGTTTTAATCAATTTGTTCTTATCATGTAAACAACATCGGCAAATTTTTATTTATGAAGTGCAATAACTAACTTTTTACTCAGAAATTTAGGTAAATTCGCGCATTGACATAGCCCAGTTAAGACTTTTATGAGATACATCATGTTTTACTACAACTTTCGTTATAATTATGTTAACAGCTCTAATAAATTTGTTAAAAATCATTTTACGCTGTCTAATGTTGTTTTGTTGTTGCGGTTACTGTCTTGCTGCATGTGGTATAAAACGTTGTCCAGTGGTAATCATAGCTCTAGCCTCTGTGCATATTGTCAGTATTCAATATCGTAATATACACAATTATACTCCGCATTCTCTCATGTACGTTAAGATGCTTTATTTTTGTTGTTACTGTATTTTAACTTCAGATTGTATTATCGCACGATAATGAAAATTATTTTCACTAAATATTTTTCGATCAGTATGATGGGAAAAAATCACTGCATGCCGTATAATGTTGAAATAATTTTGTAAGCTTGTTGTTGATGTAAACGAATTGCTTTACTCTGTATATAGCTTACCGCTGTTCCTACATCACTGTTATTATGTACGAAACTGCTGCCACCCGGTGGTACCTTGTAGTATTATGTAGTTCTTTTGACAATTTTCTAGCAGTACAGAGCTGGTTATCAACATACACACATCTGACAGCAGTGGATGTGCTCTATCTGATGTGTGTAAGTCTAGGGACCGATGACTAAGCAGTTCGATCCCTTAAATATTCACACACATTTGAACACATTTGTAGACACAGCACCAACCCTTCAGTTACACAAGACTTCAAGACTTACAAGAGATCAGTAAGAGGGCAAGTCTGGGCAGCGATTTTTGGGTCACATCACATAACCGAGACTCAAACTACATTAGGAAGATTGGAAAATAAACATCATGCGACTCATCAGATTAATGTTTTATCGATGGCTCACCCAGAGCACTTCTTTCTCATCAAGTCCAACGTGGAAATACAGCGTCTTCTTAGAAACTTCACCAATGTCTGACAAGAAAACATTGCAGTTCGATACCAGTTTTAATTTGCCCAGTGATAACTTTGATAAACTAATGCACAGCTACAGTGGTGCGACAATCTTAAATTACAACAACAAATAGGATGGTGGCAATGCAAATATACACCTCCGGTTCAGACAAATCACGCGGCCTTAATCTTTATTGTGTATTTACTTGCATGAACGAGCAATGCCAACTTTCAAATGCAGGTTCTTTAATTCGCAATTTATTTATTAGGTTAGTTACACAAAAGGATGTTTTACTTCTAGCAGTATAACTTCTGAAAATAATTTTGGAAGTCTTATTCGCAAATGCACGCATGTTCGAAGGTATATTGCATAGAATCGTACAGATACTGGGAAATACAGACACACCACTAATGGGTTTCTCTAAAAAAATTTACAGTGCCTGCACAGCTGAGACAAATGTGCATGTTGAATAATTAATAGGGTTTTCTTTCGTTAGTTCCAGTCAATGATCACAAAATATTTAATGTCAGACTATCGATTTCGATACATAATGACCATCTCCGGGTCTGACAGTAAAAGGGAAACCAGTGCTGGACAATCTACATCTTACAAAAATAGATTATAAAATGATGAGTAGTTCATAATTTCATATACAGGGTGTTACAAAAAGGTACGGCCAAACTTTCAGGAAACATTCCTCACACACAAGGAAAGAAAATATGTTATGTGGACATGTGTCCGGAAACGCTTACTTTCCATGTTAGAGCTCATTTTATTACTTCTCTTGAAATCACATTAATCATGGAATGGAAACACAGCAACAGAACGTACCAGCGTGACTTCAAACACTTTGTTACAGAAAATCTTCAAAATGTCCTCCGTTAGCGAGGATACATGCATCCATCCTCCATCGCATGGAATCCCTGATGCGCTGATGCAGCCCGGGAGAATGGTGTATTGTATCACAACCGTCCACAATACGAGCACGAAGAGTCTCTGCATTTGGCACCGGGGTTGCGTAGACAAGAGCTTTCAAATGCCCCCATAAATGAAAGTCAAGAGGGTTGAGGTCAGGAGAGCGTGGAGGCCATGGAATTGGTCCGTCAATCCATCGGTCACCGAATCTGTTGTTGAGAAGCGTACGAACACTTCGACTGAAATGTGCAGGAGCTCCATCGTGCATGAACCACATGTCGTGTCGTACTTGTAAAGGCACATGTTCTAGCAGCACAGGTAGAGTATCCCGTATGAAATCATGATAACGTGCTCCATTGAGCGTAGGTGGAAGAACATGGGGCCCAATCAAGACATCACCAACAATGCCTGCCCAAACGTTCACAGAAAATCTGTGTTGATGACGTGATTGCACAATTGCGTGCGGATTCTCGTCAGCCCACACAAGTTGATTGTGAAAATTTACAATTTGATCACGTTGGAATGAAGCCTCATCCGTAAAGAGAACATTTGCACTGAAATGAGGATTGAGACATTGTTGGATGAACCATTCGCAGAAGTGTACCCGTGGAGGCCAATCTGCTGCTGATAGTGCATGCACACGCTGTACATGGTACGGAAACAACTGGTTCTCCCGTAGCACTCTCCATACAGTGACGTAGTCCACGTTACTTTGTACAGAAGCAACTTCTCTGACGCTGACATTAGGGTTATCGTCAACTGCACGAAGAATTGCTTCGTCCATTGCAAGTGTCCTCGTCGTTCTAGGTCTTCCCCAGTCGAGAGTCATAGGCTGGAATGTTCCGTGCTCCCTAAGACGCTGATCAATTGCTTCGAACGTCTTCCTGTCGGGACACCTTCGTTCTGGAAATCTGTCTCGATACAAACGTACCGCGCCACGGCTATTGCCCCGTGCTAATCCATACATCAAATGGGCATCTGCCAACTCCGCATTTGTAAACATTGCACTGACTGCAAAACCACGTTCGTGATGAACACTAACCTGTTGATGTTTCGTACTGATGTGCTTGATTCTAGTACTGTAGAGCAATGAGTCGCATGTCAACACAAGCACCGAGGTGAACATTACCTTCCTTCAATTGGGCCAACTGGCGGTGAATCGAGGAAGTACAGCACATACTGACGCAACTAAAATGAGCTCTAACATGTCCACATAACATCCTTTATTTATTTGTGTGTGAGGAATGTTTCCTGAAAGTTTGGCCGTACCTTTTTGTAACACCCTGTATACAGGATGTTTAAAAAATACGTTTACAAACTGCGGTGACAATTTCCTTACACCAAAGCAAGTAAAAACGTTCACGTAAACATATGTCTGAAAATCCTTCATTTTCAAGTTATTTATCAAAAGTTTCAATTTAAGTTATTCGAACTAATAACATAGAAACTCATAAATAATTCTCAAAATTTCTCCTGTTTCTTGTAAACACACGGGCTGTTACACGGCCGTTCTTCCGAAAACATTCCTGTAAATTACGTAAAATCATAATGAAAGACCCATTTGATGGGTACATTTAACCGACGCTGATGAATATGGTAGATCACTGTACAAGTGATTGTCGGTATGTGACTAATGTAACATTACTCCTGGTTTATTCTTTACTAGGATTTGCATACTGTATATAAATGAAAGTACGTTGAACGCAGATTTGGGAGTGTGCAGAAGCACCTGGGCTACCAGAAAAGCAAATTAGGGTGACACCGTTGGATCTATTTCACGTAAGGACACGCCGGAGGAAGCATTGGTCAATAGCCCGCACGAATTGCTAGACAGCCTTTTGTGATGTCGCATGGAAGCACCCGGTGCATCGTGGACAAACCCAGATAGTGTCTCCTGTGGCAACAGGGCCCTGTTGCAAACAATTGCAACACAGGAGTGGAAGTAGGAGGAACGATTTTAGCAGGAGGCACTAAGATGCGCAAAAGTCGGAAGCCGAGCTTTCTCTGGAAGGTACTAGATGCCACAGATAAACATCTCGGAAATGGAATGCTGACCCACAGTTTTTGGGCCTTTGGAAGCATCAGACACCAGTGGACGTTTGGTTTTTCAAAAAACAAATGTTTACAGGACATAAGAATCGTAAGGATTGTCTCACATGAAAAATTAAAGATTAGACTGAGAAACTCGACTATGTCTATGAGGAACCACTTCACAGGTCACAGAGAGAGATGGATGGAGAGTAAGACGATTTTCTGTAAAATGGTAGGTCGCATGTGAGAGAGATGGATGGAGAGTAAGACGATTTTCTGTAAAATGGTAGGTCGCATGTGACTTGTTAACTGAGCAGTGGATAGCATTTGGAAGGGGACAAGTGTGTTCTAAGAAGCATTTTTATCGGTCAGTGTTCGGAAGATCAGAAGCTCAGCCAGTCTCAATACAGTAAGAGATGCAAATCGCAGCAATGCGATGTTCCCTTCTAGTAATCATTCGATCAGAAATGGATTCACACTGTCACATTATGCTTGACGTCAGATCTCTTTGAGAGACTTGATCTTCGAGAGCCTCCATCGCCTGACAGCGCCACCACCAGCGCTGATGTATCGGGGGACTTACGGAAATTTCAGGCTGATTTACACTTTGCTATAGCCGAGGATCTTTGGTGCTGCCAGTGACTGATTCTGCAGTCACTTTAGCCTCCACCTACAATTTACTATTTTGAGATTGAGCTGGAACTGCGAGACAATGTGTAGGGAAATTAAACTCATTTTATAGTATTCCGATGACTTCAAGCTTCACTCTGAAGACTTGCATTTAGATTCAATGATCTGTTTGCTTCCCACTCCGATTACAAGTACAAAGTTTTCCCTTCTGGCTTTCAGTTAACATCACAACAATCACGGTGCAACTTTGCGACTGCAATTATTTGACTTGCGCGATTATTAGAATCTTTCCCTCGTCCCCTTTATCAGATGTGCCAAAGTTTTATAATATTAATTTTGCCATTGTTTGTCAATTGTATTACGAATAACTTCATAAGAATAAACCGAAGTATTTGTGAATCGTTTCTCATTTACTAGTCATTGGACTCCCAAATCATTATTTTGGGGAATTAACTATCATATTGTCAATGCCTGCCAGGGATTCACAATTCATTAATTTTCAGGATGATTAATTAACATACGTCATATACAGGGTTCATTCAAGTTAAAAGCAAGGAACGTCATGCCTCAATGAACTCGTCGAATTATAGACTTTCGAATTCTTTCAAATACTCACTGATGATTTAGAATCGTCTCGCAGGCTTCCATGTTGATGAAGGGTTCCTGCATATGGATGGTCTGCCGCGTAAGTGAGTTGTTTAACGTATCCGCAGACATAAGAATCAAAAGGACTGAGTCGAGGAAATATGCAGGCCATGTAACTGATCCTACTCTACCTATCCATCTGTCATGGTAGATACCGTCCAGTGCCTCTCGAACACTGAGGCTGAAATGTGCTGTAGTTTCATCATTCATGATCTACATGTTCCTCCTTGCTTGCCATGGCACATTTTGTAGTAGGTTTTGGAGGGTGTCCGGAATAAAGCCCACGTAGACAGCATCTGTACGATGCACTGGGAGAATGTATGGTCCTAGCAGAGAGTCACATACAATTTAAACTGACAAATTAAAATTAAACTGATTCTGATGTCTAACCTGTAGCCGCGCGGGATTAGGCGAGCTGTCTCAGGCGCTGCAGTCTTGAACTGTGCGGCTGGTCCCGGCGGAGGTTCGAGTCCTCTCTCGGGCATGGGTGTGTGTGTTTGTCCTTTGGATAATTTAGGTTAAGTAGTGTGTAAGCTTAGTGACTGATGACCTTAGCAGTTGAGTCCCATAAGATTTCACACACATTTGAACATTTTATAACCTGTACCGCAGCACGAGGATTGCAATCGGCTCATATGTGTTGGTTGTGGAAATTTGTTATTCCACCCCGTCAAACGCTACTTCAACTGTAAACATAACTGAAGAGAGAAACAACTTGTGCAGAAACCATCGGCAAACGTTCTCCTGCTATGTGTGATAGGCGTAGGGCTCTGCCCAAGTTGAAAATGATACGGATATCTGAGTTTCCCCTAAAGTATCCTCCATGCTGAACATAGTGATGTACCACATACCAGGACCACTCTTGTTGAGCTGATACTGGCTCTTCTTTGACAGCCCATACAACGCTTCCTGGACAGACGTGTGAGCAACAAATGGCCTGCCTCAATCTGTAGGCTGTTGTCCTACGGATCTGTATCGGCAACGCGACGATCCACAATACCAAAGGTTGGATGATCCGGCTGTCTTTGGTCTGATACAACTGTATACTCTCGTATCCATTACCATTCGCAAGGCCCTACATAAAGATCATGTCTGCCTGCTCACGAAACGGAGCACTTTCAGTTAACACATTACCTGCAGTACATGTACCCAATAAATACGTTCAAGACGGACGAATGACGAGTGTAAACAAGTCTCCCTGGCATCTCAACGCCATCTAGGAAACAGTGCGTCAAATGGGCTCATAGATAAATAAAGTTGTTGGGCGGTCCCTGGTAAGTCATTGAACGTCAACTTCCGTTATTAACTCGAAAACGAAGGATTTTTGGACATATGATTATATGCACTTTTTTCTGTTTTGGTGTTAGGAACCTGTCCCCAAGTTTTTCAAAAGTATTTTTGAAACACCCTGTGTATAGAAAAACGAGCATACTTAAATAAAAGAGAAGGAACCTTATTTTACCAAAATATGACAAACCCAGAGTACCATCGTCGAACTGGTATAATAATATAGTGCAGATCAAGTCCCAGAGCGGGCAAGGTACTGTTGGTATGATGCCGTTTAATGATGTAAATCCATGGTTTTCAACTTTTTTCAGTTCGTGGCTCATCTGAGTAACTACGAGGAGCGTTCAATATATTATACAACACATTTTTTTCTCAGCCAGATTCCGTTGAAAAAATGTGGAATATATTGTGTAATATCGTGGAATATTCACGCTTCAGTTGCTATAGTTTCATGGAGTTCTGATGGTTGACGGCGAGAGACGTAGCTTTCAAAATGGCGTCTGTACCGGAGGTGCGTTCCAAGAAGGGAGCTGTTATTAAGTTTCTTTTGGCCGAAACCCAGAGCATCTCAGATATTCATAGACGCTTGCACAATGTCAACGGTGATCAGGCAGTGAACAAAAACACGGTGAAACTTTGGCGACACGTCTGTGACAATAGCAACAAGGTCACACCTGCAATGTTAGAGCGAACGGACACTTTCATTCGAGGTGATCTTCGAATCACAGTCAAACACTTCGCTTCGCAACTGGACGTCTCGTTGGCAGTGCTGACACACTCGTTTATCAGTTGGGCACTCAAAGGTTTGTGCCCTCTAGGTTCCCCGTCGCCTAACAGAGGGCAATAAAGGGCAACGATGGACGATCTGTGCGGAGTTGCTATCGCGTTACGATGCTGATCATGACAACTTTTTCTCAAAAATCGTCACAGGCGATGAAACATGGGTTAATCACTTCGAACTACCAAAATTCTGGCAATGTCACTGATGAAAACTTCAGTTTTATTGAAGAATCCGATGAGTGTTCTATAAACTCTTCTTCTTCTGCAGTACTGAATTCATCAGTAAAATCATTACTGAAGGGATTTTCAACCGACTGAAACATATTACTGCTCTTAAGGTAGTATGCTTCAAAATGAACGTGAAGTTAATATAAATGCCCTTAAATTACAGAAAAAAGTATTTGCAGTAAGGCCTATTTCATGGTCGTTTGCCGCGCGGAGTGGCCGCGGAGGTGAAATGTCACGGACTGCAGGCCCCCTCCCGTCAGAGATGCCAGTTCTCCCTCGGGCATGGGTTTGTGTGTTGTTCTTAGCATAAGTTAATTTAAGTTAGTTTAAGTAGTGTGTAAGTCTAGGGACCGATGACCTCAGCAGTTTGGTCCCTTAGGAATTCACACACATTTGAACATTTCATTATCGTTTATAAAATGCTGCAAACATGGAAAGAAGTCCATTTCTCCTCCATCGTTAATTTTTCTCTTCCAAAGAAGAAGTTTCTTCTTGAAGGCCGGAACTTTGGCAATAAGTTGAATGAAATGAGTTTTACTTCCTTCAGGAGACTTATTTAGTGAGTTTAACTTCGCAAATATATCGTATAAGTATGCGATCTTTAATAGAAAGACTTAGTCTAGAAAGCACATATTACTGATATGGTTTTCTGCTTTCAGGTAAGAACAGACGTCTCGCCAAAGTTCCAAAATGCACGGTGACACATATCCCTTCGAAAGCCAACGAATACTGCTGTAAAATAAGAGAGAAGTATGTTCAACCTCATATACCGTGACACATTTGTCTAGAAAATCTAGTTTTCTGAGCACGAATTGTGATAAAGTTCATCATATTTGTGACAGTCCGCAGTACTTGTTTCATATCAACACTCAAATGTTGACAAGGAAGTGCTTCTCTATGGATAATGCAATGGATGCACATTATACCAGGACCTTTGAGAGAATAAGTGCTTGTAGACCTCTGTAACGCGCCAACATGGATCGCGTACCAACAGTGCACACACAAACACAGTGAATCCAGTTAAGTTGATTTTCTGTCATGAAGATGTCAAACACTGCGAATAAATCCTTGCCTGTCGTGTCTGCATTTATTTCCCTACAGACAAGATCTTCCATCATTCGGTTTCGTTTTCATCAACAAATAGAACATAGCAAATTAAAAAAGCATCTCTATTGCTATCAATGGCCTCATCAAGCTGCAAACCAAAATCCGTACCCTTCATTTTTTCTATAATTTGTTCACGAAGGTGCTCTCCTAAAGTCCGCAGCTCGTGGTCGTGCGGTAGCGTTCTCGCTTCCCGCGCCCGGGTTCCCGGGTTCGATTCCCGGCGGGATCAGGGATTTTCTCTGCCTCGTGATGACTGGGTGTTGTGTGATGTCCATAGGATAGTTAGCTTTAAGTAGTTCTAAGTTCTATGGGACTGATGACCATAGATGTTAAGTCCCATAGTGCTCAGAGCCATTTGAACCATTTTTTTGCTCTTCTAAATCTTGAATCGACGACTAATTATGGTGTCAGACAAAGGAATGGGCAAAAGCTGTTTTTCCATGGGCTCTCGATGCATAATGGACACCATGTCAGTAGCACACCGTAGAATTCGTTCTTCCGCAATCGTATGGGCTTTCTTACATTTTGTCTGTCGATAATCTACATTGTAGGAGGCTACAAGTGCTTTATTCTAGATTTTTGCCAGCTTAAAAATATTGATTTTTGTTTATTCCTCTGACTTATTTTTCTAGAAAATTATTCTCTTGGTTTGACCACGTGATTATTATGAAAAGTGGTTTCGAACACAAAAAAAATCCTCTATTGACGCGCTTCATTTTTCACAATAGTGCACGTGGAACCAAAATCTAAATAGCTATCGCCGTATTTCCTGTGCTTCCTTTCACACCTTCATTACCACTTTCCTTGTTGTCCTCAGCAACTACCACTCAACAAATTTAAAAACTTTTCCATAGTTTATCATCTTTATCAACTTTGTAACAACGTTACAGTATAATAAAAAGTGGCAGAAAACTCGCCCCGGCGCACAGATTGAATAACATTAATCTAGACCAATCAAACAGCAAGATCCTCCATTTTTTTCCTTCTAGTCTTAGTTGTGCAAACAAATATTTGGCGCATACAAAATTAAAGCAGTCAGTAGTGCCGTATTTCCTCCAGTGCCACGTTTACTACAGCTTCAATTGGAAGGAACACATAGAAAATGTTGTGGGGATGGCTAACCAAAGACTGGGTTTTATTGGCAGCACACTTAGAAAATGTAACAGATCTTCTAGAGAGACTGCCTACACTACGCTTGTCCGTCCTCTTGTAGAATAATGCTTCGCGGTATTGGATCCTTACCAGACAGTATTGACGGAGTACATCGAGATAGTTCAAAGAAGGGCAGCACGTTTTGTACTGGGGGAGAGAGTAACACTGAAATAATACAGGGTTGAGGGTGGACATAATTAAAACAAAGACGTTTCTCGTTGCAGCGGAATCTTCTCGCGAAATTTCAATCATCATCTTTCTCCTCCGAATGCAAAAATATTTTGTTGACGCCGACCTACATAAGGGAAATCAGAGCTCGCTCGGGAAGATACAGATGTTAGTTTTTTCCGCGCGCTACACGAGACTGGAATAATAGAGAATTATTGTAAAAAAAATGTAAATGTCGTGTGAATAGGGCCTCCCGTCGGGTAGACCGTTCCCGGGTGCAAGTCTTTCGATTTGACTCCCCTGAGACGCCTTGCACGTCGATGGTGATGAAATGATGATGATGATTAGGACAACACAACACTCAGTCCCTGAGCGGAGAAAATCTTCTCCCCAGCCGGGAATCGAACCCGGGCCCTGAGGATTGACATTCTGTCGCGCTGACCACTCAGCTACCGGGGGCGGATGGAATTATTATGTAGGTGGTTCGATGAATCCTCTGCCAGGCACTTAAATGTGATTTGCAGGTTATCCGTGTAGACGAAGGCGTAAAAGAATTTGCTCAGTAAGCCACAAGGTATACCTACACTGCGCAGCCAACGAGCCACATTTCGGATCGTAATTTGTAACGTACTTGTGGAGATTAAAATTCTGCGTTTAACACTAAAACGATGACAGATGTAAACCCAACAAAAGAACGGTAATGGGCTCTCTCAGGAGGTCAAAATATTCTCTAATTTGGTCTCCAACAAGATTGTTTACAAACCATAAAAAATTATGGTAATGGACATCTGTTGTGATTTATACTGTCACTTGGCGCTGCAGCACTCTGGACATAAGCCCTCAGTAACAGTCCAGACGATGCAACTTACCTAGTATGCGTCAGTTATCTGGATGATGCAGATAGACATGGTCAGTACGTGCGTCCTGTGCACTCCGCTAGAAGCATAGGATGTAACATACAATTGAGCAAGTGCCTTTTTTCCTCAAGAAATCGTAAAATATCTACGACATATCTTTAATCAAGATAGAATAAAATCGGCTAATAACCACATCGAAATAATAAAGAAGCTTTCCAAGCCGCGGCTATTTCAAGAACCTACACGCACTTCTGGACGAAATCAATCACTACTGAAAGTTTGTATCAAACAAATTTCTAATCACTTATCTCAACTGCGAAGAGCTACAATGGACACGAGAATTGGACCCAAATTTGTAACATGCTAACGCAGGGGAGGCGACCGCACAAACCGACCAAATCCCAGGTGGCCCGGCCACCACCAGCCACAGCACGAGGAGCTGATGGTTCGATACCCAGCGGCGGGGCGCCACCATCGTCTGCAACTTAACGACGCGCTCTCAACGGACGTCCAAACGAATTCTCTTGCATAATAATTAATGTGTTTTGTGAGTGGTGAAAGTTGAACAGTTGCCGTTCTGTCCGTTTGTGTCCAATAAATAAAAATCATTTATTATATAAATTCCTCATTCGTTTTATCGTCGGTGAGGGTCTCTTGTATAGTTGTTGCATAACAGATGAGACGTAGAAACACAAGGCTCATAAAAATGCATGAGCACGACTCCTTTCCGTGTTAGAAGGGAAACAAGACAGACTCACATTTATAATTCTCTCCGTAATACCGATTTCTGTTACATACATTCCCCAGCAGGGTACGCTACCCACACTGAGTGTTTGCATGGAAGAAGTGTCACTGAATATTCGTGAAGCATATATATTTGCACATGACTTCTCGCCGGCATATTTAGCTGTTCCCAACAACCGATTATGGAAATGTGTCTGACCCCTTAGGTGGGAAGCTTTGCTTTTACGGGTCATACGTGCTGCTGATTAACCCTGCGCTGATCGAGATTATCAGATCTTACTGCTGTGATATATTTTGTGCAAACAGTCTGCTGGTCGTCTTATCGAGAATATCTAAAGCTTATGTAAGAGACATCAATAAGTCTTGTGGTTGAATACATGAATCCCTTTTATTTTTCTTATAACACAGAAACTGACCACTTACGGAAAGGCGTGTAATTTCGTCTATTAAATATCTTTTACAACATCTAGAAGTGTCAAGTATAAATTGCGGTCTTATACGAGACACAACATTTGGTGCATATATATGGCAATGTTCGACTTTTCGTAGAAAGGGTTATTGAACTCGATCCATTATGTAAATGCCACAGGAGAAATGTGTTATAGGTCACAGGCTGCTTATGTCTTGCATACGCTCTCATAAATTAAGGCTCGAAGTTGGCCCGATTAAAAAAAAAAAAAAATCGTGTGGCTTAAAGTCTGGGTGCGTGCTACATCATGCATGCACTCATCTTCATTTAAAGTGAACTGGACACACTACTTCATATAATAACTTTAAAAAAACGCCCAAGAAATTTAAACACTGTTTCGGATGATAATTATGTGGCACTTGAATGCTATTCTAAAATTTTGGCTGTACAACTAATATTTAAATAATAAAATATTGTAGAGTCTACATTCATAAATAAATACTGTAGAATATTACGTAAGTGTAGTGCATGTTTCATTTATAACCTATAAAATTTTTTACTGTGGACGAGAAGGACAGTCGGTTAAATTAAAAACCGTTGAGCTGTCAGTTTTATTGGTAAGACATGCAGCGCTACGAGTGACGGTTCATAGTCCCGTGCAAGATATTGAAGCCATATTTTTACTGGTTCCTGGGAACGCGTTCCTCCTAATCGTATTAGGCCCATTCAGTGATCTACACCTAAATAAGAGAGAATTGTTTAATTATAAATGTTTTACTGTGATATATGTAGTGCTCCCTGCAAGCACATGTAGGTTATATTTACACTACTTCCTGTTACACCCACTTTTATGTCTCCTACGCTTTATGTGTGTTCATTGACTCTTGTGGAGGCATTAGATGAACCACAATACAGGCTGAGACAGGTACAACAGGACACACCAAATGCATCCACAAGGAGTAAACACGTTTAGGTGCAGTTTTCAGAGAGCTATAGCGGAAAATGTGCCGAATTTTCGGGCAGACGCATGTAGTTTTGCATAAAATTAGGCTCAACCACAGGAGTGTACAGCCAATTCTACATTTAGATGCATTACATACTTTAAACATTTCATTCCGTTAATAGCTTCACGGCTATGAACTTCAAAATCGGGTACAGTTTTCTGAACGGTGTCTGCGAAAACTACAAAGTGGCACGGGCTTTCAGTGCAAGATTTTGTCTACGGATGAAGCACCGCTTACAAACCATGGGCAAATCTGTCTTCATAATAACCACTACCGGCCAGTTGAAACTCCACACTGTCTGACAGAAGTGGGTATATAATGCGCTAGGTGTGTGAATGTGTGGTGAGGGCTTTTCAAGAATCGCATCATTGGTCCCTCTTTCATTCATTGGAGTCTAAATAGCTACAAGTTTCTACAGATTTTAAAATATATACTAGCGCAGTTTTTGGGTGACATCTCACTGGACATAAAGTAGTCGATGTAGTGGACGTCCTTCCCATTCCGCACAAATAACTGCTGACCTTGTGGACAGAACGTTTCCAAATCATTGGATCGGTTGCTCGGATAACACAAAACGGCTTGTACACTGAGCAGAGTTAATATTTCCGGCCGTTTATCTCTGGAGAAAATTAAAAGGTCTGCAAGTAAACGGAGACAGGAAATATCATGTAAAACTGTCCTGTTCTGCTGTTAAGTCCAGATGAAAGTAAACGTGCACTATTGACTGGAGGCTGTATCAACTCTCAAAGTCAACATTTGTACATTTGAATTGGCCGTCATAATTATCAGCAAATGAACCGCACCTGACTTACATCTGGTACAGTAGGGCAGACGTTTGTGGAACGGTGGGACAGTGAATTGGTCACCATTTTCTCATATTACATGTACGTTACGACATTGATTTCCTCTTTGAAGCCTGTTTCCAGTAGTAAATATTTCCATTATTTTTTTAAACTACAAAAAAGTCAATGCCATAAATTGTCAGCTATAAACGTAAAAATTACTTACGCACTTCAGAAAATTCTTCACGTTATCAGCTATAGAAGTAACCGGAGCTCGATTATTTTCACGTTGCAAGCGTATTTGTGGTGGCCTGGTTTAGCTGCCTCATACAGTCAGTTTTAGTTAACTGCGTATCAAAATCTTTGCATTTCGCTGCATTTAACCTTTAAAATATTTATCGTGTTTGATCTAGAGATTATACATAAACCAATGGGCACACACGAAGCACAGGAGACATTGAAGAAAGTGCTAAACCACAATCCCCTAATTGTCAACTGCGTGAATATTAAGGTAACCTAAATTTAATTCCAGGAAATACTACGTACCTTATTATAATTGAATAGTTATCTCCATCATTCCTTTGTATAACACTGAAGATGCTAACTTGTTCAGGGGAAACATGTTTGGCAAAAAGAATGATACAAATTCAATAAGAGAAGACAAGAAAGGTTCGTTATCTGCCCGACAAACGTAACTGAAGCAGCAATTGAGTAAGAATTAATACAAGGTATTACCTATATACATGGTGTTACGCACGTGTCTTCACGCCTAACTAATGCAAACCACTACACTGTGCAGTCTCATCATGCGTCTGAAAGGATTTCACAAATGTCCCATTAAATAGTAAGCATTTTATAATATTCAGACATAAGGTAGAGGAGGAAAACAATAACGAAGCTTCTCGATTAACAGTACAGAGCAGCTCGAGGTCCTGAGAATTTCGCACGTGTTTGCAAGTGTATGTTGTGTGTGTGTCTCCTTATCATATTTCATGCGCAGATGCAGGTATCAGCAGAACATCTAGACAACAGACGACGTGCTGTACAGAGGAGAAAGCAAAGAAACGCTTAAAGCAAAAGGCTGACAAAGAAAGTGAAGCACCCAGAATATATTGTCAAATTCATTGTGATTTCGTACACGTACGCACCACTGGAAGGTGTGCAAATTCCCTGTGACAATTGGAACGGCCACCAGAGTGTGTTAGTGTGACTCGATTTTAGTGTTGTTGTCAGGCTCGGTACGGTATATTTAAGTTAAATGACTGTTTGTTCCGTTCATGGGAGAGCATTTTATAGGTTATGAATGAAAAACACGTGCTGTGAAGGACACGGAGATTCTGCTAACAGGTGCAAAACAACGTTATCATCACCTGACACAGTTTGAAAGTAGCCTCATTGCGGGTCTCCGTTTGAGTGGCCGGTCAGATCGTGCAGTACTAGATTTGTGGAGCATTCAGAAGTGACAGTGGCCCGCTATTGGACTTCGTGAGCACATGAGAGCAGGCATAGTCGTCGTCAACGGGTTCGTTCGACCAAGTTTGACCACCACAAAGGAGGATCCCCATATTGCGCACCCCCTTCACAGCTGCGCCTGCTATCAGAGAACAAGTAATGGCTTCCCTGCAAAATTCTTGGTCGTTCTGCACCACTGGACGGACACTATCGGCAGCCGAGTATTGTCCTAACGTGTGCAGGATGCCGTTAACTCCACGATACAAACCGTCGCGTTTGAAGTGGTGTCATTACCGGAAAGCATCAACAGCTGATGACTGGCGTCGCATTGCGTTCAGCGATGAATCACGGTTCTGCATTACCTCTGATGATCATCGTCAGCAAATATGGCGGAGAGTTGGAGAGAGATCCAACTCTTCCAGTGCTCTGGTGAGGCAAAGCTGTGTTACTCCTGTCGTCTTGTGAGGAACCATGGGGTATGACTTTAGGTCACGGCTAGTAGTGTTTAGGGGAAATCAAACCGAAAAACTTGGTATCGCAGACATCCTGCGTCCTGATGTGTTTCCGCTAATGCGACAGTATCGTGCTACCACTATGCGACAGGACTGTGCTCGTTCAAACATAGAACGTGTCTCTGTCAACTGTCTGCGTGATGTTGAGGTACTCCCATGGCCAGCAAAATCTTGTCTGCCCGCGATAGGAAATGTCTGCGGCCAACTCGGTTGTCATCTCCGTCCAGTGTCAGCGACCAGGATATCAACGACCACTTACAACAATTGCGTGGCCAACTTTTCTCAGGAGGGGATACACCGGCTTCATGACAACCGAATCGAGGCATGCACACACGCCGGACGGGATGCAACATCATACTAATAAGTGGGGACATATTGCCAAGTTTTTTGTAAATTTGACTCGATTTTGTAATCACTGAAATAACATCACATACCCTCTTACCCCGTGGACTGTCATTCCGTTGCATCTTTCAGCCGGCCGAGGTGGTCGAGCGGTTCTAGGCGCTACAGTCTGGAACCGCGCGACCGCTACGGTCGCAGGTTCGAATCCTGCCCCGGGCATGGATGTGTGTGATATCCTTAGGTTAGTTAGGTTTAAGTAGTTTTAAGTTCTAGGGGACTGATGACCTCAGAAGTTAAGTCCCATAGTGCTCAGAGCCATTGGAACCATTTTTGCATGTTACACTTCTGCGTGCTTCACTTCTTTTGTCAGGCAGTTCAGACTTCGTAGGTAAATTAGGGATGATACATTAAACTATACAACATCTCTAAATTTTAAATGATTTGGGCATTTTATGAGAAATATAGGCTACTGTCGGTCCAAACGATTGAGAAAAGCGCACATGACTCTTCTAAAAATGTTGTTACAACGCCCTTATTACAAAAACTTGCTTGAAATGAGTACTGAAGTGAAATGACAAACACTAAAAGTGTTTTACAACTTCTGATTTTATTCAGAAAACCGTATCAACTCCTGACATACTTTATCTAAAGAAACTGTACCCACGAAAAGACCAAGTCATACACTGAGACAAGAACTGCCACCGTTCCGTCTACTGAAAATTAAACTGGCTTTACTAACTGAGCCCCCACACACGACACGACACGACCACACAGAACAACGGGGGGGGGGGGGGGGGAAGGATCGTTTCATAGTCAAACAGGGTCAGCAGCATCTTATCCTTGACTAACGTGACGATTTCTGTGAAGCAATAGAGCTTTAAACCTTCCTTAAAAGCGTTTGTTGAAGTCTACGCTACGCGTAGCAACAATGGTTTCTAAAGTGCCTCGTCGAAATTTGGTGTTGACAGTTTGAACTGCGGATACGAATTAACATTAGATGATGCCATTTCTCTCGTAAAGTGTACTGTCCAACATTGAATTTATCTTCGATTTTTCAAGGTAACTCTTTTTTTATGATGTAAGAAGATTGTGAAAATTATTCCTCAGAGTTTCGCTTGGCCTTAAAAGTGTCAGTGAAATCTCCAGAAATTTCCAATCGCATTGCTGATTGTTTGTATTTAAATGTGTATGACACAAAACAAGAACAGCACTTCCACGTTACCAAATGTATGTGTATGATGGGATTAACATTGCCATTGCTTTTTCCTGTTTTCTCCTAATATTGATCTCCGGGGAAGTCATCGGCTTGGAGCCAAGATATGTCGCATTTATTCTATTGTGCCTACTAAGGCTGGCGTAAGATCAGCAGTTTCCTTTCCAACCCGAAAGCGACTCAGTGATTAGTAAACACATTTTCCATGCACGTACGTCTACATCAAATCTGTCGACGTCACTTGTTGGTCGATTGCACTGACAATGGTCGTCCACCGACTACGGTAGAAGAGCTGCAGAACACTTACCTAATTTTGACATCCTTCCTCACGCGTATTTCCGATTGCCCATACGGGATGAATATTTCATGTCCGGTTGGGAAGCTGCCTGCTCTCGACATCGACCAGGTTAGGCGACGCAATATGTGGGAGTAAAACAAAATCGAAAACCCTTACGGACTTCCGGACTTAAATCTTCGACATTCGTGAGTAACTGAAGAGTTCGACGTATGTCAGTGCAAAGGATGTGTCACAAGGCTGTTGGATTTCTTACAGTGTACACATGTGTTGTATTGTCATTGTGTAGCACACTACTGCAGAAATACGAGGAAAAGCAAAAGTGTAGCGTATCGGAAGCTGAGCGATGTTGCGGCGCCGCCACGACTGTTGATAGAGCGCGAAATAAACCCTTGAGCGGATTAAGTGTGCCACTCCTTGGCTGGGATTTGCGGCGCAGCCAGCTGTTCTGCTCATTAAAGCCTCTGTCCTGCGGGATAACACTGGTATTAATGCAAGCAGCTTAACGCGCCACATTAAATATTGCTTTATAAATGCAAAAGCCACCGATCTCGCACAGTTACACACACTAATTGCCGTAAATGCACTCACTGTTGTTGGCACTTTTATTAAAAATACGGCCGTTGCGGTTCATTTGGAGTGGAAATATTACACAGCACGTGCCTCGTGACAAATGAACGCGGTGTTGACTGAAAGTTACAGCCGAAGGATCGGTATACGAACTGTCGCTGCTTTCACTGAGTGATTATGAACCACAAACACAAGCATATGGGAAATTTAGATTCCGGCAAAATATGCACGCTAGGACAGTTCACCTGTTACGGTCTGTAGCGTCGTAACTATCAGTCGAATAGAATCTTTCGTCTATGCCACTAATGCAACGAACAAATACCTTTTGGCGTGTAGCTTTTCGTAACCGAAGTTCTCATAATCTCTTTTATGGTGTTCAGTGCACAACAGTCGTCGCATTACTGTTTTCCGTACAGATACGTTAATGAAAGCCGTTATGGAAAGCACCTTGGCGCTTAACAGCTAACTGAAACACTGTGTACACACAGTGTACCCTTATGAAATGATGTGATTCTCGTAAGTCGTTCCAGGAATTAGGGTCAGAGAGAACGTCTTTGCTTCAGTGCATTACTGGCGGAAAAGTTGTCCGTTGAGGTTTAATCTGTGTGACAGATTTAATTAAGGAAGCTAGAACTTTTGGTATGCAGGGCAGACCCTTCACAGCTGTTGGTTGCGGCCGTTACCCTCTTGCTGTCGGAAACGTGGCCAAAGCGATAAAGGGGATCTTGTTTGGTAGTTCAGATACACCACCAGATGCTGGGAAAGAAAAATATGTAAGATCATGTTAGGGAAGCCAGCACTATTAACCAGTTGCAACGGAACATCCTCCTCTAGCACTTATTTACCTCAACAGTAGTTATAGATACAATAAACTAGAAAGTTTATTGTAACCTTCGCTCCTTTCAAATTTTTCACAAAAGATTTTACTTTTTGTGGACAATAACTGGAATTAGGAAGGAGGGAGGAGATTACACACTAAATGTTCAAAAATGGTTCAAATGGCTCTGAGCACTATGGGACTCAACTGCTGAGGTCATAAGTCCCCTAGAACTTAGAACTACTTAAACCTAACTAACCTAAGGACAGCACACACATTCATGCCCGAGGCAGGATTCGAACCTGCGACCGTAGCGGTCGCGCGGTTCCAGACTGTAGCGCAAGAACCGCTCACACTAAATGTATTTTGATGTTTTTGTAGTTCTATTAGTCTGCAATATTATACATCAGGTTTTACATGCGCATCCGTGGGTGTTATATGAGTCTCATCTAAGAAATAACTTTACTTGTTCTAGTGTTTTGCCAATGATTTAGTAATATATTTTTGTTATTCCTTGAATTATCATACTATCTAAATTGCATATCAGTATGGAATAGTTTAAAAACTGTAATTATATCGGTATTTTACGAGAGATGGCTCTGAGCACTATGGGACTCAACATCTTAGGTCATAAGTCCCCTAGAACTTAGAACTACTTAAACCTAACTAACCTAAGGACATCACACACACCCATGCCCGAGGCAGGATTCGAACCTGCGACCGCAGCAGTCCCGCGGTTCCGGACTGCAGCGCCAGAACCGCTAGACCACCGCGGCCGGCTATTTTACGAGAGAGACCTTATTGTTGTATCAATAAATTGTAATGTGAATCGATAACAACGTCAGTTTGAAAGTAAAGAGACGTCGTTGTTAGTAAGCAAGCAAATAGCATGGGTGTAACAGCAGCTGTACAGGGTGGTCAGAGACAGCCTAAAAGGCTTGTACGGAATGTTATGCTAAAAATAATTGTTAAGAAGAAAATTCCATACGATTAGCACTAAAGTTAGCCAATCAAATCGTTGGAGCCCGCCAGAGACGGTGACACCAAGGGTATTCTTCGTTTGGTTTCCTAAAACCGAACAAGAGAACGTTTCAAAAATTGGACGTGGGACGGTAGTACGGATCGAATGCGAGCCATAGGCTGAGCAATCTCGTGCTTTATCATCTACGCTATGAGAACAACTGGCACTAATTGCAATGGCGGGCCGCTTGAATTTGTGCTCGCAATGGCCTGATTGGCTAACCTCAACCAACTCGCAAATAGCACAGCGTATCGATTTCTTTTTTCGAACAGTTATCTCTGAGCACAACGTAACCTGGTACAACCTTACAAGCGACATCAAAGTTTTCTGGGTATGGTACCGCGTCATAATGTACAAAACTACTGCTGCTGGAGAAAAAGCAACGTTTCGGCCACGGTTGGAGCGGCCTTCTTCTGGGACTCAGAAGAAGGACGCTGTAAGCGTGGCCGAAACGTTAGTTTTTCTCCAGCAGCAGTAGTTTTATACATTATGACGCGGTACCATACCCAGAAAACTTTTATGTCGACTGACTCTGGCCGCGGAAGCCTAGTCTGTTATAATAACCTTACAAGCTTTTCACAGTCTTTCTGACCACCTTGTATGTATGTGTGTATTTCGACATATCTTGCTAAACCGCTGGACACATTTCTACCAGACTTGATATAAAAATCACTTACTGTCTGGAACTAATCGCTGGGGGTGGGGTTTTCTGATATACCACTGTATATACCTGCGAAATTACATCTTCGTAGAGCACATAGTGTGAAATACGTTAAATATGTGTGAAATATATTTTACATGTGTGATGTACACGGGCTAAACCATGGGTAAAAAGTTCATCCTAAACCCCTGGAACGATTTCAACCAAATTTGGCACACATGCTACTTACTGTCTGTAAATATATGTGGAGATAAGAACCACCAGCCTCCTATTAAGGCGAGCTTGATAACATGGAGAGAGAAGGGGGTAGGAAGAATGAATAGACAGCGAGAGGGAAGGAGGACATAGACAAAGATAGGGGGAAGAGGAGATGGATAGAGAGAGGGGAAGGCGGAAATAGACAGAGAGAGAGAGAGAGAGGAGAGGAGGAGATAGACAGAGGAAGAAAAGAGGTGGAGATGGAGAGAGATAGGGGATGAAGAGATAGGTCACAAAAGAGGGGAGGAGCGAATGAACAGACAGAGGAGGAGGAGGAAGAAATGGACAGAAAAAAGGAGGGGGAGACAGACAGAGAGAGGGGAAAAGAGGATGGACAGAGAAAGGAAAGAGGAGGGGATGAAAAGGGAGAGGGGGAATAGGAAGGGGGCAGAGAGAGGGGGAGGAGGATATGGACAAAAAGAGGGGGAAGAGGAGATTAGAGATGGAGGGGGAAGGAGCAGATGGACAGAGAGAGAGGAGAGGAGGTGTACAGAGAGGGACTGAAGGAAGAAATGGACATACAGGGGGGCGGGGGGAAAGAGGCTGGAAGCTTTTTTTGCAGACAAGTCAATTTTTGGTTATTACCCCAGTAAACAAACTGCAGACCACAGTTCAACACCACACGGGAGCTGTAAGTTATTTGATAGTTAATACCACATGGAATTCACTGGCAATGCAGTACATTGCAAATACTGTTTGTTAGTCTTTAAAACCCTTATAAAGCGGTGCTCATGGTGGAACACATGATCCATTTTGTTGTTGTATATTGCAGGCCCCAGCCTGATGACACCACGATTTTTAGCTGAGGGGAACACGAAAATTTCTCATATTCACAACTTTGTACATTATATGAAAATGGTATGGTGGCTAGCGATATTTTTGTTCACTCCCAGGGTTTTGATATGACATATAAATTAGCTGTATATCTTTACTCTACAATTGGAGGTCATACACGTTAAACAGTCTATTCCAATAGTCTCATTGTTATTTACAATCACACTGATATTTTCCTGGTGGCGTCCATGCATACGGAAGTCGTAGTTTGATGTTAGGTAGCCACACATCTCCGCCCGTCGGGGTGGCCGAGCAGTTCTAGGCGCTACAGTCTGGAACCGCGCGATCGCTACGGTCGCAGGTTCGAGTCCTGCCTCGGGCATGGATGTGTGTGAGGTCCTTAGGTTAGTTAGGTTTAAGTAGTTATAAGTTCTAGGGGACTGATGGCCTTAGACCCATAGGGCTCAGAGCCATTTTGAACCACACATCTCCTTTTTATTAAAAATTCAAGCAGATTATTGTGTTGTATCCAGGTCTGTAATGTAATGATCGTCTACACAAAGTCGCTGCAAAATCCTAGGCTGCTCTTTCATTAGAACACCCATTTTAGCTTCAGCGAATTCGACAGAATTTTTATTTTTCCTCAGAATGATTTCCAGTGCTTCCTTCCTGTGACAGTTAGGTTTTTATAATGAGAAAGGGGAGGAGGAGGAATTTTATTCCTACTGACCAACAGCAAACGTGCTCGATAGCAGTGCCCTCCTTCCTCCCTCCCCCTTCCCCGACTGGCCAAGAGCACGATGATATTGTTATTACGAAACTGACAGAAAGAACCGTAGGGGAGGTGTGGTCACCATGAACGTAACAAAAACAAATGCCTCAGCTGTAACTGGACCCAAGTCACCTTGAAACCAAGAAAAATTGTCTTAACACATCAGAACAACGACCGACAGGGCTGCCAAGATCTTGCATAAACTGGCCGGACTCAACATAACGCACTTCAGGGCACCATTACACACACTGAGAACTTAACATTGTGAGCTCTTTGAGTCTGTGGTCTGTTTTGCAGCCAATGCCGGGCCCACCGAGTATGTCTGGTGACGAATAGGAACATTGTGCGGTGAGGGCAGAAAAGTGCCTTTGTAAGGCTGTCTGGAGCTTTCAACACCACGTCAGTGGAATCACTCTGCATGGTGCTAGGAACCTTCCCTATCGACATAGCCATTCGATTTCGGGCTGCAATGTACTGGCTGGGGAGGGGGAGACAGGAGGAGGTAATCGAGATCACCGAGAAGCGCCAATTCGTTAAACAGCGGATGGATACCTGGCAAAGGGAATGGAAGTTAAGCGATAGGAGTCGTAGGGTATATCATTTCTTCCCGGACATCAGGTCACGTCTGAGACAGAGCATGAGATTATAATTTATTACTTCTTTACTATTAACTCTATTCTAAACACATTAGTCGTATGCAGAGAAAGCACTGAATGTACGTAGTTCAGGAGATATGGCCTCGTACAAACTGCCGCACCAGTCATCATGTATTAATTTATTACTTCTTTAATACCAACTTTATTGGCAATATATTTCTCAAACATTATTCACATAAACCACTGAATCTACCTGCAGAGTTACATCAGTTTACGTCACATAGTTCTCAAGACATGACGTCATAAACACTGAGATGAAAAACTAGGTTGTCTCATAACGGAGTGGAAATTTTCGAGTCTATTCCCTGTCAGTGTTTGATAATGAGAGCATTTAGCAACTTACAACAAACTTCAAATACAATTTCAAACCTTTTCTAAACTTTTCTAGCTTACATGCTTCACGTCAAATATCTAACACATTCACTAGTTTGTGAAATAATCAGAAGTTCGAAGCTGTTTTATGCAAGGGGATTCGAGTCTTTAAGGAATCGCGGTTTACTGTCGACTTACCATCCGGAAAGAAAAGTGGTGAGGTTAATTACTACCTATAATCAATAGAGTTGGAACGAAAAGAGGGTGACATTGCGGAATAGCTCAGTAACACCTGGAGCAATATCAACCAAATGTGTTAGGTACATGAGTTATTATCTGTATAAAAATATTGTGTGGTTATTTTCCCCCACCACCACTAAGGGTGCGAGTGTGGTTGAAAAGTGCTGACACAAAAATGTTCAAAAATATCGTGTTGGCATTTATTTCCTATATTTAGTTGACTTCAAACACTTTTAAAAGTTTGAAGTGCAATTTGTCTCTTACTTGTGCTGTTCAGCGTGTCAGTCATGTCGCGAGAATGAGCACTGCAGTGTGCCAGTTATTTCCTCAACGTGTTTCGGGACCCACTGTCAAGCAAACGGCTGACTACCAAAGATAAATTTAACATGCTCTCTATAATTGTACGGAGTAAAACAGCAGAGAATCAGACACATACGCGTCTAATATATATCACAAACATACATGTTCAATATCTCCTGGGACAGTTTCAACCAAACATGGTATGCATACAACGACCAGCCAGAACATTATGACCACCGACCGACTATCGATGTAAACCCGACCAGACGGTAGCAGCGTTACCTGGCGAGGAATGAGTGACAGTCAGACACACGCACGGTGCACGTAATATCAGTGAGTGTGCTGTCCGGGTGTAGAGTGGGGAAGGCGAGCGATCTATCTGAGTTTGACCGATGGCAGATTGTAATGGCCCGAAGGCTCGGATAAGTGTTTCGGAAACTGCGCAGCTTGTCGGGTGTTCGAGGAGTGCTGTGACGAGTTTCTTGAGCACGCGGTGAAACCAAAGAGAAACCACGTTCAGACGTCGTGGGTTTGGACGGCAATCCCTCTTACAGATGTTGGACTTCTTAGGCTGGGCGGACTGGTAAAACAGGACAGGCGGTAAACTGTGGCGGAACTAACATCATACTTAAATACCGGGCAGAGCAAGTGCGTGTCTGAACACACACTGCACCGAACACTCCTAACGATAGGCCTCCGCAGCCGACGATCCATGCATGTGCCAATGTTGACACCAAGACATCAACAACTACGAACGAAATTGGCACGTGACCATCGGCACTGGACGTTGGTGGAGTGGCAGAGCGCTGCATGTTCTGACGAATCCCTATACCTTCTTCTCCATGCCGACGGGAGGGCGCGAATCCGTCGTCTTCCAGAGGGACAGCTCCTTGACACCTGTAGTGTGGGACAGAGAGAAGCTGGCGGCGGCTCCATTATGCTCTGTGGAACATTCACGTGGGCATCCGTGGATGCAATGGAGATCGTGCCAGGCACCGTGACGGCGAAGGAGTATCGTACACCAGTTGCAGACAACGTACACAGCATTGGCATTTTTCAACAATATAATGCTTCATGTCGCAAGGCCAGGAGCGTGATGGAGTGGTTCGAGGAACACAGTGGCGAGTTCCAAATGATGTGCTGGCCCCCCAACTCGCCAGACCTGAACCCGATCCAACACAGCTGGGATTTGACTGGACATGGCGTCAGAGCACATCGCCTCCTCCCCAGAATTTACTGGAGATAAGTGATTTGTGTGCGCGGACGTGGTGCCAACTTACTCCAGCGACTAACCGATGCCTCACTGCTTCCATGCCACGAATCGTCGCCGCTGTAATCCGTGCCAAATGTAGACATACCGGGTATTAGGTAAGTGGCTGTAATGTTCTGGATAATCACTGTATTACTCACTAACTGAAAGAATCTACTGTTGGAGTCAGAACCACAAACTTCCCGTTGGTTAGTAGGTGAAGGTGATAACGTGATGATGGACACAGAATGGAGAGATGACAACGTGGACAGACAAAGTGGGGTGGGGAATCAGGAAATGGGGGAGGAGATGGACAAAGAGAGAAGGAGATGAATAGAGGTAGATTGAGGATGAGATAGGCAGGGAGGGGGAGAGGTAGAGGTGATGCAAAAGGGCAAGTGGGATGGATAAACAGAGGTGGCGGGATGAGTTGGAGAGAGAGAGAGAGAGAGAGAGCAGAGGGGATGGACAGAGTGAGGAAGGAGGAGGCGGTGGAAGATAGAGGGAGGAGGAGGGGATGGAGAGAGAGGGAAGAGGAGGAGATGGACAGAGAGAGCACCAGCAGCAGCGAGTACTGTTTGTATAAAGCGTTTATTTTGCATTTTGTTTACGACCTTCCACTAAGGAAGGGATTCTATTTGTGTTTATCTGCTCTGCATAGAAACTAACAGTTCTTGATCGTTAGGAGAGAAATTTATTTTGTACTTATTTGCTGCGCTTAGCTTTTAAATAGTTTTTCTGGGAAAACCTAGCGTAATTTTCGCGTCTCGTATTTCAGTGAGTGTTTCTTGATTATCAGAGTAGCTCATCAGAAGATTATCTTGGGAATTTGTCACCGTATAGAGTAAGGTAAACATAGTCATGTGTAGGGACTGTGGTGGTTGTGAGCGGACGCAAGGAGAATTGGCCACTCTTCGGGGGCAGGTGGAGGCTTTGTCTGTTAGGCTCATCGAGCTCGAGGCGCAGGCGTCGGCTCGTAGTGGCGTTGGGGCAACTGTGGTGAGACCTATGCCTACTTCGGTGGCCTTGGAATCACATGGAACCCCTGATGTCGCTGCGTCTTCCGGCAGTGAGCATCTTACCGGTCAGCCATCACTCCAGGGTGAATGGCGGACAGTGGTGGGCTCGCGCGTGCCTGGCCTAAAGGCGAAGGTGGGATCTGGCCGCGTGGCAGCTGCCTTACCCCTTTCCAACAGGTACGGGGTGCTTCCTAGTGGTGATGACATCGTTTCCGAGCCACCACAGGATGCCTCGCCTGTTGGGCCAGTGGCCGATTCTCCGGCAAGTTCCCGACAGTCACAGAGGGCGGGCCTATTAGTTATAGGGAGCTCCAACGTTAGGCGGGTTATGGAGCCCCTCAGGAAAATAGCGGGTAGGTCGGGGAAGAATGCCAGTGTGCACTCGGTGTGCTTGCCGGGGGTCTCGTCCGTAATGTGGAGGAGGCCCTTCCGGCAGCTATTGAACGCACTGGGTGTGACCGGCTGCAGATAGTAGCACATGTCGGAACGAATGACGCCTGCCGCTTGGGTTCTGAGGCCATCCTTGGTTCCTTCCGGCGGCTGGCTGATTTGGTGAAGACAACCAGCATCGCACGCGGAGTGCAAGCTGAGCTTAATATCTGCAGCATAGTGCCCAGAGTCGATCGCGGTCCTCTGGTTTGGAGCCGTGTGGAGGGTCTAAACCAAAGGCTCAGACGACTCTGCGACTATAATGGTTGCAAATTCATCGACCTCCGTTATTGGGTGGAGAACTGTAGGGCCCCCTTAGACAGGTCAGGCGTGCACTACACACCGGAAGCAGCTACTAGGGTAGCAGAGTACGTGTGGCGTGCACACGGGGGTTTTTTAGGTTAGAGGGACCCCCCCTTGGGCGAAACGATAAAATACCTGACGGCTTACCAGAGAGAACATCAGCATCGTTGATAAAGAACGTCCGTCCTCAGAGACCAAAAACAGGAAAAGTTAACGTAATATTGGTAAACTGCAGGAGTATCCAGGGCAAGGTTCCTGAATTAGTATCGCTTATTGAAGGAAATAGTGCGCATATAGTATTAGGAACGGAAAGTTGGTTAAAACCGGAAGTGAACAGTAACGAAATCCTAGACACAGAATGGAATATATACCGCAAGGATAGGATAAACGCCAATGGTGGAGGAGTATTTATAGCAGTAAAGAATTCAATAATATCCAGTGAAGTTATTAGCGAATGCGAATGTGAAATCATCTGGGTTAAGTTAAGTATCAAAGGTGGGTCAGATATGATAGTCGGATGCTTCTATAGACCACCTGCATCAGCAACCGTAGTAGTTGATCGCCTCAGAGAGAACCTGCAGAACGTCGTGAAGAAGTTTCGTGATCATACTATTGTAATAGGGGGAGACTTCAATCTACCAGGTATAGAATGGGATAGTCACACAATCAGAACTGGAGCCAGGGACAGAGACTCTTGTGACATTATCCTGACTGCCTTGTCCGAGAATTACTTCGAGCAGATAGTTAGAGAACCAACTCGTGAAGCTAACGTTTTAGACCTCATAGCAACAAATAGACCGGAACTTTTCGACTCCGTGAATGTAGAAGAGGGTATCAGTGATCATAAGTCAGTGGTTGCATCAATGACTACAAGTGTACTAAGAAATGCCAAGAAAGGAAGGAAAATATATTTGCTTAACAATAGTGATAGGGCACAAATCGCAGAATATCTGAGTGACCACCATCAAACGTTCATTTCTGAGGAAGAGGATGTGGAACAAAAATGGAAAAAATTCAGAAACATCGTCCAGTACGCCTTAGATAAGTTCGTACCGACTAAGGTCCAAAGCGAGGGGAAAGATCCACCGTGGTATAACAATCATGTACGAAAGGTACTACGGAAACAAAGAAAGCTTCATCATAGGTTTAAGAGTAGTCGAATCATAGCTGATAAGGAAAAGCTGAACGAAGCGAAAAAGAGCGTAAAGAGAGCAATGAGAGAAGCATTCAACGAATTCGAACATAAAACATTGGCAAACAATCTAAACAAGAACCCTAAAAAGTTTTGGTCATATGTAAAATCGGTAAGCGGATCTAAATCCCCTATTCAGTCACTCGTTGACCACGATGGCACCGAAACAGAGGACGACCGAAGAAAGGCAGAAATACTGAATTCAGTGCTCCGAAACTGTTTCACTGCGGAAAATCGTAACACGGTCCCTGACTTCAGCCGTCGCACGGACGCCAAAATGGAAAATATTGAAATAAACGATATCGGAATTGAAAAACAACTGCTATCACTTAGTAGCGGAAAAGCATCCGGACCAGACGAGATACCCGTAAGATTCTACAGTGATTATGCTAAAGACCTTGCCCCTTTTCTATCAGCAATTTATCGTAGATCTCTGGAAGAACGTAAAGTACCTAGCGACTGGAAGAAAGCGCAGGTCGTTCCCATTTTCAAGAAGGGTCATAAATCAGATGCGAATAATTATAGGCCTATTTCGCTTACGTCAATCTGTTGTAGAATAATGGAACATGTTTTATGTTCTCGTATTATGACGTTCTTAGATAATACAAATCTCCTTCATCATAACCAACATGGATTCCGCAAACAGAGATCATGTGAAACTCAGCTCGCCCTATTTGTCCAAGAAATTCACAGTGCCGTAGACACTGGCGAGCAGATTGATGCCGTATTCCTGGACTTCAGGAAGGCATTTGATACGGTTCCGCACTTACGTTTAGTGAAAAAAATACGAGCTTACGGAATATCGGACCAGGTTTGTGATTGGATTCAGGATTTCCTAGAAGAAAGAACACAACATGTCATTCTTAACGGTTCAAAATCTGCAGATATAGAGGTAATTTCGGGAGTACCGCAAGGAAGCGTGATAGGACCTTTATTGTTTACAATATACATAAATGACTTAGTTGACAACATCGGTAGCTCCGTGAGGCTATTTGCAGATGACACGGTTGTCTACAAGAAAGTAGCAACATCAGAAGACTCGTACGTACTCCAGGAAGACCTGCAGAGGATTAATGAATGGTGCGACAGCTGGCAGCTTTCCCTAAACGTAGATAAATGTAATATAATGCGCATACATAGGGGCAGAAATCCATTCCAGTACGATTATGCCATAGGTGGTAAATCATTGGAAGCGGTAACGACCGTAAAATACTTAGGAGTTACTATCCGGAGCGATCTGAAGTGGAATGATCACATAAAACAAATAGTGGGAAAAGCAGGCGCCAGGTTGAGATTCATAGGAAGAATTCTAAGAAAATGTGACTCATCGACGAAAGAAGTAGCTTACAAAACGCTTGTTCGTCCGATTCTTGAGTATTGCTCATCAGTATGGGACCCTTACCAGGTTGGATTAATAGAAGAGATAGACATGATCCAGCGAAAAGCAGCGCGATTCGTCATGGGGACATTTAGTCAGCGCGAGAGCGTTACGGAGATGCTGAACAAGCTCCAGTGGCGGACACTTCAAGAAAGGCGTTACGCAATACGGAGAGGTTTATTATCGAAATTACGAGAGAGCACATTCCGGGAAGAGATGGGCAACATATTACTACCGCCCACATATATCTCGCGTAATGATCACAACGAAAAGATCCGAGAAATTAGAGCAAATACGGAGACTTACAAGCAGTCGTTCTTCCCACGCACAATTCGTGAATGGAACAGGGAAGGGGGGATCAGATAGTGGTACAATAAGTACCCTCCGCCACACACCGTAAGGTGGCTCGCGGAGTATAGATGTAGATGTAGAAGACGTATAGAGAGAGGGCGAGGACGAGATGGACACAGATAGGGAGAATGGATAGAGAGAGGGCGTGGAGGAGGTGGATAGAGAGATGCGGAGGAGGAGCTGATCAGAGAGAGTAGGGAGGAGGAAGCCAGGAATAAATAAATACTCGGGCACCGGTGGGTATCTCAGCTAGTAATTAGAAAACGCTGTGGTATGTGTGCTGCATGAAGATAATACGCTGCTGAGTAACGGAATACAGCGCTAGCTTATGTACTGAGAAGAAGGTGCTCCTGTGAAATGAGCTGTCGTCACACCTTGTACTGGCAGCACGAGCGGCGAGGACCAAGCTGCGCCATATCGATGGCCGCTCCACACGTAAGGTGTCATAGATTTGATGCCGTACAGACACTGGGCTCTCACAAGGATCGTCTCAACAATATAAGGTGATTACCTCTAACTGGGAAAAACCTTTGCTGCTGGAGCGAAGTGCCATGGGAAACGTGTTGCTGGCTACGATTGGCGTCGACTGCAGCGCATTTTAACAGCGGAATGAGAGCCGCAGAACAGCTACACTTCTTTTTACTGAAGCCAATATCCTCTACACTGATGGGTGGCGATACGCCTATGACGGGAAGAATGTGTTGAAATCTACATCCAGCTAATAACTGAAGACGTACGCTCAAGTGCTAGTGTCAGATGAAGAGGTTGCCACTGGAGAGGAATTGATGGCGGCTGCATCAAACCAGTCAGAAGACTGATGGCTAAAAGAACATATTCTCTATATATTCGAGGTCGTGAAGTGCGCAGTGATCTTTAAGCGTAACAAAAATATGAAGAAAGGGTATACAGAGGAATTGAGCCACAGTGACGTAAGAACACTATAGTAGGGCTGAACCCGTAAGGCGACTTGTGCCTGACTAGTAATTGTAAGTATGAAGATGGCTAACTATATGGACCGTAGGCTACTGTGGACTGTCATAATTAAGCGTAGATTGTGGTGTTTTGATCAGTCAAGGACGTACCCGGTTTACCTGTATATTGGATGTGTTCTATACCTATTGGGCGTTACGCTTTCTTTAGGTATGCGACCAGTGTCTTATTAGATTCCTCTAAAAACGGGAACCGTCTATAAACTAAGTGAGCATATATAAATGGCCGAGTAAACTACGGGACTTTTTGTTATACATAGTTATCCTCCTATCTGTTACTTAAGAATAAGCAGTATTTATAACAAAACTGAAATTGTCAATCATTAATGCAGATTTTATTCGAAAATTGTTAATTTGCAACGTGAAACGGAGGGATGTTGTAGTAGAAAGAAAGGAAAAAATACAGATTTATCATATAGCGCTAGACAACGCAATTTCCTCAGCAAAAAGGTAAAATTGAATATTTTATCGCACTTACATACGAGTAAAATATTTTTCTGTTGCTCACAAATAATTTTCGCATTTATCATTAATAACAGGAAACTTCTTCCTTTTATCACGATGAAGAACATTCAAGTGATTACAAAACAACAAAAATAATTACACATATATATTTTTGTGTTTGTGCACGTAAAATGTAATTGCATCAAAAGTAATTGCTTTAGTTACATGAAAGTTAAGAAGTTATGCAATCAACTAAATTTTAATGCTTACAGAATGCAATTTATATTCGTTAAGGATATAAGATACACAAAGGGCTATCACTGAATGATGTGCAGTTCTTTTAATTATTTGCAAAACAAACAACCAAAGAAACAAAAAACTAATAGAAGTCATCGGCTCCCAGTGTTTCTCCTACATATACATTTATTCTTCTTTTCCTACCAATTATACCAACACTGCCAGTATTCCTACCTTTTAGTATGCTATAACTGTAATATACTAAACCTACCGAACCGTAGTTGTGGAAGAACGTAACTATAGTTGTGGCTGATACGGGGAAGACGAATATCGGATGTTGAAATAGGTTTCTTAAAAACCATATCAAGAAGTTGTGTACGACGAAAGGCTGTATGATTCCAGAAGATATGAAAATATTTTTTTTCTGTTGTTTACCGGGCGACAATCACGAGTTTCATTCACACAGCTACCGGTATGAGCTGCAGTATGCTCTTGAGACTCGTCCCTATGAAACAACGCAGCTTTTCGCATTTGAGATTCCATAAGTAGTTTGCGGTGTTTCTTGCCACCGTCGTAGAAGGATGTGACACGAGAAACAATCGTTTAACGCACAAGTTACAGCTTTTTCCAAGTGGTGAGAAAGTATATACTTTATCGTGCTCTCTAACGTACACTTACAGTCACCCACGTCACTATCTCATTTCGAAACGGTGATACTTTAGACTGTATTTAGAGTGTCAGAGTGTCAGGGTCTAGTTCTACGACCAGCGAGCCAGAATGAGGTTTAAAAGTGCGGCCTATTTCCTCTCATATTCTTCACGAATTCGGGTTACATTTCCGCTTCTGATTAGTTCGACTTTTATTGGAAATGAAACTAACTAGAGTTACGCTCTACCAAAACTATGGATCTGTTGTTTTGAAAAGTAGATAAATGACGTAGTAAATGGTGAGATTACTGGTAGGATTGGTAGCATTGATAGGGAAAAAATATAAATGAATATGTGTGAATGGAATTGGGAACCGACGACTTCTCTTTGTTTTTGTTTGTTTACTTTGCACATAATTAGAACCGCACATTGTTCAGTGTTAGTACACTGTGTATTTTATATCCTTATAAGACATAGATTGCACTTTATGGGGAATAAAAAATAGCTGCTTGGGTAACTTTTGCGCTGTTATGTAATCAAAACAATTACTTTCTCCACTTTTAGTACACAGTGTATTTAATATCCTTACAAAATACAAATTGCACTTTATAAGAAATAAAAATTAGCTGCTCGAGTAACTTCTGCGCTTTTATGTAACTAAAACAGTAACTTTTGTTGCAAATACAGTTTACAAGCACAAAAAATAACAAAAATATATGTGTAATTATAGTTGTTGTTTTGTACTCAATAGAGCGTTCTTCAACATGATCCAAGGCAAAAGCTTCTTGTCATATTTTGTAAGTGCAGAAGTTTTTCAACAATAACAGGCACAAGTTTTATATAAGCTCGACAAAGTATTGAAGCTATGTTTGATATGTTGTTGTTTTCCTTTTTTTTAAATTTTACCTTTTTGTGGGGAAATTGCGTATTATAGCGCTATATGTTAAATCTGTAAATTTTTTACTGCAGAATCGCTCTGTTTCTCGTTAGAAACCAATAATTTTCGAATAAAACCTGAATTAAACAATGATAGTTTCAATTTTGCTATAAATACTATTTATTTATGGGTAAGAGATAGGAGGATAATTATACAAAACAAAAATGCTATGTAGGTTATGCGGCCCTTTATATAACCACACTCAGTTTTTAGACTGTTCTCCACTTCTGGTTTCTAGGTTAATTTAGTATAACACTGATCACATAAGCGTACATTGCGATCGAAATGAGGTTAATACACGTACAAAGGAATCGAAATGAGGTCACACCCGACAGGTATGCAACGCACTTAACGTGGAGTTAACGCGTTTAGGATTTTAACTGACCAAAACTTCTAGGAGAACTACCGTAGTCTACGCTTACTTAAGACAACACAGCCCTAAAACTAACTACAACGTTTCTTTTCTACGTCATTCTTCCATCAATATGACTTCCTCATGAACTTTCTTTCTCGGCGAACATGACCCAAGATTGTTCTTCCAATTTATACGGTTTTCTCTTCAATAAAGAGTACAGTGATAACTCATCCATCACATTAAATAGTATGTGTTTCCTCGTGTTTACTATCTAAATGAATTTAACAGGAATTAAAATGTTCTAAAATGACTATACCGTACACAAGTAGAGAGGCAGAATGTTTGGACAATGTGGCAGGTGTGAGCCCACCTGGTGGTGCGGTCTGAATATTTTGCGGCGGCTTAGCTTGCGCGGCACGCAACGTCTCCTAGTCATTAGGTGGCGGGATCAATCACGACGCTAATGAAGGTGATCCAGCAGTGCAACACTCGGCGCGCTCTTCTGCACGCCCCCGCCGGCGCGCCCTTCGCACCTCAGCCGCGCCGTGTTTTCACCGTACAGCAAATGTGTCAGAACGCCGCTATTGACGACTGCCGTAGTTAACGCAACTTGCGCGCAAAAGCTTCAATTAGCACCTCTCGTTTCACAGTGTGACAGGAAAGAGTAGATTTAAAACGTTTTAGACTTTCTGCAGCACGAAAGTGACAAAAACTAAGTATACACGGAGTGCAGGACTGTATTATTTTAATGATTCGGCGTACCCTGCGGATAACTCTTGGCACAAGAACTCAGAAAGAAGTGGCTGGGATCTGGCGTTAAGTAATATGATAATCTCAAAAACTGAAGAGTCTGGAGGGTGAGGACAACACGGGGAGAGTGCGAGAGTGCGTGTAAGAATTTACCGATAACGTGCACTCAGTGTTAAGGCGGCTGCAACGAGAGAGGAGAACAAATGGAAAACCACACAAAATGTTTAACTCGTTTCAATCTAGGATTGTTGTGAAAAGCAGGAAGACCTCCAGAAAAACGATACACTGCTTAATGAATGACGGTTGACCCTAAACATATATGTAAGTCGTAAGTCCCATTATTTTTCTATTATACGATGGTCAATCAGTCACTGAAAACAGCGACAGCCATAGAACAGCTATGAACATGCGCCGGGAGTGACACACAAAACTAGTAGTAGATACTACACTATGATTAACTGGGATTTACAAGTTACTGAGGTAATTCATGAAACCCGAGTTTGACTGTTTCTTCAGTACTGATCGAGAGTCTGGGACCCCCAAAAGGCAGATTGAATACAGGAGATAGAAAAGATCCACAGAAGAACTCCATTTTTGTGATCTACGCGTTTATTTAAGTTCCAAAGATTTTGCCAGATTCTCATCAAAGTCCAGTGGCGTGCGCTACAAGGGAGACGTGTAAATTATAGAGAGGTTTACTATTAAGAGACTGGAAGCACACGATCCTAGAAGAGCCACATTCTGGTCATTATAAGAATAGCTGAAAAAGTACTTCCCACGAATGGAACAGCAAAGAGGAGAACCCAAGTTCTCTCCCATAATGTTGGTACGGAGAAAGGCAAGAGATGTGACAACTTAAGAAAAAAATAGTTACTAGGAGAGTAAGATACCGATATAGTTTTCAAGCTCCGTTGGCCGTAGCAGACGAAATTAACCGTGGCGTTTCTGAAGGAATTTGTTCCCCATTCATCTAAAATTGTCTTAATCAGGATGGCTGAGCGGGATCTGCAAGCAACTCCTCCCAAATGTGAGTCTAACGAAATTACCAGAAAGCCGCATCACTTACGAGAACGTGATGTATTCTAAAGTAAGTATGGTAAAAATTCTACGCTTTACATGAATGTGTGCACTGGTCCCATTAACGGCCATCTAATGGGCCGTATTTTCTGCCTAACACGCTCGGTGGAGGTAACTACCGTATCATTCGTGGTGAAGTACCACAAGAAATGTTGGACAATGACGTACCACCAGTTTGGCAACGATTATGGTTCCAGCATTTCGGGGCACCACTACACTTAACCGTTGATGTCAGAGAATATTTATATAATGTTTTCGCCAATTATTGGATTGGAAAGGATAGGCCAGTACCGTGGCCCCACCTTCTAGTGATTTCTCTGCGTGAGATGGCGGTTTGGAGGGGTGGTGTGGAGAGTGGGTGGCGGGAGGGAGCGATGCGGCGTTTGGTGTACGAGACACTGATAAACCCTCCAGAAGAGCTGGTCGCCCCTTTAGCTGAAGCTGAAGCCATTATTCGTGAAACACATGGTTGTTCTGAACGTGTTAGACAATCATTAACATGCAGGTACCGGATGTGCATTAATGCGGACGGATAACAATTTCAGAAACATTCATAAAACACTATTCGTCATACGGTAGTTTGAATACCGTCTCCGAAAATAAATTGTGTCAAAATTATCACGGACCCCTCTCGGGGAAACGAGGCACCTGTTAAATTTTCATCAGACTCTAAAATTTTCTTGTATACGTAGTTTTTTTATATCCTGTATACAACTGATTACACGTTTCAGCTGCAGTTTAACCCACCAGAACCCGGCCGCGATTGTAGCTCACTTCCGTGAGACGGATTCTGAAGTGTTAAAGCTACTGAAATTCTTTGCAGCTTCGGGCTTCATTTCATAACTAGAAAAATATTACAGTTTTTTGTTTGTTTCCAAACGCAAACTAGGAAACAATTTATAAGTTGTACTAACCTTTGCATTAGCTACGAATAATATTAGTATTTATTTTATCTTACGGCATGCACGTACGTAAGCCAAAATACTATATAAACAAGAAAATTTAGGTGATAAAAGACAAGCAAGAGTAAAGCGAAAAATAAAATAGAGGTGTTGTTCAATCCGCTTCATCGTAGCTGGGAATAATTTCTGCAGATCCACCATGCCACCTTGCCAGGACCGTTTTAGGCACTCTTGAGCAATATCGGAGATTGTCTGGCGCCCCAATCCAAAATCACTTTGGAATATAGACAGTTTAATCCATTTAAACAGTAAAACCGTACTTCTGCCAAAGCCTGTACGTTTTCTGTTGGTGGTTTTCGGACTCTATGCGGCAAGTCAAAGGCACTAGGTTCATTAGACGCGTTAATATGCCAACTAATTGTTTCTGACAGTGCGTTGCTCCAAACGTCTGACAACTCACGTTTAACGTTAAAACTGGTAGAGTGCATATTCTTAGCTAACATAATTGTAGGGTGGCCAAACTTCAGCGTCGTTGACGGTACACTAGCGGTGTCTTCGTGTATGGGCAGGAGCGAGTCACTATTGATCTTCTTGTATTTACGTACCAGGGCATCTTACCGGTGAAGTTGCAGGGGTGAAATGTTGCTGATTATTGACAGCTAGTCAGTAGAAGTGGGTTCAATGCTGCCAGTGACGATTCTTATTGTTGTGTTGGGAGTCTAGTTTACTAACGTGGTGACCGATGAGATATACTGACGCACCCATTTTCTTCTGTGATTTAAACCGGATCTACGGGCGAGTATCGGAGAGTTGACGCTGATGCATCCCATTTACACCTGCACAACTTTCGTGTTGTGTTGTTCCTTGAGGCAAATTTTCCAGCAGTGTTGGTTACATGCTGTTTATAGGTGGAAGACCTGTCCAATGTAATGCCTAGCTGTCTCGAACATTGATTATATTCGATTTGAGATCCATTAAAGTTTATTTGCAGTTTGCGATGAACCATTTTGCTATTCAGAAGGAAACATAAACATCTCGTCGTACCTGCATTTGGAACCGGTCTCAGTTTTCTGTAGTATTCTTCATGGATTGCGTGGTTATTTGATTATATTTGTTCAATGACTTCTGTCGAGTTATGTTTGGTTACAATTACCATGTCATCCACAAATGCAAATTTTCTGGGCACTGTGGCAAATGGTTCAAATGGCTCTGAGCACTATGGGACTCAACTGCTGTGGTCATCAGTCCCCTAGAACTTAGAACTACTTAAACCTAACTAACCTAAGGACATCACACACAGCCATGCCCGAGGCAGGATTCGAACCTGCGACCGTAGCAGTCGCACGGTTCCGGACTGCGCGCCTAGAACCGCGAGACCACCGCGGCCGGCTCTGGGCACTGTGTTCGGAGTGTCAGTTACGTTCATGATGAATGGAGCAGGGGCCAGTATCGATCCCTGAGGTAGCGTATTATTCAGGACCTTGGACGGGCTTTTATTTTGCTCCAGAATTACTCGGGAGGCTTTGCCGCCAAGCATGATGTTCAGAAGGCTGGCGAATGTTCTACATTACACAGATAACCTTCTCTCCACAGTGTCATAGGCCTCAGTGACGTCTATAAAAACGGCTGATGTTTCAGAAAACCAGCCTGACAAAAAAAGTGTAGTACGCAGAATACATGGTCAGATATCAGCGTAATTTCATACACGTCCACACCACTGTCGGATACGTAAATTCTCTGTGAAAGGTAGAACGGCCACCAGATTACATTAGTGCCGGTAGTGATTAGTATTGTTACCAGGCCTGGTAGGGTGTATATAACGGGCGTAAACAGCATCAGATGTTGAGCGATTGCTTTGAAGGGCATTGAGATGTGTGAGACAGAGTTATCAACACTTGATTGTGTTTTAATGGGGATTTACATTTTACTGGCTGGTCAAAGAGTGCAATATCCAGATTTGTACGGCATTCGGATGTAACTATCGTCCGATGATGGACTGCATGAGAACGTGAAGGTAGGTATCGTCAAGCTTGCACTCAACTACGCCTGCCCCCAACACATGATAAGCCCTTTACATCTGCGCCTGCCGTCCCAGAACAAGTAATACACTCCCTGTTACATATTGTGTCATCCCCCACCGTTGGTCCATCAACTAGCAGTTGATGGACTAGGGGATTACCCTCTAATGCATTCTGTTTAGCGATGAATCGTGGTTCTGCACTAAACTGGAAGATAATTGTCGGTGATTACGACAGCGAACCGGGGAGAGCTCCATTTCTTCCCATGCTTTCGTATATGACTCCTACCGGCATTGTGTGAGGAACCATCGGTTATGTGTTCAAGTCATGGGTAGGCAGTGATTGAGATAATTGAGACGGAGCAACAATATGTCATAGACATCCTGCGTTGAACATGTGTGGGACCGACTCAGACGTCAACTCTGTTCCTACGCCAGTATCCAGGATATCAATAACCAGTTCCAGTATTCTTAGGCCAGCGTGCCTCAGTGGGGTGTACAAAACCGAATCACTGCATGAATCTAGACCAGAGACGGTACCACGTCAAACTGATAAGTAGACTCATATTGCCAAGTTCTTTGTAAATTTGACACAGTTTTGTATCCACTGAAATAACATGACATGCCACCTCAGTCTATGAAATTTCATTTCGTTTCATCTGTTTATGCAATGACAAATTATGTAATATACTGGATATACTTAGGTCTGAAGATGGTCATAGCTGACCGAAATTAATTAGCCGGTAAATAAATTTTATGCTAATAAAATTTATAACAAAACAAGTAAACCCTAAGACAAAAAAAACACACCATGAAGAAGTTATACGAATTGATTACAAATTGATAATCATATAGGTAACGATGGAAAATACAAGCCGCGCGGGATTAGCCAAGCGGTCAGGGGCGCTGCAGTCATGGACTTTGCGGCTGGTACCGGCGGAGGTTCGAGTCCTTTGTCGGGCATGGGTGTGTGTGTTTGTCCTTAAAATAATTTAGGTTAAGTAGTGTGTAAGCTTAGGGACTGATGACCTTAGCAGTTGAGTCCCATAAGATTTCACACACATTTGAACTTTTTTTTTTTTTTTTGGAAAATACAAAATTGTACATTTCAGCCGCCGATAGATGAATGCGTGACGCTGCGGTGCATTTTCAACGCGCAGCTGGCAAGAGTGGCAAACATGGGACATGTCGAAACCATGGCATAAAGTCTATGTGAATAGTAAATGAATCCAAAGCAGCCAACCAGCTGCAACGAAAAGTGGTTTTATTCAACCCTTTACCATGTTTTCGACGGATATAAGTGCACTTTCTTCAGAGGAACATGTAACCTGAAGGCAATGTAACAGCAGTAACAACAAACTCAGAGACATACATGTCAAAATTATGCTTCACACAAAGAATGGACTCCAACAAAGAGGTGGGAATATCACATATATCATAATACATAACCGAATGTATAAAACTAGCACTTACAAAATTTCACATTGGAGATCCAAATAATGAAACCATCTAACTTTTGTCCAATCAAAATATGCTGTAAGCGGTCATCATTGTATACATTATAAAATACGATGGCCCGTATGATCAGGGTTTGTCGAGTAAAAATAGTTAAAATCCAGAAATAAAACCAATCGAATAAAATGTGAGGTCATGTGAAAAGCTGTGAGCCGACTGACAGATAACGGAGAGCGTGAAAAGCAGGAAAACAAGGCAGGTGGCGCATACCCTGAAATCGAAGTACGCGTGCGGCATAAACGGCCACAAAGTGGAAATGCATTGAGGGAGTAGCGGAGGGGGTTCAAATGGCTCTGAGCACTATGGGACTCAACTGCTGAGGTCATTAGTCCCCTAGAACTTAGAACTAGTTAAACCTAACTAACCTAGGGACATCACAAACATCCATGCCCGAGGCAGGATTCGAACCTGCGACCGTAGCGGTCTTGCGGTTCCAGACTGCAGCGCCTTTAACCGCACGGCCACTTCGGCCGGCTAGCGGATGGGGGGGGTGGGGGGGGGTGGAGTGAGAGAAAAGTGAGAAATAATGAATGTTAAAAGTCGCTATTGTACTTAAGAATATGTTAATTGATATTAAGGCTCTTATAAGACCAGAAGTACGCCATCACACGAACAATAATAGGGGTAATGAGTAAACACGCTGTGATAACAGTACGTGACGGTGAGAGAGATAAGTGCATGCATCATCGCGAGATGGAAAACATACAGTAACTAGAGTGGGTAAAATGGGTGTCCTTACAAAATATAAAACGGGGGAAACGAAGACGTATGGACAAATAATTTATATTAGAATTTTGAGTATTGAACAACTCGAAGAGGCTACCGGCAACAGTATAAAGATTATAGGCACAATGTAGGTTTGAGGTCCTCCAAAAATTGTCTGCAAGCAAGATGCAGTTGTTCATTCAGTAAATTTCCGTCTCTGACCTCTAGATGTTTAAAGATTTCTAATTCTTCCCGAAGATCCAGTTTGCGCCCTTTAACTTCTCTTTGCAAAATAACTGTATCCTTCAAATTTTTCGGTGCATGCTTAGCAGTCAGTAAGTGTTCGGCAAACGTAGAATTATGATTCGTTAGTTTCTTTCCTAACAAATAATTTTTGCACCTTTTCTTCACAGCTTTGCCTGTTTGACCGATGTAATAGTATAGCGTTATGTAAGAACTTCAAAATGAAAAACATAAACTCAGTTTTCGCGAGTTTTTATAGAAAATTATTCTGTCGTTTGGAGGACCCAATTACTTTTCACAGAAAAGTCAAAGGCCGCAAACTGAATCTTCAGGAAGAACTAGTGATCTTAAAACATCTAGAGCTTAGGGACGGAAATTTACTGAATGAACAACTGCATCTTGCTTGCAGATAATTTTTCGAAGACGTCAAACCTATATTGTGCCTAAGATCTTTATACGGTTGCCGGCAACCTCTTAGAGTTGTTCAGTCCTCAAAATTCTGATAGACGTTATTTTTCCATACGTGTCCACTTCCCCAGTTTTTTGTTTTGTGAAGACGTTGATTTTCCCCACTTTTGTTACTGTATGTTTTTCACCACGCGATGATGCGTACTCTTATTTCTTTCGTCGTTACGTACTTTTATCACAACGTGTTTACTCATTACCTCATTAATGTTCGTACGATAATGGACTTGTGGTCTTACAAGGGTTTTAATATGTTAGCAGTTTCTTATTTACAATAGCGTCTTTTAACATTCATTATTCCCCACTGTTCTCTCACTTCTCCCTTCCCGCTACCTCAGTGCATTAACACTTGTTGGCCGTTCTCCAGTAAGTGTACTTCGATCTCAGCGAGCGCGCCACGTGCCTTGTTTGCCTAGTGTTCACGCTCTCCGTTGCCTGTCAGTCGGTGTGTAGCTTTTTACATGACCTGACATTTTTTTTTTTGTTTTATTTCTGGATTTTAACTATTTTTACTTGACAAGCCTTGATCACAGGAGCCAGCATATTTTATAATCACTACAATGATGTGCGCTGATAGCATATTTTAACTGGAAAAATATCAGATCGTTTCATTATCTGGATTTCCAATGTGAAATTTTGTAAGTACTAGTTTTATACCTTTGGTTATTTTTTATGATACCTGTGGATCTAGTCTCCGTAGTACCCATGATTTTGACATGTATGTTTCCGAGTTTTGGTTGTTGCTGTTATGTTCTCTTCAGGTTACATGCTTTTCCTGAAGAATACGGGTTTGTAAAGTTAAAAAAACCACCTTTCGTTGCAACTGGTTGACTACTTTGGATTCATTTACTGATCTCTAACCGTTGCTGAAGCTCAGCCACGTTAAAAATGCTGAAATTTTTGCTAATTTCATTCCTTGTACTCAGTTGGACGGTAACTATGCCTTGGAGATAGGTGCACGAGCAGTATACGCAAATTTGAGTGCAGACGTGTAGTTGGTGTCAAGGAAGCCCGTTGGAGAAATCGGTGATCCGCTCAACATTTGAATAGGGCGATACCACCATTCGATGAGGTTGGCAGGAATAGGTGAACCATGGCCAAACACAGTGTCACGAACAAAGCGATCGATCTACAGAGAGGACAGAACGAGAGAACCGAGCAGTTGTCAGAGAGGCACTCACACCCCCGGGTTCATCATTATCACTTTACGACGTGCAGTGGCGATTAACGCGTGGCTCACAGATAGGGGGCTGAGCTCAGGTGCCCCTTGCACCGGCCAGCGTTTACCGCTGTACACCAACAAGCCCGTTTGCATGATGTCTGGCACATTCGGCGTGGAATCTCACTGAATGGAGTAAGGTCGTCTTCAGCGATGAGGCCCACTTAGACTTAAGCCACGATGAACAGCGAAGAAGTGTCTGCAGAGCCCCCGGACAATGGTGGGATACCAGCCTGATTGTTGCCCGCCATACGGCCCGACATCCAGGTGTGACGGTCTCGGGTGCCATTTTCTTTTCATTGCAGGACCCTTCTGGTCGTCATCCGCGGCACCGTTATAGCACGGCGGTACATCTACGATATTCTACGCCCCGTTTTGTTACCCTTCATACCAAGTCACCCTTGGCTTACATTTCAGCAAGATAAAGCACCAGTTGGACAGAATGTAGCACAATATCCCGAAGGAGGACACCCATCAACTTTATCAACCAATGCCAAGTCGAATAATTGCTTGCGTAATGGCCAAAGGTGGACCAACGCGTTATTTATCCGTATATGTACGTCACATCTACCGATTTCCGTCCCATTTAGATAATTCCGTTACGGTGTGTCTTTTTTTCTGTCTTAAAGTATATTTGCAGGTTCGCTGTGAAAACTTATTGCCGGCCGCGGTGGCCGAACGATTCTAGGCGCTTCAGTCCGCAACCACGCGATTGTTACGGTCGCAGGTTCGAATACTGCCTCGGGCATGGATGTGTGTGATGTCCTTAGGTTAGTTAGGTTTAAGTAGTTCTAAGTTCTAGGGGACTGATGACCTCAGATGTTAAGTCCCATACTGCTCCGAGCCATTTGAACCATTGTTTGAAAGATGCAATCACCATCCCCGAATTGCTCTTCAACAGTGGGAAGCATGAAGGTGCTTAAAACATCAGTGTGGGCCTGTGCTGTGATAGTGCCATGCAAAACAACAAGAGGTGCAAGCCCCCTCGAGGAAAAACACGACGACACCATAACACCACCGCCTCCGAATTTTACTGTTGGAGCTACACATGGTCACACACTGGCAGATGAAGATCACCGGGCATTCGCCATACCCACACCCTGCCATCGGATCGTCACATTGTGTACCGTGATTCGTCACTCCACACAACGTTTTTCCACAGTCTAATCGTCCAATGTTTACGCTCCTTACACCAAGTGTGGCGTCGTTTGGCATTTACCAGCGTGATGTGTGGCTTATGAGCAGCCGCTCAACCATGAGATTTCAAGTTTTCTCACCTCTCGCCTAACTGTCATAGTTCTTGCAGTGGATTCTGATGCAGTTTGGAATTCCTGAGTGATGGTCTGGATAGATGTCCGCGTATTACACATTACGACCCTCTTCAGCTGTCGGTGGTCTGTCAGTCAACAGACGAGGTCAGCCTTTACGCTTTCGATCTGTACGTGTCCCTTCACGATTCCACTTCACTATCACATCGGAAACAGTGAACCTAGGGATGTTTAGGAGTGTGGAAATCTCGCGTACAGACGTATCTGATATGTAGTAGCTGGCAGCACAATGCACCGAATATGAAAAACGTATGTTTTTGGTGGCGTCCGGATACGTTTGATCACATAGTGTATGTAGCCTGCCCTGGCTGTCGCGTTTACCTCTTTCCTTCCAGCCGCGCCGTCTCTAGTCACGTATCTTAAAATAATATAATAGTTACAATGTTCGGTCCCACTGGCGTCTAATAGGTATCACGCTGAAACGAATGTTACTTTGAAATGATAAAATTATCCCTTACATAATATTAAATTAATAGTTCGCAACATCGCTGGGTTAGAGTCTTAGGAAGTATTACGTTGGTGGATAATCCCGCAGCGTTTTGCCAAAAGTTTAATAAAGACAAAAGATAAACATAACAGAGATTTTAGTCATCAATAATGTATTCTCCTTCACTATTTACAACAGTCTGCCAGCGCTATGGTATCTTTTCGACTCCGCGACTATGAGGCGAAGAACTCGTCATTTCGGAAGTGAAGTCTAGCAGAATGTGGGAGGGCGTTATCGTGGAGTAGCATCAGTACACGAAGCATTCTTGGTCGTTGCACTTGGATTGCGCAGGCAAGACGCCTCAGTTGTTAACAATAAATGTCAATAGTGATGGTTACTCCTCGGAGAAGCAATTCGTAGTACAACACACCGTCGCTGTTTCATCAGATACATAATATTATCTTTTGTCGATGCGCGCAGGTCTTTGTACGCGAAGTTGCTGCTTTGTTAGAGGTCAACCATTCTTTTCTTTGCCCGCCCGCTCAGGTGAATGGTCAGCGAGTCTGACTACTATGCAACGAGCACGGGTCGGACATTTTCTCCGCTCGGGGACTGGGGACTGGGTGTTGCGGTTTCCTCGTCATCATTTCATCATCGGCACGCAAGTCGCCCAATGTGGCGTCAACTGAGAAGACTTGCAACTCGGCGACACAAATTTCCCAGGTGGGGACTGTCGGCCATCAATGTAATACGATTATTTCATTTCATTCCTTTCTTTTCCTTAAGTAAGCATAAAGACGTCGTTTATCGTTACCAGTAACGATAGAGGATAAGAATGGTCGGTGTGCGATTTTTGAATCTTCCCCATTGCATGCAAATGTCACACGGTGGTGGAATGACCAGAATTAACCACAGTTGCGAGTTCTCGAGTAAACTAACGTGGATCATTGTGGATTAATGCGTTTAACCCTTTCACGGGAAAAATTATTGAGCAGTTTTTTTAATGAATGGAGAGCAGATAGTAGTTAACAGATAGGTATATTTATCATACAGAATATCAAATTTGCTCCAACTGTGAAAGTGAGGTCACACAACAAGGTGGGAAGTATTCTTCCCACTGCCCTTCCTTGGAGTTAAATGACAAAAACAACTTTTTCAATATATGTCATATTTATTTGATAAATTTACCTCTCTTGTTACAATGATTGTTCACAATTACTTGCCATGAAATTTTCTGAAACATGGGTCTATGCAAAGGGTATTTGACAATATGTACAAACACAGCGAGTGCTCTTTTCCGCAGCTTTGGTACTACAATGACGGCACGTCCAGTAGGTTTCTCCTAAATTGGGTTGATACTCCCCTACAGTCACATGACCAAAATCTTCAGGTACTTTACCCCTTTTTGCCAGAAAGACAGGTTTTTGTCCACGCCTTTTTTGGGATGAGATGCCAGCGATCAATTGTCTGGCTAGATGGATCCTGTATGTGAGCTGATCATGCTGTCCACTTTCTCTTTTACATATTTTCCACAGGATAAAACTGTTCACTGCAGCAACGTCCACCAGGAAATAAAGTATTCTGTGCTACCATTTTACAGAACGTCTGCCAAAAGTATACTTTTCTCGTAATTGATCAAACTTATCGACACCACCCATTATTTTGTTGTATCCTGCCACAACTTCAGGACAAGAAATCTCTGTACTAGTACCATCCTTGTTTTTCCTTTTCACTGTGGCTGTTTCTCATGGGATATGAATTGAGGACAGGAAAGTGACTGGACGGTTATCCTTCCATTTTACTGCAGAAATAGCACCATTTGTTTCAAACTGGAATTCTCCTCGTTCCAATTTTACGTTTTCCTTCATAAATTTGGCTTTGAGGAAAAAATCACAAAATGTCACGCAAACAGCACTGAAAGGCTCCTCTACAGAGCAACACTCAGCTATACAATGCCTCTGCGTGAAGGTACAGCAAAAACGGCGGTAACTTCCGATTGGAAGTAGTACACTATACTGTTCACTAGGTAGTACCACCATATACAGGTGGGACCTGTGAACCCTACGGGACAAGGAGCGAGTTCATTGTAGTGGGAAGCATGTTTCCCACGGCTCACGAAAGGGTTAAACGATCTTCATCAAACTCCGAAGGTCTTCCTGAACCTGGAGACCGCTATTGTCAAAACGACCCTTCCTAAAACGAGAAAACATTTTCTCGCCGTGCTGTGTCCAGTGGTGTTATCCGCATACACAGCGTACATGTTTCTGGCTGCGTCCACTGCCGTCACCACTCTGCTGAACTCAAGCAGAAGAAAATGTTGAAAATGTTCCGATTTCTTCACTTTGCACTCCATATTCTAGCGTCCACAGTTCCACTCACTGACTCCAAATGACAAAATGGCAACATGTAAACTCAGACAGCAACAGTGAACTACGAATAAAAACCCACAGCAGCCGGAATAACAAAATACAAAACAAGAACTCATGCACTAACCTATTAGTAAATTATGGATAAAACTTCCTACTGAAGTGCAGTGTACAGTACTATTTCCTTAACTTTAAATTTTAGCTAGGCATTTGCGTAATGATCTTGCACAGATCTTACTTTTATGTAATGGATGTGGGATAAAAGTAATGAGGTACCTAATGTTGCATGCAGTGATGTGTTTTCATCCGTTATGCAGTGTATGTCGCTGTTGATAACTAAGAATCTTGTTTTTACAAGTATCCAATACATGCTCGCATCCATTTTCCCCTTCACGCTGGGCGTGGCAGTACACAGGCTGGTCTAAAACAATGTGGAAAGCTATCCTGAGAAATAACTGTTCAGAAAAAAATTCGATATGTTGCGCCGTTTCCGTATTAATTGGCATTGAAGTTAGCCAATCAGGCCATTTCGCAAGCAAATTCAAGGGGCCCGCCCGATACGGTGTCGCATTACGTGCTCTCAGTTTCCTTTCTTCAAAGCGAGCAAGAGAGCGATACAGAAACTGGACGTGGGACGGAAGTGAGTATCGAACCAAGCCAAAGGCTGAGCAGTCCAGTCCGCTATCATTCAAGCTGTGAGCATAGCTGCCAGGCCGTTGACTTTCTGCACGCAGACAAAAGCAAACCGAGGATAATGGAATGTAGTCGAATTAAGTCGGGTGTCGCTGAGGGAATTAGATTAGGAAATGAGACACTTAAAGTAGTAAAGGAGCTTTGCTATTCGGGGAGCAAAATAACTGATGATGATCGAAGTACAGAGGATATAAAATGTAGACTGGCAATGGCAAGGAAAGCGTTTCTGAAGAAGAGAAATTTGTTAACATCGAGTATTGATTTAAGTGTGAGGAAGTCGTTTCTGAAAGTATTTGTATGGAGTGTAGCCATGTATGGAAGTGAGACATGGACGATAAATAGCTTAGACAAGAAGAGAATAGAAGTTTTCGAAATGTGGTGCTACAGAAGAATGCTGAAAATTAGATGGGTAGATCACATAACTAATGATGAGGTATTGAATAGAATTGGGGAAAAGAGGAGTTTGTGGCACAACTTGACTAGAAGAAGGGATCGGTTGGTAGGACATGTTCTGAAGCATCAAGGGATCACCAATTTAGTACTGGAGGGCGGCGTGGAGGGTAAAAATCGTAGAGGGAGACCAAGAGATGAATACACTAGGCAGATTCAGAAGGATGTAGGCTGCAGTAGGTACTGGGAGATGAAGAAGCTTTCACAGGATAGAGTAGCATGGAGAGCTGCATCAAATCAGTCTCAGGATTGAAAATCACAACAACAACAACAACAACGACAACAGCAATGCCTGATTGGCTCAATTCAATGATAATTAACTCTGAAACGGAGGGATGTATCTAAATTTTTTCTGAACAATTATTTCGCAGCACATTCTGCCCTGTAACGCCCTTATAAGCTTTTCAGACTGTTTCTGACGACCCTGCTAGTCGCTAAGTCTTTTACTGCATATCAGTACAATAGGCGGTGCTTAGCCATCCGTGGCTGAACAAACTATATTTCCATTCATATATAGGATAATTCAAGAGTCATGTCCCATAGGACGAATAAGGTGACCCATAACTCCACCGACAAACTTTCAGAGGTGGTAGTATGGACCAAAGCACGAAAAAAAAAAAAAATGGGTAGTAACCACGGGCTCAAAAATGCATAGCTTACGAGCTATGGGCACGTTTTCATGTTTTCTACTGTGAAACACATCTCATCTGCTAAACAGGTGCTCTAAACGTTTGCGCTTTAGAGCCCCTGTTTACTGGACTTTTTTCTTCTTTTGGTTCATACTACCACCTCACAAAATCGGGAAGCAAACAACTTGCAGTATGAGAGATATGTTTCACAGTATCGAAGATGAGCAAGTGCTCATAGCATTGAAGGTGTTCACTTCAGCACACATATTTATTAAACATTAATTTCTTACTTTGGTCCATACTGCCAGCCCTGAAAGATTGTCGATAGAGTTCTGCTTTACATATTTGTCCTATTGGTCATGAGTGTCGAATCACCCTGCATACAAATGGAATTTTTCCTAAGCGTTTCCCACGTGGAACGCACTTCACTCACCACACTAATCTTCTAGCTGGACTGGGCGCTCACAGCTAAGTGACACCGAGATGACATCCTCGTGCAACTTGCCTTGCTGGAAATTCACAGCATTCTAAAAGCAGGTGTTCAGTCTGGTAAATCGTCTCACAAGCAAAACTTTCCGAAAGAAAGCTACAACCTAATCCAGCGCTTAGATTTTATACTCGGGGAACTTCCCTAACTTGAAACGATTCCAGGAGCAGTCCCGCCATGCATGTCGAGTGAGTGAAGAGCGCTAGAGGATGAGACTGGAGGCAGGATGGCAGCTGCCACTCCAGAGATGCGAAACAGCAGGCGGAAGGTGAGCGCGGCACACAAGGCGCCGCCGGCCCGCTGGCTCGCGCCAAATCCGCGCGCCCGCAACACATTTGCACACTTTAGTGCTTTTAATGGCTCGTTGAAAGTCGATTCATAAAGCGCTCATTGACAAGGCACTCTAAAGTACTTTCCTGTTCTGTGAAACCCTCGAAATAAATAGATTAACGGCCAGCTTTAAAGCTGACGTAGGGTTCCTGGGGAACCGAGCTCTGTTGCTCGGTCTGATTTCGTTTAGCCTCAGGAAAGCGAGATGTGTTTTTAACGCAAAATAATACTAGTACGACTACCACAAATTAGTTATTTACTATTTGCCTCAGATTTCTTCAAACACGTATTTAATAATGTATCTGTCTATAGTTATCAACTTTTCGCAGCTGTGCACTGTAATGTACGGATTCAAATATGCAAAATATAGAGAACACGGGAAGAAAATATTTCTTCACTTTGCCGCTAATTATAAAACATAGGTTAGCTACATCCGTCTGGTACCTAAATAGCATCCCATATATCGGTGTCATTTGAATTCACCGCAATATGAGTTCAGAAATAAAGCGAACAAAAGATCTTGTTTTTGCTGCAGGTAGATGTGTTCTTGGAGTATATCCTTCAATACGGAACGTTAATAATATTTGAGTTGTGCCGTCAATCTGGTTCGAAGCTCAGAAGTGATATTTAGGACCACAGGCATTAAAGCTGAGCTCCCTAACTTTATTGATGCATATGCGTAACTAGACACTCTCCCACTCACTGCCCACTTGTGGTTGCGAACTTTTTAAACATTCGCCATACAACTCCGATTTCTCTCCCAGAAAGTGGGAACATTGTGTAGTCTTTTAATACTCAGTTCCTATTTTTTGTTAGTCATAGACAACAGAATTCTGCTGCAGAAATTTTGAAACTAAGTTATTTTACCGTGCCAAATGGCCTTCGAGAATAATGAAAGTCATGTAAAGTACGAACAGAATGTGCATTAGTGTGCCACTAATTTTCTTTAGCCAACAGATCATTCGTTTATGAGATGTACCACTTAGTTTTCTCACCTAGCTACAATTGCGTGGCTAGAAGAGTTAACATTCTCTTATACCAACGACTTACAGTTAACACAGGATTCGTGAAAATATCCCCGAATCTCGAGAGGTGATTAAGGTATGGGAAGCCCAATATTCATTTAATTACTAGTTTGATCTATGAGGCAATGATTTATAATGAATGAGGAAGACAAAAGTACCACATCAATCCAAAAATAAAGCTTCATGAACATAGACAATTTTTTATTGACAGCATTGGAAACTGGATTACAAATGTCCTTGGAACACACAGTGTTACCTTTAAACTTGATTAGACGAGGAACTAGTTGCATCTTCAACTTGCCTACGTAGCCGCACATCTAGATTGTTGTCCCCCCCCCCCCCCCCCCCAAAAAAAAAAAAAAAAAAAAGGTTGAAATGGCTCTGAGCACTATGGGACTTAACATCTGAGGTCATCAGTCCCCTAGAACTTAGAACTACTTAAACCTAACTAACCTAAGGACATCACACACATCCATGCCCGAGGCAGGATTCTAACCTGCGACCGTAGCGGTCGCGCGGTTCAAGACTGTAGCGCCTAGAACCGCTCGGCCACACCGGCTGGCTGTTGTCGCATGCCAGCTATTTAAGGACATTGCGCAGTTCACGTAGCTGCCCATTACTGTCTACTAGTGCACAGGTTCATTTCATACCACGAAGTCTGGGATACTTCCAGGCTTGTGATAACTGCGCTGCAAGAACAGGCTCAGGCTTACTAAGGGCGAGGTACTGAACTGCATTTGGATTTTATCGTCCAAGACCAGCATTTTTCGTAACATTTTGTTTGTATTTGTAATTGGCCTTTTGTTGGCATTTAGCGCAACATTTAAGTAATTGAGGGCTCTGTAACAAAAACTGAAACGTGGTGCAGAACATGCATTGGAAATTGGTTTTTGGCTAATAAAAAAGAGACCTGTCTTCCCGAGAAGAGATAAATATTTAGAAGGAAAACCACCACATGACTTTATTTAAACTGTCCCTGTTATAGTGATACTCATTCAGTGATCCCACCGGCAGGTGAGACAGGCAGTCTGTTCCACACTAGCGCCTGCTGGCCACATACGAAATCAGAGGACTGTCAGAAGGGTTGTGCACACAGATCAGTAGATGGAGGTCTCTGTACAGATATACTTTTAAAGCGCCCAACAAAGATGTGCAGGTCACACTAATGGTGTTACCAAACTGAGGTGTTTTCTTTTAGATTCTTTCAAATGGAAATCCATCAATCGCTGATTACTTGTAGTTTCTTGAACAGAAACAGAAAGAATGTATGCACAATAATAAAACCTTTCAGAAAGACGTGACCAGTCTTAATGTCTGAGGTTCGTTACCGACTCTTGCTGAACGTTATCATTTTGCAGATTTGCGTGGACCATCCCACGATTTACTAGAGAAGTACTTGCACACACACACGCACGCACGCACGCACGCACACACACACACACACACACACACACACACACACACACACACACACACACACAGAGAGAGGGGGGTATTCATCACAAGAGGAAGTTCAAGATTTTATTATTGTCTGGAAAAGGTAAATATAGGATACATCCAGCCATATATCGTGAGCTTGCTTTAAATTACTGGCCACTGACTTTGCACAGCATTTGTAGAATGCAAACGTTCCATGGTAAAAGACTTCATGCCATTTTACAGTACAATATGGTGCACGGCTTGGCTTAAACTGTTCACATATTATATAAATAGCTCTAAACATATATTTTACTTAACATTAAATTATGTACCTGATAAATTATAAATATAATCCAAATAGCGTTAACATATTATACAACACTTAAATGTGCAGTACGTGACATAATTGTAAATGCTGAGCAATGCCAGTGGCCAGTAATTTAAAGTGAGCTGAAGTCATGAGATCCTGTATTTTCGCATTTGCAAACAATATCTTCAGTTTCCTCTTGTGACTAATGTTTCTCTCTCTCTCTCTCTCTCTCTCTCTCTCTCTCTCTCTCTGTGTGTGTGTGTGTGTGTGCGTGTGTGTGCGTGTGTGTGGGTGGGTGGTTGGGTGGGTGGGTGTACCAGTACTTCACCAGTAAATCGTACAATATTCTCCGCTGTTCTGTAAAATGATAACGTTCAGCAAGATTCAGTAAAAAGCCTCAGACAGAGATTAATCATATATTGCCGAAAGGTTTATTACTGTACATACATACATTCCCTCTGCTTCTGTTCAATATAACTGCGAGTAAGCAACGATTAATGGATTTTCGTTTCAAAGGATCTAAACAAAAACACCTTAGTTTGGTTACACCATCAGTGCCATAGGTATTTACGTACTGATCTCTACTCGCCGGCCAAGTAGGCGGTTCTTTTGACAGCACGTGGCCAGTAGATGCTACTGTGTAGCAGGTTACCTGTCCCGCCTGAGGGCAGAGATCGGTGAATGAGTACCTCTGTAACTGTCGTTTTCGGGAGGAAAATATGTGAAAATGAATGTCTCTAGGGAAGGGGTGGTTCCATTGACCCCCCTCATGCCACCTCCAGAGGCCTTTTCGTGTCGATCTGAGGGTGTAGTATCTGAAATGTTTTCCTCAGCCACTCATAAGGAACCCGCGTGATTTCAACACTGGTCATTGCAGTTCTGACCCCCTTCGCAGCGGCGTCAAACTAAGAGGTGAAATGTGGAAAAGAGAGAGTGTGACGAAATTCGCATCATGTGACACGTCCAGAGTGGCATTGGGCACAATTGTGGTGAGATTTGTTGCAAAAGTGACATCATTAACCCACCTTAAATCTCACTTGAAGTCCTGAGCTCTTGCGTTTTCTTCCGCATGCGTCGACACGTTGTTGTTTGAAGCGCCCCCGAACCCGAGGGTGACGTGACAGGGCGCCACGCTTACAGAGGAAGGTAGCAGGCGCCTCTGAGCCACATTTAAAACTTCTGAGTCGCAGTGACATTCAATTAGGGGGTTGATTATGTTGCACAGTGCATTTTGAATATCGTTAGGGAGCAAAGCAAATAACACAGGGAATGCCGTCGTATCTTTTTCTGAGCTTCCTATGTCAACGAGTATTGCACAGAACTAGTTAGCGGTAAGTGCTACGGTCCTGTGACCTCTACAACAGGGTCTGAAAAGACACGGTCGGAAGGCTCACGAAGCCGCGTGGTCTGTGTATTGGCGGTTAATGAGAAATTGGTGAAATATTTAAAGAAAGAAATGAGAGGACCTGGAGACAGTTCAACAGAACTTGAAAGAGGAGGTAATAGTTTAAGCACTCGGCCTAGTGTGTACCCTGGTGGTTCAGTGGTTAAGTGGCAGACCACTGATTCCTAGGTCTAGGATTTGGTTCAAATGGTTCAAATGGCTCTCAGCACTATGGGACTTAACATCTGAGGTCATCAGTCCCCTAGAACTTAGAACTACTTAAACCTAACTAACCTAAGGACATCACACACATCCATGCCCGAGGCAGGATTCGAACCTGCGACCGTAGCGGTCGCGCGGTTCCAGACTGAAGCGCCTAGAACCACCCGGCCACACCAGCCAGCGGTGTAGGATTTGATTCCTGGGCAGCACTAGGAGTTTTACCTGTCACTTGGCATTTCCTTCACCCCTCCCAATAATCGCTAATGTGAGAAATGTAGAGGCAATTGGAAGATAGGAGGAAGGCAACGGCATAGCAGCTGTAATACGGTCATGCCTAACAAAGCACTGTACAGGTCAAGTCAATTATAAGTTTGATGACAGCTTTACTTGCTACGTAGTTGCAAGGCAATAAAAATGTAAACCAGCATAACTGCGAATTTGTGGGAGATCAAACTCAAGGAGAGCAGAGAATGAAAGCATATGCATTATGAAAATAATAATAACTGCGAAATAAAAACTTACATCCATGCCCAAAAATGTACGTCTTTGCACATCTATGAAATCAGAATCTTCTGCTGAGTATCAATGAATATAGTGTTGGTACAGTCCGTGCATTTCAACAAGGTAGAATCCTGTATGGCGCGCTGTCCAGTAGGTCATCGTGATAGTACCGCTCACTGCAAGTTTAAAATGGTTCCATGCATGCAGAATCGGTTTGACGTTTGCAGATACCGCTGGCCATTCCGTTCGGTTGTTTCTACCTCCTGTGGGTAGCCACAACCAACTCGTGCGTTAATGTCTGCTCGTGGGTCATCGGCTTCAAAGGCGAAGTTATCAGTATAATGTTGACAGCAAAGCTTCAGGTCTTGTCGTGATATTGCACCGCTCTGAAATTACCCTCGATAGCAATGAGAGGCTCCCGACATTCGTAGGTGACAGCGGTCCAAAACAGGAAGGACCCACCTCCCCGCTAAATTCTCGGGACGGCATGCTTGAGACGTGCACACACTTGTACGTCATTAGGCGCTTCACTATTCCCACACTCGGCTATGACGAGAACTCGACGTCTTGAATACAGGTTTCATTTACAGTGTTTCCTTGCCCACCTTCGTCATTCAATGTTGCTTTGTGGGGGAGAGGGGATGGTTTTTTTGCTCTTCGCACTGGACGCCTATGATCCAAACTGATAGACGGTTGCGTACAGCCTTACCATTAACCTCCATAAAAGTCAGCGCGCAGTTCAGTTGCCTACAGGTCTTAAATATGGGTAGAGATCATCAGCTGGTTGGTGTTGTTGTCCGTGGCCGACCACAACAACAGCAGTAGAATACACTGACGGAAAGAATTTGGCAACACCAAGAAGAACTTCTACGACATGAACGAAAGTTGGTAGGCGTGTCTCTACATCTGAAAGATAATGTCTTATCAAATATCGTGCCAGTCGCATGAGAGTGGCGCTACTAGCACCACTAAGAGAATGCAATGCAAATCAGGTTTTCTTTAAATACACGCTGTAAAGGTCGTGAGCAACAGTTACCTTTGAGATTGGACGTGGTGAGTTGATGTTAGTCAACAATGCCTTTAGCGTGACAAAGACGTCTTTATCAACACTTCACTGAACTAGGGCGTGTAATAGGGCTACGAGAGGGTGAATGTTCCTTCTGCGATACTGCAGAAAGACTTGGAAGGAATGTAGCCACTGTACATGAGTGTTGGCATCGGTGGGCACGAGGACGTACAGTCGCAAGAAGATCGGTCTCCGGACGGCCATGTGGCGCTGCGGATACGGGAGACCACCGCCTTCTGCGTATAGCTCTGGTGCATCGTACTACATCTGCAGCAGGAATCTAAGGAGCAGTTGGCACCAAAGTGACACAACGAACTTTCACAAACCAGTTACATCAACAACGGCTCCAATCCAAACGTCTCGTAGCGTGCATTCCACTGACCCCAAACTACCGCCGTTCGCGAGATAGCAAAGACCAAGTGAGAGCTGATCGATGGGCAGGGTGGCGGTCAGTCGTGTTTTCCTGATAGCTTTCTACCCCGGTGCCACGTGTTGGTTAGGAGGAGACCAGTTGACAGCCTGCAACTAATCTGTCTGCGTGCTAGACACACTGCAGTTATGGTGTGGGATGGGATATCGTATGGCAGCAGGAGCACTCTCGTGATTATCCCACGCACCCTGACTGCTAAATTGTAAGTCGATCTGGTGATTCGACCTGTTGTGCTGTCATTCATGAACAGCATTGCAGAGTGTGTTTTCCAACAGTATAACGCTCGACCATATTCCATTGTAACCCAACATGCTCTACAGAGCGTCGACATTTTGCCTCGGCCTGCTCGATAACCAGTCGAGCACACATGACATCATCGGACGACAATTCCAGCGTCATCCAAATACAGCATCAACCGTCCGTGTATTGACCGACCAACTGCAACAGGCATGAACTGGTAAACCACCAACTGACAACCAGCACATTGCGTGCACGTTTGCATAGTTGCATTCATTATTCTGGCGATTATATTGGTTACTAATGCACCTGCATTTCATATTTGTAATGGCTTATCTCGCACTTACGTTAACTTGTGATTTTGCAGAGTTAATCACTCACATATTTTATCTAGACAAATGTATTCCCGAAATTTCATGACTCTACATTAATTACCTTTCGGTGTCGCAGTTTTTTTCCGTCAGTGAATCAGCATGTCATCGCTGTGTACTCCAATTAGGCGGGCAACTTTCCATACTGACTAACGCAAAAATGACCGCCGTTGTAAACAGTTTGTATATAAGGTTTGACAATTAATTTTTTCTGACTATACGGAGGTCCTGGAGTTACTTTTTACGTGACTTCAGTGAAATAAAGTACTAGTGTCATTCACTGAAAAATTCGTTCTTTACTGCTTGTGTAGTCGTTCCCTTCTATCAATTATCCCTATGAGCTACTGTACATACGTTTTAATTTTAATTTTAAAATACCGTGCTTCACACCTGCAATCTGATTGTAGATTCAGCAAGAAGTTCTTACTAGAGGGGAAACGTCTCTGTCAAAACTTGGTGTGTGGAAAAAAAATTATACCATATCTTTCCTCCTCCTCCTTCAAACGGTTGCAAGAACCTGTACATTTAGAATACGAAGACAAAAGTCTACCACCATCGATAATGAGATGTTTACCATAGGAAAGTCATCTTCATACTATTTCGGGGTGACTTCATGTTCATTCTTACTCCATAAGAGATATGATTCGTAAACATAGATAATAACTGATAATTAGTAACTGCCGATTCTTCATTGATTCTTTTTAATATTTGCACCGACGTAATTTAAATTCTGTGCTCAGATCGCTACGATGCTCACATGATCTTCGCCGACTGTTGTCCGTCGTCATCTGCAATACTGCTGCGCGGTGTGGAATCCTTGCCATATAGGATTAAAGGAGTACGTCGAGAAAGTTCACAGAGGAGCAGCAAGTTTTGTGTTATCGAGAAATAGAGGGGAGAGTGTCACTGACATGATACGGGATTTGGGGTGGGCATCATTAAAACGAAGGTACTTTTCGTTGCGGCGGAATCTTTTCACTAAATTCTAATCACCAACTTTCTCCTCCGAATGCGAAAGTGTATTGTTTTGACGCCAACCTAAATAGGGAGAAACGATCATCATAATAAAATAAGGAAAATCAGAGCTCGCACGGAAACATATAGATGTTCGTTTTTTCCGCGTGATGTTCTGGAATAATAGAGAATTATTGTGAAGGTGGTTCGATGAACCCTCTGCCAGGCACTTAAGTGTGATTTGCAGTGTATCCATGTAGATGTAGATGTAGATTCTACATTTTTTTGCCCGGAATCGTAAAGACGTAGACAATTTTAGTAAAATCGCTTCTTTCGATCTCAGTGAAGACGAATTATACTGACGTACTCGTAGACCCTAGGAATCTTTAGTACAGACATCAGCGTACATAATGGTACACGAAGAAGTCTTAGTATTCAATATGAAAATTAATTGTGGTGTCCACAATACCTCAATAACTTCAATATTAGAATTATTGCCGTGATAAACTACCCAGTGAGTTAAGATGAATACTGATAAAAGAAATAACTCAATACTCTATATGCTCCAAGTCTTATTTCCCGCCTTGGTTATCAACCTGAAATAAATGAAACCTAGCTATTTAAGAGTGGAGTCAGGCACTGAGACCATCTACTTAACTCAGCGTTTGGTTCCAACAGAAGAAAACACTCTGTGAACTTTAAGAACTTCTCAGTCCCTTCGCAGATTGTTAACGATAGGAACCATTTGCGGATTGTGTGGAGCAGCGCCACGCAGTTAGTTTGTATCGGCGACGCACGGGCTCGCACTACACGATCTTAATCTGACGTGCCCGTGTTGCGCACTCGGAAAGGCAATTTAGTGAGTCCGGCCTGAATGGTGGTGGACTTAATTTGGTCCATCCTGTAGCACATTATGGTGACTGTTAATCGATAGCCCCCTAAGCTGAAGCTCGTTAACGCCTTTATTAGTTTACTATACTGAAAGCAATAACTGGCGTTATCGCCGACGCTCAGCTATGTCCCACTAATTACCACTAAACTCCTGGGCGGCGCAGTAAAACGTTCGTTTTTATCACACATGAGCGTGGTCTCAAATGGGAAAGCTGCCAGTTAAGAAGTTGACCTGCAGCTGCAGTAAATGTCCGCCATACTCCCGCATGCCATAGTTGATATGAAAGTGACAGGAGCTACGATTAGGAAGAAATTTTAGGAAGCAAATGGTGAATTGTAAGGTGCGTCCTAACTGCTACAGGCAGCAAGATACATGTACTTCACAGCAACATTTGTATCTTACGATTCGCTCTATGAAAGTGGTAGGATTAGATTGGGAGTGATATTTGCTTCCTATGTTGTCTCTGGACACATCAAGTACAAGGTTAAAGCATTAGTAATAGTTTGATTTTTCTGTCGTCATCGGTAAGACGCATGTAAGAAGAGGAAAGTAATTATTTCAGAACGCTTACTCGGAATTAGTTTTTCGTGTAACTTACCGGGCCTGTAAAAGTAACTCTCATCATACTTTCGCGCTATCTAAATAACCTTAAAATTAATAGAGGCCTTCGAGATTTGGTATCACTAATGCGTCAGTCTGGAATCGATTTTGGGCTGCTTATGCTAGTTATACGGCTTTACGGCAAATTTCTAATCACTTACTGCAAGTGCGTATTTTTTAGGACTGTATGTGTTTGGAGGTACGCATATTTCCTGCATTAGCCTCATTTTGCTTTTATATTACTGTTCAGAGTAAATTATTAAGTTTCTGTCTTTTTAACATAATTGTATTCCTGTTTTATGACGTATGTTTCCCAAACATGTACTGGGCCACTGTATGTCAGTATTTCTACTCACGTTGTGTTTTATTTTAGGATGGCAAATATGCTTCTGAGTTTCGTTTACGGTACTGCGTGGCAACTGTATGGCCACGAAGCAACGTCATGCTAACAACATGGCAGTTACAAAAAGACATAAAAGAAGCTTTGTTTACTCGGCTGCTTTCATAACAAAGTATCATACAACATGCGCACCAGGCGCGTGTGCGTACACACACACAACAAACACACACACAACAAACACACACACAAAATTAACTATAGGATTATCTAGTGAAATGCGTATAGAAGAGGAACCAATGCAAATATGTTGATGAGAATATTTTGTTGGCCCCCAGCTACACAAGGAGAATGATCATCATAATGAAATAAGAGAAATCAGAGCTCGCACGGAAAAGTTTAAGTATTCGTTTTTTCAGCGATGATGTAGAGTCGTAAGATGGAAAAACAGTTTGAAGATAGTTCGGTGGACCCTCAACCATGCACTTAATTGTAAATTGCAGGGTAATCATGTAGATGTAGATAAAAGTACAATTCTTATTCAGTCATCAGAAAATACGCACATTTCACTATAAACTTATCTCTAAGATGGACTAAGATGGAATGTATTCCTCATATAGTGACTATGTTTTCCTTAAAACTTCAAGAAAGGTCTGTATCACTGGCTCACGAAGAATGGGCTCAGTACGGATGCTGAAAAGAATGGTCATGATTAACAATCTATTAATTAACTTGTTTACGAACTTATGCTGACAGATGCTGCTGCCTATTTCAAAATTTGTTCGAGATATGATGTACCCGCTTTCTGAAACAGTTTCTGCGCGAACAAATTTTTATATTTGCGTTAGTTGGTTTCTTACGCAGAAGTTTTACACATTACCTAACAGCGATAACCGTTGTATAAAAGTGCTATCGACAGTATAAGAACAGTGCACTGAAAAACCACTGTACAGAACAGAAAATCACAATATCTATATTATACCATTTCAATAACGACTGAAAGTCGCGATACCTCTCGCATAACTTGAGGTATCTTACTTTCATAGAATTTCACAGGAGTTTGGAATTTAAGTCTATTGCTTCAAAACGCTAGAATGTCAAATCATGGAAGGCAACGAGTGTAAATAATTTCGCCGTAAGAGACTTTCATTGGTGGATATTACTTATGTTTAAATGATCTATTTGTTTGATTTATCAGTTTTCTGACTGGTTTGTCGCAGTCCAGTATGAATTCCTGCTTTGTGGTAACCTCTTTCCGCTTCCAAAATTGGGAGAGGCGAGCTTGCCTCGGACCGAATCCGCCTCACAAATTAACGATGCGGGCTGGTGAGTCGGTCAACTAGGATGGGGTTTTTTAGGCGATTTCCCACAACCCAGTGGGTGAATACCGAGCTGCTACCCACGTCCCCGTCTCGCCTCAGTTACACGCTACGTAAACATTTATAAAAAAATTTTAAGCGTGCACATAGGATTTACACTATAAGCAGACAGCTGGGGTACTGTAATTCCGTCCTGGGGGGTGAACAGGAGACTGATGACATTAAATGTTTAGTCTCCTTAAACCCACAATCAGCAGTAGCCGCTCAGCAGCCAACCTCTTCATTTCAGTCTCTGGTCTCTCCCACGGGTTTTACCCTTCAGTGCTTCATCTAGTATCATGGAAATTACTCGCAGATGTCTTAAAATATGTCCTGCCATCTCCATCTACATCTACATGGTTACTCTACAATTCACATTTAAGTTCCTGGCAGAGGGTTCATCGAACCATTTTCATACTACTTCTCTACCATTCCACTCTCGAATAGCGCGTGGGAAAAAGGAACACCTAAATCTTTCCGTTCGAGCTCTGATTTCTCTTATTTTATTATGATGATCATTTCTCCCTACGTAGGTGGGTGTTAACAAAATATTTACGCATTCGGAAGAGAAAGTAAGTGAATGAAATTTCGTAAATACAGCTCGCCGCAAAGAAAACCGCCTTTGTTTCAGTGACTGCCACCCCAACTCGCGTATCATTGCAGTGACTCTCTCTCCCCTATTGCGCGATAACACGACGCGAGCTGCCCTTCTTTGCACTTTTTGTTGTCAGTGTTTGCCATATGTCCCTTTCTTCACCAATTCTGCGAAGAATCATCTCATCCTTATCAATCCACCTAATTTCATTCTCAGCCATTTTTTCCTTTAATTAATTTTGAAACTAGTAGACTTCCCTTAGCGAGGAATGTCATATTCGGCTGTGCTAGTCTGTCTTTTATGTCGTTCTTGTTTCATCCGTCATTCGTTATTTAGCTACCTTGGTAGCAGAATTCCTTACCTTCGTCTACTTCGTGGTCACCACTTTTGATGTTTACTGCTAACCTCATTTCTGCTACTCCTCCACAATTTTCTTTTTCTTTAGTTTACTGTCGGTCCATATTCTGTACTCATTAGAGTGTTCATTCCATTCAACAGGTCGTGTAATTCTTCCTCACTTTCACTGAGGATGACAATTCTATCAGTGAATCTTATTATTGGTACCCATTCACCCTGAATTATAATACTTTTATTTACGTTATTGCTTCCTCGATGTGTGAATTGACTGTATCCCTGTCGTAAGCCATTTTCAATGCGACCACTTCGTTCTCGGTCTTCCATTGTTATTGTCTCCTCTTGATTCATGTGCATGTTGTACATTACCCGTCTTCTCTTATAGCTTACTCCAGTCTTTCTTAGACTTCCGAATGTATTTTATCAATTTATACTGTCGAACGCTTTGTCTAAGTCGACAAATCCCATGAACGTGCCTTGATTTTTCTTAAGTCTTACTTCCATTAACGTCAGAGGTGCCTCCCTGGTGCCTTTGGCTTTCCTAGCGTCAAATTGATTATCATCTAACTGATGCCCAATTTTCGTATTTATGCAAAAGACTAATATACATTTCATCAATAGTGTAAGACTTGTATCTCGATTACAACATTATTTCCGATTTACTTTTGTTTAACTTGATATATTCGTATGCTACAACGTGAACCGATGTTGGTTGGTTGGCTGATGCGAAGGAGGGGACCAAACAGCAAAGTTCCCGGTCCCATTCTGAACCGATGTCTGAGAAGCTAAGAGTTTATTTTCAGAGCCTCATTTTGACCATCTTTCCTCCTCGTCTCCAAAACCGATGAAAACGGTGGTGACATTGATGCAGCATTTTATTCGAGTGTCCCAGCTGACAATCGTGCCCGTCAGAGCCAATCTCTTCTGTAACACATCAACTAACGTCACTGTTCCCTCTCACTCGTATTTCATTTAACGGGGAACTCCCAGTATACTCAAAAGCCGTAGTATAGTAACACGATATTTCTACGTATCCGAGGATAGTGAGTACATTCTGTTGGATATTTACCATCTTGTCTGTTTCCGTACGGCTTTCTTAAGTTATCTACAGCTCCATGTCATGCAACAACAGCGGAGTAGTTCATAGATTTATCACAATATTTGAGACTTGTGTAGAGCACGCAAGTGTTTTGTTTATGGCAAAATTACACGTTTGTTATGTTTGGATCAGTATGGCAAGTTATCCTGATTTCATTGTAACTGATACTGTACTTTGTATATCTTATCTCAGAGCTACGCTTGCACGTTTTATGCATTCATACCAACTGGAGCTGATTTCCTGTGCCATTCCTTGTGTACTGAGTAGGTAATTCACCTAGTAAAGTCATTATTTGTTTCACCCCTTAAGGACGTATCTTTGAAAATGCAGCAACCGCATGTATTGCCTATCCTGTGAAGTTCTTGTGGGCTTACCTTGAGCACTGAGAAATAACACGAGTAAGATGTGAGTTCCATTTCATACTACTTGGAGAACCGTAAGCCAAAATTTACGGGACACAGTGCTTAGTGATGTTTACGTGTTTTTTAGCCTGATAGTCACTAACTTACATGAGCAAAAACGTGAAGCTGTCCTCAGCCTGTGGGTTGCTGTGCTTTACTAGTGGTACAATACCCTTACACTTCTCCGAATGTTGAACTGACTACCTCAGTCAACTTTAGGGCAACCTACAGTTTAACAAAGACTTCAAACCATGGCGCAAATTATCACTTTCCTTATTAACAAGCCATTTCCAGGGGTTAAAGAAGCGATAACTGAAAAGCAAAATTCAGTAGCGACTGCGGATTCAGGCCCGGATGTTGTCGTTTGTAGGCGCTTGCCCACAGTGCTGTATAGCCTCTCGGTTGAGCAAACTAACAACGTTTGGGAGTTAATTTCTTTAGAGCAGCATACACCATGACCAAAACCCGTCGTCTTCTCAGATGACACCATATCGGCATCAAAGAGTCGGAGATGGCATACTGTTCTGCAACATTCATCATTTCTACAGGTCATGTACGTAACCTGCGGTGTGAAGTTCATTTCAGTCGTTTGTACTCTTCTTGGTGTTGCTGAGGTCATCGGTCCCTAGGCTTACATATCTAACTTACGCTAAGGACAACGCACACACCCGTGCCCGAGGAAGAACTCGAACCTCCGTCGGGAGCGATGGGGAGGGGGCGGGGATGGGTCGCTCGAGCCTTGGCAAGCTGCCCCAGATCGCACGGCTACCCTGCGCGGCTCTTGGTGTTGCAGTCCTCACAAATATTTATGTGTGCGACACCGTGTGGTTATCAACTTAATATTGTAAACATACTACCATTATAGAAACTAAATCTCTTGCCATGTTGATGTACGTAAGCCTCCTGCACCAACATTGTACCAAGGGGTTCCTCTGGGTTTTACGGTGTAAAGATGCTTATTATACTAGACAGTTGACGGAAATATGTGGAACATTAACGTCCATAAATGTCTCTGTTAATGTGTTGTGTGTGAGGCTAAATGAAGTTCGAAATCTATATAAATGAAAATAAACAAAACACAGAGGGACACAGCAACTCACCTCGGCAACGAAACAGAGGTGGCCTTCGGGTGCTACACGGCCTTTGAGGTCACTATCGCACTAATATTTTCTACAAATTAATTTTCGCCCCTGAATCGTCTCGGCATGACTTATCCTGTTTTCTGCAGGTGTTTCGTTGCAACATACCAGTGCGTCACCCCAACGGTAGCGGCAATCGCAGACTAGTAATTAGAGTATCTTCTGCACTCATAATTCTCGTTAAAGCATTCCCCAGGTGATTTACATATGACTGGACTATTCGTAGAGCTACTGGAAGGAAAGAAGTTGTGTTCTGTTGAAAAGGTACGTCATGCGGTTTTGCGAATGATTGCGCAGGATGTAAAACGTATACTTGTCAACGAGAATGCGGGCCATTTTTGAACCGTAGCAATCCTTGGAGAGATTATACAAAAAACTGGAGTACAGCTCTGTGTAGTGTGTTCACAAAGAACCTTTTTCTTTTTTTTTAAGAAAAAGAGAGGGGTATTAATTGACATAGTGTCGTATCGATAACTAAGCGAACCGCTCTGACCGACACCTGAATGCTTGACGATAGAGTTCAGACTGTGCCTTTGCATGTTCTGTATACGTGTGTTATTACCCTCTGGGGCTGACGCCACAACCCGCTACGAGACCAAGCCAACCTGTGGCGACAAAACTCATGGGGTCGCGATACGCACATACACAGACAGCGGTAGTACCGCGAACACAAGATAAAAGACGGTACTGCATTGGTGGAGCTGTCATTTGTACTCAGGTAAGTCATGCAAAAAGGTTCCAGACTTGATTATGGCCGCACTACGAGAATTAACAGACTTGAACGCGAAGTTATAGTTGCAGCTAGACGCGTGGGACATTCAATTTCGGAAATTGTTAGTAAATTCATTATTCCGAGATCCACAGTGTCAAGAGTTTGTCGTGATTAGCAAATTTCAAGTATTACCTCTCACCACGGACAACTCAGTGGCCGAAGGGATTCACTTAAAGGCCGAGGGCAGCGGCGCTGGCGTAGAATTGTCAGTGCTGACTGACGAGCAACACTGCATGTGGGGCGTGCGACCAACGTATCCGTTAGGACAGTTCGGCGACATTTGGCGTTAATGGGCTATGGCAGCAGAAGACCGATGCGAGTGCCTTTGCTAACAGCACGACATCGACTGCAGCGCCTCTCGTAGGCTCGTGACCATATCGGTTAGACCCTAGACGACTGGAGAACCGTGGCCTGGTCAGATGAGTCCCGATTTCAGATGGTAAGATCTGATGGTAAGGTTCGAGTGTGGCGTAGACCCCACGAAGCCACGGACCCACGTTGTCAACAACGTACTGCGCAAGCTGTTGGTTGCTCCATAATGGTGTGGGCTTTGTTTACATGGAGTGGACTGGGTCGTCTGGTGCAACTGAACTGATCATTGATTGGAAACGGTTATGTTCGTCAACTTGGAGACCATTTGCAGCCATTCATGGACTTTATGTCCCCAAAAACGATGTCATCTCACCGGGTCACAATTGTTCGCGATTGGTTTGATGAACATTCTGAACGGTTTGGGCGAGTGACTGGGCCACCCACATAGCCCGACATGAATCCCACCGGATATTTATGGGACACAATCGAGATGTCAGTTGGTGCACAAAGTCCTGCACCTGCAACACTTTCGCAATTATGGAAAACATTGCTCAGTATTTCTGCAGGGGGCTGCCAACGACTTGCTGAGTTCATGCCGCTTCGAGTTGCTGACTACACCGGACAAAAGGGGCTCCGACACGATATTAGGAGGTATCCCATGTCTTTTGTCACCTCAGAGTTGTTGCGTGTGTAATCCTGCCGCCAGGACCGGAATATGGTCAGGCGGCACGGTGCAACGCCTTCTCAGGCGCAGTGGGGAGCTGATTTACGTCGTTCCGTGGCCTGACACTTCACTTGTTCCGACCTGGCAGTACGATCGTCTTCTACGGCTACCGACACCGAGATATACTCCACGCCAGTCGACCGTTCGATGTGGGCCTACTGTCGCGCCTATGACATACGCTAGCTGCTGGTCCACGAGCTGCTGCTACATCCGACGATTCTAGTGCTCGAGCTGGAGCCGCCTACAAGGTGCTTTTCTCTGGTACCGGGCCTCTCTGGTGTGCTTCGGGTTCGCAGCCTGCGCTCCATTACGCCTCGCAGCTGACCTACTGCCAGAGCCGCCGCCTGACGCGTCTCGAATCCACGTCACCAACCTTTGGTGAGCCCGCTTGCCAGGCCGGCGAACACGTGCTGTCGCAGCCGAACTCGCCGCCTTATGCTTTGCTGAGGCAGACATTACAGCCAGGTCAACGGACGCCCTCGAGTCGCCGCCTACATAACTTCGTGAGCATCTTGCTAAATAAAGAGTGTATTTTCCATTCGAGCTCCACTGATTCCACGGATGGCGAGTTACCGATGTTATGCAGCATATCATCCTAGATTCTGGCTTATGAGACGACCATCCTGGCGAATAATCGAGGTTTAGCCCATTAAAATATAGGTATTACCCTGTTTGTGACTGTCGATTTATGCTGACGTGATCAGTTTTTGACGCCAGGCTGTAGTAAGCTTTTCCCAACGTGTGGGTAAGTTTGACTTACCCTTCTTGAGCACGAAGATGCAGGGGTGGTCGAAGAGGAAGTCCCGGAAGGAGTTGCACTCCGGGTCGACGTGCGGCTCTCGGCAGAGGCAGGTGGGCTTGAAGAACGGGAAGGCCTGCAGCGTGCGCAGCGCCGCTTGGCACTTCGTCACCGTCACCGTCGAGCACGCCACTGCAACCGCATCGCACAATATGATGAGTAACACTGACAAATATGTCACATTTTATTTGTAAATAAGCTGCATGCAAACCGGAAACGGACTTCGTACAAAAGTTTATCAGGTATCACCAATCACTCATTATCAACTGAAATACGATAACCGTTTTTTTCATTAAAAGAACAAGTTAATTTTAAAAATAATTCGGAAATGTTTTGAATAATTGTAACCTTACACTGTAAACTCCTAAAAAATTGATAAGACACTGAGGGTCGCCGGTACGGCACGCAGGCCAAAAAAATAATAATAACACATACTGCCCGCCGGCGGCCTCCGCAGCATTCCGTTCCCAGCGGCGGTGCAAAATCGTTTTAAAGTCTCCATCGCCTTCAAAAACCACGCAAAAATTCTGAAATTCTCGAGTATCGTGTTCTGAGTATGTTAAAAATCTGTCAGCTTTAATTACGGCCAGAGCTTCTTTTTTTTTCTTTTTTCTTCTTTTGTTTTGAGCGATTGAAGTTTTCCCGACGGAGAAATAATTTCAAACTTAGCTAGTCATACCTGGAAAACGGTACAATCTCATAGAAACACTTTTTGTTTTCCATTCCTTACCGAAATACCTCGTTCGGCAATGGGTCTTCCTAATGTTTTGTACATCGTTTTGTTATGAATAACTTTAGGAAAACTGTGTTTATCTGCTATTTTATCAGTACTAACTTCTTAAAAACCATACATTTTAATGCCTCTGTCTCCAAAAAAAAATTATGTAAAAATTATCGTTGCAGAGCGTCGGTGGACTGGATTCACAAGCACGGTCCCTAATCAACTTTCAGTGCGATATAAGGACCACTTGAGACACCATATTGCTTTGTGCCCATCTTGATACTGAACAAACATTTTTATTCATGCCTGGTATAGCAGAAGTGAAATACTTACAACTGGTAGTTGGATACAGTTGGAATTCTTAATCGTGTAAGTGATAGTTTTAGCACTGTTTCTGTTAAGTTACTATGCGATTGAATGAAAAATACTTTTTGATAGCACTGTTATTAGCATTATGGGAACGTCGCGATTCGCAATGACAATTATGTATGAAATGTTCTCCTTTTATCTTGCCGCATCAGTACTAAAGCTGCTCAGAAAACCATACAAATTTTTGCTGCCCTTAACAACCTCTCAGGAATACAGGAGACCTGCGATTATTTCAAGATATTGGTTGCTGACCTCTGACTTTCGACGGGTTGCTGATGGAAATGTATGGTTCTCAGAGTATCCGATGATGCTTCGTACATACTGAATTTTCGATATGCAGTTCTCCTTGTGCTAGGTTTTTGCTTTCTGAAGTTTCTGTTCAGCGCAAAAGAACATAAAATGTGCTTCAGGGAACGATGGAAACACAAAATCTACATTTCCCTTATTTTTAAAATGAGTTGGAGAATATTGTTACCTTTACTAAACATGTTCCAAATGTTTCAAAATGCAATAGTGGATGTGAATCCTGACAAACATATTCTGAGGTGCTTCCGACCAAACAAAAAACTCCTTTTCTTTTACGTCGAATAATCGGACTGATCAAGCATTGACGATACCATAAATAATTACATATTAACGGAGACGAACGCTGACGTCACGTTTTTGGGTGAACGTGTGACAACGTCAGTGTACTACAAGTGGACGTGCTCAGCATCTGTAATACTGGGCAGCCAGCCGCTGAACAAAAAATAATAGGGAAACATATTCTCTGATACAGTGCCCGATAGCGATATACACTACTGACCATCAAAATTGCTACACCACGAAGATGACGTGCTACAGACGCGTAATTTAACCGACAGGAAGAAGATGCTGTGATATGCAAAAGATTAGCTTTTCAGAGCATTCACACAAGGTTGGCGCCGGTGGCGACACTTACAACGTGCTGACATGAGGAAAGTTTCCAACCGATTTCTCATATACCAACAGTAGTTGACAGGCAGTGCCTGGTGAAACATTGTTGTGATGCCTCGTGTAAGGAGGAGAAATGGTACCATCACGTTTCCGACTTTGATAAAGGTCGGATTGTAGCCTATCGCGATTGCGGTTTGTCGTATCCCGACATTACTGCGCGCGTTGGAGAAGATCCAATGACTGTTAGCAGAATATGGAATCGGTGGGTTCAGGAGGGTAATACGGAACGCCGTGCTGGATCCCAACGGCCTCGTATCACTAGCAGTCGAGATGACAGGCTTCTTATCCGCATGGCTATAGCGGATCGTGCAGCCACGTCTCGATCCCTGAGCCAACAGATGGGAACGTTTGCAAGACAACAACCATCTGCACGAACAGTTCGACTACGTTTGCAGCAGCATGGACTATCAGCTTGGAGACCATGGCTGCGGTTACCCTTGACGCTGAATCACAGACAGGAGCGCCTGCGATGGTGTACTCAACGACCAACCTGGGTGCACGAATGGCAAAACGTTATTTTTCGGATGAATCCAGGTTCTGTTTACAGCATCATGATGGTCACATTGGAAGCGTGTATTCGTCATCACCATACTGATGTACCACCCGGCGTGATGGTATGGGGTGCCATTGGTTACACGTCTCGGTCACCTCTTGTTCGCATTGACGGCACGTTGAACAGTGGACGCTACATTTCAGATGTGTTACGACCCGTGGTTCTACCCTTAATTCGATCCCTGCGAAACCCTACATTTCAGCAGGATAATGCACGACCGCATGTTGCAGGTCCTGTACGGGCGTTTCTGGATACAGAAAATGTTCGACTTCTGCCCTGGCCAGCACATTCTCCAGATCTGTCACCACTGGCTCGTCACAATACGCCAGTCACTACTCTTGATGAACTGTGGTATCGTGTTGAAGCTGCATGGGCAGCTGTACCTGTACACGCCATGCAAGCTCTGTTTGACTCAATGCCCAGGCGTATCAAGGCCGTTATTACGGCCAGATGTGGTTGTTCTGGGTACTGATTTCTCAGGATCTATGCACCCAAATTGTGTGAAAATGTAATCACACGTCAGTTCTAGTAAAATATATTTGTCCAATGACTACCCATTTATCATCTGCATTTCTTCTTGGTGTAGCAATTTTAATGGCCCGTAGTGTATTCGTATTTATTTTTTATGAAGCTGTCCAGTATGGAGATGAGAAAGCGAGTGAATGCTAATTTCTTCGCTACAGAAAGAAAAAAACTCGTATTTACAAATTCTCATTTGTTAAGTTTAAATTTGAACTTCATAAACATGGTTCAGGAGAACTGCAGTTCAAATCCTCATCCTTACATCCAGTTTTACGGGGATTCACTCAGTTGTTTTAGTTATGTTGGGCTAGTTCCTTATAAAAGGACACAGGTGATTTCCTTCCCAACTTATGCGCCGTCTCTAGTGACATTGTCGTCGACTGGATGGTAACTTTAATCTCCCCTCTTCCTGCACTTGGTTCAGTGAACAGATTCTCGTATGTGGACGTGTTCAAATGCCTTCCATCTCAGTAATTTAGCATTTCAGACAGTACATTATCTAGATGTGAGGTAACTGTTGCTCCTATTCAGATTACGTTACACATAAACAGCAAATTCTGCAAATAATTGAAGCCAGATACAGTTTAATAATCTAGCACTGCTCTTTTTCGCTTCTGTAGTTTTGTGTACTTCAGTTATATCACAACGTTACATCAGCTGAAAGGTGGCTACACCGAGCCACAGCGCCAGAGATCGCGCTAGAGAGTATTGTTCCGCCGCCTCCACTGGCAGTGATTATTGAGATGTCGTGGTAGGCAGTGCTTGTCGAGGTCTCGTAGTAGTCAGTTCGTGTCGAGATGTGCTAGAGGGCAGTGCTTGTCGAGATGTTGTAATAAGGAGTGCTTGTTCCATGTTTTATGTAGTTGTTTGATGGGATGGACAGCAGATGGTTCGAATGGAAATACTGTAATGATCAGAGTGCTTTTCGTCAATATATATCAAGGTAAAATATTCCGTGTTGTTTTTCATTATTTCAGTGTCTTAAATAATGCGTCATTACAGGTTCAGTCAACAAAGCATCTGGCTTGTGTTCTTGGATTAGAGTGTAATTCTGGTTCTCTTGAGTAATTATGGTATTTTTATTTTCTTTAATTAATTCAGTATAAATGATATTTAAAATTTCTTGTGTTATTGAAGAAGAACCGTGCCAGATGCGTACGTTGAGTCATACTTCCACGCACAGAACAGTTACACTTGTGCTTTGGTTTCGTAGGTTTTATAGTTGCTGGGGACTTAATTAATTAATTAATTGTGTTAACGAAAATTTTCCATTTCATTCTTTGTTGTTGTTCTATGCAGTCAGATTGCGTAATAATACTAGTCAGGGCCAACCGTTTACGAGACTTCGTAATCGGACAGACAGCTACTAAATCAAAAAATTAAAAGTATTTGCATTATATAATAATTAAGCCCCCATGCACAGCGTAATTATACACTTTTATCTTTCTAAAACTATGCGTTACAGTAGGTTACATTTACAGATCTGCGATTCATCTTCACTTACATTTATTTCCGAAACCATGTATTCACAGATAAAAAAAACTTACTTTAAAAAGTAACCGGTCCATTAAAATTCGCAAATTTTATTGAACAAATTGATGCAGGAGGTTTGCACTATCTTTAATGATATACTTTGAATTTCTATAACTACATAAAACTTAACATACTACATGAAGTAACTGTACTATTTTTGGCGCTGAAATGACCTCTCATGAATTATAGCCAATGTGTATGATAGCGTATATTTTTATACCACCAAGCAAGATATATAAATGGCGAAACGATTGACTTGATAGATAATTTCTTTTCGCTAGAGGTAATAATTTCTGGTAGCTCTTACAGAAGATAACTCACCTACCAAAATCTCTCTAGCATAGTAATGCATATATTATACTGCATTTACGGTCTGACGTCCTATGCATCCTACAGTGAGGTGCAGAGAGAATTACACATCTAATATATATTTTACTTTAGGACTCTGAGGTGTGAAAATATGTTTCGAACATTCTTAAAAGTAGTTTCTAATGATACGTAGACGGAATAAAATGTTAGAGCCTAACATCTGATGGTGAAAGGAAATTACCCATTTCATAGAGAAAACTGAAGTACTTTTAATTATGTCAGAGATACTCTAATATCCCTCAGCCAACGTCAGCACATTCATATTCGGAGTTGATTCGCTGATGAAAGTATGGAGTCTCACAACTCATATACCTAGCACCTTCTACGATGGCATTCTTGTGTTCTTCCATCTTCCACCATTGGTTACTGGATAAAAGGAATGCAATTTTTGTCTATGTCGACAATGGTCCGACGTCGTGACCCCAACATCCAAACAATAATCATTATCATCTTGATTTCGTCTGACATATTAGTTAGTTCTACACTCTTCGGAAACCATATTGTGGAAGCAGTGGATTAGTTGCGTCTCTCGCGTGTGTCACGTATTGTACAGTGAATCCAGAGGACGCGAATGGCTACAGTCTGGCACCGCGCGACCGCTACGGTCGCAGGTTCGAATCCTGTCTCGGGCATGGATGTGTGTGATGTCGTTAGGTTAGCTAGGTTTAAGTAGTTCTAAGTTCTAGGGGACTGATGACCTCGGAAGTTAAGTCCCATAGTGCTCAGAGCCATTTGAACCTTTTTTTTTTTTTTTTTGTGACGCGAATGGACATTTGTGTGATGGCTGTAGGCTCGCAGGTATCCAGTTCGAATTCTGGTGCTGTAAGGCATTTTCAGCTGCAGTATTTTTCTGGGAAGAGGAGAAGGATTGTTGGTGTCAACGAGTCTCTAATCGACAGCCTTGGCTTTGATGTCCTTTAACAACATACCTTTTAAAAAGGTAGTGTTGCGTAAGTAAGTTACTGAACCTGAAAATACTGATACTGCATATAACATTCACTGGGAGTAGTGACATCTACTAATAAGACTTAAATTGTTGGGTTAAGTCTAATTGAAAAAGTTAAAAATTTGTGGAATCTGATGTAATCATTTACTAAAAACAACAAATATTTTTTCAGAATTTTGAAATATAAATTAACTAACTAGATTACAATATTTTCAAAAGTTTGGCGTAAAGTATCTCTCTCCCCCCATTCTTAGTGGTGCTAGACTTAAGAACCACCTTCTCGCTATATGCCGACTTCCATCTATTATCGCCTTCATAATCAACAAGACCACAAAGATAAATAACAGTCACAGGTTTTGCACGTTATTCGCCTAATGCCATAAGCAAGGACGGCTAAGCTTACACACTACTTAACCTAAATTATCCTAATGACAAACACACACACCCTTGCCCATGGGTGGACTCGAACCTCCGCCGGGACCAGCCGCACAGTCCATGACTGAAGCGCCTAGAGGTCATTAAGATGGCCACTTGTCAAAAGATGTCATCGTGTATGACAGCACAGGCTCATCTCCTCCAAGGTCCACCGGCAATCTGATCCCTGCAACTTTTTTTTTTATTTAGAGAAGGGGTTGTGTGTATATAAGCCTCAGCAGTAGGACCATCTAGCTAGATCTTTTCGCAGCATCCATACTTACTACCCATCAGATGGACTTGTGCTGTGTCAAAGGTCACCAGAGATCTGCCCCATCAGATGCCAGACTGAACAACTGATTTGCAGATGTAAGTATTAAATACGTTTCTCTAACCGTTTATTTATTGTATATATGTGTATATGTTTTCACAGATATTTACGGTTTTCTTTTCTTTATCACACAGCACAATGGCTGTCTGACGCACTGGAGCAGAAACCAACAGACACATTCCTGATGCAGCACATGATATATCAGAGCAGGACTCACAACTGCTTTGCAGCTATGTCATCAGCACACAGATGGACTTCCTGATATATCGGAACAGGACACAAGGTGGTTTCCAGACTCTATGTTTCCAATACCTACAGTGTCTGAACCACTCATTGCCGGCCGCGGTGGTCTCGCGGTTCTAGGCGCGCAGTCCGGAACCGTGCGACTGCTACGGTCGCAGGTTCGAATCCTGCCTCGGGCATGGATGTGTGTGATGTCCTTAGGTTAGTTAGGTTTAAGTAGTTCTAAGTTCTAGGGGACTGATAACCACAGCAGTTGAGTCCCATAGTGCTCAGAGCCATTTTTGAACCACTCATTGAGCCACAGCTGTGTCATTTCAGTATACTGCTTTTCACCACTGCTTATCAATTGTTGGCCAGGAGAGCAAAACTGATAGATATAGGTATATCAGCAGATAGTGACAGTAAAGTAATAATAGTGACGGAGCACGTTCAACGCAACGCTAAAATGCAGTTTACTGAGATGGGGTGGGATCATCTATGTAGCAAGGTTAAACAAAGCGATGGTCTGATGATGACAGAGTACGACCCATCGCATTTTCCTCCAGGTATCTACATCTTTAGCGAGAAGGCATCCATTCTTAACATGTAGGGAGCTCCAGCACTGAGGTATTAAATTCATGCAAGCAGAATTGATGGATGGAATGTGTAAGTATAGTGTCACTGCTATCAGTCTGAATACAGTATAGGGTAAATAACATGTATAAAGAACGATTGCTTAAAAAATATTGTAGTGACTGATAAATTATGTCTTACGAATGTACAAAACATACACATAATAGAATAATATATCTCTCAAATTGTAATATGTTTTATTTCCTCCCTCGTATCTAATTTTTTTATTTCTAATACGAATCAAAAGTTTGTAAAGAAGTGCAGTAATTGTAACTCAGTCAGTACGGTTATTGCGGAGGCTTATACAAAATAACTCAAATTACTGTCTTATTCTCACTGGGTACGTCATAATGATCACGCGTTTTTGTAAGGATTTTATTACAAATACATGGTATACCAAAAAAACGTAATTCATCTGCTTCCTTTCTCAAACCTCACAGTGCAGTTTAATATCCGTCTGACATTCTCCATTCAAATCATTATGTTTGTAACAATAATCAAACACTAGCTGCTGTTGACGTCTAGCTGTTGACATGTGCTAAAGTCGTGAGTGCATAAGCTGGTGCGAAGGTTGACTATTTTTCACATATGACATACATACATTTTGTCATTGAAAAAAGTCAGCCATTCTCTAGAATAGATGGGCTGATTATGACGTATTGTATTGCCGAAATCGGTAGCTTATTACATCTGCATCCTACATAGATACCCTTCAAATCACATTTAAGTGCCTGGCAGAGGGTAAATGGAGATGAACTTTCAGGTGACGGCTTTTTTGATATTTATTACCTCCAAGCAAATATAACTTCACTGTAAATATAGCAGAAGAATTTGAACTAAATTAGTAATTATAATATGTTCAAATGGAAGAAACGGTCATTCTCATGAAGCATTACTCACCAAGATGGAAAATAACTGGCAAAAGGAGTGTAGATTTGGCATTACTATTCCTTTGCTATGAGATTTTCGGTGAGGTATATAGGGAAGAGCTATTGACGTCCAAGAAAAATGTATTTGGTAAGAGATAACTATGTACATTAAATAAAATTAAAAACTGATACAGAATATTAGAAACCCATTGAAATACATTCAGTTCGGTGTCTGATGGCGTTCTCGAATACGTTAATAACACATCCATTACAGGGCGACTTAGGTCCTGTGCTGGATCGCATTAAAATCGTAAGATGCAGCTTTCAGTACATACTACTAACTCTAAAATTAAAACAGCGTAACTGCGCTTGCCGATTTACCTTTGAAGATATCTCCCCCAGACGGGGCGAAACTTCAGAGAAGTATTTTACACAACGACCATAGCCTCTCACCCGGGAAATTTTAACTGAAGTAAACACGTTCCGTCAAAGCCTACAATACACTGTCGTATTCCTTAAGAAGTTTTTTGTGGTAAATTCATTTATACACGTGTTGGTTTCTTGTCACACTATCTATCGATAGGTGTTAGTTTGTTCAGTATAGTTCCTAATTTCAGCAAGGAGATAAACGGAAACGTCCTCTTGAGACCAATGTGCAGACATGTGCTATTTTAAATGTGTGCTTTCAGTAGAAACTATTACGGGGTGAACTGTGAACCTTCGGCTTTGACATGCCTTCCACTGAAACGCTAAAGTTTGTAGCATCGAAGTCGACAGCACATTGCCGTTCATTGTACTGTGAATGAATTGTTGAGTTAAATTTTTTTGTTATTCTTTGTTGTGATTTGTAGCTGCTGATCATTCCAATTGTTGATTAAATATGTTATGGGCACATGTCTAGACAGTCAGTCTTTTATATTTATTGTGCGTTTACCGACTCTTAGTTTATATCCATATCTTCAACAAACCGGAATACTTGCACAGAGAATTCATTGGTAAATTAGTATCTGAATGTTCGTGAGAACGAATTTTTCTCTGGAATAGAGTGCCACTTGGGCTAGGAAATACAGAGCGGTTAAAATTATACTTTACCTACTTGAGACGGCCCCATGAAGAACGGTGAACGCAGAACAATGAAATTTTGTGGAAACATTTGTAAGAACATGCGGAAGAGAAATACCGAATAAATAACCGGAAGAAACACGTTTTAATTTCCACGTAGGATGGTAAGATTTGTTAACTACATACCATGCTTACGTTGGTCTATGTGACGAACATCTGCATCCACGAAAGCCGGGAATTTTGTACGGATACAATTTCACAACTGTTTGAAGATTTTTTCGAACGGTGGACTATGGAACGTTCAGCTGTCATGACACAGCTCGTGCAGTGCTTGAAGATCACACGTTACGTCCAGCATTCTCAGTAATGGCAACAATTTGGCCGTCGGTGTTTCCCCACGTGCAATGCCCCTCTCGTACGTTAATTCTAGCTTCCGAATCACGCTCTTCAACCCCGGTGTGTAAAGAGGACCCCTCCGTAATCCTTGAGTGCGTCGATAATCATGAAGAGCAGCAGCACTATTGCTGTTGTTGACAACTGAAGCCTTGCTCGCCTTGTCCAGACCCGTGATAATTGTCTTCAGGTGTAATGCACACTGATGCTTATGTTTCAACCCTGCGTCGCAGTACCAGTACCGGCGCCTAACGGCAAATAATGACACTAAAACAACTAACAACGCAAACCCTGCAAGGCACAGGCTGAATATCAGTTCTGTGAAGTTGTGTATCAATACGGTGAATAATTTTCAATCTACACCGGCTCTATTAGCAGAAGTGTAATTGTAACCAATTTGCCGTCTAGGCGACAATCTGTGCATTGACATCGGTATATCTGAGCTCTCCGAATATCTGGTTAAGTATATTGCAGCAGCTCCACTCTCTGCACTTGTCAGAAGGATTAGGGTTTTCGTCACGTCAATATGAAGGTCATTAGGGACGGAGCACGAGCTTGGATTTGAGAATATGGGAAATGTAATCGGCCGTGCGTTTCAAAAGGAACTATCCTAGCATTCGCATTAAGGAATTTACGGAGCCACCATCATTCCGATAAGAACGCAGCGCCTTACCAATGCGGCCCATCACCTGTTCCCATCTATCAGGGGATTTATCTCCGGATACAATTTGTCTCCAAATGGGCTACTCCATCGGCAGACAATCGGAACGTACATTATCCCCGTGGCATCACGATAGGTCGAGAAAGCTGTGACGTGTAAATATGGTGAAATAGTGGCGAGGTGGTCCACATTCACGGCCATTCCTGCACCCACATTCCATAACTAATCAAGAGTGACGACAAAGAACTCCAATCCAGTGCTTAATGCAATATTGTTTTCATCTCTCAAGTAACCGGAATCCGATATGACTGGGAGACGCAGGCCGACTGACCAAAACCACTGAAAGAGAACAACTATGGACAACACGAAGACAATAACGACAGCTAGAGACGGATACGGCAGTATGCAGATCCGAAGAGTGAACCAAATCGAGAGCCTAGACGTAGCAGGATCAGAAACCGACAACGAAACATACGATGAACATCACAAGAGCGCAGTCGGAACTCGACTGTCCTCTGAGCCCCTGCGCTGCCGGTTTTAAAGACATGATGGGATGCCAGTGTAACGTCGTATACGTACACAGCATCGGCGGGCATGTTACGGGGTTTGGTATGGTATATAAGGAGCGTGAAGAGAATCTGACGATGGGTGATCACTGTGAAGGAGATGCCGCCTACTCGTGTGAGACAGCATAACTCTTTCTGGGCTTCCATTTATCCGGCTGGACGAATCATGCAATAACCAGATATGTGGCGCTATTGGATGTGACAGTGGGTCGATGCTGGGGCAACATGGGAGTGTGATGGAAGGTTCCGTTCGTCTACATCTTACCACCAAAAGGGAGGACTTCTGTTCTGTGCACCAAGCATATCGTAGCTCCTCCACATTTGCGCCTGCCTTCTGAGAACAAGAAATGGACATTCTGTGTCACCCCACACCATAGGTCGGGATCTAGGAAGGAAGTCTAGGGAATTATTGTCCCGTGTGTAAGCTGCTGTAACGCCACAACACGATTTACTGAATCTGGAGTGGCGCAGTGACCAGGAAACATGTCAAGTGTTCAGTGAAGAATCTCAGTACTGCACAATCCCAGATGACCTCCGTCGTCGAATATGACTGTGATCTGGGGAGAGGTCCCATTATCCCAATGTTTATTAGTGATACAGCGATGTTACTCCTGGCATCATGATGCGGGGTGCTATCGGGTATGACTCCAGCGAACGGCTGGTAGTGATTGGGGGAAGGCAGGCGACACAACGGTACGTCACTGGCATCGCACGTCCTTTTACCGATCATGCGACAATATCGCGGTGTCATTTTTCATCAGGACAATGATCATCCATACATGGCACGTGTCTCTATAAACTGTCTGTGTAATGTTGAGGTATTTATGTGGCCAGCAAGATTCCCTTATCTGTCCCCGACAGAACATGTGTGCGGCCAGCTCAAACTTCAACATTGATCCAGTGCCAGTTTCAGGACATCAGAGACCAGTTACAACAGTCTGCTGTAGGCCAATTTACCTCGGGAGAGGATACGGCGGCTTTGACACCCTTGCCAATCGAATTAGTGCGTGCATCCAGGCCAGAGGATTTTAACGTCGTACTGATAAGTGGGCCCAAACTGTCAATTTATTTGTAAACTAAACTCGATTTGGCAACCACGTAATAACATATTCTAAGCTCTCGAACCATGAAGTTTCATTTAGTTTCCTCTTCCCTTCTGGCTGCTTCTCTGTTTTTGTCAAGCACTATATTTACCATCCCTCTCTCTCTTTCTCTCTCTGTCTCTCTCTCTGTTTCTCTAGCTGTCTCATTCCTATCTTAGTGCTACTGTGTGAGTGATTGTGAACGTGTCTGCGTCAGCAATAAGTAGAAAATGAAATATAGACAGACAACTTGTTCTGTGCAAGTTTTTTTTCAGCACAAATGAGCATGTTTTGAGGGAAAGTGGCGGACGTAAATGTCAATGAAAGCCCTGCAGGCAGAAACCACGATACGCTCTTACTGTTGCAGCAGCAGGCACAAAGCACCGACCTGATAGAACACACCAAATATTTAAGTTTGCCTTTCGCGAGTACGACTGCGAATCTTTCTCCGTAGGTACGCTGTTGTGTACCTTTCACTTGAGACGCGGCGGGAGCCGAGTGCGCTACGTATTGGGTTTCTGCAGTCGGAGATGGCAAATGTTGGTAGCATGTGCATAGAAATTTGTGGTTCTCTTGCCCGCAACTCAGAGGAATGCCATTGTTCCTAATAAGTGTTTAGTTAGTTCCTTCCAAACGGCGGAAATGAAATATTAAAGGAAATTTTAGGAACTGCGGAAACACCGAGGTAAAAAAAGAGCAAAAGGCATATGGAAATATGAATGGTTTATCAACGCAGAATTATTTCTATCGATTTTACTGACTACCTTACAGACTTGTATATTTCTCGCTACCCAGTTACCATATCCTACGTGAGAAATGTACTATGCTCAGTAAACATAACGTTCATTATTCTCTAATTTTTTTAAAGGCCGTAAATGTGAAACATCGTGTTCATCATTTATACAATATACGAAATGATACCAATCTAGAATCAGCTCGTGGTCGTGCGGTAGCGTTCTCGCTCCCCGCGCCCGGGTTCCCGGGTTCGATTCCCAGCGGGGTCAGGGATTTTCTCTACCTCGTGATGACTGGGTGTTGTGTGATGTCCTTAGGTTAGTTAGGTTTAAGTAGTTCAAAGTTCTAGGGGACTGATGACCATAGATGTTAAGGCCCATAGTAGTCAGAGCCATTTGAACCATTTGAAATATGACCCTTAGCCATTGTATACCATCTTTTATAGTGAACGTGCTGCATCGCACTCGAATCCGTTCTTTACCACATTAAAGTTCTTTATTCATTGTCTTTCAGTCATTGTCTTTGTGGAACGAAATGATGTTCTGAACTATTTTTCAGTTTCTCTTCTTGGTATCTTGTACGAGAGTGGTAAATACACCTTCTTAAGTATTCCGAGGAAAACTACTTAACCCTTTGACGGCTTCCCGACGTAGACATTACTCTGCATTTGTGTTTCATGAGCCGCTGGTCTGTACGTTCGCTCAGACCCCCGGAATAACGGATCTCCCTTAGACTTCCCGTGCCAAAGTTAACGTTTAACGTCTCGTCAACATAACCGTCACTGAAAAACGAAACACTTACTATGCTAGACAATGTTGGTGTTAGGATTCGGTCGTGTCCTTATTTAGGAATAGTTCCGGTATTTGCTAGAAATGGTTTAAGGGAGACATATAAATGTAAGTAAAGGCAACGGAGTGAATACGACACCTACACCTTCCAAAAATAAGCTTTCTGGCTTACCCATTGCGTCACCTCAGTTATTTTGCCGATGTTTTCGAACTACTACAATGCATAGTGAAGCGTAGAACGCGGTTATAATTCGCAAATATTTATGTGCTTACGCAACTATAACCGATATACATACAATACCGTGCTACCCAAACTTGACTGGTACCAAATTCGCAGCAATATGCCACTAAATACTGCCGCACTCCATACTTTTTTCTTCTTTGAATATAGCAAGATCACTTGAACGACGGATACAATTAAATCGGAAGTTACTAGAGAGTAACAACGAAGTCCCGTCACGAGATATATGCTCTTTACGGTGCTTTTGAATGTACAGACCTATATCACTCCTTATTTTGCATCAAACTTAGAGAGACTGAGACCACGTCAACTCTTGGAGTGTGAGTGAGGTATGAGAATGCAAACAAAAAGAAAAGGAAATTCTACTTATGAAGTAGAGTGCAAGCTCTGTATTCCTCAATCTACGTTTTCATCTCAATATCGCTGTTACCGCAGCGACACATTAGCATGAGCCGTGACCACGAACATTTCATAATCGTGACTGGCTACCATGTGACTGAGCTATCACATCCAAGAGCTAATGCACTCGTTTCCTGAGGGCACTGAGTCACTCATTCCTTTACCAGCAGAATTCTGATCGTCTTCCAGGTTCGAAAAGTCGCGCATTACATTAGTAACGATTAGAAGTAGTCGCCTGACCATGAGTAACCCCACCGGCCGTATTAGGTGATCGCGGTATTCATCTATGGCACAGAACACATCTGGCTGTGAATCTTACTCGACAAGAACACACGATGAGTCTTTTATACACTCCTGGAAATGGAAAAAAGAACACATTGACACCGGTGTGTCAGACCCACCATACTTGCTCCGGACACTGCGAGAGGGCTGTACAAGCAATGATCACACGCACGGCACAGCGGACACACCAGGAACCGCGGTGTTGGCCGTCGAATGGCGCTAGCTGCGCAGCATTTGTGCACCGCCGCCGTCAGTGTCAGCCAGTTTGCCGTGGCATACGGAGCTCCATCGCAGTCTTTAACACTGGTAGCATGCCGCGACAGCGTGGACGTGAACCGTATGTGCAGTTGACGGACTTTGAGCGAGGGCGTATAGTGGGCATGCAGGAGGCCGGGTGGACGTACCGCCGAATTGCTCAACACGTGGGGCGTGAGGTCTCCACAGTACATCGATGTTGTCGCCAGTGGTCGGCGGAAGGTGCACGTGCCCGTCGACCTGGGACCGGACCGCAGCGACGCACGGATGCACGCCAAGACCGTAGGATCCTACGCAGTGCCGTAGGGGACCGCACCGCCACTTCCCAGCAAATTAGGGACACTGTTGCTCCTAGGGTATCGGCGAGGACCATTCGCAACCGTCTCCATGAAGCTGGGCTACGGTCCCGCACACCGTTAGGCCGTCTTCCGCTCACGCCCCAACATCGTGCAGCCCGCCTCCAGTGGTGTCGCGACAGGCGTGAATGGAGGGACGAATGGAGACGTGTGGTCTTCAGCGATGAGAGTCGCTTCTGCCTTGGTGCCAATGATGGTCGTATGCGTGTTTGGCGCCGTGCAGGTGAGCGCCACAATCAGGACTGCATACGACCGAGGCACACAGGGCCAACACCCGGCATCATGGTGTGGGGAGCGATCTCCTACACTGGCCGTACACCACTGGTGATCGTCGAGGGGATACTGAATAGTGCACGGTACATACAAACCGTCATCGAACCCATCGTTCTACCATTCCTAGACCGGCAAGGGAACTTGCTGTTCCAACAGGACAATGCACGTCCGCATGTATCCCGTGCCACCCAACGTGCTCTAGAAGGTGTAAGTCAACTACCCTGGCCAGCAAGATCTCCGGATCTGTCCCCCATTGAGCATGTTTGGGACTGGATGAAGCGTCGTCTCACGCGGTCTGCACGTCCAGCACGAACGCTGGTCCAACTGAGGCGCCAGGTGGAAATGGCATGGCAAGCCGTTCCACAGGACTACATCCAGCATCTCTACGATCGTCTCCATGGGAGAATAGCAGCCTGCATTGCTGCGAAAGGTGGATATACACTGTACTAGTGCCGACATTGTGCATGCTCTGTTGCCTGTGTCTATGTGCCTGTGGTTCTGTCAGTGTGATCATGTGATGTATCTGACCCCAGGACTGTGTTAATAAAGTTTCCCCTTCCTGGGACAATGAATTCACGGTGTTCTTATTTCAATTTCCAGGAGTGTATATCTGAGAGATCTTTGGGGAACATGAATTTGGTTCATGATATAATTCGCCATGGAAGAATGAGAGGAGGCTATTTGCACTAGTACTTCTTCACCTACAAAGTGATGTATTCCAAGAGAACCATATGCACGCCCATATGACAAAGAATATAGTTATGCATTCTAGAAAACAGCATATTCCACGAAAAGCAGTATCAGCAAAAGTATTTCTTCGATCTTCCATCTAATACCAGTCGTTGCGATGCTAAAAGCGTCAGAAGTATTCATTCTGCCCCTCTCCTATTCGACGTTCTAGCGCCTGTGCTGTAAATGATCCAAATTCATGACCAGGGGACATCATTTGTATCAGAGTGAATCATAAGCTACGAACAGATTCTGTGCTTGATGTGTTTAAGGTGTCATGTATTCTTGTCAAATTTCGGATCGTGAAAGCAAAATAATGTGACTGAAAAATACATGACATATTTGTTATAAATAGAATTTTATGGAACTATGGAAATTAAGTTTTCTACACAATATTTGCTGCGAGCTTATGCACATGGTAAGAATAGATATATTAGAAAAGTAAGAATAGAGCGATTGAACTGTATTATCCCAAGAAATAAAGCTGGTAACCTATTGGTTTCAGTCATTATGACGATGTACATGAAGCAAAGAAGTTACTCAAGCAGTGAGTATCAGCAAATGGGTTCTCAGAAAACAGTATACACTGATCATCGAGAACATTATGACCAAAGACCTGCTATCGATATAAAACCTTCCAGGCGATAGCAGAGTCACCTGGCGAGAAATGACTGTTAGTCAAACACACGCTTGGAGCATATAGTATCACTGGGCGTGCTGTACCTGTGTAGGATGGGAAGGCTCGCGATCAGCTTGAGTTTGACAGTGGGGGGGGGGGGGGGGGTGAACGGATTGTGACCGTAAGCTCGGCACGAACATTTTGGGAACTGCACGACTTGTCGGGTGTTCGTGGAGTGCTGTGGAGAGTGTATTCAACACGTGACGAAACCAAGATGAAATCGTGTCCAGACGTACGGTTGGGCGGCCATCCCTTATTACAGATGTCTGACGTCGTAGGCTGGGCAGACTGGTAAAACAGTCCACATGGCGAACTGTGGCGGAACTAACATCAGACTTAAATGCTGGGCAGAGTACGAGTGAGTCTGAACACACAGGGCACCGAACACTCCTGACGATGGGCCTCCGCAGCCGAAGACGCGTGCTTGTGACAATGTTAACACCACGACATCGACAACTACGCCTGAAATGGGCACGTCACCATCGGCGCCGGAAGTCGGCGCAATGGCAGAGCGTTGAGTAGTCTGATGAATCCCGATACCTGCTTCGTTATGCCGATGGGAGGGCGCGAAACCGTCGTCTTCCAGGGTAAAAGTTCCTTGAGACCTGTACTGGTAGCTGGCGGCGGCTCCGTTATTCTCTGGGGAACATTCGCGTGGGCATTCTACGGTCCAGTGCAGCTCGTGGAACGCACGATGATAGCCAAGAAATATCATACACTTGTTGCAGACCTCTCAGACCACTTCATGACGATCATGTTTTCCGACACCAGTGACATTTCCAACAAGATAATGCGCCGTGTCACAAGATCAGGAGTGTGATGGAGTATTTTGAGGAACACAGTGGCGAGTTCCAATTGATATGCTGGCCCCTCAGCTCGCCAGATTTCAACCGGGTCAAACACATTTGGGATGCAATTGAAGATGGCATCAGAACTCATCCACCCCCCCTCCCCTCCACGGAATTTACGGGAGTTAGGTGACTTGTATGGGCACATGTGCTGGCAACTCCCTCCAGCGAGCTACCAAGGCCTCATTGCTTCCATGCCAGGACATACCGGCTATTGGGTAGGTCATAATGTTCTGGCTGAGAAGTGTTCGTGCTTTCTAGTTTACAGCTGGTCATGACAGTATCTATAACGAAGGGTGGGTGATGCATCGCTAATGAAAACGAAAGCGGTTGGCATTTTACGTATTTAAAGAAGGAGACTTAAGGAACCTTGTGTTTATATTTAACTTAAGAATGTACGTCATTTGTTAGTACTGAGCGATAATTTAACTGTGACTGTATCGAGAAGAAGGCGCGCCAACATCCAGCTTCTGCAACAGCTACGGCCGACAATGATTGATTGTCACCACCTCCTCGATCGACGACTTCAAACCTTCAATCAACCAACAAGGAAGACTAAAAGCACGTAAAGTTTTAGAACTGTATGGCAGACATCAGCTTTTCAAACTGTTGCATCCCAAATACACAGAAACTTAGCATGAAACTTTGTTGCTCATTGTCCCAATTGCATTACCAAGCAGGGTCCCTTCCTTTTCCGGAATGAACCCAAGTGACGTTGAAATTCATACGCCAGCATTAAAGTAATATCATTCCATTTCACTGCTTTAATTTCAAAGTTCAGATAAAGTATTCATAGCTGGCTACAATATTTAGATTACACAAGCACAAATTAAGAGTGCGAGTTTTGGTACCATATTTTAGATTACCTGTGACTGCAGCTCAGCTTGGTAGATACTAAATTTTACTATTGTTAATTGTTTAGAATCATTTAATTCAGGTTCAAAGTCAAATCTATTATTTCTAAATTGCGTAGATTCAAGTAGCGTTTTAAGTGGCTCTGAGCACTATGCGACTTAACTTCTGAGGTCATCAGTCGCCTAGAACTTAGAACTAATTAAACCTAACTAACCTAAGGACATCACACACATCCATGCCCGAGGCAGGATTCGAACCTGTGAACAGTTACTATTGAAGAACTGAAGGCGATAACCTGCGTTTTCATAAAACAATCACTGGAAAATATTTTGACACTATACGACTAAAACAGAAGCAGGGTTTTGAAATTATTAATAACAACCATCGCTCTATTATTTATGTTCTCAAATGATTGGAATAATTCACCGGAATAATAGTGTTCTGAAAGATGTCATAGATAAACATACAGTATTACTGACTATCAAGATGATCAAGCCCGCTACGAGGAAAATATCATCCAGTTATCGCTACATCAGGTTATCAAATAAAAACACATCTGCTTCAAATTATACGTCACAATGTTTATAAAATTTATGAAATCAGTATTTGTGTTAATACTCCAGTGCAATTAATACTCTTTCAAACTAAATACTGTTTGTGGTGTCACCGCCAGACACCACACTTGCTAGGTGGTAGCCTTTAAATCGGCCGCGGTCCGTTAGTATACGTCGGACCCGCGTGTCGCCACTATCAGTGATTGCAGACCGAGCGCCGCCACACGGCAGGTCTAGAGAGACTTCCTAGCACTCCCCCCAGTTGTACAACCGACTTTACTAGCGATGGTTCACTGACAAAATACGCTCTCATTTGCCGAGACGATAGTTTAGCATAGCCTTCAGCTACGTCACTTGCTACGACCTAGCAAGGCGCCATTATCAGTTACTACTGATATTGATTCATGTACCGTCAAGACCGACGTTCTTCATTAACGGATTAAAATTAAGTATTCCACCAGCTACGTCCGTTTTTCCAGATTCTAATTTCCTTGTCCTAAATCGCTCGGTTCCAGGCTGTAGCGCCTAGAACCGCACGGCCACTCTGACCGGCAGCGTTTTAAATGATTGTTGAGGTAGCCCAAGACTAACCTTATTTTATTGAATTTCGTAGTGCTTCAGAAACAAAGTTCACTATTAATTTCAGTCACTAAAACTAACTTTCAATTTTCCGGTTTTATTACTTCCGACAAACATTCAGTTTTCACACAACACATGTCAACCTTCAGTTGCCACGCTTTTAGTGCTAATTATATGCGCATTAATCTTTCATTTTCAGTTATTATAGTAGTTGTCCATAGGACTGGCGACCGTAATTTTCCCCAAATCTCAAATATCTAATTAACGCCAATTAATTGTTAACGTAACGACCGCACATTTACTTTCTTTATTAATTTTACCCTTTTCTCAAAATTACTTTACACCAATTTCATTTGCATTTTTCCTTTCATTTAGATGTAACCCTTTCCTCCCTCTTTACCGACAAATTAACTTCGGTGACGATTGCTTTTCCTAAATTTCCATTAGGTGCACGCGGTTTAATTTTTCACTGTCATTAAGGTCGATAAGTGAGGGGGAGGTTACAAACTGTGGGCTGACAGGGACTAGATGCTAAGTCCATTGCCTTTCACGATCATATGCTCTACCAACTAAGCTCAAGAACGATTCACAACTCGCCGTCACAGATTTATTAGTGATTTGGTCTATGCATCTTCTCCTACCTTCCAAACTACACAGAAGTTCTCCTGCATAGCCTTCAGGATTAACATTCCTGGAAAAATGATATACGGGATAAATGGCTTAGCCACTGCCTGGGGAACTGGGAAGGTAAGAACAGATCGATTGAAGAGTATTACTCCAAGAAGAAAAGGTGGGATGTTGTTTGTTTTAAGACATTTGGCTGCGAGAGACAACGATCTCAGGCTGGAGTCCCAGTTAGCCGCAAAGTCTTAATCCAAACAGAAACTTCACACTAGCTGCAAAGCAAAATTCTTGCATGTTGCGTTTTAAACCATGTTTTTAAGACTGTGACAGTCCAAGTTGTGATAATAATCAGTTTCGTGACATTTTTCCAAACTTCCTAGCTAGGTGAAAGTGTTTACGTAGATTCTTCCGTAATTCTTATAGATTAATCGTTTGATCTAAAAAAAAATCATTATTATCTGACAAAAGTTATTCGACCAACATGTTTACAATTAAGTTCAAATTCTTTATGATATTGTGGGTAATAGTTACTGTAAAATAAAGATCCTTGTGGTTCAGGAGTAATACTCTCTGCTTTGGATTTAACAGTGTTTTGGTTGGCAGGAGAGCCAACACCGTGTTACTAGAAGGAGGCCGAAAGCCACGCGTTTTAGCTCACGCAGGCTGGCGTGAGGTCTGGAACAGGACAAGGAAATTAGAATTTGGAAAAACGGACGTAGCTGGTGGAATACTTAACTTTAATCCGTTAATGAAGAACGTCGGTCTTGACGGTACATGAATCAATATCAGTAGTAACTGATAATGGCGCCTTGCTAGGTCGTAGCAAGTGACGTAGCTGAAGGCTATGCTAAACTATCGTCTCGGCAAATGAGAGCGTATTTTGTCAGTGAACCATCGCTAGTAAAGTCGGTTGTACAACTGGGGGGAGGGCTAGGAAGTCTCTCTAGACCTGCCGTGTGGCGGCGCTCGGTCTGCAATCACTGATAGTGGCGACACGCGGGTCCGACGTATACTAACGGACCGCGGCCGATTTAAAGGCTACCACCTAGCAAGTGTGGCGTCTGGCGGTGACACCACAAACAGTATTTAGTTTGAAAGAGTATTAATTGCACTGGAGTATTAACACAAATACTGATTTCATAAATTTTATAAACATTGTGACGTATAATTTGAAGCAGATGTGTTTTTATTTGATAACCTGATGTAGCGATAACTGGATGATATTTTCCTCGTAGCGGGCTTGATCATCTTGATAGTCAGTAATACTGTATGTTTATCTATGACATCTTTCAGAACACTATTATTCCGGTGAATTATTCCAATCATTTGAGAACATAAATAATAGAGCGATGGTTGTTATTAATAATTTCAAAACCCTGCTTCTGTTTTAGTCGTATAGTGTCAAAATATTTTCCAGTGATTGTTTTATGAAAACGCAGGTTATCGCCTTCAGTTCTTCAATAGTAACTGTTCAACGAATGTAAGGTAAGTTTTGTGCTGATGGTTTTGGATTACATGTCCAATAAAACTGTCATGGTTTTGTATCATGAAGTTTAGGAAAGATTACCATGACGAGATTGTAAATTGTGTCAATCGCTCTTAAAAATTAATGTGACAATTACAGACATCAAGTATTGCGAATTTATTTACCAGAAACATATTCCCCGGCGTACAAATTTCACTTAAAGTACCACATTTCTGAGTCACCATTGTGAATTACTACGAAATGCAATGATGCTCTGATCAGTGACTTTCATTAATCGGGATTCAACTAAAAAAAAAGGGACACTGATTATACTTATTAAGGAATTCTAGAATCTATTTACATGCCTATAACTTCTCAGGAATTGAATAAGTTAAGACTACATATGATGCTGCATTGCTGGGCACTGATATAAAATATGTAGTACCACTGTCTCACTGAACTGTTACCATAGTTCGTCTGATAGGAGCTTAAGCCTCCATTACATGATCTTCCACCTAGGTAACTATTGATTACATTCTTTATTTAGGTCCAAATAACAGGGGCGACAATCCCCCTTGCACAGGTAGATGCTATAAGCAGAAGGGTTACACGCAGTCTCAACAACCTGTTGTTTTACTAAACTATTCATACTATTTGGATACATGTAGGCTGTTTTCTGTTTCTGTTGCAACTGATTTATGAAAATGTGTGCTGTGTGATTACTTCATAGATGTTTTGAAAGTTAGATACTATTGTAAACTTATTCTTTCTACATATCACTAAAATATCGGGGCATAGTTATTACAGCTCTATAAGTGGCTCTCCGTTCAGTTATCCTGCATCTCCGTGACGCTCTCGGCGAGTAAAACAAACCAGCCCTTCTTTGTATGTGTTCTGTATGGATCGTTAGTGTTTTGGTGAGAGTCCTACAAAGCTGAGCAATATTCTAGGATGGGTCAGATAAGTGTCTTGTAAGCAATTTTCTATGTAGAGTCATTACATTTTTTCTGGTTTCCTATTAAAGAAGCTTTACGTATGGCAGAGCCTATGTGGTAGTTCCATTTCTTATTCTTAGCAATTGTTACACCCAAGTATGTGTATGTGTTGGTCAGTTCCAATTTTGACTCAGGGGTACTGTACTTATAGGATACTACATTATTTTTCGTTTTATTAAGTGCACAGTTTTATATTTCTTACATTCAAAGCAAGCTGTCAATATTTGCAACACTTTCAAATCTTATCACGATCCAACTGAATATATTCAGCAGCTTTCTTCACACGATACTTCACTATAGATAACTGCGTAATCTGTGAAATGTCTGACATTACTATTCATATCGTCTGTAAGGTCTTTAATATGCAATATGAACAGCAAGGGTCACAACACCGGAAGTAGCTTCAACATCTTTGATGACTTTCCATGTAAGATAACACTCAGCGTCGTCCCTACCGATAAATCCTCAATACAGCCACAAATTTCGTTTGATACCCCTTACGATGGTACTTTTGATAATAAGCGTTGATGTGGTACTGAGTCAAATACTTCTCGGAAATCGATAGTTATTGTATCTACCTGACTGATTTGACGCATGGTTTTCATAATATCATGTGAGAAATGCGCCTGACCGATTCTTTACGAGAATGTCGGTCTTGCAAATTGGCATGGAGGAGGTAATTTTGTTCGAGAAACATTATTATGTTGGATTTCAGAATATGTTCTAAGATTCCCCAACAGGCAGATGTCGAGGATATTGGACGGTAGATTTTTCGATCACTTCTGCTACTTCCCTTGTAGACGAGTGTCGACTGTGATTACCAGCTACGGCACAGCTTTTGTTCCATTAATTTACTGTATATTAAGGTTAAAAGAGAGGCTCCCTCAACCGCAAGGTCTGTATAACATGTGACAGGGATTCCGTCAGGGCTTGAAATTCTGATCAGTCTTAGCGATTTCAGTTGTTTTTCAACGTCAGTGACGCTAATGCTGTAGTTATATCAATATCATTCATCTTTTCAACGATGGGACAGTTAAGCAGCGGCAGTAATCCCTGATATTCCTTTGTAAAGGGACAATTGAAGATGGTACTCAGAATATTATACATTTTTATGTCAGTCTCTGTTTCAGCCCTTGTATCATCCATGATTTTGACCACTTACAGTCTTTACACGTAATCAGAATGGCATGTGATTTTTTGTTGGTATTCCGATGGGATTCTGCTACGGTAGTCGTTGAAAGCTTCACGCAATACATCTTTGACAAATGAGTTTCATTTTGCATCACTCTAAAACTACTCATATTGTTTGTTTTATTAGATGCACAGCATCTTGTGCTTAGTCAACTATTACTCTAATCATGAGTCATACTTCCTTCTTCACGCTCCTGCTCAGAGCCAAATATATCACATTACTCTTTCAGACAGGAAATGATTGCCTCTTTACCTGTGTCCTGTACGTGGCAATCTTTCTACTTGCCTCTGTTGCCCTTTATACTTTTTAAATCATTGTTACTACAATCGTCCCTCGAAAAATGATAGCAGTTTCACTGTGGACATCCTCAAAAAGAGCAGGTATCCTCCAGTAATGACGGTAATGACGGTATAATTGGGAAGCATACGTCCCAGCGAGCGAATTTTTTTCTAAAGTATTAATTTACGCCTGGAGGCGAGTCTATAGGTGAGAGAAGCATCAAATTATACATTTTTCCCAGCTATGATACTGAGACTTATCCGAAATATCTCGTATGCAGCTTCAATTTGTACGTCGGTGGATTGGAATTTGTCTACTATGACGAATTCGCCACTTCCATTTACCATCAGCATATCCCCTCGACACGCACTTAGTTTTGACCAAAACATCAAACCATAATGAATTTCGAGCCTTAGCGAGATTCCTGTACCTGTGAGTTCTAATGGCTCAAATTGCTCAGAGCACTATGGGACTTAACGTCTGAGGTCATCAGTCCCCTAGAACTTAGAACTACTTAAACCTAACCAACCTAAGGACATCACACACATCAATGCCCAAGGCAGGATTCGAACCTGCGACCGTAGCGGTCGCGCGGTTCGAGACTGAAGCGCCTAGAACCGCTCGGCCACAGCGGCCGGTTTATGTGAGTTCCACTGTATTTTAAGATCGCTTGACACTCTGACACTTTGTTTTGAATGCTTCGGCAGTGCTTCTGCAGTAGCGTACCAAAGGTGAACACTGTAGCATTAGAATATCCCGCTAACGCTTTTTATGCTTCAGTGGCTTTTGGTGACGTCACTTCCAGTGAGAATGACGTAGCGCTATCTGCTTTTCAGTACAGTTAAAGACCTCGTCAGAATACCTGATACAAGTATTTAGTATGCTAAGTGAATGCGGAGAGCTGCGACGACAGCTTCCCAGAAGTGAAGAAATATGGCAAGCTCTGACACTCCACTTATTACTGCCTTGCGTACTTTGTGAATGGGTAGATCGAGCAATCTTCCACACGATACTTGTTTTTCGTTGTGCGAAAAATATCATAATCGAGCGCAAAACGTATTACACAATTCTACAACGCACTGATGTCACAATATAGATCTGTAGTTCTGCGCATCGATCGTGAGACTCGAGCTATTATCTGCAACGGCCTTTACCTTTTGTTATCACGTAGGACGCTTTACGACTCCACAGGGATGCAGTAAACTGATCTGGAGTGAGAGAATTCACAAAGCACCCAGGAGCTATAGCCTTAGATGCAGTGGCCCTCACTCTTCGAAGCGCCTTCAGTAGCTTTCCGATCCCGTAACCGGTTGTTCCTAAGCCAGTTTTTGACAGTTGCAGGGAGGGAGCAGTGTGTGTGTCAGCCCTGTAGCCTCCAAGCTGTTTTCTGACTAGCGTTTTGCGAAACGAACATCACGCAGCGGACTCAGAGGGGAAGTAGAGGGAAAGCTCCTAAAAAGGGAGTGGTCGTGCTGGCTCGTAACTCAGTAATCCCGCCTTCTTGCATAATAAAACAGCGTCCCCTGACAATAGTCAATAGGCGTTCTCTAGTTTGGAGCCGCCGTCCCTGGGGCCGGCGCCCTATACAAATTCCTGAGCGTTCCGCCAGAGCGTCACCCCAGCCTGCAAATTTAGAGAGCCGCGGCGATATTTCAGCCAGAGAAACGTTAAGTGACTCCCGTTTGCGTATCCGGCGTTACAGTCGTGGCTCGGCGGCACAGACGCTTGCTATATTCGACTCCATAACTGTTTAGACTGTGTTTTTGTCAACGCATCGAGGAAACACGTCCGCCTCATTTGCAACCACATCTGATACTCAAATGTTTGTACTGATTCCACTCATTCAGAAGGACATTCTGGTAGTTTAAGTAGTTAAGTTCCCTAATGACACCAACGGTGATAATTATAATAACAATTTTAATAGTGATAATGATTAATATTATAATAAATGTTAATATTAAGTAACTAGTTTCAAGCCTTCTAATTTATAACTAAAGTGAAACTTGTACAACCATTTCACGTTTATACACATCTAACTGCGGCAGAGTACCGGAATATACTTCAACAAATTAGGTGGGGTAGATGTGATCGATTTGTTCTAATGATCTATTTATAGGTAGCTGTTGAATCAAAAAATAATGGAATGACTATTTTATTTCTGTAAAAATATCTCTGAAAATTGAGGGAGTTCTCAATTTTTTTGTGTGATCAGAGTTTGTGGAATTTGCACGAATAAAGTAAGTGACGTGACTTACCGGATATAATGGACAATTTACAACAATTATCTTTAGAAACTAAACGGACGTGGAATGATAATTACTTCAACTGCCAAATTCTGCAAGGGAATAATTCTGTTTGCGGGAAAACCTCCGGCAACATTTCTTGGTTGTTACCTAAGAGTTACATATTTTTCAGTGACACGTAAACGATTTTTTTTATGTTTCCAGAGACAGCCATTTATCGACCACACCCAACGGAGTAAGGGCAGCATACGCTGCATCCGAATTTCAGAGCGCAATTTATTAACATCGTTTACCGTTAATGCCTCTAGTAGACATGGACATTTGGCACTACTAATAAGATAGAATTCATCGGAACGTTTCTTGAAAAGAGATGAGATACATGCAAGTTGTGCATAGCAGTTGTTCCAATTCTCAGGCATAATTGCTGTTTCAGAAAAAGACTGGACACCTATCAGCATTTAGTTTTGAATGCGCCGAATTTAAAATAACTTTCACGCCCTGTATTCGGCTCATCACTACCTGAGCTGATTACAGAGTATACTCTTAAAATACAGACCTGATTTGTTCTGCAACGCTAATGCTCGCATATATTTTGGGCTGTACTTCTAATATTGGGTTGAGTATTACTGACGTACATGAAGAAAACATGCGCTTAAAATATGGCGAGGAATACCTGTTTTAATGACTCCGCCTCCACTGTGACCTAGTATATACCATATTTTAGGTACGTGCGGCGATGCTATGGTGATTTTGAGTGTATCTTTTCACGATGCCATTATGGCTTCATTATACCAGAACATGTATTAAAAGTGATACGCCTCATCATATTTAAAGCGCATGTCTTCTCCATGTATGTCAGTAACACTTTCCATTGCGGCATATTTTAATGTTTTAAGATGTAAGAAGTCCACTAGCTTTATTTGTTCTTTCCCATGTTTTGCTGCAGAACTGGATGTGGTCATCGCCGACCGGGACCGGTAAATCTAAGGTTCTAATAATTTTGCGACTACAGACGGAAATAAAAGAAATTTAATCTACGCTTTGTGGATCACTGTTCTATTCGCGACCATGTCGCAGGTTGTGAAACTAGTGCCATGTCTGGCTTATGACAGAGTCAAAAGGCTCTGAAAACTGAAGCAGCTAATCTTTCCCGAGGTAATGACTATTAAATTCACTAAATAGTGTCTAGAAGCTAGCATCATACTAAAGTATACGAAAGTGAAAATTAGACAGCGGGCAGCTCTTGCTCTATCAATTAAACAAAAAGTGAGATCAACCGTTTTTTGTGAGACATTAAGTTGCTCTTTGTACAGCATTTATAAATATATTGAGTTCTACACATTTAAGTGGTGTGTAGTACGTCAAAGCTAATTGGAAAATATTGTTAATTGTTCAGTTACAGAATTTATGCTGAGTAAAATTCTACACATTTTTAAAACACGTTACATAATGTGTAGACAATGAAGCCATCTTCGTAGGTCGTGCACCATCTTATACCCTGGAACGGGAGAATATCGTCTACCATGTAACGTGTGATATTTACAGAATATGAGTAACTGAGTTTCTTTAATGTTTTAACAATTTTTACTTTCTTCAAAATGAATTTTTTTGTTTCAAATAGCATCTATTTTGAAATTTTGTTACTTGCATGTAAGTTCTGATACTACTTCCCTGTAATTTAATTGCACATATGCTGGACTATTAAACACTGAGTTTCCAAGATTTTGTCGATTGCAACATTTTTAAACTTCACCATCGTCGCTGGTTCCAAGTATACGACCATGCTGTACACTTAACATTGTTTCTCGTTTGGAAAAACCTTACTTTTACAGAGCAAATTTTGTAATTTAAGGAAGAACACCAGCACACAAGAAGTGACTGCTGTAATTTCACAATGTAACAAGAAAAACACAAATCAAGTACTGACAAAATTATATGATTGAGGATCACAAGCAGATTAGAATATTTGATGGAATGTATGAAAAATATATTAATGGCAAAACTTACGGACGAGAGTAGTTTGGGGAACAAATAAGTAAACAAATAACAAAGTGTTTTGCATCAAGGCGGACTCACAATTCCCATATTCTTGAGAGTAATTAACGTATGATATGTCACTACCAAAAAGCATAACTCGATGAAACACGGACACTACGTAGAAAGAACTGAGGCAGTATAGTGCAAAAAATGGTTCAAATGGCTCTGAGCACTAAGGGACTTAATTTCTAAGGTCATCAGTCCCTTAGAACTTATAACTAATTAAACCTAACTAACCTAAGGACATCACACACATCCATGCCCGAGGCACGATTCGAACCTGCGACCGTAGCGCTCGCGCGGTTCCAGACTGTAGCGCCTAGAGCCGCTCGGCCACCCCGGCCGGCTGTATAGTACAGTACAGTGTAATACAGTACAGAAGCTAAATGAAACGATTACCTAACAAGAACCACAGAAATATCAGTTTTATACAAAGACAATAATTTCACTGAAGTTACCGCAGTTGATGATGGTCCCATGGACATTACAAACAGAGGAACGTGGTTGTTAATTCAGCGTGAGATCACCACGGAAGGCAGTGCATCCTTTCCAACGTGCTCCCACGCTGGCCACAAGGTTGTAAGGAGTTCTTGCTGTAGGCTTTCCATTCCTCCACAACCGCTCGAGGGTCGTAGGTGCATATGGACGTGCTGCTGTACAGCTCCCCAGTGCATCCCACACGTGCTCGATGTGAGAACGGGTAGGCCAGGCCATTCGCTGCATATTCTTTCGTTCCAAGGGCTCCTCTACCTGCGCTATGCGATCCGGTCACGCACTGTCAGCCATGAGAATGAATTCAGTGTCGTAAGCACCCCTGAAAAGACACACGTGAGGGTGGAGTACGGTGTCACAATAATGGTGACCACTGAGTGTACAGTCTTCAAAGATATGAAGGTCAGTATGCCCGTGCAACAGTATGCCTCTCAACACCAGCGCACCTGTTCCCCGAAAACGATCATGTTCAACAACTTCCCTGAGTGCATTACGTGTTCCCACTTCTAGCTACGCGATGGTACGTTCAGAATCACTATTCAGACTGAATCTGCTCTCATATGAGATGAGTACGCGACCCAATACTAATTAGTCCAGTCCCTATGCTCCTGGCACCATCGCAAACCGTGTCGCCGATGTGCGGGTGCCAACGGAACACAACGTACTGGTCGTCGGACAGAGGGACCTCGCCGTGCCACTGTCGAGCGTGAGATTGCGTACAGGAGATAGGCAAAATAATGTGAACAGTGGTAGTAATGGGATGGTTGTGTTTGGCGGTCAACAACGCAGGTAAGGCACGTGTCACACTGGACTGTGCGTGTTCAGTACGGACTAGGCGTCAGTGCAGATTGTTTACAAGTAGTGCACACTTCGTATTTGCATTCAGAGGCAGAATTCGACAAGCAATGGAAGACCTAACACAGCTTCAAAGTTGGCAGATTGTGGGGGCCTAATTAGCTGGAGCATCAGTAACCGAGACAGCCAGCTTATTGAATGTTTCAAGTGCAACTGTTTCAACAGTCATGACAGTCTACGCTAAACATGGAAAGACATCATCGTGTAATCGTAATAGTTGGCGCAAATCAAAACCAAATGACAGAGATCGCCGTACGATAACACGAATTGTGTCAAAACAACACAAAACTACGGCAGCTAAAGTGACTGCAGAGCTCAATAGCCATCTTCGAGACCCCGTATCTATCGACAATGTCCGCCGAGAACTCCATAAAGCGAATATTCGTGGACGAGGTACTATACCGAAACCCACAGTGACAACAACCAACGCGAAGAAGCGTAAAACGTGGTGTCAGGAGCATAAATCCTGGACAGATAATCAGTGAAAACACGTCATATGGTCCGACGAGTCAACGTTTTCGTTATTTCCATCATCGGGCCGTGTCTACGTATGAAGAACGCCAAAAGGAGCCTCCAACTCTGATTGCTTGATTTCAACGGTTAAGCAGAGAGGTGTAATGTGATGGTGTGGGAAGCCATATTATGGTATTCTGCTAGGCCCATTATTACTCTCAAAGGCCGTGTTACAGTCAACGATTATGTGAAGGTTTTAGGTGATCAGGTGCACCCCATGTTTCAAATATTGTTCCCCAGCAATGATGCCATATTTCAGGACGATAATGCACCCATTCACACAGACAGTATGGTATAATCCTGGTATGAGGTGCATGATGCTGAACTGCAGAGTCTTCCCTGGCCAGCACAGGCCCCGACTTCAAAATTATCGAACCCTTGTGGGCGGTATTTGAGCGAAGACTCCTGAGCAGATTTCCGCCTCCCTCGTCACTACAGGAGTTAGGTGAGGTTCTGATCGAAAAGTGGTATAACACTCCACTGGAGACTATACAATTATTACAAACCAGTATTCCAAGAAGAATCGCAACTGTATTACGGGCAAACCATTCCTAAGTAAGTACAGGTGTTCAAATTATTTAGCCTATCCCTGTACTTAGCAGTCCTTTTAAAAATGGCTGCAACCTCACCCCCTTTTTACCTACTGCATAATATAGCAGACATCTTCTGTTGTAGTTGACCATGGTCTACCATCTCCTCCCCTTCGGGCAGCAGTGTCCGTGTTTGGGCACCAACCTCATCCACATGAAACAATTCTGTGAGCAGTACCAAACTCCTGGGCTACAGTCGTCACGCTTCGGGCCGTGCTGTAATGGAACTAGACGACAGTGTATCGTAACTGCTTGCTGATTGGCACACTGTCTTTTCCTGTTCCTTCAACTGCCTCGTGCTGCTGGGCAGCCCCATTGTTACTCTCAAAGGCCGTGTTACAGTCATTCATTTTCACCGAGTTGTTAATGTTATGTTACTTTGTCTATCTCGTCAAGTTTTGTAGAGCAGTGTAACAAGTAGCCGTCATCACCTCACTACATGTTTCGTACTTACAATCCGTTTTTCAGAGTTTACTTTCTGGGGAAATTCTTAGTCTCAGTCTGCAGTAGAGGTATCAGAAATGCAACATTGTTCAGTATTGAAAACCTTTTGAAATTTTTCGCTGACCATCCTCTTCCCTGAGAACTGTGCTGGCTAATTGAAAACGAGACTGTAGTCTACAGCTCATATCGTGAATAGCGAGATAGAAGACCGGCACCTGTTTACAATGGGTTTTTCAAGAGATTAGACGAACAATAACGAAGATAAGGGTGCCTAATGCGGATAAATTTAGAAACAATGAACACCCCGGAAGCTCAGACATTGGAATTGGGTTTTCGTCATCCCCGATAATAGAATTTAGAAATAAGTCCACCATTTTGAATAAACATTTCTAAGAAACATTAATGCATTAGTCGTAACACAAAACAGATACGGAAGAAAAGGACCGTAGTTATCATTCTGATAAAAGTGTGAGGATCATATTGACAAAGATCGGTGATTTACGCCAGTAGGATGGTAGGTTTGCGATTAACGTTCCACTTTCAACGAATTCATAAAGACGGACCGATATCTGAGATGGGAGGTAATAATCTGTGGTAAATTCAAAGAAAACAATCAGCCATGGCTTGAATTAAGAAAACCTAAATCTGGATGGCCGGACGTGAAAATGAACCGTCTCCTCAAAAATGAAGGTTTAGTACCTCAAAACTGCGCCACCTCGCTCGTTGATTTATCTGATCTTTTTTCCTTCTCTCGCTGTAAACGAAAATAAGAGTTTAGGTTCTCGGATGGTGTTCAAAAGGTACTCGAAGTCCCAGTATTTTCTTTCCGCTCTTAGCGCACTCAGAAATAGGACTAATTAGTTAACCTGAATTTTGCAAACACAGTAAAGCTGGTGTGTAAGTTGCAGTCGAGTAGCCATTTGTTCCTAACCATTAGGCCACAAACAGCCACACGGACACACAAGAGCGAGTAAACCGTTTCAAGCTCTGTTGCTTCGCCAAAGAAATACGGGTGAGGCTGTGTTCTTTATAGATGAGCTGCACACATATCTCTTTCCTCTTCGTACCCTCACCCTTCGCTGTCCTCCCCTGCCCCTCCCACCCTCAGCCTCCCACCTCCCCCACCCTCTCACTCTCTCCCTCTCTCTCTCTCTTTCTCTCTCTTTCCGACGTTCGTCCTCCACCGCTGTATGTCAGCCGAAATTAGTACACAATTCTGGCGCCGCCTGATTCTACAACTCGTCAACATGGAAAGTGTGCCACGAAGGACGACGAAAAGTTATTGCTGGTTCTTTTAAAAGGAGCATGTCTACACATGTTTGCGTAAAAGTATTTGCAGTGCAGTTTCCTTTTGGTTTGCATTTCAAACTGCCTTTTAATCAGAAAAATTCAGTTAAATTTATCTGAGTTCGAGCAGAGATTCACTGAGTACCAAAACACGGTTGGGAATCGGGACAGCGTTAGATTCAACTGCTTAAAAGGCAGTCGTGAGATGTGGCATGATTGTTGGGTACCACATGAACACAGGGAGCACTGAATCATTATTAAAAAAATAAAAAACAATGAAACTGGAAGATGAAGAACAAACAGAAAGACGTAGGACTGTCTAGCTATCCCCTTAGGTGAAATTATTTATCAGTAATCGTAAATATCTTGACTACCTCACGAAAATTTAGTAAATCAATATACTTACTCATACTTTATATCGCGAACAGGCATAAAGTGAATATGCCCTGTGGGAGGTTTTCAATTGACGGATAATAAAAGAAACTATCCGGTACTCGGTGTTTTTTATTGTTATCAAGAAATCTGAGCCTAAATTAAATTAGGAACCGACTAGAAAAGTTCTTTTACAAATAAATGTAATATTAGCTGTTTTTAGGAATTTCTTTGTGCCTGATATGTTAACGTTAAGTCAGATTTTCAGTTGCATGTGTACGATGGTCTTGTTTCTGTTTTGTGGATTCTGATGTACAAAAGTATCTTTCCACTTCGTAGATTGGAAAACTTTGCGTAATTAAGCACTGAGATTTAACAAAATCGCACAAATGCTATTTGACCAGAAACTGAGAGGATGCTTCCGTAATTGCCGTTATGAAGGTTGTTCAGCAAATAAATGTGGTGATAAAGTATCTAATCACATAAAGTCGATCCTCAGTTCGTACTAAATTCAGTTTTCCCGTGGTTCTCCAACACTGAACGTCCATGTTAGGACGAGTCTGTAATATGAGCTGTAGTATAATACTTTGCAGGCGCTGAGCAACTTTTGGGAGCAGTGTACTTGTGACAAGTCGCAGAAAATATATATTGTCGAAGATTAATCGATGGAAACTAAATACGAGGAAAATAAATTAATTTCCTTGGAGATGCAAGATGAAAAATGAATGGTAGGAGTAAACAAACTTTGTCTACATTTCGTTCACACTCTGATCAAAATTAATTCCAGACTGACTTGGAGAGAAAATATTGCTTTTCTTATGTTCGCCAATTTTAAGTGACATTGAAACCTTCCTCTGTAAGCTTTCTTATTTAAGCAGCCTATGCCTTCACAGCAAACTACAATTTGTAATTTGTCTCGATATTGTTTGTTTTTTGCTAGTTATGTCTTACTAAAGAAAGCTGAATTCCTCGCAAAAAGTATTCAGCTGGAAACTAATGCAAAGTTATACTGTAATGAGCAATCACCTTTCAGTCAGAAATTAGTGCATATCACTGGTGCGGCGTGTGTGGCGCGTGGTTATCAAGCTGGTTGAGCGCATCTGACGTTTCATACCCAGCAGACTCCATTTACTCTGCCTCACTGATGATTTATGCAGTTGCCAGATGGACCGGGCTTTATTGACCACTTTCACTTCGGCAGTTGGAGCCCACTCCGCTACTGTGGACGATGGCTCGTTTCACTTGGTTTGCGTTTTGTATGTTTTGGGGCTTCAGTCTATGATCAGAAAAGTTTTACTTTAGTGGCTATTAACCCGCATGTCATAAATGTGAAATCACACAACATTTCCACTTTCTATGAAATGTAATTGTCAGATTCGTCCAAAATTATCATAAACTTTTACTTAACGAATTAACGAATTAATGCGGCTGAAGATTACACAAGAAAAGAAGTGTCGTAGTAGCTGCCTTTTAGTAAATCGAATTTCAGAAGTTACCTTCCGCAGAGGGCCGCATCTAAATAGGCACCATTAATTGCAGATTTACAACATGAGGAATAGAGTGGTGATGGTGGAACCGTACACGCTGGCAGAGGAGTTAAGTGCGAACGTCCTATGAATAAAAGAGTCTTACATGAGAAATCGTCTAATGCCTTATTTCCCAGCTACAGCGCTGCAAGTATACGTTGACACCGAGACGGTGATCGGAGTCCTCAAATAAAAATTTGTTGTTACGAAACTAGTGCATTTATGTGAAGAATATATTGTTGCTATGTATTTAAAAGTGGAAGTCAGTAGGAGTAAAATTACAGGTACTGACGTACAGTTCGAATATACAGTTGGACCCTACTTAGAAAAACTGAGAGCAGCTGCGCATTATGCAGTTAGTACTCGCCACGTAACTGTAGCTGATACTAATGCGAAATCCGTTCAGAATGGTTCAAATGGCTCTAAGCACTATGGGACTTAACATCTGAGGTCATCAGTCCCCTAGACTTAGAACTACTTAAACCTAAATAACCTAAGGACATCACACACATCCATGCCCGAGGCAGGATTCGAACCTGCGACCATAGCAGCAGCGCGGTTCCGGACTGAAGCGCCTAGAACCGCTCGGCCGCAGCAGCCAGCGTGAAATCTGTGCTGTGGCAGATAAACGTGGTCTGTTTCTAGAAGACGTGACTGAAGAAAGCCGCATACATATCAGAGAAGAGTAGGTGCATCTACCAATATGGGAAACAAATTGGCCATGCAGATAATCCGTGGCTGGACTATGAACCAGAACATCAAAGAGTGATCACAAGTCATCACGCTGGAACTGGGAATTACTCATGCTGGCACGACTGAACAGACTTTTACGGAACGCGCTCCTGACCTGAAATGTGCCACTTGGAATCTTCTAGTTCGTATAATAGAGGCATTTCCATTGCCTTATGATTAAGGCAGTGTCAGTTATAGAGCGTAAGAGGTATCAAATATATAAAAATTAACACGAAATTAAGAACTGTCAAATTTAAGGAGAAATGTGAAATTATACAAAGTTCATAAACTTTACCAATGACCTCCGGGAAACGAGAATGCCAGATAATTTTCGAAAATTTATGCCAATTAAAGACGGGGGAAAAGTAAAGACGATATTTATGTTAAGCTGTTGCATTGCGAACAGCACTTACATAACTGATTAGCGTTATAAATTTGGGAATAGCCATAAAACGTGTTGTCTGAGTAAGTCAAATCGCCTGAAGATGTTTCAGCTCAATGAAGAGACGATGGGGGCACGAGTAGAGGGTGGAGTAAGACAGCAGAACACTTCTTCCCGATAACGACGCTACCGCAGCAACGACGATCACACTCGCTTCCGATACAAAATCTGTGCTGACTGGCTTAACAGTGGTGTTGTACTTTATTTTGTAGATTAAGTGGATACAGCCAAATTACAGTGACCGTATTCACTGATAAACAGCACTGAGATGGTGGCAGAGGATACACAGAAAACGTTATCACAGTTAAATACAGTAAACAGACAAACAATATTACTATGAACCCTGTGATTACTGTACGTATGGGTATGGCTGAAGTTACATATTTATTTAAAAGTAGATGAGAACCCGGCACGGTCTGGGTATTTTTTTATACGAGGGTTGCCCCGAAGGTAATGCACTGCATTTTTTTCCTCAACAATTCATTAGTGAACATAATGAGACTTACACACACAAAAGAATGGTGTTTTATCTACACACCTTATTTTTTCACGTTATCTCCATCCTGTTCTGTGCCCTTCCTTCATCGCGAAACAAGGGCGTGTATGCCCTGTCGGTACCAATCCTTGTGCTGGTGGCGGAGCCAGTGCTTCAACATGTGAAGCACCGCCTCATCGTCCTCAAAATGTTTGCCACGAATGGCATTCTTTAATGGCCCAAACAAGTGCAAATCCGAGGGGGCTAGGTCATGGCTGTAGGGTAGATAGGGTAAGACTGTCCAACCCTGTTTTGTGATGTTGAGGCGTAGCGCCGTATAACGATCCTGCCGTGGAGGCGGTTAAGTGGGAGATGTGTCTCAGAGCAGGAGATGTGTCTCTGATGCGAGACTGGACGCGCACGTATTTTATGTATCAGCCAATAGAGGACAGTATTGGATAGGGGGACTGTGATTTTAATTTAGATTGTGACCACTAGAGTGCACAAAAGTAATTGAATGTTTTTCATAAACTGTTATAGTATTTTCATAAAGTGTTATATGTCTTTTTATGTATGTAAAATGTTGTAAATGTGTTTTTGCAGTATGAATGATGCGTGAGTGTGGTTTAAGGTTAATATGGAGATAACTGTTTAACGAGTTATGTAGTAGGATATAGTGTGGGAACATTTCGAAGAAGTATGGATATGGACAAAGGGGATTTTTGTAGAATAGATTTGTGAAGTAAGTTTATGGTAAAGGAAAAGTTAATTCAGATATAAATAACAACAGTAAATAACTTTTTGCATAAACAAAACGTCAGCATATTAGATAATTACGTCGGTAAAAAGTGCTGTCGTTAGGTTTACTATTTTTCGATTGGTTATTGATGAAAAGCGCGGACAGATGCGGGAGAATGTTGTTTTGCTATTGGCGGTTGAGTAAACTCACCAATGGTAGAACAATATTCTTCGCGCGCCTTTCTTTGCTGGTAGAGAAGACTTAGAGTATTCTAGAGAAGGAGTCGAAACCTAACCATGAAACAGATCGGACGTTTGTAGTAGTAGTTCCGATGGAAACGATAAGTTGCCGGATCTAGCAGTGTTTCATACATCAAAAGTGTTGGAAAGCGACGGCATAATTATTCCGATGTGTGTGTAGAAATTTCGGAATTTTTAAGTGAATTTTGTGACGAGAAAAGACATATATTCCGCATGGCGTATTGAGCAGGTCGGTGGCTAAAAACTGTGACTGCATTTGGTACCGACAGACTTAATATTTGGGGAGCATTATCAATCAAAAACAATCAGTATTTTTCTAGCTATTACGTGTTCGGGAAACGCAACACCATAAAATTGCTAACGTGAGTGAAAGGGACTGAGAGTGACTGTGTTAAGACTAGCACGGGCTTGGCAATGATACTTGTTCACCTAAGTTTCAGAATATATTAATTGAGAACAAAATTTCCAAACTTTCATTTCGTGTTTTTCCCAAAACGTAGATTAGTGACTTAAATTGCAGCCTGGTTCACGTTAAAGTACAGTAGGTTTCACTCGGCTTTCCTACTGATGATCTGGTGAGACAATGTTCACAGGTAGGTGCAGGTTCGTCGTAAAGGGACGGAAAGAACCGCGCCGCTGCAATGTGTTCAGCAGTCCTCAGACTTGTGTGAGGCCGAGCTTTATTTTGCTGCAGCAAAACGTCTCCTGGGTTGCTGTAGCGCCGAAGTCGCTTGAAGTGCGTCTTGAGTATTGTTAATGTGTTGACATATGCTTCTGAATTAATGTTGCCGCCTCTTGGTATCAAATCAATGAGAATCACACTTTCACAGTCCAACAACACGGTGAACGTGACCTTATCGGTGGAAACAATTGCTTTCAATTTTTTCTTCTGTAGGGAGTGGGAATGTCACCATTCCATCGATTGTCGTTTTGTTTCGGGCTCAAAATAGTGAACCCAGGTTTCATCACCTGTCACAATCAGGGACAAGGAGGCCTCCCCCTCAGCTTCAAAAAGTTGCAGAAAATCAAGACAAACGTTTTTTCTGTGCGATTTGTGATCCACCGGTAGACACCACGGGACCCTTCTTGCACACACTTTTGAATATCCAAGAGTGCAGATAACTGATCCACACTTCCTTTGCTGACTGACACATGCAGCGCCACTGACACATGCAGCGCCAACTGCCGAGTCGTAACGCGTCTGTCCTCGCGAATGACATCAGCTGACTACACGGAAGTTGAGCGCGCGATGCCGAAGAGTGCGGACAACGGAACGCGCGCGTCCGAGCCAGCCGGCTGGGTCGCGCCGGGGCCGGCCGCTGGCCGATGGGTGTGGCCTGCCCCGCTCCCCACAGGACGGATACAACGGCGACGACCCCTGCAACGACAGCGGATTCTGACAGGCAAGATAATGAGGACAGGACCACGACGAGCGTTATGCGAATGCAGAGCGGAGGACACCGTACGTCAAACCCCTGTGACGAGAGAAATCAGCTAACACAAAACGATCGGCAACAACGGGAACTAAGACGTGAAATACAGCACATGATTCTGCAAAGTCAGGAAGTATACGACAACCGGACTAGTACAGTTCCTACTTCACAGCCTGAAGAACAAGTAGACGACGTGGAACAATTTTCTCCACCGGAAGACGACGACGAAATGGAGGGAGTCTCCTCTGAAGAAGTTTGGACCATGCAGCCCACCGACGGAGAGGGCGATTTTACACTAGTTCGCCAAAGAAAACGACTCAACGCTTCTACTAAGCAGAACAACTCTCGGAAGCGACAACGTCCAGAAGAACTGAAAACTTCCAACCGTTATGCGGCTATTGCGACGGAAGATACTACGGATGCTCCAGAACGTATGGACCAGACGAGTGACGTCAATCTCGAAGCAGATAAAGAGGGGACAGATGGCTCTGGCCGTAACTTACTACGCAAAGTCCCGCCCGTTAATATTTACCATACCAAGAACTACATGGAACTCAACAAGGCGCTGAAAGCGAATATTGACGGCAGTCTTAAGGCCATCTACCAACGAGACAGGATCAAATATCATTTTGACTCATATGAAGATCAACGGCGGGCCATCAATTTCTTTGTGTCGAATGACATCCACTTTTTTACACATCAGGCCGCAGAGGACAAGGACCTCAAAGTGGTTGTCAAACGTCTACCTGCCGAAGTTACGGAGGAAGAACTGAAAGACGCACTGATAGAGAAGGGTTTTCCTGTCATCAACGTCCACCAGTTTAAAAATCGAGACGACAACACGAAGGAATTACGACCTCAAGATGCTTACTGTGTCACGTTGCCAGCCCAAAAGGAAAACTACAAGATTTACGACATCAAATACCTTCTATATACTAAAGTCGTTATTGAAACCTACAACAGACAGGAAGGACCTGTTCAATGTCGCCACTGCCAGCGATTCGAACATACGGCTAATTATTGCAGCTTGCCTGCTCGCTGCGTTCGCTGTGGAGGGCAACACCGATCTTCAGCCTGTACTCATCCCCGAGGGGCTCCGCCGAAATGTGTTAACTGTGAAAAGGACCATCCTGCCACATGGCGTGGCTGCCAGAAGTACCAGGAACTTCTCAGGAAATACAAACAACGGTCTTCAAATGGTTCAAATGGCTCTGAGCACTATGGGACTCAACTGCTGAGGTCATTAGTCCCCTAGAACTTAGAACTAGTTAAACCTAACTAACCTAAGGACATCACAAACATCCATGCCCGAGGCAGGATTCGAACCTGCGACCGTAGCGGTCTTGCGGTTCCAGACTGCAGCGCCTTTAACCGCACGGCCACTTCGGCCGGCACAGACAACGGTCTTCCCCGCAGCCCTCTCAACGGAGGACTCGTGTAATACGGAAGTCCAACCTGACGCCACACCCTCCGCCCCATCGTCAGCAACCGCCACAAGAACAGCCGGCGGCGACACGGCAGCCAGTAACACAGCCTCCTCCTGAAGCACGCGCACCTCGACAGCACCGCCAGCATTATTCATACGCCCACGCAGCATCACCACGCCGACCGGAACCGGAAACCTACGTTTCACCAGCTCATTTGATGGAATCTATAGCTCCAGCGCTCTCTGATGTCGCGAAACTTCTCACCGCCGTGCAGCCACAACTAGTGGGGATACTTTCTTTAATCGAAACTGTATTGACGGGCTTTGGAACACCTTAAGATGGATCGCCCTCGGACCACGAGAAACCTGAAAATCTGTATATGGAACGCCAACGGAATGAAACACAAGAAAACAGAATTCACTGAATTTTTACAACGTCACAAAATCGACATTGCACTTGTATCGGAGACGCACCTTCGTCCAACAACTGCGCTCAGATTTCGTAACATGTACGTCTATAGAACGGACAGACAAGGCCAACGAAGTGGAGCGACCGCAGTTCTGCTTAAAAGGGAACTGCGGCACCATCATGAAACACTACCACACCTCCAACATCTGGAGGCAACAGCAGTAACGGTTCGATCGGCGACAGGCAACATCACTTTCATTGCGGCGTACAACAGCCCCGGTAAAAACCTGGTGCCAGACGACCTAAGGAGTATCTTCACCAATTTTGACAAAATATTCCTCGGAGGTGACCTCAACAGCAAGCACGTCGCGTGGAATTCCCGGCGTACGAACCCTCGTGGACGAACTTTGATTGCCATGGAAGAAGAACTGGGCATCACAGTCCATGGCCCACGAGAGCCGACACGGATTCCTTACGTCGATCGGCAAGAATCAGACGTCCTAGATATTGCTATCATCAAAAATATTGAGACGAACCTCCAGCTCCGCACCGTCAACGATCTTTCGTCTGACCACCGACCTGTTATCAGCATAGTGGAACACGCAACGGCCAACCTTCCGCCCCCAACCTTACAAACTCTGCACTGGGGTCAATTTCGGACATATCTTGACAACAATATCTGCCCGACGCAGGACGTTTCAACACCGGAAGCGGTACAAACTTTGACGCAGAAGATAAAGGCAGCCAAACGGAGGGCAACTATCACACGGTCTACCCTTTAGTAGCTTTCGATGAGTTCCCGCCTCTACTCCAAGAACTGAAGACACAGAGAAACAGGAGTAGGCGACGTTGGCTCCGCTATAGAAACCCGATCGATCGACGAGAAACACACGTCTTAACACGAGAACTGCCCAGGAGAGTGGCCGAGTGGCGACAGCAGGTCTGGGAAGATAAGATGGATGAGTTCTTACTTCGAAGCAAGAACGAATGGCAGGTAGTCAAGAACATACGACACCAGCGGCCATCTAAACGAGCTATCAGAGGACCAGATGGCCTCCTCTATGACGCTCGCCCAGGCGGAGCTGTATGCTATGACTTACCAAGAACAGATGTCTACACCAGCGACCCCCGTGAACGACGTCCGCCTGCAAGAACAGGAAGTCGTCTTTATAGCAGAATGGACTGCTTTTCGTGCTGCGCCTGTGCAGAGCCGCCCACAACTCACCACACCAGCAGAGATCCGTAAAATTATCCGGAAGACTCGGAATAATGCGCCGGGCAACGACTCCATAAGCAACACCGATTTGAAACAGTTGCCCAGGAAGCCAACTGTGCTCCTTACCCAAATTCTCAACAGCTGTCTTCTGCAGGGATATTTTCCTACGGCATGGAAGACGGCTCGAGTAGTTCCAGTACCCAAGCCAGGTAAAGGCCCAGCAGAACCCAACAGTTACCGGCCAACTAGCCTCTTGCCGACCTTTGGCAAGGTGCTCGAGAGCGTGCTGTTGAAGAGGCTCCATGACACGCTTACAGCGCATGATGTTATACGACCCGAACAATTCGGTTTCAAGGACAAGTTATCTGCCGAACTTCAACTTTTACGGATCACCGAACGGATACAAGAAGGATACAACAAGCAGCACTTCACGATTGGTGTCTTCCTTGATATCGAAAAAGCTTACGATAAGGTGTGGCGGCCCAACCTTATCGTCAAACTGCATCGCACTACCCCTATTGCGGATTGTTACATTAGACTCATAGACAGCTTTCTGCAGGACAGGAAACTGTATGTCCGAGTCGACGACAAAAACTCCGAAATGAAACTGATATCCGCAGGAATTCCGCAGGGCTCTGTCATTTCGCCTCTGCTTTTCAACTTATATATAAATGACATCCCAACAGTCCCCATTGTTACGGCGAGTTTTTATGCGGACGATACGGCTTTTCTGACAACTGGACGACACTTGGACCAGCTAATCGCTAGGATGCAACGGCAACTTGCTGTAATGGAACGCTGGGCGCTGCAAAATAAGATAACGATCAACCCGACGAAGACGGCAGCCGCTCTGTTCACACGGAGGAAACCAGTTCTGAACGACAGACTCCAAATAGCTGACCAATTTATCCCATGGTCGCCGGGAGTGAAGTATCTCGGTGTCTACCTTGACAAAAAATTACTCTTTATGCAGCATATTGACGACAAGAAGACGGCAGCCCAGAAGATGGCCAGGTCATTGATTCCGTTCCTGAAGAGTAAGGATCTCAACCCTAAGACTAAACTCCAATTGTATAAGGCAACAGTGGAACCCACAATGTTGTATGGCTCCACCTCGTTGGGAACTACGTGCGTCTCCAACTAAAACAAAGTCCAAGGGCTGCAAAACATTTGCTATCGATGGATCACAGGAGCTCCATGGTGGACAAGAAACGTCGACATCCGCACCGCACTCCACGAGACCACTATACAAGAGAAGGTCCATGACAAGGCTCTACGAGTTTTTGACAAGATCGATGCCCTTAGGGACGAAGTTCGACAATTAGAATCGGTAGGAACGGTAAACCCTGCAACATGGCACAAGTATCGAGTACCGAAGGCAATAACGTGTCACCCCCCATAGAGCAATCTGTCATAACACGAGGAAGCAGTCACGCATAACAGCCTTGACACATTTCACCCTCCACAGGAGATAGACATCACCAAAGACAGCAGGCTAAAGGACCCATTGCGTGCCCAAACCTAACTGAATGTGTAATAAATAAAGTGTTTTCCTTTTATCCTTACATCCCATCCTAGAAGAATAAGTCATCAAGGATGATCTCTTCAGTCCACACCACACACACACAGACACACACACATACACACACACAAAAAAAAGCTGACTACATGTCAGGTATGGCAACCATGGATGGTGTCCCAGACCGCTGCAAATCGTGGAGCTCCGCCGAACCGCCTTCTGATTACCTCACCCTCCGTTCCTAGCGACTAACTGTACTTCTGTCGACAGCAGATGCTCGAAAGACTTTGCACAAGCGTGTGTGAATATTTCTCACAGAAATTCAAAGACGGCAGGTTGCTTGTAACGTACACCACCTACCGACGCCATTTTGATACTGTGTTGCAGCTATGCTATCTGTCGGAAGTGAAGGGAACTTGACGAGCTCATTCAGGAGACTTCAAATAACACATACGTAACGTTTCGCATTTGTAGCATTGGGTTTGGCTGAGAAAAAAAATGCGGGCATTACTTTCTGCGCAGCCATCGCAGCTGTGCCTGAGACTTTGTACTCATGGATTTTATTTTTGACTTATAAAGCTTCTTTGTGTGCAGTGTTTGTAGTAAGATGATTTGGGGCATGAATGAAGAGCTTTTCTGCTTCATCAGCACAGGAGAGGACCATCTATAGCTGGCCAGACAAAAAGCAACTGACACTAAGGTTCACGGCCACAACACACAGCATCTGGCCTTGTGCTATGTTTATGGTTATGGCACAACGTAAGTTCACCGGAAATTGTACACGTTTTGAGGAGTGAGATAATGCATGATGCTCTCGATCTGAGTTATGTAGTGCCTCGTTTACAAAGAGCAAGTTAAAGCCTGATATTCTCGAACAGCAGCAAGTCTCACCTCATGATTCTTGAGACTGCGCAGTTCTCAGCCTTTTAGTCTAGTGCTGCATTGAGAAAGAATGGACCATTCAAGACATTTTTATTTGCAAACATATCAAAAACAAAAAGGAATGACTAAGCACCGAAACCAGAAACCGTTTTTACTAAATTAGGTTTTAGCAGCAAAGAATACACATAAAACCTACCGAAAGAAGCACAGCTAAGTCGTTACGTTTTTAATGCACAAAGTAAAATCAGTAAATCCATACCTCCCAGCCAAGCAAACTCAATGTTAGTTTGTACTTGTAAAGATAAGATTGCAATGCTTAATTCTATCACTGACGTTAACTTCCAAAAATAGGTGTCCCTGAGGTAAATAATCTAACAGCGCTATCAGTTGGTTCTTTGGTGAACTATAAAACTAACATCGCCATCTATTGGTTCTTTGACGTACTACATCGTCACTAATGTAAACATCTGAAATACTAAGCAGAGCAGACTCCAAAAACTTCAGATTAGGACTTTTTTCTGTGCTCCAAATTTGGTGAAATAAATCCTATGTGTTGTCCTAAGGTACACTGAAGTAACACCGCATGAAAATTCGTGTAGCAGTTTTACAGATTAGCATGTTGGAACACACAAATTGACAGCCACGACGGCTTTAGATAAAATTTTAAATCATGATATATTTTTTTCCTTGATCTGATTTTGATTAAATAAGGCCTGTATATTGCCCCAAGCTACACGCAAGTTACCTGTGAAAATACCATGAAAATTTGTATAGTAGTTTTGAGATTTGTGTCATCAAGCTGGCGAACGGGCATGATGGTTTTAGATGAGACTATAAATCAAGATAACTTCTTTTCGTGATCTGATTCTCATTTAATAAAGGCTAATGTTAGCCCAAGCTATACTAATCTACGAAAATTTGTCGAGTATTTGTAGAGTAGCGTGTTCGAACGGACAAACAGACAGACACGACAGCTTTACAGTTTTATTAGTGGTAAACTAAAATAGATGTCCTTCAATAAGGAAAAACCGACTACGGACTTGAGGTAAACGAAGGAATTACAAGCAGATGCGGTGTAGCAATCGGAAGCTTAGTTGGCCAATGGGTGTTACGCGTTCCCCACACTGAGGCGGCGTCTGCGGCACACCTGAATTTTGTGAAGCGTGGGTGGCGTGCATTGGGTCTGCCCACAAGGGCGCGTTCGTCCGCCAGCGGTGACGCAGCGGTTTCGCAGCAGTTTCGCGTTTTCTGCCGCGCTGTAGGCCGCGTTTCTGCACCAATTCCGCGCAGCTACGTCGTTCCGTCGTGCGTGTACTCTTGACGCGCACATGGAAAGTAAATGTTTCTGATACACCTTTTAGGAAACTGTTCGGTTAAAAAAAAAATCCGGTAATTTCACATGCTACTGTCTCACAAACCAACCTATCAATCAACTAACAGCTTTTTCATTATTGGTCATAGTTATTACGATGTTTCACAGTTAGCTAAATTATTAGTCTAGTTTGCATTGAAAATGTATTTACTGACTACTTTACATGTGGTGCATTTTAAGTCACACATTGTTGCGTAAGGGTAACACATTGAAGTTACTTTTAAAGCTGGAAGAAGAATTACATGTATTTTCAGACTAGACTAAATATATTTTAAATAATGGAGGCACGCCCGCTGCACTGCGCATGAGACTACACACACAGTTAATCATACATTGTACAGTAAATTTGTCCATACAACAGGTATTCCATCTTATTGTATGCACTGTCAAAGTCTTATTCACAAAAGATTTAGTAACTGTTTCTGTAAGCAACATATTAACAGCAATTTAGGGAAATGATTTAAAAAATGGTTCAAATGGGTCTAAGCACTATGGGACTTAACATCTAAGGTCATCAGTCCCCTAGACCTAGAACTACTTAAACCTAACTAACCTAAGGACATCACATACATCCATGCCCGAGGCAGGATTCGAGCCTCCGACCGTAGCAGCAGCGCGGTTCCGGACCGAAGCGCCTAGAACCGGTCGGCCACAGGGCCGGCAATGATTTAAAACATTGCCTCGAGGCTGCTGAGGGACACAGAAAAGATTCGTCGTTATGTTTAGCATAGTATATCTTTGGATGTCCCATGAAGTTGCAAAACCAAAGTTCAGAATGTTTAACAGGATATTGTACCTGATTTTCTGTACAACAGCGTCAACTCAATCAAGAAACAGAAGTTAATGCACACTACTGAATCTCGTGTACTGTACCAAACATTGTGGAGTGTGAGGGAGTCAGCGGGCACAAGTCTTCTGGCGTGAGGCTCTGCCGTGTCGACCGACGGCCTCGCGGCCGACAATGTATTAATAATTTTCAGTACATGCACTGTATGAAGAGAAAGGTGACATTAAAATATAGATGTTTGTAGGACTGTTTATTGCTGTTACTGATGTCATTTAGAAAGGACCAATTCATCTTCGACCAAGTGAAGGAATAACACTTTCCGGTGACGTAAAGAGCATTGACGTTTTTGGAGGCTATCGAGTTACGATGGTCCTTATTCCGTTTACAATGTTTCTGAACTGAAGTAAAATAATCGCAAGTCATTCCGAAGTAAATATAAAACCGTTTCTTGATAAACTTCTTATTCTTGATGAACTTCTTATAGGAACATACGTATTTAGTATTTGTATCTTTCTAAACTTACATCGTACAATCACCGACTTCCAGAATGAGATCTTCACTCTGCAGCGGAGTGAGCGCTGATATGAAACTTCCTGGCAGATTAAAACTATGTTTTAATCTGTCACGAAGTTTCATATCAGCGCACACTCCGGTGCAGAGTGAAAATCTCATTCTGGAAACATCCCCCAGGCTGTGGCTAAGCCTTTCTTTCAGGAGTGCTAGTTCTGCAAGGTTCGCAGGAGAGCGTCTGTAAAGTTTGGAAAGTAGGAGACGAGGTACTGGCAGAAGTGAAGCTGTAAGGACGGGGCGTGAGTCGAGCTTGGGGAGCTCAGTTGGTAGAGCACTTGCCCCCGAAAGGCAAAGGTCTCGAGTTCGAGTCTCGGTCCGGCACACAGTTTTAATCTGCCAGGAAGTTTCAACCACCAACTTGCTTTCTGTTAAACTTTTAACATGATCATTATGGTTTTCGATCTGAGACTGAACATCTGTCATATAAATAAGACCATCTTTCTTCCTTTCTTTATTTTCTCGACGTCCAGAACCACCAACTAGTTTTCTTGCTAAGCGTTTTAAGCTGACCACTACGGTTTTTGATCTGAGACTGAACATCTATCTTATATATGAGACCATTCTTCTTCCTTTCTTCATTTTCTAGACTTCCACAACCACCAACGAGTTTTCTTGTTGGTATTGACCGCAAACGATATTTCGCTGTGCTGTTCAGAAGACTTCAAACTGTGGTACGACGGCTGCAGTGTAGCGTCCGTGACGAAAACTCGTCGCGACCACTCTGGCGTCGCCGTGAATCTGCCGCTGCAAATTCGCCCGCCGAGAAACGGCGTCAGTGTGGGAACGCCTTACACCCTCTTGGTGCCGGTGACAGAGTTGCAGTCTCCAGTTCTCGTAAGCAATAACTCGCGGATACAGTCCATCGCGAGATCTAGGCTCAATGGCGATTTTCTTACTCTTGACTGCTATACTGCGTGCGTAGTCTCTCAGAACTAAACTTTAGTCAGCTTGGCACATGAATGGTGGTCCTCCAACAAGAACAGCGACGTGGCAAGAGTGAGGGTAAATTCTCTTTCTGGGTTCCGTATGTAGTTTCGACACAAGCAAAAAGGAAAGAACAAGGGAAGTTCATCCAGTTGCCATCACCAACTTTACTTAATCGTCAGTAAAACATTTCTATATGTGCGAAGGAGTCATCCGTCTCCCAAATGGACGTATTCATTGATAACTGGCACACCAAACTAATATTTCCTAAGCCAAATGTCACATAGGGCAACTAAAATTGTATAAAATAACTTCCGTACTCGTGGTTTGGCACTAGTCATCCGCATCAGGAATACATGGGAAAATATGCAAATCAGAATGGTACACAATTACTAACAAAACGATTGGATTGCATGCTGCACAATGTTTCAATATGGTGTGTCTTTACAATAAAAGTGTCGCTTGTGTGCTACCTACATCCCTTTTGCTGTGGCACTACAATAACCCACTGAACAACAAAGACTATGGTTGTGGAAGCTCGCTTCCTATGATGCCCAAATTTTCAGTATATATGGCCACTTTTGATCGTATTAATTTAATAAATTACCCTTAGTCTGCGGGCATCGACATAAGCGAATGTGAAAAACCATGCAAAGAACACACTCAGCCAAAATAATGTACCAAAAATTTGTTACGTATGTATGAAGTGTTTTTAAACGAATTATCATGCCTCCTGTGTCCCAAACCGACGTGATATTCGTGATATTGCCAGAGATACGCTATACGACAGAAATAGAAATAGTTATTTTATTTGAAAACGGTAACATGCTATTGGTAGAATGACGGACGGGAAATAAATATTTCCCTTACATTTCCACATTTCTTTTATCGTAAATATTATAGAACGCTACCCAAGATAAAGCGTTTCTCAGCAATTCATTCGCAGTCTTGCACTCTTTACTACAGTTAAGAAACAAAGTCGTCGGTAATCCACTGAAAGACGCACGTGACGCACGGTGTGCTGTGCAGGATGAACGTTGGCCTGTTGCTCTCCTTATCTGCTATACCGTGTCTAATAATAAACTCCGTGGTCCTGACGCTGTGTATATGTGGGTCAAAGCAAAATATTCTTGATTTTTTTTCCCTTCCGTGTGATACACGATCTATCTTTGATGTTAACTTCTAGACTACATCGAAAACCTCAGTAACGGTCTCACGCTGATGGAACAGAGTTGGATTACAAAGATCATGTTTTGATACTTCAAAAACTGTAAAAAACTATAGAGATCCTTTTCGTGTGCTGCTTGTCACCTGACCGTAAGTAGAAACAAACCGTGGCGACAACACCCATCCGTGCAGACTTCACAACTCGTGGCAATGCTGGCAAGCTAGTTGCCTGTGAATTACTGTTGTCGGTGCTCGAATATTGCTGAAACAACATGGTACAAGAGACCAGTCCACCGCAGTGCCAGCTAAATTTCCTCATGCTGCGCTGCCTTGGTCCGCTACATTACCTAAGGCAGGGTTACGTCACAACAAAGTTTGCCAGCGCCACTACAAATACTCTCCGCTCAGACCTTAGCAGTACCTTGTCTTCGGCTATTACCAACGCCGAGACACAGTCACCCCATGCGGGCCAGTCAGCATCTTCTACATCTAACCGCTTCATCCGCTCCCTGCTGGTCTGCGAGTCAATGCTAGAACTGATGATTCTTCACGATCTTCTGATGTTCACAGTTAGCTGAACACCCTATTCTCCTCACGGTCTCCCATGTGAACATACTCAGCATTTTAGTTGGATATGTACAGTATCTATCCTCTGCGCTGTGGAATTTTATCATTGCTAAAACGATTCTGCTGATGTTCACGTTTTGCTGCTACAGTACGTTATAGCACACAGCATTATGACAACTTTTCATAAACTTCCAAATTATGGATGAGGCGTAAGAGATTATGTACGTGAAACGCCATTTAAATGTAAGAAACTTCCTCGGAAATCCGAAACAAAATAGCTTGTACAGCACTCAGGAGATCGCAGCTTAGTATTTAATAATATATTACTTCTATAGTTTCCGTCTGGTAACTATGGCACGACCTTTCACAAATTAAATCCATTACCTTCGCTCGAAACGAGAACATCTACTTTCCACAACCGAAAAGTCAAACATATTTTAAACAGTTTCTCCGATACTACCGTTAATACGCCAACAAGTAGCAACGTTTTTATAGATGTCAGAAAAATCATCTAGCGTGCACGCGCGCTCGTGCGCACACACACACACACACACACACACACACACATACAGACACACACACAAACACACACACACACACACACACACACACACACACACGCGCGCGCGCGCTAAAGCGCGTGCCCGACTACTGACGTGCATGTTGTAACTTATCGTTAGATCTACTGTCTTCTGGTGCCCGTTCATATCGTTTAGTTCAGCTTCCTGCCACCTGTTCACTGTAAGGCTTCGAGATTTAATCGTTGTTCTAAGTCACAGAGCTTTTATGCTACAAATGATCACTATGATTCACAGCTCATTGTATAAAAAGAAAAACAATTCACTTCACGGCCTCCATCGTTATCTACAGCACTGATCAAATAAACGATACGAAACAAAAGAATGATTGAAATGTGAACGAGCAGAAATTTCTTGAAAAGTTTCACGAATGTTACTTAAATGGTAACATTATACACCAAGAGTGCAGGGGAAGCTAGTATGTAATCAGCTTTTGGCCGCTATTTGTGAGAAGCGGAAGTCTCCGTGTATTTCTGCGGGTTTTCGCAATAAAGCTCGGCGCGGGGTGCCGACTGCCGCCTGCGGATCCCACCTCAAAGCTCAATTAGCGGCCAAAAACAAAGAACGCTCTACCAAAACAAAGGCTACCTACACTGATTAAACGATCGATGCGATACAAGCGGTGGTCGCGTTATGAACCTTTTGAAATGTTTCAATTTACGGTCCGATGACAGCTGTCAATCTCCGTCACTTAACAGGAATCAGGTTTTAATGCCTGCCGTGCGCCAGAGAATAACCACATCCTTCTGAGCGGCGCCATGCCGGGAGCCAATTCCGGAGGTGACGCGTCTTGCGAGCCTCCCACGCAGTGTTCGCGTTAAGCCTTCAACAAAAAGAGGGCTGTCTCTGCCACATACAAATTCTCTAGGACAGCAAAGTGAGATACTATTCTGCTCCTAATAACCGCATACACATAGAGTTATTGAATTTGTTACGTCACACTCACCGTATTCAGGATGTCAAATCAATCATTTCAAAGGTTTCTCACACAAATTTCCGAAAACATTTGAGCATTCAGTTGTTTCTACAGCAAGGTCAGACTCTGCTCCGTTCTAAATTCTTGTCGTACTCAGTTCGGGCTCCGTATGTGATGACTTCGACAGCAAATAGAAGTTAATCTCGACCTGTGTTACTGTGAGGTTCGATGTGATAAGGTGTCGCAAAGACACAGGCAATAACCACTGAAGGTGGATTCAGGTATCTGTCTATTGGTACACCTTAAGTGTCTGTGTTTTCCGTGTCACAGCTGGAATATACTACGATGGCTACTTTACTGAGGATACAACCACATATTATGTTCAGCGCTTTGTAATTTTTCAATGACCTGAAGGTAGGCGAAAGCTATAATCCAAAAAAGAGAACCCACTGTGAAGCAATATAGGCGAAATAAAGGGAAAAAAGAAAAGCGACACCTTTTCTTGCTTGCTATCGACAGAAACGTTAAGTGGCTAACCTAATTTAATATTACAGCCTGCACACTCTGCACAGAGGTTTCCTCAAAAGTTGAAATTCAGCAGTGTTATCAACGTACCAAGCTAAGCGAAGATAAGTTACGGCAAAGCTCCGCATTCTGGTCCTAAACGTGCCAATCGGTGCCAACCGACTATCGTGTCATCCTCTGCATCGTCGAATCTTCTGTGGGAGGGCATGTGGTCCTCACACTGTTCTCCTCGTCGTCGTCGGGTTTCCTTGACATTGGAACCGCTACTAATCGGTCGATTAGTTCCTCAGCTGGCCTCGAGTGGCTGAGTGCACCCCATACCAGTTTTCCCACAATGGAAAAACCCCTCATAGTGCCGGAAATTGAACCGAGATCCACCGCATAGTAGTCAGCACACAATAACACAAGTCGAGATTAACTTCTATTTGATGTCGAAGTCATTAGATACAGAGCCCGAACTGCGTATGACAAGAACTGAGAACGGAACAGAGCCTGACCTTGCTGAAGGAACAACTCAATGCTCAAACGTTTTCGGAAATTTGTGTGAGAAACCTTTGAAATGATTGATTTGAGATCCTGAATACGGTGAGTGTGACGTAACAAATTCAATAACTCTATGTGTATGCGGTTATTAGGAGCAGAATAGTATCTCACTTTGCTGTCCTAGAGAATTTGTATGTGGCAGAGACAGCCCTCTTTTTGTTGAAGGCTTAACGCGAACACTGCGTACGAGGCTCGCAAGACGCGTCACCTCCTGAATTGGCTCCCGGCATGGCGCCGCTCAGAAGGATGTGGTTATTCTCTGGCGCACGGCAGGCATTAAAACCTGATTCCCGTTAAGTGACGGAGATTGGCAGCTGTCATCGGACCGTAAATTGAAACATTTCAAGCTCAGCGAAGAATGAAATGATTTTTCTGTGTGAAAGTCTCACGTATTTGTACGTTCCACTAAGCGATGAACACGGGAATCAATGTCTAACACCAATCATTAGTCTTTGATTATGATGCCAGAAACACATCAATAGCATCCGCGTATTTCACGCAGTTAGAATAAATTATTATGACACTATTACACTAAGGCTTGTTAAAATACCAGCGTAGAGAAGAACTGTAGGACTGAAACAAACATTACATCACAAATTAACATCTTGAAAACAAGCGAATGGTAGGATGGAGGAATTGTGTATAACACTAACTAATTTTATTCGGAATTGTATGAAGTCACTGCTACAAGAACCGATCAGCTATTCCTAAGTAAAAAATTGTGCCCCTCAGCCGTATAAAGTTGTAGCTTGAGAGTAAGGTACTAAAATTAACTTTACTTAGGAAAATAAGGCGAAAGAGAAGCGCTGTGCATGTAATTTGAAATAACAGGAATCTTCATGGAGAATTTCATCATTCATTTTAACCACACAGATCACCAGCCAAGTTATCCGAATATACGAGGATGAGCAGAGATATGTTGGACTATTTCATCACTGAATTAAAGAAAAGTGTTGTTTATGGAATCACTTCCCGTCATATGGCGAGAGATGGGAACACGTAATGTACCCAGGAAAACTGTCGGACATGTTACTTTGGAGGTCCAGATGTTATGATGTTGGGAGGCATAATATTGGATGGACGTAGTGACATCCAGATCTTTGCACACGGAACTGTCACTTGTCAGTGTTCTTGTGACACTGTACTCCTTCAGCATGTGCGTCTTTTGACGGGTGGATTCGGCCCTGACTTCGTTTTTGAGGATGAAAATGCGCGACTGCATCAAACTGCGCTAGCGGAACAGCTCTTGCAACGAAACGATATTCGATGAATAGACTGACGTTCTCTTTCCCACGAACTAAATTTTTTATTTATTTATTTATTGATTTATTTAACCTGGCAAGATTAGGGCCATCAGGCCCTCTCTTACATCTAACCAGGCATTCTACTTATTTTACATTCATATGTTTTAGTAGGCATGTTAAACTACATCTAGTATAAAAAGTGAAATAAACAATTTGAAAGGTACACCTGGAAAAATACATACATATAGAGTTTATATTCGTGGATCATAAGTACTGTTATAATTAGACATTATTGAAGAGACAGATTTTAGATAGGAGTGCTGGCAGCAGGGAGTATGAGGGAGACTGATGGTGAAGGGAGGAGAAGAATAGAGAGACATGATGAAACATAATTAAGGAAATACAAAGGAAAAGAAAATTGCGTCGCTAATAGAGATAGATGAAGAGGAAGGCATCTCAGGAGCAAGATAGGAGACGCTAGCTTTGCTATTTGACGGATGAGAGGATTGGCCTTGTACATCAGTTTTGTGGAGAACTTTATCAGGATGATAGTTGGAATTGCTTCAGCTTCTTCTTAAAAGCAGCAGGAGATTGAATTTTGCGGAAGGTAAGGGGCAGTTTGTTCCAGAGGCGGACAGCGGCAACTGAGAAGGAGTTTGCAAAAGTTTTTGTTTTGTGAGTGGGCACAGTTAGGATACCAAAAAAGAGTGACCTCGTGTTTCGATTATGATGACATGACAGGTTTTTAATCTCTGAAGCAAGGTACTGGGGTGCTTGCGCGACGAGGAGTCGGTGGAGTAGACATAGAGTGTGATAGTCACGCAATTTGTGCGGCCGCAGCCACCCTAGCTCGGAGTATGAAGCACTAACATGATCATATCGGCGAATGTTGCAGGTGTAACGCACACAGGCATTCATGGTTAGCTCTAGCCGTCTTTTGTTTTCACTACTCATGCCTTGTTGAATCACATCACAATAGTGGAGGTTCGGTAGAACGAGTGCTTGCACGAGCTGGCGTTTCAAGTCCTGTGGAAATATGTTCCGAAACTTTTTGAGAGCATAGAGACAAGCAGACGTCTTTCGGCACACTGCGACTGTATTCTCCGCCCAGTTGAGATGCTCATCCAAAGTTACACCCAAGTTCTTCACTGTTTTCTGATATGGTATTGGAGTACCGTCGAGCAGAATAGGAGGTAGCCGTTCGCGGAAATCTGAACTTACTAATTTCTGATGGGCTATTAAGATTACTTGCGTCTTTTTTGCATTTAGTTTAAGCCCCAGGTTTTTCGCCCATGTCAGTACTGAAGACAGATCATCATTCATCTGAGCGATTGCAGTGTTTACATCTTCAGGTCTGACGCTTAGGTAGAGCTGGAGGTCGTCGGCATAGAAATGATATTTACAGGAGGACAGAACCGACGAAATATCGTTGACATATAAAGAAAACAAAAGTGGTCCTAAGACTGATCCTTGGGGCACTCCCGAGGAAACATGTTTCCAGGAAGATTTTTCATTTACGCAGACAACACATTGCTGTCTGTCTTTTAAGTAGCTTTCAAACCATCTCATTGCACTATCAGAGAAATTAAGCTGTTGCATTTTTCTGAGCAATATGTCAAAGCTAACAGTGTCAAAAGCTTTGCTGAAGTCCAGTAGCGTCAAAATTGTTGCCTTTCGATTGTCGATGGCATATTTCAGGTCGTTACTTTAATTAGAGCAGTGTTTGTGCTGTGATGTTTACGGAAACCGGATTGAAATTTGTCATATAGGCTGAATTCATGCAAGTGTTCAGTGATTTGGTCATGAACAATATATTCAAGTGCTTTGGAAACAGCAGGCAGTATGCTAATTGGTCGGTAATCACTAGGCATGACATCGACCACGCGTGAGATTCGTTGGGGAGACATACTGAAGCACATCCGCATGCACAAACAGCTGTGAACCGATGTGGTGAAGCAATGGAACGCCCCAACACAAGAACGAATTACTGACCTTGTGGATAGAGCGGGAGCGTGCACTGCCCTCCATGGTGATCACCCACCCCGTTAAGAACCATCTCCCGCCTTTTTTAATGTCAAGGAAATCATCATAAATCGTAGAGACTTCAGTGTAGCTATTGTAGAACAAAAGTGTCTAGCAGTTCTGTCTGTGTACGGTGCAAGTATCATCGAGGTATGTTGCTTGGCAGTGACACGTCATGAGAAACGTACTTTCGTTTTGCAACAGTGTACGAATTAAACAGCGTTTAGTACGTCAATAGGATGAAATTCAGTAAATGTTAACAGTTAGAAATGAAGTTTATTCGAAGTATATAGGTGCGTTGTCGTCCTCAAGCAGAGACCAGCTGACGGAGATGCGTCAAGAAGTGAAAAAGGATTATTGTTTTAAACTGAGTTACTAGAACTTATCGAATAAATGGTATTCCTCGTCGAAATGAAGACGCTGTGAGCCAGATTATTCGAAAGTCTCATATTTTACTCATCGTTTGGTTGAATTTGTCTGTGAGGTGGCATTAATTATATGACACCATATGAGTTATTGGCACCGTCAGTCAGAACGGCGTTAAGTCCTTTTTGCGCTCCAGGACTCTTATCTGAAGGCACTGACTGGAGAGATGTAGCATCCTTGCACTTGCTTTTCAACGAGACAAACCCACATTTGATTGTTATCAACTGAATCATTTCCTGTAAAACAAACGCTAGTTCACGACGGATGTGTTATTGACAAATTATTTTTGCATGTACTGTTATATTCCTATTTAAAAAATTGTATTTACTTTTCAGAAAGTATTATTGTAAGAGATTAAATACAACTAAGCAGCAAATACACACTGACGGGAAAAAATCGTAACACCAAGAATGAGTTGTGTGACATAAACTAAAGTTGGTAAGTGTGTTACTACATCTGAACGACGCGGCCACTTGCACTACCGGGAGGAAGACCATTGTGTTCGGCGTATGCCTCCGGCGTATCATATTGCATCTGCATCAGCAATCTTTGGCAACACAGTGACACAACGAACAATTAAAAATCGGATACTTCAAGGACAGCTCCGCGCCAGAGGCCCTGTAGCGTACTTTCCACTGACCCCGAACCACCACCATTTGCGACCTCAGTAGTCCCAAGTGAGAGCTCATTGGAGTACAGGATGGATGTCTGTCGTCTTTTCTGATGAAAGCTGTTTCTGTCTCGGTGCCAGTAATGGCTTATGCTGGTTAGCGGGAGGCTAGTTGAGGACTTGAAACCAACCTGTCTGTGTGCTAGACACCTGAAGTTATAGTCTGGTATGCGATAACGTATGACAACAGGAGCGCTCTCGTGACTATCCCACGCACCCTGACTGCCAATTGGTACGTCAGTCTGGTGATTCGAACTGTTGTGCTGCCTTTCATGAACAATATTCCAGGGGGTGTTGCAAACAGGATAAAAGTCGCCCACATACCGCTGTCGTAACATAACATTCTCTACAGAGCTACGACACGTTGCCTTGGCCAGGCTGAGCACCAGACGTGTCTCCAGTCTATTGGACATCATAGGCAGCAACTCTAGAGTTGTCCACAAATAGCATTAACCGTCCCTGTATTGACCGATTAAGTGCGACAGGCACGGAACTCCAGCCCATGCATTCAACGTTCTGGTGGTTACACCGGTTATTAATGTACCAGCATTTTACATTTGCAATGGCTTATCCCACACTTTCATTAACCTGTGACCTTGCAGTGTTAATCACTTACATATGATACGTAGCCAAATGTATTCCCGACATTTCATTACCCTACATTAATTATTTTTTGGTGTTGCGTTGTTTTTTTTCAGTCAATGTTTTTATCAAGTTTTAAACTGGTGTCAAGTGCTGTGACTGATGATCAGGCATAACACGTTGAACAGAGCACTTGCATAGCGCAACGCGTAGAGCGCCAGCAGGTGAACCAGCCGCGCACGTCCTCCCACTTAAGAGACTGCCTGACTGTGTTCTCGCAAATTATTTCAACCCGACAGCGCATAGGCTGAAGATAGTACATGCTCAGCACTCGTCCCCTTACACCAAAATAGTTCCGTGCCATCAGGAAGGGGATCCAGTCGTAGATGCGACTGCCGCAGCTCATCAGGTGCTGGGTGCGACGAGCAACAGGAAATGGAGCACCTCCTTAAATCGTCTATACGTACTGCTAGAGCCGAGTCAGAGAAAGTGAAAGTAATTATTAGGCTTACAGCTTTCTGTCACAACGATTAATTTCTCATTCATTTTAATAGAACTGTCGCTTTATTTTACGTTTATAGGACATCGAAAGCTGTTCATGATCACAGTTATTCACCTGTATAGTGAAGACTGTTAAACACGCTCTTGTCGTGGCACTTTACTGTGAGTTAGCTGATTCGATTCTCGCCGGCCGGAGTGGCCTTGCGGTTCTAGGCGCTACAGTCTGGAACCGAGCCACCGCTACGGTCGCAGGTTCGAATCCTGCCTCGGGCCTGGATGTTTGTGATGTCCTTAGGTTAGTTAGGTTTAATTAGTTCTAAGTTCTAGGCGACTGATGACCTCAGAACTTAAGTCGCATAGTGCTCAGAGCCATTGAACCATTTGATTCTCGGTAGTTTAAAGAGCTGTCCTCAATATTTACTTCGAAATAGGAAACCAAAAATCGTAAACTTTTGGATGAAACACTACGGTACGGGATGTCTACATTTACAACACTATCTCCAAGCCACCTAATCGTGTGTGGCCGAAGGTTCCTCTAGTACTACTAACTGATCCCCCGTACTCTGTTCCACTCGCGAATGGCGCGTGGGAAGAATGATTGTCGGTAAGAGGCTGTAGTGGTTCTAATTTCTCATATTTTCAGTCGTGATTATTATGCGAGATGTATGTGGGAAGAAGTAACATGTTGTGCGACCTTTTCCGGTAAGTGCGCTCTCGAAATTTCAACAGCAAACCTCTTCGTGATGCACAACTCCATAACGCTCTCGCACCGACTAAACGATCCCGTGACGAAACGATGTGAGGGAAAAATGGAATATTTAAGAAAAACACTACAAGATGCTTTCACTGAGTAAACATTTAATGTTTATAGTCGCATGCAATGTTTGCTGTAGGTTGTGGTACCCGCGTTTCATTAGCAGTTACGCTTGTTAACGCAGATATCTATCACTTCCGTAGCATCGTACTGTGTTATCGTTGCGCTCGCTTACTTCTCACGGCTCATGTGACATTCTTGTACCGACCCGTTCGTCAGCGGTGGAAATTACGCTGCTTGCTTTTAGACTTACCTGTCCTTGTCGAGTTTGCCCCTCCTTTCATTTCCGTAGTCATGAATACAACATGAACACATCGCTACCTCGCACAAACACGTGTCTCAGCTACCTACAAGGCGTAGCTACATTTCCGCTACACTCTGCATACTAAAAGAGAAGGGCCTCGCCTCATTTTTTCAGTTTATGCCACGCAGACTTATTACCATACATCAAAGCACAGAGTTAGGAGTAGCAACTAAACAGACATGCTGTTTTTCAGTGTGTGTTTTATAGTGTACTATGCAATGTCCTTCAGACTTGCATGCGTGTTTGGAACGGACACTGCTACGATCTACACCTGTGTGAAACAGAAGACGTATATTCGTTATTGCGAATACGATCGGACTTCAACTGTAGTATTTATTGGTGATACATGAAAATTTGTACTGGGCCGGGACTTGAGCTTTACACGAGCAGTCGCCTTAACCACTTTGTCTGTCCGAGCACGCCCGCAGGATCGACCCACATCCCAAAATGTAATAAAATGGAGCATTTACAGTCGTGATCTCACTTATTATATGCCTAACAGTTTCGCTGCTTCATTGCACCATCTTCATGATTTAACTGACACTGAGGGTCTTAACACCATCCGTATATACGATTCACCAGTGACCAACATCTATAACTGGTTTTCGCAGACTACCTGTAACGGCTGCTAGTAACTGTAACTATTTGATGATTGGAGAGACATCACCGTTAACCCCTCAGCGTCAGGTAAGTCCTGAAGATCGTGCTCTGAAGAACGAAACTGGTAGGCATATAATAAATGGTTCATATGGCTCTGAGCACTATGGGACTTAACTTCTGAGGTCATCAGTCCCCTAGAACTTAGAACTACTTAACCCTAACTAACATAAGGACATCACACACATCCATGCCCGAGGCAGGATTCGAACCAGCAACCGTAGCGGTCGCGCGGTTCCAGACTGTGGCTCCTAGAATCGCTCGGCCACTCCGGCCGGCGGGATATAATAAATGACATCATAAGTCGGCTGTAGATGTTCCATATTATTACATTAATGAACGGCTGAAGTTCCTCACACCTCCAATCTCAAAGATGGACATACAAATCCCCGTACGTCACCGTGTGTCGATGTCCTGCACTCGCACAGTTTCTGTGATTCCCGCACGGGAAGAGACTTATTTATTGTTGTCGCTGCCTGTCTAGGCATGTTATATTATTTTGCAGTGTCTGTGTTTCACGGTGTACTATGTCATGTCCTTCGGATATACGTGCATGTCTGAAACTCTTACGATCTACAGCTGTATGAAATAGAAGGAATGTATTTGGAATTGTGAATAGAATTCTACTAAACAGGCCTAGTACAGGACTAATTTATTAATTTGTAAGTATTACATAGTGTGAAATAAAGTATTTGAGATCATGCAGATCACTGGACTAGGACAAGCAGATGAAAGTCACAATTCTAGATTTTCCTGAAATTAGCGGAAAGGCACGTTCTGAGACTAATCACGTGTCGCAGAGCCAAACTATCTCAGTAGTCTTGAGTGAGGAACCAGTCAGATGACGTAGGTCGTCACCTTCAAATGATCAACAGATACAGTTCCCTCGGCAAGGTTGTGGCCACATTCATCCACTATTTCGTCTATACGTTTAATTTATTCTGGTCTAATCAAATATTTCAAATGGCTCTGAGCACTATGGGACTCAAATTCTGAAGTCATCAGTCCCCTAGAACTTAGAACTACTTAAACCTACCTAAGGACATCACACATATCCATGCCCGAGGTAGGATTCGAACCTGCGACCGTAGCGGTCGCGCGGTTCCAGACTGTAGCGACTAGAACCGCTCGGCCACCCCGGCCGGCTCTGGTCTAATCACCGCAGTTTGAATGAGACGTTGCAGTCTTACAACTGCTATACACTGAAACGAATTCTCTTCCCTGTGGCAACGGATACTGAATCTGCTCCGGCTGAACAACCAGTGGATGCGAATTGTTGCAAAACGTTGTATAGCTGGATAAGCGTCCAAAGTGCGTGCCCCGGCCGCGCTTATCGGCGGTTAAAGGTCGTCTCGTAGCATGTGTGCGTCAATAAGGCGACAAATATTTTCTCATACCGCTCTTGTAACCTCGTGACTCACAGGGCCTACGTCACAGTTGTTTGCAGCAGCGGTCTGACCGGTTGCAATCTCTGCTCCACTTCGCAGAACGCTAGCCGCTCGGCTTTTTGTTCCTTGAGAATTTACATATTGGCTTATTGTCCTCAGAAATTACACACAGCTGCACGGTCTCACGTTTCAGCAACTAAACTATCCCTGATATGTGACAGGAAATATTTCGGGCCTGAAAAAGTCATGAAGATTACCGTAGAGATTTCATTTCACGTGTACCATAATCGCCAAGTGATAACAGGCAGGAGTTGCATACACTCTTATTTGAATAAAATAATCGTATTTCATGGTACGAGATCAAATGTTCAATAAAATGCGTACACTCCAACCGTCCAAGTAATAACCGTTATTTGATACGTATTCATACATTCCGTTATTTTTCCGTATCCATTTAATCCTAATTCTTTATTAGCAAAAGCAGTAACTGCAATAATAATATTTTAAAAATGTGAGTGGAAATACTAAGACACTTACAGTACTACTGTTACGAGGGTGTGTTGAAAAGTAGTGCCTCCGAATTTTGTGTGTGAAAATTCTTAGAGCTTTTTAAATGAAACAAATATCATTAACATTCTACATCTTTAGTCTTCAAGTCTACTTTTTTTTCTCACAATACTCATCCTGGCGACAAATACATTTTTCGCAACGAGAGACTGGTTGGTTGACACCGGCACTATAGAATGTTTGACTTCGGTGACGGAGACCCAACCTCACCTCTGCTTGTATTGCTTCACCATTATCAATGTGAAGCCCTCGAAGGTATATATTAATTTTTGGAAACAGATGAAAATCGGATGGGACCAACTCGGGACTATATGGAGGATGATCAATTAGAGCCGACCGGCGTGGCCGTGCGGTTCTAGGCGCTACAGTCTGGAACCGCGAGACCGCTACGGTCGCAGGTTCGAATCCTACCTCGGGCATGGATGTGTGTGATGTCCTTAGTTTACTTAGGCTTAAGTAGTTCTAAGTTCTAGGGGACTGATGACCTCAGAATTTGAGTCCCATAGTGCTCAGAGCCATTTGAACCATTTCTTTGATCAATGAGAGTCGCAGCGCTCCTCTGTGTTGTGGAATTGTCATTTTTCATGCTGAAGGAGACGTGCGCTTTGTGTGGACGAACTCTTTGAGTTCTTGCTCTCAGTTTTATGAGGGTGTGTTTCTCACACACCGACATAGTTACGTTACATACTACCATTTGACACGCTATAGTTCGGACACCTCGGCAGAGGGTTGCAACCTGCGTCAGCGAAGCAGCAAAGTCGATCGAGTAATATGTACGGCATGTAAAAGCCTCAACCGATATTCAGAACAAAATTCGAAGGCACTACTTTTCAGCACGCCCTCGTGTTATTAGTATTCACAATAATAATTAAAATAAAGCATCGCATTGTATTGTTCGCTGGGATGTCCTGTGGGGTGGTTTCACCCGCATAGTCGGAAGAGGAAGCTCTTCCTCATCACAAGCAAATCTGCAAGACTTAAAAATCAGATGATAGGCGAAGGCAATAGTGAATAGTTTTGCATTTGATAAAATCATGAAAGAATGTGGACTTCAGTGAGTTTCCCAAGTACTTTGGATTTCTTGGTTTATACAGTGATTTTTTCCACCGTGTACAAATTCTAGGGATTGACTGATGAGAGGATATAGAACAAAAAAGTTCTAATGAACTTAACGTCCGGAAATGCATGGTTTCCATGCTAGAGACCATTTACTCAGTCATATATTGTTACAGAGACTGAGGTCTAATACGAGCTGTAACATTCAGCCACAGCTACAGTATGTGTGGAAAATGGTTTCCACGTGCCTCAACGCATGCGTGTACGCGCCGTAGCATGTTCTGCCTCACATGTTCACGTCGGCCACGCTGCATCCGAACGGTGTCAGAGGCAGCATGAATACGATGCTCCAGTGTCTCCACAACTGGAATGGGCTCTGCATGCACGATACATCTGAGATGGCCCCATAACCAGAAATCGCACTGGTTGACATCCGGTGAACGAGCAGGCCGTCCAACTGGACCTTCCAGTCCGATTCATCGACCAGAGGAGATAAGACGGAGATGCGTCCGGACGTTAAGGGTGAAGTGGACTGGTCCACCATCATGTAGCAGCCACATAACCCTTCGAATCACCAACGGTACTTCTTCCAGCAGGGGAGGCACAGTCCCCGCAAGAAAAGCCGATAGTTGCGGCCTGTTAGGAGACGTGGAAGGAAGACTGGTCCCAAAATACTGTCGACAATTATCCCGGCCCCCACATTTCGGCTGCACCCATACTGATGATTCGCTGTCACCATTCCACTGGGGTTCTGCATACTATCCGGCATATGACTGCTAGGGAAGTTGAAGATACCACTCCTCGTAAAGTTGGCCTCATTTGGTTCAAAATGGCTCTGAGCACTATGGGACTTAACATCTGAGGTCATCAGTCCCCTGGAACTTAGAACTACTTAAACCTAACTAACCTAAGAAGATCACACACATCCATGCCCGAGGCAGGATTCGAATCTGCGACCGTAGCGGTCGCGCGGTTCCAGACTGAAGCGCCTAGAACCGCTCGGCCACACCGGCCAGCTGGCATCATATGGGATGGATGACACAAATCCCGGAAACTTGATTGCTTGGTGAAGGAACCAGCGACAAAACGGCTCTCGACGTAGAAAATCTGTCGCTAGTAAGGTCTGCACACGCTGCAAGTGATAAGGGTTGTAACAATTGTCATGGGTAATGTTCCACACGGTAGTCTGGCTTACCCTGTACTGACGGGACAACTGCCTGGTACTGACACAGTGGTCGCCTTCCACAGCGTTAATCACATTTTCCTTCAAGTCTGGTGTCCGAATATTTCGGGTACGTCCTTCATGATTTCCTGCTTCCTGAAATGACCCTGTCTCAGACAATCGGCGAGACACTGTTGCAAACACTGAATGCTGTGGTTTCGTCGGAGGGAATAGGTCTACTGGTACGACTTTGCTGCCCCCCGCCTGTTGCCATTTGCCTTTCCGTAAGTAAACACTATGTCGGCAAGCTCTCGGTTCGAATACGGAACCATTGTGTACAATGCTGTATCACATCCACTACAAGGTGAATCAGCAAGAGAAGTGAATCGGACTCAACATTAACAATTGCTATGGCAGGAGAGGGCGCTAGGGCATAACGTATGAGGAACAGTATCACCCTCTAGGAGGAAACCATGCGTACTGTTACTGTGGCTACATGGTACAGCGAGTATTAGACCGCAGTCTCTGTAACAAAGTATGATTGGATAAATGGTGGCTAGCATGGAATACATACATTTCCGGACATAAATTCATTAGACATTTTTTGTTCCGTATCCTCTCTTCGATCAATCCCTATAGTTTGTACACGGTGGAAAAAATCACGCTGTATATATGAAATCTTTATAATCTTGTAATAACTAATGTGATTTCTGAGCTGCAAGCATTCCAGTGTAATGTGTGAGGCAGTACGGATTCTAGTAGCGTCTTCGGTGATTATCAAGACTTATAACCAGCAGAGAAAATGTGAAGTAGGATAAAATAGGATTTCTCGCACCACTTATCTGCAGTCCCCGTAACTATCTTCTCTTGGTCATCGTAATAATGAGACATAGGAGACTGTTCAATGATTTCATTTAGAGTACCTGTAAGCAGAACACGTCGTTATATTTCTTACCTGATACACTGGGGAAAATTATAGAGTATTGTGGGATATTTTCTCTAACAATCGTAATACTACATCAAGATACCTCTCTCAGCAATAAAAAAGGGCACCGATGCGAATTATAACATTAACAACTAAAGGGACTCGAAAAACAGTGAATTAATATGTACGAAGAGAATAAGTTACCTTTCACATACGTCGAAATTTGAAGGTTTGTTTAGGAACGACTGTGGCACTGCAGTTGTTACTGCACTGACGTTGTAATGCTCGTCCTCCGGCCTGTGTGTATGGTAGATACGCACCCTGTACCTCTGTCACCCGCAGACAATAAGCGAATGAATGGAAATCGATGCACGTTATTTCGAAGCACCGAGCTGATGCAGAACAATCGCCGACAGGAATGATGTCTGAATTAAGTACTCGCCTTAATCGCAACATGCGATGAATACGCGAGTGGTTCAATAACTGCAGTCACCCGAAAGATAGATAAGTGTTCGTTATTCTCGACTGTGTAACCTTCAAGCTCAAGAACACGTGACTTACATTCAAACATCAATATTCCAAGTGGCACGTTTCGTGTCTTCACACGTGTGAACAAAAGCAGGCTGAAGCTATTAGGCAATATTAGCTTCTCTAACCGGAACGGAACATTTTTTTAAAATGAGTGTCAATACCAGGGTCAAAACGCTATGCAGTACGTACTACCACTTTAAATATGAGAAGTGTATGAATAATGTTTGTTCCTCTTATTTGTAAGTTTCATAGACATAGGACGAGCAATTTTGTGGATGTGGTTGGCGTGTTTCCGATACTACACTCCTGGAAATGGAAAAAAGAACACATTGACACCGGTGTGTCAGACCCACCATACTTGCTCCGGACACTGCGAGAGGGCTGTACAAGCAATGATCACACGCACGGCACAGCGGACACAGCAGGAACCGCGGTGTTGGCCGTCGAATGGCGCTAGCTGCGCAGCATTTGTGCACCGCCGCCGTCAGTGTCAGCCAGTTTGCTGTGGCATACGGAGCTCCATCGCAGTCTTTAATACTGGTAGCATGCCGCGACAGCGTGGACGTGAACCGTATGTGCAGATGACGGACTTTGAGCGAGGGCGTATAGTGGGCATGCGGGAGGCCGGGTGGACGTACCGCCGAATTGCTCAACACGTGGGGCGTGAGGTCTCCACAGTACATCGATGTTGTCGCCAGTGGTCGGCGGAAGGTGCACGTGCCCGTCGACCTGGGACCGGACCGCAGCGACGCACGGATGCACGCCAAGACCGTAGGGGACCGCACCGCCACTTCCCAGCAAATTAGGGCCACTGTTGCTCCTGGGGTATCGGCGAGGACCATTCGCAACCGTCTCCATGAAGCTGGGCTACGGTCCCGCACACCGTTAGGCCGTCTTCCGCTCACGCCCCAACATCGTGCAGCCCGCCTCCAGTGGTGTCGCGACAGGCGTGAATGGAGGGACGAATGGAGACGTGTCGTCTTCAGCGATGAGAGTCGCTTCTGCCTTGGTGCCAATGATGGTCGTATGCGTGTTTGGCGCCGTGCAGGTGAGCGCCACAATCAGGACTGCATACGACCGAGGCACGCAGGGCCAACACCCGGCATCATGGTGTGGGGAGCGATCTCCTACACTGGCCGTACACCACTGGTGATCGTCGAGGGGACACTGAATAGTGCACGGTACATCCAAACCGTCATCGAACCCATCGTTCTACCATTCCTAGACCGGCAAGGGAACTTGCTGTTCCAACAGGACAATGCACGTCCGCATGTATCCCGTGCCACCCAACGTGCTCTAGAAGGTGTAAGTCAACTACCCTGGCCAGCAAGATCTCCGGATCTGTCCCCCATTGAGCATGTTTGGGACTGGATGAAGCGTCGTCTCACGCGGTCTGCACGTCCAGCACGAACGCTGGTCCAACTGAGGCGCCAGGTGGAAATGGCATGGCAAGCCGTTCCACAGGACTACATCCAGCATCTCTACGATCGTCTCCATGGGAGAATAGCAGCCTGCATTGCTGCGAAAGGTGGATATACACCGCACTAGTGCCGACATTGTGCATGCTCTGTTGCCTGTGTCCATGTGCCTGCGGTTCTGTCAGTGTGATCATGTGATGTATCTGACCCCAGGAATGTGTCAATGAAGTTTCCCCTTCCTGGGACAATGAATTCACGGTGTTCTTATTTCAATTTCCAGGAGTGTATATACGTCCACTTGTATCGTTTTTTTCTGCTACATCACTGTGTGCTGGGGTTCCACAGTGTTCCATACCCGAAGCATCGCTCTGCAATTACAGTACGATGTACACGAAGGGCAGCCTTAGTAAATGCAGCGCGTCTAATAAGGCTTGCATTTCAAATACAGCGAAAAGTAGAAGAAATTGTCTACAAGGGCGATTATCTTTTACTTTCCCTAGCTACACATATTTGTTCCTGGACTTCAGGACGAGCATTCACACTGTACCATTGTCATTTATTGTTCTCAAATCGTGTTTACAACTGAAAAGTAGTCATAACACGGCTGCGAATTTTGGTTTGTGAACCATTTATCTCCCTAAGATGGTTTGCCGTAGAATGCTCAGAGTGATTGTTAGGAGGTGGCAGGGATAACTGCCCCTGTCAAAACAATACCATTCAACTAAATTTGTTACGAAAACCAGATATCAATGACATTAAGATTTGGAATGTAATGGGCATTTAACGATCATCCTAGTGGCAGTTTTTATGTTTGCTCTAATGGTATGTTATGTGCCTCCAATCAAAGAATTACCTCGTCAACTTGATAAAGAGCACACTTGCGTTCATAATGGTCGACACCTAAAAGAACCAACGATCAGATCTAGCGTTTATGACATTCAACTGGTATCTGGAGGGAGAGAGATTCAAGAGAGATTCAAATTACCATCCAGTCATCCTATATTCTGGAATGTGAATTTTTCCAACGGGGTCAGATCAATTCACAAAAATTTCCCATTTTGTCATTCCAAGCTCTCATTTATTCAGTTGGAAATCACATTTATTAGTCCCTCTCGGCGGAGCACATCACAAGTCCCCACCTGTCCAGGGTTCATCTTAAGGTGATCCTAGATCTTTCTGCGTCACTTACCGCTTCTTTCACCTCTGGCCATTATTTGCTGATGTGGAAATTGCCGCCTTGCACCGTGGTTCGGAGTGCACGTTAAACTAGGTCCCCCTATAACTGGCTGGATAAGTCAGTTCAGAGGCAAGGGCATACCACGTCCAGAAAACTACGCCTAGTAAAGAACTGTGGGGTTCAAACAAAGCTTCGGCTTAAGGACAGCTTTACTTTAGCATCGGATCACGGAATGATAGCATGGAAATCTTTTATAGTCGCGATATTGTTGTTCAACTATAGCTTCGCTCCATTGCTCACATTAAGACAAAACTTCATTCATAATTCTTAAGGAAATGCGACAAAAATTCACGAGGGCGGAAAGCCTATTAAGCGTCTCTAGAATTTCGGTCACACTAGACAGCACTAAAGCGGATTCAGGAAATTTTAGTCAAATTACAATCTGGTCATAAGAGTAAAGCCCAAGATAAGTCATGTAACGATATGAATAGCTCCAGATAAGCAACTTGTTATGCGTATTGACGAGTGAAGCAAAATGGCGCAGCTGAATTTGCCTTCATAGTAAATTTCAAAGTGATGGTGTATCACCTCTTGCTACGCTTGTTCATTCCTTACGCCTACGTTCTTTTTATTGTTTACTTTAACTCTGTATAAAATTGACTGTCCATTAGTTTTCGTAGCGCACGTAAGTCCTCCTTATCCCTATGGAATAAGCACAGAAGTGGAGTTCCTAATTTGATGAATCCTCCCTACTATCAAACAAGTCCTATTTTTTACCGTTTGGTGATTAACTCCAACCGAAACGTGGGGCAGTACCTTAACAAAGATCTAATTACATTGACTACACTTATAGCACCGGCAACCAAAATGTAACACACAAACCGTGCGTAATATCGCACACACATATATATGTAAGACATTCAAGTGTAACGCAATCATTCACTACGTTATACACACCACGCTGTACAAAATTTTGTTTCGTCTTTTTATAAAGTGATAGAAGTGTTTCAGAATGAGGGCGTCTCTTCTTTCTTCATTGTTACTAAGAACTCCCAGCAAGACGCTTCTAACGGTCACAGGTCGTCGGAATTTTCTGCGAGAGCCAAGTTGGCCGAAAGTCGCACGCCCTGGAGAAGTCCTCTTCCTCGCATTGTTCAGTTTAACTTTGATCTCAGCGCTCGCTAAATTACAAGCCGCAACGGCGAAATGCTAGCGAGCGTCACACTGATCCAATCCACCTTATTTGTCTTGCCTGGTGTGAGCTGCAATATGAAAGCTTCCCTCGCACAATGAGGCGAAGAGGCACGGAAAACGTGCACCGTAGGCGCCGTGAACTGTCGCAAAATTCGTTCTTTGTAGAACGACAGTACGGTGCATTAAAGGCACTGCTGATTACCACAGGTGTGGTGGGCTATTTCGCACAGAATATTGTCGTTTTAAAACAGTCTCCAGCACTCCAGCATATGCAGACAAGCCGTACGAAATGAGAACACGGTGCAGGAAAAAAAAAAAAAACAGTTTCGATCAGTCATGCTGGTAAAACGGGTATAGTCTTTTTATAATGCCTGAAATGCTTTTGCTGGTTCACTGATAGAGTTCATACAGTCACGTGGCAAATATATTCCAAAAAAATAGCTTGCGCTCCAATTTGAGTTATCTGGGTGTTAGCTGTCACAAAATGACTCGAAAATATGCTTGTTGTGATGGGAGAGTAAAGGTTTAAGAGTGTCACACTCAGCAGAAATACCGAGCGAGGTGGCGCAGTGGTAGCACACTGGACTCGCATTCGGGAGGACGACGGTTCAATCCCGTCTCCAGCCATCCTGATTTAGGTTTTCCGTGATTTCCCTAAATCGTTTCAGGCAAATGCCGGGATGGTTCCTTTAAAAGGGCACGGCCGATTTCCTTCCAAATCCTTCCCTAACCCGAGCTTGCGCTCCGTCTCTAATGACCTCGTTGTCAACGGGACGTTAAACACTAACCACCACCACCACTCAGCAGAAATGAACTTATTAATCCCGAACTGGGTGAGAACAGCGAGAATTCATTCGTTCTTGCAATAAAGATGGATTTCTTAGTTATTTATTCGTGACGCGTGTCACCTGTATTGAAAGTCATCTTCAGACAATATAACTTTCTAATATTCCAAAGCCACTTCTTTTTCCATCTTACAGGTGAAACGCATCGCAGATGAAGAACTAATAACTCCATCTTTAATCCAACCACGACTGAATTCTCTCTCAACAGTACCACGGTTGCTGTATCAGTGCCACAGAGTTTGGGAATGGAGTGGAATGAATGGGTGAGTAGTTCTTTTGTAATTACTATCAGCTAACTGTGGACGTATCTTTTCATGAGCTTGGAAACGTGAGTAGATAAATAATTATTGTTTGTAATAAGTAATGTTATACCCCTTATTTCTTAAATGATTTTTAATGCGACTTCTTTTCTGTGGATTGAAATTTCTCATTAAAACCACGGATTAACGAAAACTGAAGAAATGCCTTCGCATATAAATCAGAATCATACATGAAGAACTTACTGCCACCTGATAAACGTGTTTCATGATAAACGTAATATTTGTTATCAAACACCAGCGTCAAAAAAATTCTATTGTTTGAAGGAGAACATTTTCGATGTTGTGCTCGAGATGAAACCCTGCAGCACCGAGATCATCGAAGCTCGAAAATTTATTAGACATGTATGAGAATGTATTTGTTGAAGTGCCTTAGGGAAACTGGAAACATACGAGACAATGGCAGCACAGATCTGCAGCACAACTGAAGGTATTAGAGGTCCATATACAGCAGTCAGATTGTAGTGACACTATTGTACTTGCGACCTGGCTCGATAAGTAACGCAGTGGCTGTTCTCTTTCAGCGCTAACATGTGGTTTTCGCAAGAAGTGATGTTATCTGCAGTTGACGTAAGTCACATGAAAGCTGTTAATATGAAGGAAAGAGGAAGGGGGATGTCTTAGATGCAACTAGTGATCTCTCACATCGCTAACCGCTGGAATGTTGCTGAAACTCCTAAAACGTAAGAAAGGTACACATAGTAAATAAATATTTTGAAAATTTTGTTCAAAAAAACGTTACACTAACTTCTACATGTGCCCAACGAAGGTTAAGATATTATTCCTTTCGTTACCGGTAATACAATTTCACTTGGTTATACCTAGATGAAAAAAGGCTACACCTGTTGACCGCTGAAACGCTTATTTTACTTTCACAAAATATTTTATAAACGGTAACTATTGTTATGGAATCGAAGTGGGACTTTCGTTCGTGCAACTAAAGAGTTTTTTGTTAAAGATGTCTTAGTAACGTCGCTCGCAGCTTACTGAATGGTAAGACTCGTATGTTTCCTTTCTTTCCTTCATGGATATGATTTTAAATATACACTCCTGCCAAATAAAACGCATGCACTGATCAGCCAGAACATTATGACCACCGTCTTACTATCGATATAAACCCGCCCAGGCGATAGCAGCGTCGCCTGGCGAGGAATGACTGCTAGTCAGATACACACATGGTGCCTGTAGTGTCTTTGAGCACGCGCGATCTATCTGAGTGTGACCGAGGGTAGACTGTGATGGCCCGGCACGATCATTTCGGAAACTGCTCGACTTTTCGGGTGTTTGGGGGGGGGGGGGGGGTGCTGTGGCGAGTGTCTTCATCAAGTGGTGAAACCACGTTCAGACGTCTTGGGGCTAGGCTGCCACCCCTCATTACAGATGTCGGAAGTCATAGGATGGGCGGACTGGTAAAACAGGACAGGTGGCGAATTGTGGCGGATCTAACATCAAACTTTAATACTGGACAGAATACAAGTTCGTCTGAACACACAATACACCAAACACTCCTAACAACGGGCCTCCGCAGCCGACGGCCAATGCATATGCCAATTCCATATGCACCACGACATCGACAACTACGCCAGAAATGGGCAAGTGACCATCGGCACTGGACGTTGGTGCAGTGGCAGAGCGTTGCGTGGTCTGATGAACCCCGATATCTCCATCATCATGCCGATGGGAGGGCGCGAATCCGTCATCTTCCAGGGGAACACCTCCTTGACACCTGTACGGCGGGACGGAGACAAGCTGGCGGCGGCTGTATTATGCTCTGGGGAAAATTCACGTGGGCATCCAAAGGTCCAGGCCTACCAAGGCCTTATTGCTTCCATGCCGCTGTTATCCGTGCCAAAGGTGGACATACCGGCAATTAGATAGGTGGTCATAATGTTCTGGCTAATCAGTGTACGTGTATGTATCTTACATAAACGTTTGCCTGTTTTCCCATAAGCTGTGGGAGAAAATGCAGAAGTTTTGAATTCCAAAGTAGATCATAAAGCTTGTAACAGTTACACTGGAAGGCTCAAAAAGGACAGTGAAAATGGATGGAACATATTCCACGGTTTTTGACATAAAAACAGGAGTCAGACAAAGAGATGGAATATCACCACTCTTGTTCAGTGTAATAATATAGGAAGCACTGGATACAACATGTGAAGCAGAGGAGGGAATCAGCGAAGGAATAAAAATGAATGTACTGGCCTTTGCGGATGATGTACATTAATCACAGAAAATCTTGGAACTGAAATTACTGACAAGAAAGCTATTTCGAAAATCATAGGAAGTTGTATCAGAGGTAAATGAGGAGAAAACGAAATTCATGAGGGTAGAAAGAAATTATAAGACAAAAAGACGGGAAACCATACAAACTGAATAGAAGAGTTTAAATATTTGATGGTTGGAGTAAATAACAGTAATGATGAGAAACAAGAAATAGAAGCTTGAATTAAAGCGGAATCCAGAGCATGATATTCACTCAATAAAATACCGTCATCAAACATTTTATTCAGAGGAACCAAAATAAGGCAATACAAAGCTATAATCAGACAAGTATTACCATATGGGACAGAAATATGGCGAATAGATAAGTACACAGAGAGGAAAATAAAGATTTTCGAAAATAAAAATTATTTCGATCAATTTGTGAAGGAGTATCTCGAAGAAGAAAAAACGTGGACCTTAGGGCGGTATATAATGAACCACATATTGTAGCGTAATTCAAGACAAGGAGGCTGAGATGGGCCGAGCACGTCTAAAGGAGCGAGGAAGTATCGAGGTTGAGAAATGTGTCGAAGAAGAAACCCGAAGGGCAAAGATCTTCAGCCGGACATAAATACGATGAAGAAACCAGGTGACCAAGGAGCTTCAGATATTCTGGCAAGGGAAGAAGATTCAAGGGCAGAACGCTGTGGTGGAGGCTACTCGACGAGAAACTGTTGTTTGTTGGGCCAGGAGAGTAAGAGTAAGAGTAAGTACTTTACTTATGTTCATTCATATAAGGTTGAAAGGTGGCTACACTGAGTCACAGCGCCAGAGATTGCGCCAAAGAGTTTTATTCCGCCGCCTCCACTGGCAGTCGTAGTTGAGAAGTTGCCGTAGTTAGTGCTTGTTGAGATGTAGCAGTGGTGAGTCGTTGTTGAGAAGTTCCCATGGAGAGTGCTTGTTCAGATGTTGTCATATTGTTTTGATGGGTTAGACACCAGATATTGTTGGACTGGGGATGCTGTAATTATCAGAGTGTGCTTTTCGTCAATATATATGAAGTTAAAAAAATTCCTTTTTTTTATAACTTCAATGTCTTAAACAATAATGCCTCTTGGTCACAGGTTCAGTCAACAAAGCTCGTGTTCTTGTATTAGACTGTATTTCTGGTTTCTATGTGCAATTATAGTATTTCTGGTTTTTTTTAATTACTTCAGTATAAATGGTGTTTAAAATATCTGGTCTTATTGAGGAAGAACCGTGCCAGATCTGTACGTTGAATCACACTTCCACACACAGAACAGCGACACTTGTGCCTTGTTGCTTCGTAGCTTTCATAGTTGCTGGGGACTTAATTAATTAATTGTGTTAACGGAAATTTCCTTTCATTCTTTGTTGTTATGCTATGCAGTCAGATTGCGTACAAATACCAGTCAGGGCCAACCGGTTACGAGACTGCGTAACCGGACAGTCAGCTACTAAAAATTAAAAATTATTTGCATTTTTTATTTAATTAAGCCCCCATGCACGTGGCGACCCTGCCAGGATCGTCCCTTGGAATCTTCTGATAGTAAAAATAGCAGACAGTAGTATTGTTGAAGTAATTTTTAGTTTAGTAATTGTAGTCTATATTGCATGTGTAGATTTGGTAATGATCATTTGTAGTTGTCTTTCTTCTAATGGTATTTTTGCAGAATTTAATTTTTGATGACTCGTATACGGGTTTGACAATTAGTGCAAATATGAAGCTTTCAATTGTTCGTTATTCGTGTTTGTCGGGAAGCATTTCGTGTGAATGGTATTGTTGGAGATAAAGTGTCATTGTGTGTAATTTTCGTATAGTGACGAGTTTTGTATGTTTTGTAAATGATTACGCGATTGATGAAAAAGGTAAAAATGATAGATAGTCAGAATGACGAAATTGTTGACATGGCGAACTCGCCAACATAGGAGAACATAATGATGAATAATGAAGTGGAAAACAATTTAATAAGTCGGGAAAATAGTCCGGAACCATTTCAAAACTTTTCACAATCAAAAAATTTTCAGAATACGAGATTAACGACAGAAGATTCTGGAATTGTATCGAACACAGATAGCTTTACAGCTATGACGAAAGAAGTTGGTTTTGCGGGAAATGTTAGGGGTGAAAAGAATTTCGAACCAATTAATATGGAGCAGTTGATGGGTGCTATATTAAATTTTGGATCACATATGGGAACAATGGGATCACGGTTAGACTCACTGGGATCACAAATAGGAACAATTAAATCAGAGATAGGAACAATTACAACTGGTATGGGAACAATAGAAACACGGTTAGACTCAGTGGGATCACAATTAGGAACAATTAGAACTGAGATGGGAACAACGGAAACACGGTTAGACTCACGAATAGGGACATGTTTCAAAAACATGAAAGATGAATTAAAGAAAGAAATTAGAGAAGAAGTACAACCGATTTTGAAGTCTCACAATAATAGATTATTTGCAGTAGAGATTAGACAAAAGGAACAGGATAGAGAACAGGAAGAAAGAGCTCGCGTGATAGTACAAAAATTTTCAGAGTTAAATTTACAACGTGCACACGATAAGGAAGAAATATTTGAGAGAATCGAGGAATCCGTACCAAATGACAGAATAAATAACCTAACACAACAATATGAACAGTTAACTACTAAATGTGTCAATACTGAAACCCGAGTCGCGACACTTACGGAAGATGTAAATAAACAGAAAGAACAAATAGGTGACTTATCGGAAAGAGTTGAGGAGATTGCAGACAAATTGACAAGTCTTAGTTTAAATGGGGACAGAGATTCAGATGATACAGCTCCATTGCCATTTGCAGAAACCGAAGAGTACCAGAACATGAATAAGCATGTTGAAAATCAGGGAGAATTTAATGAACGCGTCAAAAGGGAATTTGAGGCATTACGAAAGCAAGTCAAACAAATTGAAGGCGAAATCGTAGGAAAAGACAGCAGAAGAAATTTAGAATCACAGATAGCAGAGGGGTTTGAAGAAAGTAATTTATTTCATTTACGAGAAGCAACAAGAGAGCGCCAGGCGCGCGAACTTGACAATAATCGACATTCGGACTGGGACAGACGCGGTAGGTCTTTGTCGCCACGAGGAGAAAACTTTGACTATAAACACTTCTTAACTGTTCGGAAATTTAAGATCTTTCGCAATTCTAAGAACGACATACATCCATGTTCATGGTTAGATCAATTTATGTACGCACTTCCACCAAATTGGCCACTAAGTCACAAACTGGAATTTATGTGTGGATATTTAGAAAACGAACCGGCGACGCGGATGCGCGCACTTATTCGAGATTGTAATAATCTAAATGATTTTTATCATGCATTTCTATCGGCATATTGGTCAGAAAACACGCAAGACAGAGTCAAACATAGTCTTTTTATGCAGCGTAATTTTAAACAGTCTGAGTTCCGCACGCCAGCAGAATACTTTGAAGACATGATTCGAAAGAATCAGTTCCTTTCCAACCCTTATAGCCCGACTGAATTAATTCGCATTTGTTTATCTAAGCTGCCACAATCCATAAGACAAATTGCTTTAGCCGGAAGATGTAAAGACGACATTGAGACTTTTAAGACGTTGCTACAAGAACTTGAGTATGACAACGACGACGGGACTTCTCGTAATTTTTTCAGTAACGGTAATCACAATAGATTTTCAGAGAGAAGGGATAATGATCGGAACGGACGTTATATGGGTAATTTTGAGAATGACAGACGAAACAGACAGGACAATAGATACCAGCCTTATGACAATTCGAGGAGCTATTTCTGGAAAAAGTGTGGAAGTCAAACAACAGACCAACTTAAATTTCATTGGTCAAGGATACGAATTTTCTGCTAATTTTATTATTGTTCCATTACTCAGTACACAAATTATATTAGGTATGGAGTTTCTTAACACACATAAGGCAATTTTGAACTTTAAAGAAGGAAGTGTGAATTTGACTGTTGCCGGAATGCCGAAAAGTTTGAAATTTTTCGAGTGTTTAACAAAATCTGAATCAGACACAAAATGTTTAAGGTTTCTTACTTCTGATGTTTTCGCTGAGCATTATGACGACAATGTGTTCATTCATGACAATGACAATAGATACAGAGACGGGATGGATGATATAATTAATAGCGAGGAATTAATTAATGAAAAGGTTAAGAGAGCTGAAGTGCCAGATGATGTTGCGAGAGTAGAACTGCACCAAATTTTGACTTCACATACTACAGTATTTAGTCATCACACAGGAACTATACAAGGCTTACAATATTTATTTAAAGTAAAAGAACACACACCATTTCGGGGGAAAACGTACGCTATTCCTTTGGCTTACAGAGACAAGGTTAAGAGTGAACTTCAATACATGTTAGATCAAGGCATTATTGAGCCAGCAGTCAGTCCTTATACTAGCCCATTACACGTCGTTCTTAAAAAGGATGGGTCAATTCGTTTGGTTCTGGATTCCAGACAGATAAATAATATCATCATTCCTGAAACTGACCGTCCACAAAATTTAGATGAACTTCTTCAACATTTCCATGGAATTAAAGTTTTATCCACGAATGATATGCGCGCAAGTTTTTGGCAAATAGAACTCCACCCTGATTGTAGAAAATACACTGCCTTTTTAGCCTTTGGTAACTGTTACCAGTTTCGGAAATTACCGTTTGGACTTACTGTATCTTCAGCAGCATTCATTCGTAGTTTAAACGAAATTTTACCTGTTTATCTTCGTGACAATATTACTTCATATGTTGACGATATTCTTATTGCTAAACGTTCTTGGAATGAGCACGACAAAATTTTGGATTCATTACTACGTATTTTTGCAAGAGTTTGCGTTACAGTGAACTTGGAAAAATCTGAATTTGGTCGTTCTCAGGTGAAATTTCTTGGTCATATTATTTCTACAGAAGGTATTCTTCCTGATCCAGAGAAACTAGACGCTATTCGTAATTATACTGTCCCTACTACAAAACGTGATGTTCGTAGTTTCCCTGGTGTCTGTAATTTTCTTAGACGCTTTGTTAGATTTGACGATTTGGCCACACCTCGTTTATGTGAACTATCTGGAAAGAATTCTAATTGGTGTTGGGATGAGGAAGCTCAGTCAGAATTTGAACAACTTCGTGATGCTTTAATTGCTGCTCCACTTCTTTCACATCCGGATTTATATAAAGATTTTTGTTTGGCGACGGACTCATCATACAAAGGCCTAGGTGCACACTTATTTCAAGAGATAGAAGAAGACGGCGTTGTAGTACAGAAAACAATTGCATTTGGAAGTCGTGTTCTCACTAAATCAGAAAAGAATTATTCGATTACGGAACTTGAAGCCTTGGCTGTTATTTGGGCTTTCACAAAATTTCGCATATTTTTGTATGGCAGACATACTAAGGTCTACACCGATCACCGAGCTCTGGAATTTCTTATGTCAGCAAAATTAACACATGGAAGATTGTCACGATGGGCGCTGTATCTGCAGGAATTTGATTTTAGTATTGTTTACATACAGGGCTCTTCAAATATTATTGCTGATGCTTTATCACGTGCACCTATGGGTTTGAAACAAAGTGCTGAAGAGGACTGCAAAGAAAACAATTATTGTTTGATGTATATTCAAGGTGTTGCGTTTGAGAATTTTATTTCGTCTTCGCTCCAGTACATCGCTAAGGAGCAAAACAAGGATCCAATCTGGAAGGACATTAAGGAGAAGTGGAGGAGAAAGGAAAGCGTAGCGATTAGACAGTATTATTTAGTTCGCAATGATATTCTTTTTAAACGAAAATCGGTTGACAACTCTGTTTGGTTAGTTTGTATTCCTGATGAGTGGGTCAATAAATTGATTTGGTACACACATTTCAGTTATGCCCACTTTGGTCCCAGAAAATGCTTTCATAAATTACAAGAAAATTGCTACTTCAGTAATATGGAAAAACGTATTCGATCTGTTCTTGCCAAATGCAAATTATGTCAAAAGGCTAAGCCGCCAACTATTTCTCACAGAGCACCGTTGTTTCCTATCATTCCAGCGAAATTAAAGGAGATGGCTGCAGTCGATTTGTTCGGTCCAATGGTTCGTTCTACTAATGGTTTTGCGTTCATTTTGGTAGCAGTGGAATTAACATCAAAATACGTGTGTTTTATACCTTTACGCAAAGCAACAGCTCGTTCAGTATCTAACGCTGTCATCAAACATTTTCTTAAAGAAGTGGGTCATGTTGATAAGGTTATATCAGATAATGGATCACAGTTTCGCTCTAAAATTTGGCTTCGTGCTCTAAGGCGTCGTAAGATTAAACCAATTTTCATTTCACTTTTTCACCCTCAATCTAACGCTTCAGAGAGATGGATGAAGGAAATCAATAAATTGTGTCGACTTTATTGTCATCAGAATCACAGAACTTGGGATCAGTATCTTCATATTTTTCAAAACATTCTGAATGAACTCCCTAATGATTCAACTTCTTTACCGCCTATATTGATATTAAAAAATAAAGCACCGACAAATCGCATTTCTGAAATAGTTCCTTTTCCGCCTACACGGAAACTGCGGCATTCTGAAGTTGTGAATCCGGCTCTACAAAATATCGCATCTGTGGCTGCTAGAAGAGAGAAATCAGCTAAACGTCCTGGTCGTTTAAAAATCTTGTCAGTTGGTCAAAAGGTGTTAATTAAGTCTCACCATTTGTCTCACAAAGGAAAAGGCTTGTGTCGCAATTTTTTTCTGCTTTATAACGGTCCATATAGAGTTCGCAAAATTATTCATGATAACACTGTTGAAGTAGAAACTCTTAAATCTCCACGCTCCAAGGGAATACATCACATATAGAACGTTAAAATTTTTGTGGAATGACATACTTTTGAGAAACTAACAGTTATACGTAAACACACGGAGACTACAAGGATACCGCGCCGTGTTCCGGCGGCGGCACATACTCAAAGCAACAGTCAAGTCTGCGCGCCGCACAAGGCAGTCGTTGACCGCAAACAATTACTTCCTACGTCACGCGTACCTACAGCTGATCGAGCGCTCAGTGCGAATGCACTGACAGCCGTAAACAAATACACAGTCTAATTTCTTCGAATAAATTCAGTATAAAGCTATAGTGACTTGATAAATTATGTTATTAACGTTCAGTATTTTTCAGGATACGGTTGTATAAAATATTTAAGAACTTCAGGTAAATTCTGTGTGTGTCCGACGTTAAGAGGACTTGCTATCGAGAAAATTTCAGGAAGAATGTAATTTCGAAGAAGAAACTAATAAACTAAAAAGGTAACTATTAATTGAGTTTATTTTTTCAGGTAACATATTTCCACTTAGGTACGTACTTTAGACGTAATTTGCTGCTCGCGATTACGTGATTCATACTTTGTACTAAATTTCATGTTCTATGAATTTACTTGTGAAGCGACGTGCTTGCGTAAATTAACTGATTTTGACAATTATTGATTAATGAGCAGGGTTGTTACTTGTGTATATTATGCATCGCTCGGCTGCTATGCTTTTTCACTGATGTCACATTTTTTTATGTGTCTGCTGTGCTTATTTATTTAAATTATAATTGTCACCTGATTAGTTGTGCTGATATGGTTATGTATGTAAGTTATACTTTGTGATTTATCTGCTTGCCCCTTCATGTTTACTTATTAAGATTACATATGAACATTTATTTGCTTATGCTGACATGATGCTAATGACCTGTTTATTATGTAAGATACACATTTGCTGCTTTGCGTATGGATTGCATATTTACACATTTTTGTTTTTTGTCATAACTACTCTTTAATTTGGTATATAGAAATGCTGATATGCGGTGTACGAACATGGAGTTTAGGTCACACTATGGTATTAATTATAGATTGTTCGCTTGGCAGAGCCTCGTTGTAAGAATTGTGCTGCATCCACTTGTTGACACTGATCTCTACTGGTATATTTACTCGCTATTGCATGTTTTGCTTACGCTCAGTGCTTTATATTTTAAGATAAGAAAATGAACTGCCATGAGCTGGAGGTTTTATGGAAGCTGTATAAATTTATACTAATAGAAAGGAAGCTAACGACATGAAATACCAACACTAGGTTTAGACCATTGACAGTTATTACACTGCATTCTTCGTGAGCAATTGAAATAGCAAGTGAAACTCGACACAAGAAATACTCCACATGTTTGCTTCTGTTTTGCCGTCATTCTTGAAGTGGTGTACACACTGTGAAATATTACGATTTATTCATTCAAAGTCTTATGTGATCTTTCATACTACGTACTCGCACCTACTTACTGAAAGTTATTCAAACTGAAGGCTGCTAGAGGTCATGTATGCATTTCTTTTATTTTATGATGGACAAGGTAACCAAAATGTATTTTATAATTCATAATGAGTAGAAGATTTGGCTCAGGTGGACTACACAGAGGTTGTGTGTGGACATTGTGTCTTCGGATTGCATGGGATGATAAATTGAAGTTTGCACTAGGATTTTGTCTGTACTTGTTCGAGGAGACTGACTAGAGGAAAGAGTTGTTATGGAAGTGAAATTATATTGGTGATAAGGTTTATATGTATCGACGTATTTAAGAGGTATTATTGAGGTACTGAGATTGTGTGAAGTTGATGATTATTGGAGTTTTGGTGGACAAGAGGTAAGGTAAATGATATTGATGATAAGGTTTATATGTATCGACGTAAGAGGTATTATTGAAGTATTAAGATTATATGATGATGATGATTATTGGAGTTCTGGTGGATAAGAGGTGAAGTAAGTGAGGAGCATTTTTTTTTTTTTGTTGGTTTATATGGAACAAGGAGGATGAAGATGGCAGACCAGAACACTCAACTGGAAGGAAGATTGTCTACACACACACTTTGTTAAATCACTAAGCAGTATATACTTTTTTTTTTTTTTTTTGGAGAGAGGAAGCATTTGCATATCTTGGCATGCTGACAGTTGTTCAGCAACCGTACTTTTGATTTGGTTTGGCAAACATTGGTCTTGACATGATGACTACGACGTTGACTAACTATTATTGACTGTTATACACTGTTACCACTACTACTTGATACACAAGTTGAACATAAAATTTTGGACAGAATTGCATTTACACAGTTAACACTATTCAATTACACAGTAGCACTTAATGTGGATGGAAGATAAGTGAGTGTGTTTTGTGTGTTTTCCTTTCCTAATCCCAAATAATTGGTACCGACCTACCTCCTAAATATTATTTTATTTGTTTGTTGTGGCTTGCACTGACACCCACAAATATTATAGGTTTACTGTTATTTGTGTATTGCAATAGTTAATATGACAATTATCTGATATCATTTGTGTGTTTGTTATAATTTGTATGTTTAGTGTAAGAGCATTAATAATAATTTTGTAAAAGCAATTGTGTGTGCGTTCAAACTGTTGTTCGTGCTTACACGTATTAACATTGGTGGGTGCCACTTGGAAATGTTTAATTACTGCTGATGAACTGTCTAATTAGTGATTGTGAATATTATGGACTGTTACCTGCACTTATTCAACATGATGGGTGCCACTTGGAAATGTTTAATTTCTGCTAATGAACTCTGATGAACCGTCTGATTAGTGATAGTGAATATTATGGACTTCTACGTGCACTTATTCAACATGATGGGTGCCACTTGGAAATGTTTAATTTCTGCTAATGAACTCTGATGAACCGTCTGATTAGTGATAGTGAATATTATGGACTTCTACGTGCACTTGTTCAACATGATGGGTGCCACTTGGAAATGTTTAATTTTTGCTGATAAACTCTGATGAACTGTCTGATTAGTGATAGTGAATATTATGGACTGTTACCTGCACCTGCTCAACATTGCTGGGTGCCACTGGTGGAACTGCTTCTACTGAAATAATGTCACTTGTTGGTGTCTGCACCTGCTCAACATTGCTGGGTGCCACTGATGGAACTGCTTCTACTGAAATGATGTCACTTGGTGTCTGCACCTGTTCAACATTGCTGGGTGCCACTGATGGAACTGCTTCTACTGACATGTCACTTGTTGGTGTCTGCACCTGTTCAACATTGCTGGGTGCCACTGATGGAACTGCTTCTACTGAAATGATGTCACGTGTTGGTGTCTGCGCCTGCTCGCCATTGCTGGGCGCCACTGTTGGAGCTGTTTAAATACTGCTGATGAAATGTTATGAGACTGCTATTTGCACCTGTTGATCATTGCTGGGTGTTACTGTTGGAACTGTCAACTACTCTGAGGAGTTCTACTTGTTTATTGAACTATTGAAAGAATTTTATGTGAATATTTGTATAAACTGATTTTTTGTGTGTTTACTGTTTATGAAATGTTATGAGACTCTTACCTACACCTATTCGTCATTGCTGGTGCTATTGATTGAATGATACTTGTGTAAACTATTATGTAAAATCACATGTATGCAAGAATTTGTATTCCTTACTGTATTTTATATATTAAGTTATTGAAGGGTCAGTGCAAAGCCATATTTTATCTAGTTATGTGATATTTACTTATTAATATTATCTTTTATTTTTGTCTGTATTTTTTTGGACGAATTTGGTGGTATTTTCACCACCAATGCTGGCAAAAATACCATCAAATTCTAGCCCGTGCAGGAGGGGCATATGAAAGGTGGCTACACTGAGTCACAACCCCAGAGATTGCGCCAAAGAGTTTTATTCCGCCGCCTCCACTGGCAGTCGTAGTTGAGAAGTTGCCGTAGTTAGTGCTTGTTGAGATGTAGCAGTGGTGAGTCGTTGTTGAGAAGTTCCCATGGAGAGTGCTTGTTCAGATGTTGTCATATTGTTTTGATGGGCTAGACACCAGATATTGTTGGATTGGGGATGCTGTAATGATCAGAGTGTGCTTTTCGTCAATATATATGAAGTTAAAATTCCTTTTTTTTATTACTTCAATGTCTTAAACAATAATGCCTCTTGGTCACAGGTTCAGTCAACAAAGCTCGTGTTCTTGTATTAGACTGTATTTCTGGTTTCTATGTGCAATTATAGTATTTCTGTTTTTTTTTAATTACTTCAGTATAAAATATCTGGTCTTATTGAGGAAGAACCGTGCCAGATCTGCACGTTGAATCACACTTCCACACACAGAACAGCGACACTTGTGCCTTGTTGCTTCGTAGCTTTCATAGTTGCTGGGGACTTAATTAATTAATTGTGTTAACGGAAATTTCCTTTCATTCTTTGTTGTTATGCTATGCAGTCAGATTGCGTAGTCAGCTACTAAAAATTAAAAATTATTTGCATTTTTTATTTAATTAAGCCCCCATGCAAGGTTCACTGGGGAACTCATAAATCTGTTATTAATGTTTCTGCGATCAGTATTATTCTTTGGCTGTCTAGTAATGAAAATGGCTTACATTTAATAACATTCAATTCTGAACCAGTCTCTACACGCACAGAAATTAGTAAACGCTGAGATATTTACATTGATTGCTGCCGTTCCATAAACAATGGTAATTTACAGCTTGGTACGTGATTACCTTTGTGTTACGGAGTGGGGTAGGCGTTACTGCGAAATCAAACAGTTGATCTCACGAAACAGTAGCGTTAAGTACTTCTACTCGATGTCGCAACTAATGCTTTGGAGTTATAAGTGAGGTAATTTATTAATAAACTGATGCATTATGCGATGCCCCACGGGATGCGCGGCGCGGCATCCAACTCGACTGCTGGAATAGGACTAAGTTCGCGCAACAGATAATTCTATTATAAACTGACTCCACTTTCTCCAGTTACGTTATCTTGAGGTGCGCATTCTCGGCATACGGCACGATCGGGAGAGGGCGCAGAAGCTGCCTTACAAGACAACATTCACATCTGTGCTGGCTCCAGGCCGTTATTGTTCTTGGAAGAACAAACCATACGATGTGTTAATGTGCTGATAAAAATCGTTACAGCTGAAGGGGTTTCCCAGTCTTACCATTTCTGCAGACGGGTTACTGTAGTCTCTGGAGCAAAAGATAAATTTAGTCTATACCGAGTTCTTCTCGGGGGGCTCCCGACTCTTTCGTTAGTGCATGCATGGCCAGTATAGGACCCTCAACTATTGCAGCAGCTACTTCCTTTCTTGTGCTGCAATCTCCCATCTCAAAATATACTTATCTTACTCTCCGTCCTATAGTGGCAGTCTTTCATGTCGATTCCGCTGATTCAGTGGGTCCTGAATTTTTCATTCACATCGTTATCCATTTCTCTTCCATAGATTTTTTCGGATGAAGTAATATTTGGCTCTATTCTGGATTTGACCACTATCTTCTAAGTTTCCTAGTGTCTCGAACCGATTGGGGATGGACTGCTTAAATATCAGCACCTGCTACAGCGCTAAAGATCGCCTGCACACAAGAAGTACGTAGACTCCCATTTCAGCTTAAAAACCAACGCTATAGCCAGCCCGACGAGGTGTGGTTGTTAATGTACCCTCTCGGCCGACTCCGCCCCTCCCCCGATAACACAGTGACCATACTTCCGATGCCTGAGCTGCTAGCTCCTCTAAACCGCGTCTTTTCTTGGGGCACAGGGATTTATGGGAACGGCCATTGTGCCAGATGACCTTCGCTGCCGTTGGGGGTGCCTGTGAGGAGAGCACCTGATCGGAGTCAGTCACATCAGAGCGAACGTTTGGCGCATGTAACTTATCAAACTGAACAAACGCAATGGCAGTTCTGATCTCGCTGTCTCAACAAATATGTCTAGAAACTTCAGTAAGGACAGTTACTATCCTACTGCTTTCCCTGCGTTGGATGCCCCATGGGTAAAGGGACAAGCCAGACGACTGGGAGCGAAACAATTTATTCTACACCTGATGTGTATTAGAACAGATGGATATACTTTTACAGCGACGAAAGTTTTATTATTTTCAAAGAAAATAGAAACTAAATTGGACGAAAAATGTGCAGTGTAGCACTTTTCATTAAAGCCTCCTCTGCTGTACAGTCACAAGGTCTTCACACATGTGAACAAGTGGGTGAAATGCCAAAGACTATTAACTTACTTAAAACTTTGAATGTGGTACAAGGAGTTGTTTTTCACAGACACCATACTGACGAGGACCTATGAGTTAATCTAGAACGGCGAGGGATGTATTTTGTCTGATACGCATATAAAGGTCCGGAGGATAACTGAATAGGTACAGGTGCTTTCATCTTAAATTTTGAAGGAAAGATCCTCCCAGAAAAAGTTAAAATTCTTGCATGCAGGTGTGATGTGAAACCGCCCATGGGGTGTTGCCGACACCTATGTCTTTGCTATATGTCATCCCACTGCATGGGAGCCAGAATGCACAAACTGCGGACAACCACTCCTCGAAGGTTGTCCTTGCTAACAACCGCCTTTGTGTGTCATTCCTACCTAACACCAACTTCAACAATCACAGGTCTGCTCTGTATTTAAAAACGAAGAGAAAATACAAGAATAGAAATCATTTGAATCACCACCTTACACTGAGAGAAGAAAAAAATACTCACCCATGAAGCCTGTCTACATGAGGACAAATTATGTAAAAGTAAGAGCTATCCCCCGCTGCCCACTCCCCTCATCTCAATTTTCTCCGAACCAGATCTGCAACCGATCTCCCCTCTCGTGGCTCCCGTGGCACCATCTTCAGGAATCACTTGCTACACCCAGCTCGAGGACCAACTTCCTCCTCCAACGTCTACCACTGACGAGGCGACCTCTCGTGGTCCATCTCCCCAGTATCTCACAGCTCAAAGGCCAATGGCTGAAGCAGTCACGGACTGCGGGGTTCCCTCTCATCGTCTGTCCCCAAGCATACAGCAGGTAAGCCCTCACAAGAATCTGGGGCACCAAATATAGCGAAAGAGAAGAGCTACAATTGGGGTAAGGCTATTTCGGTGAACCCGGAGGGGCCAGATGCCTCACGGCGTCGGGATTCTGAACCAAAGTTCGTTGATGTTGTTCCCCCCCTCCTCCCTGCCCGCCGTAGGCACATTGGTCGTGGGATGTGATGTGTCACTTTGGCACCTTCACTCCTTCACGCCTAACCAGGACCACCTCAATGTGATGATCCAATGGAAGAGTAATGAGAATTATTGTGCTCTTCACTGATGATCATCCCTTCAGATTTTGGGGTTACCGTACATTACGTCGGAATCGTACGGGCGCTGAGAGCGCATCTGCAAGGATCTGTAAACTGGGTCGCACAGGTGTCGTCAGTGAGTGGCTTCCCCTCTGTACCACACTCAACGCAATGTCGCAGCGAGTGCAAACGGCGCTGGTGGTTATCATTTGTAACGTTTATTTACCTCCGTGGAGGCCACCTATTTACCTTGAGACTAAATGGTGCGTGTTAAGTGGCACTTTAAATTTATTCGCATTTTTGTTTTCTTTAGATGCCGAAATAGTTTTATCAAAAATTTGCGAAGATATTCTGTAACCAGTATCGAAACTAAGTGCAAACTCTTCGAGTTATCTCTCTGTGAGGCATTGCTGTGATAGTGCGTCTCACCTCTGGTGAGATTCGCACGCTTCCAGTCAGTCAGAGCAGCAAGCAGGTAATGAAATCGGGCCGTGCAGCCGAGAGAGTTTAAAATCACATTTTGTTCTCTACGTCGAAGCGAAGAGTTTGAAGGTCGGAGGTGGCAGCTGCAGTTGGAGATTTTATGAGACGATTTGAGTTTTTTGCAGTAGTTGTTAATAGGCAGCGTTTAAGACTTTTCAGTTGTCGGATATTTGTATTCGCACATTTATATTGCTATCATTTCTTTTGCTGAATTTGTGAAATGCTGCGTATTACAGAGGCTCAGGGATCGTTTACTTTTCACAAGTTGGAAGCTGACTTTTACAGAATCGTATCGATACGTTAGGCACTCAGTTTTGTCATAGTCTCCTTTAGATTATTCAGTGCATTATTGGAAGACGTGTACAGAAAACTTGTGTCTCTGGGGTTGCTAGATATTCGATTCATGTTTCACGTGTATTGTAGTCCCACGTTATTTGATTATTTTGTAGTTAATGCAGAGTATCACTTCAGCACCGTTGTTACTCGTTTCTTCTCTCCTCAATAATTTTTGTTCAAAAACGTCTTGATCATACCTATTACTATCATCCCCCATATCTTTTCAATGATTAGCCGTGGTACAGATGATGAAATAGTCCCGTCATATACAGCTCTCCTACGTTATTATAAATAATATCCCACTGTTTTGCATGCATAATTTTTTGCTTGTGTAAGGTAATTTAGTAGCTGGTGCCGGAATGGATACTTTCCGTGGAAAATTTTTACACTGTGTTTAATTATGTACCCACGTAATAATTTGTGCAGAACATGGTAGTGATACATCCAGTTTTTTGAAATACTATAAGCATATTTTGTCCTTGAAGTACATCTTTACTAATTATTCAGTTACTTTGAAGACGTATTTTCAGTGCTAGACTATTTTCGGATTAAGGTGCTGTCATTACATTCAAGGGGAACCATCCCATTGCAATCTTTTTAAACTCTGTAATTTTTATAGGACTGTACGAATGATGTTGACACTGATGTTCAATCACACAAGCTATGCCTATCAATTACCAGCTGCGTTGTTTGTTGTGTTTCCTACTGTGATTATTTCTTTTGATTACTTTCTAAGTTATATTGCGTAACAAAACCGATTACTGGGTTATGAAGATTCATATTACAAGGTATAGCTCTATTAAATCAGTTTAGTGTAACTCATAGACCGGTTATTAACATACAGTAGTAACCGCAGTACAACATGACCACCTCAATCCAACAACTGTACCCCCTTTTCCTACTATTTTGAGATTTCAATGCGCACCACCGACGTGGTGAAATAGCACTTGGTCTGGTAGGGGTCTTCTGGTTGACCAGCTTCTTCTGATCTCGATGTTTAACTTCTCAGTAACGGTACTCCTATCCACTTATTGTCGCCCAAGGCACCTTCTCGGCTATCGATCTTACTATCTCTTCTCCCAAGCTGACGACTCAGCTACACTGGTCGCTCCACGACGATCTTTGCGACATTTACCGCTGCCCAGACATCCTGTCACTTCCTTGTCACCGCCTGACGGACCAGTTGCCATGTTGGGCTCTTCGAAGAGCCAACTGTCAGTTATTCACCTGTGCAGTCACCTTCGCCCCTCTCTGTCAGATAACGTCGAAAAGGTTGTGGGAAGTGTTTTGGACGTCATCACCCACACCAATAAAACTGCTGTTCCCCTTTCTACGTGCACCTTCAGCCGCCAGCCAGTAACATGGTGGTCCAAAGACATTGTAAGGGCTATTCAGGATCGTCGAAGGGCCCTGCGAAGTCTCAAGCGATATCCTTCGCAGATAGCCCCCCTTCAGTGACTCCGTGCTGAGGTTCGCTACATAATTAAACGTAGTAAGGAAGAATGCTGGGAGCGCTGCGTCTTCGCCTTGCGAACACATCTCAGGCGTGGGCCAAGCTCAGTAGTCCTGTGGCTGTCAAAGAAGAATAACTGTCTCTTGTCTCGTCCACCAGGGTGGTATTTCTACTGATGCGTCGGGTATTGCTAAACACCTTGCGACCCACATTACGAGAGTATTGCAGTCCTCTTCTTAGCCAGATACCTTTAGAATGCATAAACGACAAACTGAAGACATCTCCCTATGCTTCACCACTGCCCCACCCCCACCAAGCAGAATTGTACAGGGTGCTGCAAAAATACTTTTACAAACTTTTATGAAGGGTTCTTCACACCAAAACAATATAAAAAGTTCAAATAAAGTTATGTATGGAAATTCTTCGTTTTTGAGTTTGTAATGAAAGTTGACGTCCAGTTGCTTCCCAGGTACAAACCAGCAACTTCACATGTATATGCACCCGTTTGAGTCATTGTGTCCTAGATGGCTTCGTGTTGCCTGGGAGATTTGTTTACAGTCGTTAGTTGTCTGCTTCAGCTTATCCATTGTGTACACCTGCTACACATAATGAGTTAACTGAAAGTGTTCTGAATCAAATTCTGAAGAATATTCATTTCGTGAGCAGGCAGACATAACTTCTAAGCACGGCCTCGGAAATGGTAATGGACAAGTCTGCATACGGCTTTTCCAGTCCGAAGACAGCCGAGTAATTCAACATTTGGTGCTGTGTATCATCGCGTTGACGGGACATGATCCATAGCAGCGAACCGCAGACTACTGATGGAGCAAGACCAAGTATTGTCCATGCGCCCGAACAGGATGAGTAAATTCTATGGGCTGTCAAAGAAGAGTCAAGTATCAGCGCAAAACAAGCCGTCCGGGCATGTGGTACATCTCCAAGTTCAGGATGGAGAATACTTCACAAACAACTTATGTATCCGTACCTTCTTCAACGAATGCAGAGCCTTACGCCTGCCGATCACCCACCACGGGAGCACTTTTACTGATGGTATGTTGCACAAACTGCCAAAATATTGTTTGTTTCTTCAGTTTTGTATACAGACGATTCTACGATTAGAAGACATCGAATAAAAAATTTCCACAAGTAAGACATATGGGCCGATAGTAATCGTCATAGTACAGACTAGACATCAGCATCTGTTTAAGATTAATATGTGGGCTGGATCTGTAGGTCACAGTCTAGTAGGGCCGTACGTTCTCTCAGCACGTCTTACATGTGCTGTTTACGGGGACTTACATCAGAACACGCTCAGAGGCCTACTGGATGATGTGCCCTTGCAAATAAGAAGACGCATGTGGTTCATGCTTAATGGAGTTCCAGCACATTTCAGTATTAGTGTTCGAGATGCACTGGCCGGTGTCTACCATGACATATGGACAGGTAGAGGATCAGTTCTGTGATCTGCACGTTCCCTGACCCTAATCCTTTGGATAATTGTATTTGAGGGCACCTTAAACAATTGGTCTCTTTAGCAACCGGATGCAGAAACGCATCATCGGCGTGTCATGAAAGCCTGCGAAACCATTCAGGACCATCAGCAAGTGTCTGAAAGAGTGTGACAGTCCATGATTCGATGAGTGTCTTCGTGTTTAGAAGCAACAGGAGGGCATTTTAAGCGCTTATTATGAGTTTATATGTTGTCGAGCTCCAATCGCCTAAATTGTAAACCTTCATTAAATACTCGAAAATGAAGGATTTTCGGACATATGTTTATACGATCTATTTTGCTTGTTTTGGAGCAAGGAACTTGGCGATTCCAGGAATTCTGATGCTGTCAGCAGCATTTCCAGGAAGGCTGATGCTGATAACAGTAACTTTTGTAAAGGTATTACTGAAACGTCCTTTATAAGGAACCCGCTACAGACAGAACTGCTTCAGGCTCATAACTCGTCGCACGGTACGGCTCCAGGTCCTGATTAGATTCATAATGATGATACTACATTTGAATATTACTCAAAGACTCCAACTACTGAGGACCTTCAAACCTGTTTGACTAGAAGGTATCTTCCCTTGGCAATTACGAGACAGTGTCATCGTCCCAAACTTTAATCTAGGCAAAAACCCAAGGTCTATCAAGTACTACGATTAGCCTCACCAAAGAACTCTGTAAACCGCTTGAAGGGATGGTAGTCCGCCGGTTATGATGGGTTCTCGTATCACGCGGCCTTTTGTCCCCCTGTCAGTGTAGTTTTCGGGAGAGGCGATCCGCAACCGACTGTTAGATTAAGTTGGAAACAGCAATTAGACAGTTTTTTTTAAACTCTAACATCTCATTGCAGAGTCTTTTTTATCTACATAAGGCATACTACATCTTGCGGCGACACCACATTTTACTTACCCTCCATGATTGGGGTTTTCGACGTGCCCTACCGATTTTTATCGGACAGTTTTTATCGCACTGTTGGTTCAGGGTTAGATCTCGTACATCACTAAGCTTCCTACGGGTCTAAGAGAAAGGCATCCCGTAGAGCTCCATGTTCAATGTTACACACTTCCTCACTGTCATCAAAGGGACAGTGTCGTCTGTCGGGCCACTGGTCACCATGGCACTATACTCGTACATAGAAGACTTTTACATTTGGTATGACTCCCACTCTGTAAACCTGGCTGAACGCCAGCTACAAGGCGCAATCAGAAGGCCTCCGCCAGGACCCTTTCCCATGGTTTCCAGTTCTCTCCAGAGGAAACACGACTCATGCATTTCTGTCGTTGTATCCCGGTAAATCCTCACATAGAACTCCTCTTGGCTACCCAAGCACCCGGGCGTTGTTGTACAGTCCCGATTTTTGGGACTGCTCCTTGATAAAAAGCTGACATGACTGCCCCATATGCGTCATCTAAAGACTTTCTGCACGTGGAAGCCTAACGCTCTCTGCCTCCTTGCCCACACCTCTTGGGATGCGGGTCGCACTACTCTCCTCCACATTTACTGGGCCTTGGTCTCGTTCCCATTTGATTATGGTTATAATGTTTGCGGTTTGGCGGCAATTTCAGCTTCGAAACTGTTCAACCCACTCCACCATCATGGAGGAACACTGTCCACTGACGCCTTTCGGACTATCCTGCGGGCAGCCTCCTTACCAAAGCGAGGATCTTTCCTTTTAGTTCTGACTGTACCAACTGAAGTTCACTTACGCAATCACCATCCCACAATTTCCTAATCATCCACCTTATGACAATATTTTTCATACGAGGGTCATCGACTCCGTGATACCCGCCCTCAGATGGGATTAGCAGCTGCTATGCGGCTCGAGATCCTCTGCTGTTACGTCCGTCTGTTTAACCTCCTTAGAATATGCTCCTCGTGTTTTCCCACACAACCATATTGCGAATTAGGATCGAAATTTTCAGCAGGTAGTGTCTCACATCTCGTAAATATCTGAAAAATGTCATGTTACTGCCTTGAGCTGCTAATAAAGTTCATTATTTTAACAGCCACTTTCGGTCGACTGACCATCATCAGGTTCGTAAAAGTATTCGCAGAATCACGTTAGATGAAATATACAATCATCCGACGTTAACGATTTTATATTTCGCCCGGCAGGATGCTCTGAATACTTTTATGAACCTGCTGATAGCCAGTCTACTGAAACTGAGCCGGCCGGAGTGGTCAAGCGGCTCTAGGCGCTTCAGTCTGGAACCGCGCGACCGCCACGGTCGCAGGTTCGAATCCTGCCTCGGGCATTGATGTGTATGATGTCCTTAGGTTAGTTAGGTTTAAGTAGTTCTAAGTTCTAGGGGACTGATGACCTCATCTGTTAAGTCCCATAGTGCTCAGAGCCATTTGAACCATTTTTGAATTGAAACTGATTTTTTAAATAAAGAATTTTATCAGCAGCTCAAGGCGGTAACATGACAGTTTTGATATATGATCCATTTATTATTACTTGAAGGTCCTAAACTTTTATCTGCTACCATGATCTTTCTACGTTCGTTCTTTTCAGCTCTTCAAGAGTACCATGGTACTACCGTCAAATACACTGAGATCTCTAAATCCATGGATAGGACGGAATTTGTTTATATTTCTCCCTCCGGTCAGGAACAACATTTGTTGCCGGGAACTTTTAGTGTTTCTACGGCCGAGCTGATAGCCATTAACAGAGCTCTACATTTTACGAAACAGATATCCCTCGAACGCATTTTAATTTGTAGTGTCTCAATGAGCAGTCTCCAGGCCACTGATCGATGTTATTCTTGTCACCCTATGGTATATGCTATTCGTGACCTGCTCTCTGGCCTTAGTCGTACTGCCTGCTCAGTTGTCTATCTCTGAGTCTCAAGTCAAATGAACTGGCTGACCGTTTGGCTAGACAAGCGTTTACTCACAGAATGTTAGCTTCGACGATCCCACGTGTGGATTTGCGGGTGCAAATAAAAGCTCTCCTCACTTGGAGATGCAATAAAATCCTGGTGGTCTGCTGTTCCCACTAATAACCTCCGCATTATCAAGGAGACTACTGATGCGTGGCACTCCTCCTTCCATTCCTCCCGGAAGGAATTCAAAGGTCGCTGTCACTTCCGCAAGTGTCATAGGACGTTTACCAATAGTATTATTTTATGTAGCGAGCCATCCGCACGTTGTGCGAAGCCTACAGACAATTGCTCACGCCCTAGTGGTATGACCCATCCTTCCAGCTCTCTATGCGAAGCAGTGACTTCCAGATTCTTTTCTTTTTGTGTTTCTGGTCGACTCATGGACAGTTGAAGCGGTTCTCTGTTTTCTCGGTAAAAGTAGTTCTTATTTTACTCTCGGGCCGGGATGGGATGGTTGGGATTGGGGTGTCTCCGGCCGCATTCTAGGTTGGGGGACCCTCGATCCTACTTCCTTTGACGCCTGCCTCAGCAATCTCTCTTTTATTCTGCTTTAGCCGGCCGGTGTGGCCGAGCGGTTCCAGGCGCTTAAGTCTGGCACCGAGCGACCGCTACTGTCGCAGGTTCGAATCCTGCCTCGGGCATGAATGTGTGTGATGTCCTTAGGTTCGTTAGGTTTAAGTAGTTCTAAGTTCTAGGCGACTGATGACCTCAGATGCTAAGTCCCATAGTGCTCAGAGCCATTTGAACCATTTATTCTGCTTTCAATGCTTTTAGATGTGGTCAGCCCCTTTTCCAGCCGCAGCATATTTTCCATTGTATGGGCAGTACCTCGTTGAACAGTGGGTGCTGTTCCCCTCTTCAACTCTTTGACAGAAACGGGGGTGCGGCAGTCACCCTTCTGAAGCAGAGGCCTGGACGGCCTCGCCTGGCTCCACCCTCCTACTTACCTGATTTCTCACACTTACTTCTATTACTGGTGTTCTAACTGATCTACATTGCGCTTTTAGGCTTCCCACATTTACTGTTACGAATTTCTCGGTTAGAAGACATTCTTTACTCTTCAACTGTCTTCGCCTTTAATCGGGTTGCCGTGAGGTCAAATGCGGCCCGTCGTCTACTCTGCCCCACGTACCGGCCCGATCAATATACGTTTGCTCCTCCGTAAATTATTTCTCAGCTCTGGCATCAGTCTTGCCTTCAGTGCGTCGATTTTTACGACTCCTACGTACTATCATAATCGGTTCAACTCTACGGCGGACGTCTCTAACTCCGGACGTGTCAAGGCCAAATGATTGATGACTTTGCTGTTTAGTCTCTTAACTCAGATCAACCAACGAATGTATATCGACCTAACCTATAAAGAAATTAGATAAAAAACTTACTAACACAATATTTATTGACAATACGAGATATTTTATTTGCAATAAAATTACCTGTGTAGCGGAAAGTGTAGCAAAAATTTCGTTAGTGGCATAAAACACGTTGAACGCAGCCAAATATTGGGAACAAAGTGACCGATTTAAGTTTACGCATCAGATTCCTTTCAAAACTTGAAGTAAATTTTTTCAGATAATGGGGACTGAAGCGAAAATATCATTTGTCACTTGTTCGGGAAAGTACCTTGAATGTGAAATAAAGCCGACCGGGATGGCCGAGCGGTTCTAAGCGCTACAGTGTGGAACCGCGCGACCGCTACGGTCGCAGTTTCGAATCCTGCCTCGGGCATGGATGTGTGTGATGTCTTTAGGTTAGTTAGGTTTAAGTAGTTCTACGTTCTAGGGGACTGATGACCACAACAGTTGTCCCATAGTTCTCAGAGCCATTTGAACCATTTTTTGTGAAATAAAAAATATCTTATCGGAAAAGTAGTCGTTCACTCAACAATACCGCCTGAAAAAAGTATATGAGTCTGTATGTAATACTATCAGTTGGTGTCACATGTACACATTACAAATAGAATAATTTTTTCAAACGTTTAGTAATTAAATTCTATTAAGAAAGATTTACGTGCAAGTTACGTTATTAATATCGGGTGTCATACGAACGTATTGTAACTAATGTTTGTGTTAAGAAAAATATGATAAGGTATACGAGGTATATTTGTGTATTTGAAATGTCGACTAGAAAAATCATGTATAGAAAAAGTGGTGAGAAGCAGCTTTGTAGTAGGGAGAAGGCGAGAGCATGCTAGATGTGTACGCACCGACCCAACACACAGTCGGAAAAATGCATGCAGTGAACCCATACGGAACAGCCACGTACGAACTGCTCCATCTGGCAACAGTGGCTGGATGGAATAACTTCGGATGACACTGCGTGTCGAAGTATGGACGACTGACACTGTTAGCTGTCTGGCACGATTATAGAAGCCCCATCGACAAGAAGAGCCAAATACCAATCTCATGTGCCAAGTATGAGTTGTAGTGAGAAAAGGCTGCATCGACGGAACAAACGACTTCTTCCGACTCGATATCGCATCGTACTTTCTTCAGGCATAGTTTATCCCAGTTATGTAAATGCGGGAATAAACTTTTTAAGTTATTTACTGAATATGTATTCTATACGAATTTTCATGTGTGTGAAGGCGTAAAACAAGAGATATATTCCTGTGTCACATACTGATTTCGTACCTACATCTATACTCCGCGAGCCACCTTACGGTGTGTGGCGGAGGGTACTTATTGTACCACTATCTGATCCCCCCTTCCCTGTTCCATTCACGAATTGTGCGTGGAAAGAACGACTGCTTGTAAGTCTCCGTATTTGCTCTAATTTCTCGGATCTTTTCGTTGTGATCATTACGCGAGATATATGTGGGCGGTAGTAATATGTTGCCCATCTCTTCCCGGAATGTGCTCTCTCGTAATTTCGATAATAAACCTCTCAGTATTGCGTAACGCCTTTCTTGAAGTGTCCGCCACTGGAGCTTGTTCAGCATCTCCGTAACGCTCTCGCGCTGACTAAATGTCCCCATGACGAATCGCGCTGCTTTTCGCTGGATCATGTCTATCTCTTCTATTAATCCAACCTGGTAAGGGTCCCATACTGATGAGCAATACTCAAGAATCGGACGAACAAGCGTTTTGTAAGCTACTTCTTTCGTCGATGAGTCACATTTTCTTAGAATTCTTCCTATGAATCTCAACCTGGCGCCTGCTTTTCCCACTATTTGTTTTATGTGATCATTCCACTTCAGATCGCTCCGGATAGTAACTCCTAAGTATTTTACGGTCGTTACCGCTTCCAATGATTTACCACCTATGGCATAATCGTACTGGAATGGATTTCTGCCCCTATGTATGCGCATTATATTACATTTATCTCCGTTTAGGGAAAGCTGCCAGCTGTCGCACCATTCATTAATCCTCTGCAGGTCTTCCTGGAGTACGTACGAGTCTTCTGATGTTGCTACTTTCTTGTAGACAACCGTGTCATCTGCAAATAGCCTCACGGAGCTACCGATGTTGTCAACTAAGTCATTTATGTATATTGTAAACAATAAAGGTCCTATCACGCTTCCTTGCGGTACTCCCGAAATTACCTCTACATCTGCAGATTTTGAACCGTTAAGAATGACATGTTGTGTTCTTTCTTCTAGGAAATCCTGAATCCAATCACAAACCTGGTCCGATATTCCGTAAGCTCGTATTTTTTTCACTAAACGTAAGTGCGGAACCGTATCAAATGCCTTCCTGAAGTCCAGGAATACGGCATCAATCTGCTCGCCAGTGTCTACGGCACTGTGAATTTCTTGGACAAATAGGGCGAGCTGAGTTTCACATGATCTCTGTTTGCGGAATCCATGTTGGTTATGATGAAGGAGATTTGTATTATCTAAGAACGCCATAATACGAGAACATAAAACATGTTCCATTATTCTACAACAGATTGACGTAAGCGAAATAGGCCTATAATTATTCGCATCTGATTTATGACCCTTCTTGAAAATGGGAACGACCTGCGCTTTCTTTCAGTCGCTAGGTACTTTACGTTCTTCCAGAGATCTACGATAAATTGCTGATAGAAAGGGGGCAAGTTCTTTAGCATAATCACTGTAGAATCTTACGGGTATCTCGTCTGGTCCGGACGCTTTTCCGCTACTAAGTGATAGCAGTTGTTTTTCAATTCCGATATCGTTTATTTCAATATTTTCCATTTTGGCGTCCGTGCGACGGCTGAAGTCAGGGACCGTGTTACGATTTTCCGCAGTGAAACAGTTTCGGAACACTGAATTCAGTATTTCTGCCTTTCTTCGGTCGTCCTCTGTTTCGGTGCCATCGTGGTCAACGAGTGACTGAATAGGGGATTTAGATCCGCTTACCGATTTTACATATGACCAAAACTTTTTAGGGTTCTTGTTTAGATTGTTTGCCAATGTTTTATGTTCGAATTCGTTGAATGCTTCTCTCATTGCTCTCTTTACGCTCTTTTTCGCTTCGTTCAGCTTTTCCTTATCAGCTATGATTCGACTACTCTTAAACCTATGATGAAGCTTTCTTTGTTTCCGTAGTACCTTTCGTACATGATTGTTATACCACGGTGGATCTTTCCCCTCGCTTTGGACCTTAGTCGGTACGAACTTATCTAAGGCGTACTGGACGATGTTTCTGAATTTTTTCCATTTTTGTTCCACATCCTCTTCCTCAGAAATGAACGTTTGATGGTGGTCACTCAGATATTCTGCGATTTGTGCCCTATCACTCTTGTTAAGCAAATATATTTTCCTTCCTTTCTTGGCATTTCTTATTACACTTGTAGTCATTGATGCAACCACTGACTTATGATCACTGATACCCTCTTCTACATTCACGGAGTCGAAAAGTTCCGGTCTATTTGTTGCTATGAGGTCTAAAACGTTAGCTTCACGAGTTGGTTCTCTAACTATCTGCTCGAAGTAATTCTCGGACAAGGCAGTCAGGATAATGTCACAAGAGTCTCTGTCCCTGGCTCCAGTTCTGATTGTGTGACTATCCCATTCTATACCTGGTAGATTGAAGTCTCCCCCTATTACAATAGTATGATCACGAAACTTCTTCACGACGTTCTGCAGGTTCTCTCTGAGGCGCTCAACTACTACGGTTGCTGATGCAGGTGGTCTATAGAAGCATCCGACTATCATATCTGACCCACCTTTGATACTTAACCCAGATTATTTCACATTCGCGTTCGCTAATAACTTCACTGGATATTATTGAATTCTTTACTGCTATAAATACTCCTCCACCATTGGCGTTTATCCTATCCTTGCGGTATATATTCCATTCTGTGTCTAGGATTTCGTTACTGTTCACTTCCGGTTTTAACCAACTTTCCGTTCCTAATACTATATGCGCACTATTTCCTTCAATAAGCGATACTAATTCAGGAACCTTGCCCTGGATACTCCTGCAGTTTACCAATATTACGTTAACTTTTCCTGTTTTTGGTCTCTGAGGACGGACGTTCTTTATCAACGATGCTGATGTTCTCTCTGGTAAGCCGTCAGGTATTTTATCGTTTCGCCCAAGGGGGGGTCCCTCTAACCTAAAAAACCCCCGTGTGCACGCCACACGTACTCTGCTACCCTAGTAGCTGCTTCCGGTGTGTAGTGCACGCCTGACCTGTCTAGGGGGGCCCTACAGTTCTCCACCCAATAACGGAGGTCGATGAATTTGCAACCATTATAGTCGCAGAGTCGTCTGAGCCTCTGGTTTAGACCCTCCACACGGTTCCAAACCAGAGGACCGCAATCGACTCTGGGCACTATGCTGCAGATATTAAGCTCAGCTTGCACTCCGCGTGCGATGCTGGTTGTCTTCACCAAATCAGCCAGCCGCCGGAAGGAACCAAGGATGGCCTCAGAACCCAAGCGGCAGGCGTCATTCGTTCCGACATGTGCTACTATCCGCAGCCGGTCACACCCAGTGCGTTCAATAGCTGCCGGAAGGGCCTCCTCCACATTACGGACGAGACCCCCCGGCAAGCACACCGAGTGCACACTGGCATTCTTCCCCGACCTACCCGCTATTTTCCTGAGGGGCTCCATAACCCGCCTAACGTTGGAGCTCCCTATAACTAATAGGCCCGCCCTCTGTGACTGTCGGGACCTTGCCGGAGAATCGGCCACTGGCCCAACAGGCGAGGCATCCTGTGGTGGCTCGGAAACGATGTCATCACCACTAGGAAGCACCCCGTACCTGTTGGAAAGGGGTAAGGCAGCTGCCACGCGGCCAGATCCCACCTTCGCCTTTCGGCCAGGCACACGCGAGCCCACCACTGTCCGCCATTCACCCTGGAGTGATGGCTGACCGGTAAGATGCTCACTGCCGGAAGACGCAGCGACATCAGGGGTTCCATGTGATTCCAAGGCCACCGAAGTAGGCATAGGTCTCACCACAGTTGCCCCAACGCCACTACGAGCCGACGCCTGCGCCTCGAGCTCGATGAGCCTAACAGACAAAGCCTCCACCTGCCCCCGAAGAGTGGCCAATTCTCCTTGCGTCCGCTCACAACAACCACAGTCCCTACACATGACTATGTTTACCCTACTCTATACGGTGACAAATTCCCAAGATAATCTTCTGATGAGCTACTCTGATAATCAAGAAACACTCACTGAAATACGAGACGCGAAAACTACGCTAGGTTTTCCCAGAAAAACTATTTAAAAGCTAAGCGCAGCAAATAAGTACAAAATAAATTTCTCTCCTAACGATCAAGAACTGTTAGTTTCTATGCAGAGCAGATAAACACAAATAGAATCCCTTCCTTAGTGGAAGGTCGTAAACAAAATGCAAAATAAACGCTTTATACGAACAGTACTCGCTGCTGCTGGTGCTCTCGCTCTGGCTGTCACAAGACAACTGCTGATTCAAGTGACTAGTGGCTAACGGCCGCGAAACAAACAAAAGACGGTTTTAGGGCGCTTTCTGTTCTAAACGATCAAGAAAACACTAAGAAATCTAACACGAAAACTACGTAAAGTTTTATCAAGAACTGTTAGTTACTATGCAGAGCAGATAAACACTAATAGAATCCCTTCCTTAGTGGAAGGTCGTAAACAAAATGCAAAATAAACGCTTTATACAAACAGTACTCGCTGCTGCTGGTGCTCTCGCTCTGGCTGTCACAAGACAACTGCTGATTCAAGTGACTAGTGGCTAACGGCCGCGAAACAAACAAAAGACGGTTTTTGGGCGCTTTCTGTTCTAAACGATCAAGAAAACACTAAGAAATCTAACACGAAAACTACGTAAAGTTTTATCAAGAACTGTTAGTTACTATGCAGAGCAGATAAACACTAATAGAATCCCTTCCTTAGTGGAAGGTCGTAAACAAAATGCAAAATAAACGCTTTATACAAACAGTACTCGCTGCTGCTGGTGCTCTCGCTCTGGCTGTCACAAGACAGTGTTGTACTACATGAAGTCGAAGAGTAATAGTAAAGGTTGTCCAGAATTCAAGATATATATTATCGCAGGTTTTCTTAACAATGAGTGAGTAACGTTATAGAGTTTCATATTAGTGATTTATATTGTGAAGTGACTTCATTGCCAGTTACAGTATTAAAATTTCTGGGAAGTTTATGCACTTTTATAAGGTAAGATTTGAAAGTGTAGACTAAATAATTTATGTAAGTGTTAGTATTTCATATTACTGACTATGCGTGATTTCATGTGTATAGCGTCTGCATTGGCTTTGTTGAGTTATAGGAAAACTATTAACTGAAAACTAATGTATTAGAATAATACTTGTTCCTATGAGAACATGGTCCCCCGTCATTTCAGAATTCCTCTGGAGGTCTGCTGTACCTTGTTAGTGTTTTCCACTTTCCTTAATCCAGCTGCAAACGACCAGAACGAAATTCAGTAATATGATCATTATGAAACAGTAATGTTTGTGCTGAAGGCGTGGTGTAGACAGAAGAATCGGTTCTCATGATCTTCAGTGTCCTACTATACTATGGCATGCTTGAAATTTCCTAGCAGATTAAAACTGTGTGCTGGACTGGGACTCGAAACTGGGACCGTGGCCTTTCCTGGGTAAATGTTCTAAGACTGAGCTATCCAATCACCCGCAGCTTTACACCCGCAAGTACCTCATGTCCTACCTTCAAAACTTCACAGAAGTTCTCCAGCATGCCCTATATGATGAACATTCCTCGGAAAAAGGAGATAGGTAGGCATGACTTAACCGCAGCCTGGAGGATTTTTCTAGACTGAATTTCCACTCTGCAGTGGAGTGTGCGGTAATTTGAAAATTCCTGCCAGATGAAAATTATGTGATGGGCATGGACTCGAGCTTATCTAGGATGTAGAAGTAGGAGCGTCAGTCAAAAGTAGCTGCCAGTTTTATTGTACCTTCTTTCGCATCTACTAAGGATGCAGGACTCCCACCTGGGAAGAACGTGACTCAAATTCCCATCCAGCCATCCAGACTTGAAATTTTTGAGGTTGCCCTAAATGGATTAATGTGAAATGCTGGATGGCTCCTTGATAAAAGACAGTAGGAGGTCACTGCTGGTTCTGGCTCAAAAGTCACCACTGTCAGCATCAGCCTTCCTGGAAATGCTGTTGACAGCATTAGAATTCCTGGAATCGCCAGTGCCAGCATCAGTCAACATGGAATCGCTAACAGTAACATCAGCATTCTTGGAACTGTTGAAGTCAGCATCAGCATTCCTGGAAATTCCTCGTCTCTCTCACCCCTCTCCACATGGCCAATGGCGCTACATCTGTTTGTCGACGTCATCGTGCTCTTGACAACTGTGCTGCATCCCCAGAGCTCTGAAGGACTGACATTTCAACCAATGGTTGAAGAACTCAATCGTAATTCGGTAACAGACTTATTTGATGGCATGGTGCTGAAAAAATATGATTTTCCCACTGCTTTGTGTAACACTTGCACAGTGGCATAGTTGCTGGCTTACACATGACACATAATGTCTGTTTGTAGTGAGTTCTGACAAGCTAGGTACTTGAAAAAGTACTTATTCAATAAGTTTAGCAGTCACCAACTCAGTAAAAATCCATCTGTACAGTGACAAGTCGAGACTTGAAGAACTGAAAGTTTAGACCCGCTGCTACTGAGTAATTGACATGCAGTGTCAAAGCATCTCACTTCATCATTGTTTTGCACTGCCTCTCACTACAGCACAGATGGATACCAGCAGTTGAGGAATCTTAAACGCAAAGCACTCGAATATTTTATTGTAAATGAGCATCTGCAAGAATGGATGTTGCATGTTCGAGTGCTTACTGGGCACAAACTTTTATTTTTATTTTTATAACAGCGTACAGTACCTTCGTTGTTATCGACCCTCGTATCGTATAGGCTTTCGTTTGTTTTGGTTAGTGTAGCTCAGTATCAGTTAGACTGTCAGTGAGAGAGTACTACAAATTCCTGCTGCTAATAAGCCGAGTACACCATTCGTTTGTTACCTATTTTTATGAGCTTCAAATAGGAGCGACTGTGGTAATGGATAGGAACAGTGATTGCTGTGTACAGATGCGAGATGAGTTGGCGACCCATTGTTTACAGCTCCAGGCTGCATTGGCTTCCATCACACAGCTTGAGGCTGCAGCCAAGGGGCATCACTGTGGGGGCTTGGATACGGGGATGTGAGGGATGCTGAGAATGTCCCACATGCCCCCCTAATCGGTGCACTACTGTGGCTGCCCCAGGTACTGCCTGCACTGAGGTTGACCCCTCACCTGTGGTCGAGTGGGAGATCATTCCAATGTCTGGCAGGCAGCGAAAATCTTTCTGAGGGGCTGATCGTAGGGCCTCCCCGGTTAGTTTGACAAACATGTTTCAGGCGTTATATGTAGCTGAGGAAGTCTCTAGGCTGGATGCTGTCGTCCACCCAGTTTTAGAGGAAGCTTCTCGGACGGCAAGGTCTGGGCTTTCACAGGGGGTGGGTGTGCTGGTAGTTGGGAGCTCCAACGTAAGGTGCGTAAGGTGCCTCTTAGGAACATAGCTGCCAAGGAGGGGAAGGAAGCCAGTGTGCACTTTGTGTGCATACTGGAGGGAGTCATTACAGAAGTGGAAAGTGGGCTTCCGGATGCCATGAAGAGTACAGGGAGCAGCCAGCTGCAGGTCGTGACTCATGTCGGGACCAATGACGTGTGTCGCTTTTGATCGGAAGAGATCTCTCTGGTTTCAGGCGGCTAGCAGAAATGGTAAAGATTGCCAGTCTTGCTTCCGAGATTACGGCGGAGCTCACCATCTGCAGCATCGTCGATAGAACCGACTGTCGTCGTTTGGTGCAGAGCCGAGTGGAGGGTCTAAATCAGAGGCTCAGGCGGTTCTGTGACCGTGCAGGCTGCAGATTCCTTGACTTGCGCCATCGGTGGTGGCTTTCTGGGTTCCGCTTAATAGACCAGGAGTCCATTACACAAATGAGGCGGCTACACGGGTAGCGAGGGCTGTGTGGAAGGAACTGGGCGGTGTTTTAGGTTAGAGGGTCTCAGGGAACCACAGTTGGTGGTGGAGTATTTATTGCTGTCAGAAGTAGTTTGCCTTGTAGTGAAATTGAAGTAGATAGTTCCTGCGAAATAGTATGGGTCGAGGTTATACCTGACAATCGGACTATGCTATTAATTGGATCGTTTTACCGACCCCCCTCCCCCGATCCAGTAGATATAGTTGCTAAACAGTTCAAAGATAACTTGAGTCTCATTTCAAATAGGTACCCCACGCATACAATTATAGTCTGTAGTGACTTCAATCTACCGTCGATATGCTGGAAAAATTGTACGTTTAAAGCCGGCGGCAGGCATAAAACGTCACCCGAGATTGTACTGAATGCTTTCTCAGAAAATTATTTTGAACAATTAGTTCATGAGCTCACTCGGAGCGTAAATGGTAGCGATAGCATGCTTGACATCTTAGCAACAAATAATCCTGGACAAATAGTGAATATCGTGACGAATACGGGGATTAGTGACCACAAGGCAGTTGCTGCTAGGCTGAATACCGGAATACCTACAACCATCAAAAAGAAACGCAAAGTATATTATTTAAAAAAGGTGATAGAAATGCTCTTTACGCCTTTTTAAGAGACAGTCTTCACTCCTTCCGATCTGACCACGTCAGGGCAGAAAAGTTGTGGAATGATTTCGAAGAGATAGTATCGACAGCAATTGAGAGATATATGCCACATAAATTAATAAGTGATGGTACTGATCCCCCATGGCACACAAAACGAGTCAGATCGCTGTCCCAGAAGCAGCGAAAAAAGCAGGCCAAATGTAAAAGAACGCAAAATCCCCAAGACTGGCAAAGTTTTGCAGAAGTTCGAAATATAGCGAGTACTTCAATGCGAGATGCTTTTAGTAATTTCCACAACGAAATTCTGTCTCGAAATCTAGCAGAAAACCCAAAGAGATTCTGGTCATACATAAAGCATACCAGTGGCAAGACGCAATCAATACCTTCACAGCGCGATAACAACGGTGAAGTCACTGATGTCATTGCCACTAAAGCAGTTATTAAACAAGGTTTTCCGAAACTCCTTCACGAAAGAAGACTAAATAAATATTCCTGAATTCCAATCAAGAACAACTGCCAAGACGAGAGACATAGACGTAGATATCCTCCGTGTAACAAAGCAGCTTAAATCACTCAATAAAGCCAAGGCCCCCGGTCCAGATCGTATATCAGTCAGGTTCCTCTCAGAGTATGCTGATTCAATAGCTCACAGAAAGATCCGTACCTAAAGACTGAAAAATTGTTCAAGTCACACCAATACCCAAAAAGGGAAGTATGAGTAATCCACTGAATTACAGGCCCATATCACTAACGTCGATTTGCAGTAGGGTTTTGGAACGTATACTGTATTTGGACAATATGAATTACCTCGAAGAAAACGATTTACTGACACATAGTCAGCACGGATTCAGAAAACATCGTTGTTGTGAAACACAACTAGCTCTTTATACTCATGAAGTAACGAGTGTTATCGACAGGGGATGTCAAATTGATTCCATATTTTTAGATTTCCAGAAGGCTTTCGACGCCGTTCCTCACAAGCGTCTTCCAACCAAACTACGTTCCTATGGAATATCGCCTCAGTTGTGCGACTGGATTCGTGATTTCCTATCACAAAGGTTACAGTTCGTAGTAATAGACGGAAAGTCATCGAGTAAAACAGAAGTAATATCCGGCGTTCCCGAAGGACGTGTTGTAAGCCCTCTATAGTTCCTGATCTATTTTAACGATATGGGAGACAATCATAGTAGCCATCTTAGATTGTTTACATATGATGCTGTCATTTACCGTCTTGAAAAGTTATCAGATAATCAAAACCAATTGCAAAATCATTTAGGTAAGATATATCTATCTTGCGAAAAGTGGCACTTGACCCTGAATAAAGAAAACTGTGAAGGATTATCATAATAAAATAAGAGAAATCAGGGCTCGCACAGAAAAATTTAAGTGCTCGTTTTTCCCGGGTGCCGTTAGAGAGTGGATCGGTAAAGATACCGCTTGAAGGTGGTTCATTGAACCCTCTGCCAGGCACTTAATTGTGAATAGCAGAATAATCACGTAGATGTAGCTGTAGATGTACCCACACATCTGCTCACTATTTTCTGGCTGGTACATCTGCATTTGATTTGTCCCATCAATTTTACAAATTTTCGATTTGGCTCCCTACGAATCTCTCAATCATATAGTATTTTACCAATTTCTGTATTTTTAATCCTATCAAACTGCCAATTTTTCAGCCAATTTTACCAATTTCCATTTGTTTGGCATACCAGTTTACCAACTGCACAGCCATATTACCAGTATTCGGATTTGGTGTCTTACTTAATTGCCAATTTTACAGCCAAGGTGATGGACGCAAAAAATAATTCTGAGTTTTTGTACAGCCTCAACATCTGTGATGGTCTTACAGAAAAAAATTTCCGATACTATGCTGCTAGCTAAGAAACTTGAATGCAATCGTTCATTATAGTAACTTCGCTGACAATTTTTGTTAAAAAGTAGAATAGCCGCCAGTCAGACACACAATTAATGCAAGATTTTGCCGGTAATTGTAATAAACTGTAGACGTGTATGTACCTAATAAGAAACCACATCTTCCACAAGGAAAGAAACTGCCAAGGAAACAGGCAACTGACAAGGAAACAGAAATGTAAATGTGGACAACAATAAGACAGTAGACATTGACTGTTTAACGTGACTGAGCTCCCAATATACACTCCTGGAAATTGAAATAAGAACACCGTGAATTCATTGTCCCAGGAAGGGGAAACTTTATTGACACATTCCTGGGGTCAGATACATCACATGATCACACTGACAGAACCACAGGCACATAGACACAGGCAACAGAGCATGCACAATGTCGGCACTAGTACAGTGTATATCCACCTTTCGCAGCAATGCAGGCTGCTATTCTCCCATGGAGACGATCGTAGAGATGCTGGATGTAGTCCTGTGGAACGGCTTGCCATGCCATTTCCACCTGGCGCCTCAGTTGGACCAGCGTTCGTGCTGGACGTGCAGACCGCGTGAGACGACGCTTCATCCAGTCCCAAACATGCTCAATGGGGGACAGATCCGGAGATCTTGCTGACCAGGGTAGTTGACTTACACCTTCTAGAGCACGTTGGGTGGCACGGGATACATGCGGACGTGCATTGTCCTGTTGGAACAGCAAGTTCCCTTGCCGGTCTAGGAATGGTAGAACGATGGGTTCGATGACGGTTTGGATGTACCGTGCACTATTCAGTGTCCCCTCGACGATCACCAGTGGTGTACGGCCAGTGTAGGAGATCGCTCCCCACACCATGATGCCGGGTGTTGGCCCTGTGTGCCTCGGTCGTATGCAGTCCTGATTGTGGCGCTCACCTGCACGGCGCCAAACACGCATACGACCATCATTGGCACCAAGGCAGAAGCGACTCTCATCGCTGAAGACGACACGCCTCCATTCGTCCCTCCATTCACGCCTGTCGCGACACCACTGGAGGCGGGCTGCACGATGTTGGGGCGTGAGCGGAAGACGGCCTAACGGTGTGCGGGACCGTAGCCCAGCTTCATGGAGACGGTTGCGAATGGTCCTCGCCGATACCCCAGGAGCAACAGTGTCCCTAATTTGCTGGGAAGTGGCGGTGCGGTCCCCTACGGTACTGCGTAGGATCCTACGGTCTTGGCGTGCATCCGTGCGTCGCTGCGGTCCGGTCCCAGGTCGACGGGCACGTGCACCTTCCGCCGACCACTGGCGACAACATCGATGTACTGTGGAGATCTCACGCCCCACGTGTTGAGCAATTCGGCGGTACGTCCACCCGGCCTCCCGCATGCCCACTATACGCCCTCGCTCAAAGTCCGTCAACTGCACATACGGTTCACGTCCACGCTGTCGCGGCATGCTACCAGTGTTAAAGACTGCGATGGAGCTCCGTATGCCACGGCAAACTGGCTGACACTGACGGCGGCGGTGCACAAATGCTGCGCAGCTAGCGCCATTCGACGGCCAACACCGCGGTTCCTGGTGTGTCCGCTGTGCCGTGCGTGTGATCATTGCTTGTACAGCCCTCTCGCAGTGTCCGGAGCAAGTATGGTGGGTCTGACACACCGGTGTCAATGTGTTCTTTTTTCCATTTCCAGGAGTGTAGATTAAAAATAAATAACAAAGTTATGTGTCAAATCAGAAGTCCCAGAGTGAACAAAGTTATAGGTGATCAAATTATAGATTTTATAAAGTGGTCACAAACGCGACTGACAGAAACTTTTACGTCTTCCTCTGCTATAGAACATGGTATTATCAGGCTGGAGGCTGAAATACACAGCTACAGCTTGTATCGACAAACAGTATTTCTAATGTGCACCACTCTGCTCTGTGCCAACTGCTTCAATGTGGCGTCAATCAACGAGTAACTTACACACCAGCTGATGTATGGCATTTAACTCTGCTCCTCAGCCGGTCGTAGTGGCCGTGCGGTTCTAGGCGCTACAGTCTGGAACCGAGCGACCGTTACGGTCGAAGGTTCGAATCCTGCCTCGGGCATGGATGTGTGTGATGTCCTTAGGTTAGTTAGGTTTAATTAGTTCTAAGTTCTAGGCGACTGATGACCTCAGACGTTATGTCGCATAGTGCTCAGAGCCATTTGATCCATTTTTTTCTGCTCCTCGCTACAGCATCTGATAGACAAATAATTCAGATACTTTGAGCACTGAACTGATTATGGGTCTCAGCAGGGCATGATAGCATTGACATAACATGATGCTGATGCGACATCAGTGTGACACAAGCACAACGCCAGTGTTACACTGGCGTAACGGTGGTGTTATGCCGGTATAAACGCCACAATTACGGCACATACTCCGTGTATACGCAGATACAACGCCTTCAGATCATTCAGATACATTCAGGCACAGGTCCTCCCACTGGATTTGGTGCCACCTGACAAAAATTTTTCACCCTGTTCTAAGACATCGTCGTTTTACAGTGTGTGTTCCTCCCTAGAGCGTCACATAATTGATGTGATAAAAAAAATATTTTATTACAACAAATACCTAAGCAGCCAGCTAGAATGGAGAGCGTATTGGTCGAATGCAGTGGGAACCCCTTTATTCCAAGTACAGAGAGCAAAAGAAGCAAGAAGACGCTCATGCAACCAAAATAAAAAATTCAAAATTTCTCAAGGGGTATGAAGCTGAGTTTCCACACCTTTGACTGAAACGTCAGAGCTCCAGGGCTGAGTGGATGACGATGTCGAAGCACATACATAGAGCCATTGCCCATGGAACTTGTGTATGTGTGTGTGGGGTGTGGGGCAAGGAGGAGGAGGAGAATTCTGAGACCGACATTAACAATTTCAGGAATACTGACGTTGACTTTGGTGAATCTGGGAATGCTGATGCTAAAGTCAAAAACTGCTCAAATGCAATGCTGATGTCAGCGATTCTATGAATTCAGATGATGACATCATCAGATTTTGAGCCAGAAGCTGCAGTGCCCTCCTGCTAATGACATAATCTTCTTCCTCCTATGACGTCATTGTCAGTGGGACATTAAACATTAATCTCCCTTACCATTTTCTCTAGATGTATGAAATGAGCTTTACGCAACTGACAAGGTGACGTCAGAGAAGGTAGAGGATCGTGCTTCAAAAAATGGTTCAAATGGCTCTGAGCACTATGGGACTTAACATCTGTGGTCATCAGTCCCCTAGAACTTAGAACTACTTAAACCTAACTAACCTAAGGACATCACACACATCCAAGCCCGAGGCAGGATTCGAACCTGCTACCGTAGCAGTCGCGCGGTTCCGGACTGCGCGCCTAGAACCGCTAGACCACCGCGGCTGGCGATCGTGCTTCACAAGGAACTATATGCAAGGAAACACGAGAAATAATTGCCCTACATCTGAACATCAAAACATCACAGACATTCGGAGCTTAACAAAGAAAGAAAAATTAACAGAACGCTAGACACTCTTAAAGACGTATACATGATTAAAATCTAGTGTCTTCTCTATACATAGTTATTTGAGAGAAAGAAAGTTACATGGGCAAAATGGAAAGATCGCATAAGAGTTAATGAAACAGTAAATTTAAGGTTATACTGGGGTTAAAGGTCTGACATACCATTGACAAGTATTCTAACATTATAGAAAAAATGAGCATTGGCGAGCTGTAAAAACTTCGCTATGACAGTATTAGACAAACAATGAAATAATGGACGAAACGACTTTGCTATCGTAATTAATGGAGTTTAAAGATTTCCCCGTCACAGCTGAAGTCTGAGGTGTGTAATGTGTACCTAATAACTTTTCTGACCAAATACTACCTTTCACATTTACAATATTTTTAGAACATTTATCAAAATTACATTAATACACTAAAGGAGCCTGGAGAACAGCTAGCGATATAGCGTCTGTGAGCATAAAATAATTTGATAAGATGACAAATTCCGAATGAGATGTTTCGTTTACAATGACCTCGTCGTTGAGCGGGCGTTAAACACTTACCTCCCTTCCGAAGCAGATAAATGGAGCTAATTTCTCTTCATCCCAGTTACGTTATATTCATTCTGATGACGTCTAAAATCAAGTACAGTAGAAGTTTTACCGTTAAGAGTTGCCCACTTTTCGACTTAACGAGACATTCTTGTGATACACATGGAACTGGTGTGTCTTAGTTAAAATGTGTGTGGTAAGTATTTCTTTTAATTTCAATAGATATTTCAATTCAACTTAGATGACTTAACTAAAACATCCAGAATTAAATGTTGGAACGAATTCACTACGATATAGGAGGTAGAATAAAGCAGTAACAATAAGTCTGGGAGGGTGGGTGGCAATAAGCACCGGGAAGTGAATCCTCCAAGTTGTTTCAGAATGGGAGGGGGAGATAGCAGTCACTCCGAAGCGAGGGAAGAATGGGCATGGCATAATAAGAGAACGTCTGGCACACCGTATCGCAGATTAGATGCTTGAATTTCAGCCTCGTTACAACGCGGTTAAAATTTCTGCGGAATATCATCGCCCTTTATATTACTCTCGTGACGGAAAAGCCCGGAAGCTGCAAATTTCACCTGTTTGCCGCAGACCTGGAAACGTGTTTGGAATGTTAAAGTCAGTGTTGGCTACATTTACCAACTGTAATTCTCAACGCCAGAAATAATCGTTGCACTAGTGATACAGTTGTTTCATTCCATTAATATGCGAAATCGGCAGAGTTCACGTCTGTAAATGGTAATTTATAAATAGAATTTTGAGTCTAATACCGTTCACAGTTAAATGTGAACTTGGTTTGGGAACGATTTTACGAAGCGAAACTCTTCATTAATTTTAATTTTAATAATCAACAACCTCAGTTGTACCGTTTACCTAGAATTTCCCTCGGTTTCAGTCGGGATAACCCACCCTTCTTCAGAATAACAGTAACTACCGTTTTTCCATAGTGGACATCGTCAAGTTAAAACTACAAATCCATAAATTATCGTCAGACTATAAAACTTATCTGAAACTGCCTCGGCCCCACTTCGCGACTGGAACCTAGGCAAATTCTAGGTAAACGGTGCAACTGAGGCTGTTATTATTAAAATTAATATTTATACACTTGAAGCTCTTCATTAATCATTTTTCAATTTCATATTGTAATAACAGAGAATGAGCAGAAGTAAAATTAAATGTAGCGTAATGTGTCATCGGCGTTAGAGATCGGTTTTTATACAGAAATTTGGTTCTACGCTTTTTTCAGTTTTCAAAAGTAAATTGCGGCCTATTCAGGTTTACAAATTTCTGCTCATGTGTGTTGGGGTCGTGTAAACGACTCGTGGTTTCAAAATTAACACGAAGAGACACGAACAATGCGTGGAGTCAGTTTTAGAGATGCAATCAGGTATCCGTGGCACAGGACGCATCAAAGTATTTATCGTAGAATTTCGTGAATGAAACAAATTATCTACTAACAAGAGATAAGGCAGCAAAAGTGACTTGCAGCGCACATCATACGTCGATCCCCATTCTCTCGTCGAAATGTGGTTCGCAAGGAAAGCAAGCTGACAGAGTTAACTCGCAGGATATCAGTTACATTTGCTAGAGCATGCTGTGTTTTAGATCGTGAATTACGTTGTGAAAAAATACAAAGTGATCCGTATAGAATTTGCAAAGTCAGTGACAAAAAAGTAGCTAGCCGAGAGAATCAAAATTCAGTGTATACTTCCCTTCTAGTTACTTATACATAGTATAACTAAATTCCCAAAACATATTATGAGGACAGGCTCTTTACGCCCAAACAAGAAAACATTTAGTAATCATAGGCTCTGAAATTCATCTCTTAAGAGCTATAAGCAATTGTTCATCTTCGGTACTGTAAAACAGATGTCTTCCACTGGAAGCTCTTTGCTTTCTATGTTTTGGGAGGAGGTAGTATGGTCTAAAAGAAGAAGAAAAGTCCAGTAAACGCGGGCACTAAAATATATAACATAAGAGCCATGAACACTTGTTAAATAGAAGAGATGTGTTTCACAGTAGCGAAGGTGAGCAAATGCTCATAGGTCTTAAAATATGTCTTTTAGAGCCACTGTTTAATGGACAATTTTTTTCTTATTTTGGTCCATACTACCTCCTCCAAAAATTTGGAAACCAAGAGCTTTCAGTAGAAGAGATGTGCTTATAGCTCTGAGGGTATGCTTTTTAGAGCCCACGTTTAGGTAACTGTTTTTCTTGTTTTGGCGTAAGGAACCTGTCCTCAAAGTTTGAAAAGGAAATGTAGTTACACCCTGTATTGTCTACTAGAAATGCGGGTGAACTGGATATTAAGAAATGAACATTCCTGGTGTGATTGTGTTTGGTGGGTATTTTCACGTTACCATAATAAATAATTTTCTTTTCTGAAAGTTGGATAATGGCCCTGACTGGATTCTTGCAACTGTCAGTATCCACGGCTGAAAGAATTACAATCGTACATCACTGTATCCCAATGTGGCACACAATCCAGAAACGAACATGCCTCCCAATCCGACTTTTTAAAAGCCTTGTTTTTCTGCAGTACGGGCAGGCAGCCATTGTACAAGATGGTATCACAGATAAACTTTTATTTATCATTTTCCAATACCTATCAGTCATTCCACAAAAATTTCAGTCAGTGAAAATAACAAGACCAGAATTCTGAAGAGTTTTTCAGGCTTGCAGTGTCGTTAGTGAAGATGTAATGCACCACTAACACATGGAATTTTTTTGACAGATTGAAACATGTCGTTGTTAAATCTCTTTATAAGATAGGAAAGGGAAACATCTAAATAATTCTATCCAATTAACGTTTCTCAAAAGATGCAATAAATTAATGTACTCGAGAGCAGTCGCTCATTTTGTGGAGAAAAATTGTACTTAGTTCGACTTAGTTTCGTTTCCACAAATCGCATTTGACTTAGAATGCCACTGGCACATTTACTCACCAAACGTTACAGGCCTCAGTTAACAAAATATCAGCAGTTAATATTTTTTTGTGATCTTCCCAAAACATTTAAATGTGTAGATACTGATTTTCTCTTAGATATCTTTCGTTTATGGAATGACGGCGTTACAAATACCTGTAATAACTAATTTTTAACGGGAATAACACAAAAATGGTGGTCAAAAGTTCAAACACTCCAGAAACGTGAGAAAATTTCCATATTTTGAGAGAAATCACGAATGGAAACCGACAGGTTTCAGTTCACGATCGAATCCAATTCATTCTCCGTAACATACATTGAGAAAGGTGGAACACGGGTTACATTATGCCTGTTAGAGAGACACAATATGCACTGGTTTTTCTCACAATAAAGCCGCAATCTGTACTCTGTAAGCCTTGCGTTACTAATACCCACTATCCAGTTGCTAAACTATACGCATTACATTTGGCGTCTCTTACAATAACATTTTTGATGCATCTGATGCATGCGTGTGACGAGAGAGAGTACATTAGGGGATTAGGATTTAGCGTCATATCGACGCCGAAGTCATTAGTGACTGAGCACAGGCGTGCATGGGGAGGGGAATCGCCGCACCTTTCACAAACGAGGCAGCTCAGCATTAGCCTTAAGCGATTTTGGGAAATTACGGACGACCCAAATTTCTAAGACCGGTGGGGTAAAGTAAGGGTTTGCTATGTCACAAACTAATAATTAGGATATACTCAAAAGTAAACGACAGCATTTCATCCCTTGTCGTTGATGATGTTCATTCAAATGATCGCTAATCATTCGTAACATCCTGGTCACGAAACAAAGGACACAAAAGCTTTATAAAATTTTTTAGAAAATCGGTTTCCTTCTGCATTTTACCGATTTATGCAGGTATTTTACGGATAATTTGTGAAATTGTGGGAGGAGAAGAACAAATCCCAGTCCATGAATCAGCTTCAGTGGTAGTAACTAAAGAAGGTGAAGAATGTGCGAACTGCCTGAACTAATTCACCGGGTTACCTGTAAATATAAAAATTAAACTACTGTACAAAAATCAGGTAATGTATAGATTCATACTTGCTAGTGGCACGTGCTACATCATTTTCTCCCGAGCAAAAGTAGCCAACGAATGGTTACTGTGCAAGCGCAAACGAAGTCTGTATATTTTTCACACTGAATACGTGGCTGGAAGAGATACTTCAATTTTGAAATGACGTTTAGCTTCTCCTCTAGTGTTCCACATGACCGCACGCAGATGCTGGCCCTCCCAGGCTATGGGAAATGGGTTGCCACACTTGGAAATTTATGCGAGCTATTTCCCAGCCAGCATCCATTAGCGGCCAGCTTATTACTTCCTCAGCGCAATGATTTCATTTCCATGCTTTTCCTTCGTTTATGCCAGTATCGATATTGCAAGAACCATTAGTTTTTGTTGTAGGTAGACTGGCTGAGGTAGACACAGATGTTTTTGTTTCCTAATATTTATAGTGCGAAAGTTTCTAATACAATTTTCGTGGTTCGTATAAAAATTAATTTTTCGAATAACATTATTGAGATTTTAACTTCGTACGATTGACCAACGGATTTGCGCTTACGTTGGAAGACATGGTAATAGATCCCATTTCTGTGATACTTTATTCTCTAAGAAAAGCATATGAAGACTGTAATAAATACAGCGTATGATGAAATAAAGCACGTCCGCGTCTCATGGGAAACGTAAGGCTCTTTTTTAGTATCAGAATAGTCGTAAAAGTTGTTTCTCTGCCCTGCGCCTGCGTCACAACACAATATAAACTCACAGAAAAAAAGCAACAGCACCTAGCCATTAATTAAAAGTAAATAGAGGACTCTGGAAACACGGATGATAAGCAAATTGTTATTTGGCATAGGGCAGCTGCAGCGTTCGAAGTTAAGTCGATAGAAACGTATTATTGACGAAGACATAAATGTATTACTCTAATTGAAGATGGATGGAAGCCCGAAAGCTTTGAATAAATAAAGCTATACAAAAAGCAGCAGGTTGCTGTATTTCATCCGCAGCCACAGAGCTCAACCACCATTAACATGGATAAATTAACAGTAACTATTATCTCACGTATATTTGAATATCTGCTGAGAGATATCTATGTGCGTGATAAAATATTGTGATAATTATACATATAACTCCAAATATTTCTGTTATGGAATTTAATCTGTAAGAGTGGAAGAGTCAAATGGAAATATCTACTCACGATTTAATTGTTCGTTCTGTAATAGTATTCCCGAATTTTGATTCCTAGTTCTCCAGCTAGCAGCCGTTGTTTACAGTTCCAGAGTATGTTTTAACTGAAGTTTTATTCCTGTCACTTGTATATCATTTCTGATGACGCACAAATTTAGAACATCGTCATGAAAGATTGTGGGAATTCCAACGACTATCAGAATTTCAGAAAATGTATTCGGCATTTCGACATAAATATATTCCAGTGAGGCTATGTATCCATGGCGATAGCTTGTGCTGGGCTTTCTGCTTCCCAGCACATGGATGAAGCGTCGCTTCAGTTACGACTCCGACAACTACAATTAACGACAGTTACAGTAGTCGTGATCTGTATCTGAAATGAGAAAGGTAGAACAAATCAACATCCCACACAAGTGGGTAAATCGTCCTAGCGGACATATTTTGTGAGAACTCAACATTGCTTCTGTTTGAATCATTTAACAGATTTGCACACATGCGATGGACGACACGAAATGTGTAGCGTGGCACTGGAAAAGTGGAACACGATTTCCACATAGAGAAGGATTAGCTACAGATTTTACTATGGTTCTATATATTTTTATCTAACAGGTGCAAAAATATGACTAGTAAAACATTGTGGTAAATTGTTTTGGGTATTACCTGCCACATGTGTCGCAATGGCAGGATGCTTCTTAGAAAGATTGGAAGATATTGAATGTAAATTTTCCGGTCGTACAGTGCCAACGAAGAAAGCTTCCGACTTGGAAGATGCTGAGTGGAACCTCAAGCGATTTGAAAATGTTGCAAAGACAAGGACTCTTATGGTATTGTACTTGTTGTGCTGTCTCAAAATTGAGTCAATGAGTGTTTGTAGTGTCTCTCAGCCTTTGGTAATCAACAGACTTGCACGCCGATTGTGCCGCTTCAGATATCAGTACATACGAGCTTCTTCAGAGCATCGGGAAATAGCCATATACAGGCGGAATACCTACTCCACCGACTAAATGTCGGAGCCTGTCCAGGGATATTTTCTGAGTATTTTAGTATAAGATTGTTAAAGAAACATACAACACATTATAAACTTTCTACGTTTCAATTTAGCATTTCATTTTTACTTGTTTGTAATAAAAGATTGTCATTAACTTTCGATATTAGTTGGTGGCTGGACCATTTCATTAAAATCAATATCTACCTCTGCTTAGTACTTAATTTCCACCCGATCTAAAAGAATGAGAGTGAAAAAGGGATTAAATAATGGCAAAGGTAACTGCAGGAGCTCAAGAAATAACACATCCCTTATCCCAGCTTCCTGTTGTAATGTAGTTCTATCTTACGGTACAGGTAGAATATGAGCAGTTGTTATTAGCCGGGATAAGACAACAAATTTTCAACTAGTTGTGTAATTTTAGTTCTTTGCCTCAGCCCTGAGTTAGGCATCGACTAGAGAGCGCCTAGTGTAGAGAGGATGAATCCATGACGGAAGACACGTTACCACACACTCGAACACTCTGTAAGCCGTTCTGGCTGCAGCACCCCATGAGAAGTGTCATAAGTAGGTGGTCTGAGGGGAGTTGGAAAGTGCCATTGTTCTGTAGATGTCTGGTTGGATGGTGACGCATAGGCGAGATGCGCCACTTCCTGCTGTCTAACAATGGGCGTTTTTCACATTGTGGGGCCCGGTGGCGCCTAGAGATGTGAGGTCGACGGAATAACTGATCTCGGTACACACCTGGACTCACCTAGGGTCAAATAGTGGAAAGAGAAGTTCTCTCTGTAGGCTTAGATGCAAGTTCAGCAACAGCATATTTTCTAAAAGGTTCCATAATTCTCCTTCAAGCTGGGACCGGCGATTGGTTACGCAAAGACGCATTATCTTCCGCGCCCCTTGTCTTCTTCTCTCTTTAGTTTCATGTGGAAATTTTCCACACGATTTTGCTGCGAGGGGCTGACAGAAAGTCAGCCTCCCTCTGTCCCATTGGCCGTTTCCGAAATTTAACGTAGAGAGCATATGAACAGAAAACAGCCTCTTGTCTACAGAATGAGATTTTCACTCTGCAGTGGTGTGTGCGCTGATATGAAACTTCCTGGCAGATTAAAACTCTGGGCCGAACCGAGACTCGAACTCGGGACCTTTGCCCTTCGCGGGCAAGTGCTCTACCAACTGAGCTACCCAAGCACTACTCACGATCCGTCCTCACAGATTCAATTCTGCCAGTACCTCGTCTCCTACCTTCCAAACTTCACAGAAGCTCTTCTGCGACGAGCACTTGCCCTCGAAAGGCAAAGGTCCCGAGTTCGAGTCTCGGTCTGCCACACAGTTTTAATCTGCCAGGAAGGTTCATATCAGCGCACACTCCGCTGCAGAGTGAAAATCTCATTCTGGAAACATCCCCCAGGCCGTGGCTAAGCCATGTCTCCGCAATATCCTTTTTTCCAGGAGTGCTAGTTCTGCTAGGTTCGCAGAAGAGCTTCTGTGAAGTTTGGAAGGTAGGAGACGAGGTACTGGTAGAATTTAATCTGTGAGGACGGGTCGTGAGTCGTGCTTGGGTAGCTCAGTTGGTAGAGCACTTGCCCGCGAAAGGCAAAGGTCCCGAGTTCAAGTCTCGGTCCGGCACACAGTTTTAATCTTCCAGAATGTTTCAGGCTCTTGTCTGGTTCATGGGACAATTGATGTTTGTACGTTATTGGCTGGCAGATTAGTTTACTCGTTTTCTTACACAGAGATTAAGTGGAATTCAAATCGTAAGTGGAAGGGATCACTCAGATGTTGGTCGCGGAAAGAGCAGACGTTTTATTCAAGTAGTCATTCCAGTAGCAATTTCTGAAGGAGGTAGATATAGTACTTGTGTCTGATGTTAAACTCTGATGGAATGGCTTGGTGGTTAATGGTAACGTTAGAAGTCATCTAACTTCGTTGGTTATGTGTTGTTCATTTTGAGACAACAGTCTCGAGATGCATGTTTTCATTCAGATGAACTTCCCCAAGTCCGTTAAATGTTTTACCTTCTTTCGCGAATGGACCACTGAATAGCTGTTCAAGAGCAGAGGCTCATTTCGAAGGAACCGCTATCGCAAATGCTCACGGGATGGTATTGGCTCCTTTTGCATGCATGATTAACCCATTTTTCAGAACTAATATATCGATCGACACTATTGTTTTCGGTAAAGCCAGAATGCACGAGTCTTGTGACTCTGCTTATTAGAGGTAAATTCTTTTCCCTTCCTTGTTCTTCCTTGCGGCCCCCACACGCAATATCATATTGTGTTGCGCCAGTAATCCCATAAGGAGATCGAATAAATAACTGTGTTTCCCCTCACTCATGTATCAAATCTGCTGTGTAATTTTGTGCAAACTCACTTGTTCAGCTATAAAAAGTAATGAGTATTTTTGTGTTAGCAGAAGAGCCAACACCGTTTTACGAGTGGAGGCCGAAATGCACGCGTTTTAGCTCACGCAGGCTGGCGTGAGGAGAGGAGAACTATACTGACGTGAGGTCTGGAACATGACAAGGAATGAGAATTCAGAAAGCGGACGTAATTAGTTTGATACTTAACTTTAATCCATTAATGATGAACGTCGCTCATGACGGTACATGATTCACAATATTATCTGTTCAGAGTACATTCTTGAAGATAGTAATTATAGTAACTGAATCTGGCGCCTTGCTAGGTCGTAGCAATTGACGTAGCTGAAGGCTATGCTAAACTGTCGTCTCTGCAAATGAGGCCGTATGTAGACAGTGAATCATCGCTAGGAAAGTCGGCTGTACAACTGGTGCGAGTGCTAGGGATTCTCTCTAGACTAGACCTGCCGTGTGGCGGCGCTCGGTCTGCAATCGCTGATAGTGGCGACACGCGGGTGCGACGTATACTAACGGACCGTGGCCGATTTAAAGGCTACCACCTAGCAAGTGTGGTGTCTGGCGGTGACACCACAAGTATAAAGGACGATGAAAAATTTCCTTTCGAAGGCCGTACAGTCTAGACTCGGTATGCCATCATACAAAATCGCCGTGAGCATTGAGGCAATCATCCCACCGATACACGATGTCGACGATACCCGTTTGATAAAACACCATCTCATGCTGCCTGAAGAAGTCCGTAACTGACTGCTCGACATCCTCTTCAGACAGGAATAGTCGACTCTTCAAGGCGTTTTTTAAGGAACCGGAGGCGTGATAATCACATGGGGAAAGATCAGGGCTATAGGGCGGATGGTCGGGTGTCTCGAACTTGATCTGGTGTAGCTTTTGTGTTACGGCATTTACGATATGGGGACGTGCATTATGACGAAGCGGCAGCAACCCTTGTCGCATTCCATAACGACGGTTTTCGACAGACATGCTACCGTATATACACTCTTCATTCTCCGATGGATGTTTACCGGTGTTTGTCCTTCGGCAGTCAAGAAAAGAATAACAGCACGTTAGTCCAGTTTGGACGCATCTGGTAATAACGTCGCATTTGTTCACGTTTTCACATTTACTGCACGCATATCGTAAAGACAGGAATGCCGCACTGACCCCTTACCTACATATTGGTGCTTATACAGGTGATTCAAAATTTCTATTGCAGGCTTCTAGGGATTATAGAGGAAAGTTAGAAGATAAAGTCTTGAGAAGGAACCCATGTCCGGAAATGTAACGTTTGGATATAAAATAAATTTAAAGATCGGATCACTTTCAAATCTCGCGCTTCACAGTACACACGTAACGGAGATAATGGGCTCTTACCCGTGTGCCGTAGCAGCACATGCCGTGGGCAGTGTTTCGACTACTGGTCCTCGAGTTCTCTTCTACGTCACCATGGACGTCCTCTTCAAAGTCGAGAGCGCGGCGCGTCCGTGGAGCACCGCAGGCAATCCTAGTTTCTCGCAGCCGATGTTGTAATCGGATGAAGATCATGTGATGTCATAGTTACAATTGGGACTGACGACGGCGCCCTCTTCTCATCTTGTGTGTGTACCGTGAAGTGGGAGGCCTGAATATGATGGCACCTTGAAACTTATTTTATATCAGAACGATACATTCGGGCGTGGTTTCTTTTTATCAATATTTCATCTTCTAAGTCCCTTCTGTAGCCCCTAGCAGGCTGCAACAGAAATTTTGAATCACCGACTAAAACGGCATCGGAGTTGCGCTACGTTGCGTGTACGCTGCAGCAACGCTCTCAAACGGATACACTTTGATCGCCTCTTATAGTAAGAATCAATATAAACCCACAGTTTACCTTCTGTCATCAATATAGTCTTGTACCCTATCAGCTAATGATGTCAAAGATAGCAGTACTGGCAACTGGATGTATCACAATCTGTTCCACTAATACAGACCTTCCAAGAGATGTTACGAGCTTACTTCAAAAAACCTAATTGTGAATATATTGTGCCACTGTTATCTCGTTCAGATTACATAGATCAAGTTTGCATTATCTACTTAATCTCTGAGAGACAGAGTAGACATGGAAGCACGTACCTCAGGGGAGGTTGGCAAGGTGCCGTTAGAGGGCCAGGCAGTGGAGAGAAAGTCGGAGGGCAGCGCTTCAGCTGAGCAGAAGTGAACGGCGCTCCCAAGCGCGCCAAAGTTTTTATGATGAAACTGCTGGAATGCCCCAATGTTTAAGCTCCACAGATACCCAATGGTCGGAAGACTGTTGCTACTATAAAATATGGTTGGCCTTGCCAACTTTATCTTTGTGTGAGCGAGTGGCAAATGCTAGAAATACACCTCGGCGTCGGAGACAACTCGAGACTGCCGACCGCACATCAATGCAGTCAATGGCATTGAAGAATAGGACCAGTGAAACTTACTCCGTATTAATCTACTAATTAATTGAACTTTTACAAATCAGTTATTAACCAGAATCATATTACCTATACGATATTCCTTACATCATCCTTAAATGCACTGAAATTCCATCAAATGGTGATATATACTTATTTCAGTTTAGTAACAGTAATGATTGCTACAGTTTAATTCAGTCTTCTGGTAAAGAAAATAGTGAATATTTCACAAAATGGTTCTTTCAGATACTGGTATTGTATACTCACTAGATGTAAAAGAAAATTTATCATTGTCTCTCTTGTCTGGAGTAAAATGGCATTGTATCGTCTTTGTTTGCTCTTTATATCGTTAGTAATAAATGAAAACAGTTACTACTCTATGTGGATCAGACAAAATGGAGTGTAGGCTATCCGCAAACAATGTGGGTTACTATGAGCTGTCACTGAACTGATTAAGACGTTCACTTTAATAATAACGTTGCAATTACAAAATTGGGTACTTAAGCCAGACTGATAAAATAATATTTTGTTTCCCTGAAAATTTCTTATTTTTGTGTCAGTAACGGAATATAACTCTTGGTTAACATTAATTTTCGTTCTACACAGCTGTCATTAAAATAGTCTTTAGTTAAACTAAAATACAATACTATTAATTTCAAAATATTTACTTTGGACTGGTGACCAGCCATTTTACACTGAGATTTGTAAAAATTATACCTCTGAGTTTGTGAGTTTCTCATACTTTACTATTACTCTCGATGTTTATATTTGAGCGTAGCAATGATTTAACACTATCGTTAGGTAAAATGACGAGTAACTATCAATACGGTCAGGTTAAGCGAAAAGAGTAAGGTGCATTACAAGGAACCCGTAGTCTATGGTGGCTCGTTACAGAGTAATAATTGATTATGCTTTGTTCAGGGTGTTAAGCAGTTACCTACGTTTCTGTTAAAATATTTGCACAACAATGACAAAGCTGTAATCACCAACACGTACAACATCAAACACATAGTAGTGCAACAAAGTGTAATGTGGTTGTCGACGTAGTGGGAACGGAACAACATAATGTCGTTGTGTCGCTAGTCCACTGCATTCAGTGAACCCATATTCCAGTCTAAAACAGACAAACTGTTCTTCAGTAAACCTACCTGTACTATTATCGATGTTAATGTACAACTAACACTGCCAGAAAAATAGACCCCAGGCAGAACCGAGAAGAACTGAATGTAAGCTAGGGAATGAAGAGTAAAGTGTCCATTGTTAGTGTCAACAGAAAATATTGTGAGTGAATAGAACAAGTTAGTTTTCAAAGAAGACACAAATCGCATACCGGCGACATTTATATTACTGTGAAGAGGTTTTCAGTGCAATAGTTATACAAAAACGAAAGGGAATAAGAAATCAAACGAAATACAATTACTCTGCAACGTGCCTCCAGAGCACATGAGCTCCTTATTTCAAAACACTTCTGAACAGCCACAGAAGTTTTGTCGATGGAGTTCGGGATCCACCAGTATAACAGAATTAGCCTATCTATCTACCGATCTGTCTATCGATCTATAAAAGAATTGAGAATGCGATATAGATTTCGAAACCATATTTTAAAATGAAAGACTTTACTAGGGACACATTTAAACTTTCACAATAATTTATTGGTCACGAAATGTGTATTAAAACTGAAGAAATCGCAGAAAGGTAGGAAATTAAAGGAGCGTTGGCCACAATTAAGTGAAACATGGGAATGGAGCTCAACACGAAACAAATGGGTAGGTTAGGAAGATGAAATAGTAAAGGCAGCAGAGGGTTAAAATTGTCAAGGTCCATGACGGCTATTGACGCTGGCAAAATGCAATACAGACACGTAAAAAATTAGGTTGACAGAAAATGCAAAATGGCAAAGGAATAGTTCAAATGGCTCTAAGCACTATGGGACTTAACATCTGAGGTTATCACTCCCCTAGACTTAGAACTACTTAAAACTAACTAACCTAAGGACATCACAAACATCCATGCCCGAGGCAGATTCGAACCTGCAACCGTAGCAGCCGCGTGGTTCCGGACTGGAGCGCCTAGAACCGGTCAGCCACTGCGGCCGGCAAAGAAGGAATGGTTAGTGGAGAAATGCAGAAATGTAGAACCATGAATGACTATCGAAAATATAGTTGCCGCCTACAGGAAAACAAAATAAACCTTAAGAGAAAAGCGAAGTAGCTATATGAATGTCAAGAGCTCCGATGACAAGCCGGTATTACAGAAAAAGGAAGGCTGAACGATTGTAGGAATATGTGGCAATGCTGTACAAGGAAAACTAAATAGAAGACGATATTATAACAAGGCTAGAGTATGTAGATAAAGATGAGATGGGAGGTATGATACTGCGAGAAGAATTTGACACAGCACAAAATGATTTAAGTCGAAACAAGATACTTGGAGTAGACGAAATTCCCATACAGTTATTTAGGCCCATGGGAAAACCAATTATTGCACTTGGTATGTAAGATACATCGAGATAGGCGCATTTCCCTCAGATGTAAAGAAGATTGTAATACTTCCATATCCAAAGAAAGCAGGTGCTGACGATTGTGAATACTACCGAATCATCGTTTTAATAAGTGATGGCTGCAAAATAAGCGAACTAAATGTTTTCAGAAGAATGGAAAAACTGGCAGAAGACGATCTTGGTGCAGATCAATACTGACTCCACTACGTATCTCAGAAGGTAGCTTAAAGAAAGGTAAACATGTGTTACAGCAATACTAGATTTGCAAAACGTTCTCGATAATGTTGACTGGATTATTCTCTTTGAAATTCTGAAAGTAGCAAAGATGATTTACGGGGAGACAAAGATTATCTACATCTTGTACAGAAATCAGACTATACTTATCAGAGTCGAAGGACCCGAAAGGAAAGCTACTGTTGAGAAAGATGTGAGGCACTGTTTTAGTCTACCCAGAGGTTATTAAGTCAGTATACGAGGGCTGTCCAGAAAGTAAGTTACGATCGGTCGCGAAATGGAAACGACCGTGAAAATCCGATAAAGCTTTGCAAAGATGTGTTGGGCAGTGTCTCTAGTATGACTCTAGGTAGAACTATGTCACTCTTTTCATGCATGAGCTCTTAGTGAGCGCGTAAAGATGCTATAGAAAATACGAGGGGCGTTCAGAAAGTAAGCTCCGATCGGTCGCGAAATGGAAACGACTATGAAAATCCGATAAAGCTTTGCACAGATGTGTTGGGTAGTGTCTCTAGTATAACCCCAGTTAGCATCACGTCGCTCTTCTCATTTCTGAGCTCGCAGTGAGTGCGTAAAGATGTCTAGAAAATAGTGTCTGCCGCCAAGTGTCTGGTGAGAAATTTCGCCTGAAGCTATGCAGCTAACATTACATAACTGTCGTGCTGTTTCTTCTTCAAGACAATTCTCAGCCTCATTCTGCAGGGGCAATGAAGATGTTCCTGTATCGTTTCAATTGGAAATGTTTGGTTACCCACAATACAGCCCGTAATTGTCTCCCACTGAATTTCATCTGCTCAAACGAACCGCTGGCTATGAAGACAACATTTTGGCACAGACCACGAGCTTTAGGCCAGCGTAGAGAATTGGCGGAAAGCACTGGCGGCTACCTTCTATGATGAGGGTATTGGAAAGTTGGTACAACGCTACGACGAATGTCTGAGTCAGAACGGCGACTACGTAGAGAAGTAGCTGAAAGGTGTAGCTAACTGTTACAAATGAAACATTTCTGATTTTCACTTTAATTTTCATTTCGCGATCAATCGTAACTTACTTTCTGGACAGCCCTCGTATTTTGCACGCAGTACAAGCACCCAAGGAGAAATTTGGAAAAAGAATTAAAATTCGGGAAGAAGAGGTAAGTAATTTGCGGTTTCCCACTGTCATCGTAATTTTTTAGAGACGGCAAAGGATTTGGAAGCGCAGTTGAATGGAATTGACCGTGCCTTGTAAAGTATTTATAAGATTAACATCAACTAAAGTAAAACCGTGGTAACAGATTGCAGCAAAATAAAATCAGGTGCGGAATGAGAAAATGAAAGTATTAGACTCATTTTTTTATTTTGGCTGTAAAATAACTATGACCGAAATAAAGATGATACGAAATGCATAATGATAATACCAAGAAAATTTAGAAATCAACTAAAAGACTCTAGAGCATACGCAAGCCCAGATATTGTGAGTGATCACAACATGGTTGTTGCGGAATGCCGACTCAAGTTCAAATGCATAAGGAAGAAAATAGGAAATGGAAAACTGGATATAGGGAAGCTTGGAAACCGTGAGACGCAGAAGGAGTTCCAAGAAAGGGCTAAGGATCTAATTCAACAGCATCCTATAGAGAATGTAGAACAACATTGGGAAAATATGAGAGATGGCCTAATAAAAGCAGCTGAAGAGATAATTGGAAAACAAAAACCTGAAAAGAGGAAGGAGTGGATAACTGATGAAATAATACTTATGTTTGAGGAAAGAAGGAAGCTCAAAAATAATGAAACGGAAGAAGGGAAAACGGCATACCGAGTGCTTAGGAACAAAATCAACAGGAAGTTGAAGCAAGTAAAAGAAAGATTCCTTGAAGACAGATGCAAAGAAGTTGAAGACCTTCTGAAGAAAGGGAACCTTGAATTAGCATACAAAACAGTGAAACGCTTCTTCTCAGGAGGACAAAGGATTAGATGTAATGCCCTAATAAGAGAGGATAATAAGATGGTGTATAATCATGAAGATATAGCACTATACCTAGAGAAATTATATGGAGGCAACGTACAAGATGACATGATTGAAATTGAGGACGAAGTAGATAAAGATGAACTAGGAGACAGTATACTAAGGTCTGAATTTGATCAGGCAATACAGGCACTTAAGCACGGAAAAGCACCAGGAATTGACTCATTGCCTGCAGAAATCATCAAAGCAGCTGGAACAGAAATAAAAGATAAATTGTATAAATTAATCTGCCAAATATATGATACTGGAGAGCTGCCTGAGGACTTCAAAAAGTGTATTATTGTTCCATTACCAAAGAAAATGCCAGCAAAATCGTGTGCACAATACAGAACCCTCAGCCTAACATCACATGCATCAAAAATTTTGACGACCATCCTCCTCAGAAGACTTGAAGGGAATGTGGAATGCATGCTCACAGAAGACCAGTTTGGCTTTAGAAGAGGGAGAGGTACGCGAGAAGCCATTATGGCCCTAAGGCTCATAATAGAAAAAAGAATGGAAAAAGGAAAGGACACCTACATAGCATTTGTTGACCTCGAAAAGGCCTTTGATAAGGTTGAATGGAAAAAACTATTCCAGATATTGAGGGAAACTGGAGCTAAGTACAAGGACAGGAGAACAATATGGAACATATACAAAGAAGAGGTGGCAATAGTGAGATGTGGGGAACATCAACAAGAAGCAAAAATTAAACAGGGTGTGAGACAGGGATGTGCACTCTCCCCTGTCCTCTTTAATATGTACATACAGAAAGCAATGGACGAGGTCAGAGAAAAGTTAGGACAAGCTAATGGAATCAGGATCCAGGGAAAAATAGTTGATATGCTGCGTTTTGCGGATGACATTGCTGTCCTAGCGGAAAATGAGGAAGAATTACGAGTAGTGTTGGAGGAAATGGAAAACACTCTTGCTACACGGTACAAAATGAAAATTAATAAGTCAAAAACAAAAATCTTAGTTGCAAGCAAACAAAATAATCAAGCAATTACGAATATAAGGCTGAATGGAGAGAAGCTGAAAGAAATACAAGACTTTGTCTACTTGGGAAGCAGAATAACATCAGATGGTCGTAGTAGGAAAGATGTAATAAGTAGAATAAATCAGGCAAAGACTGCATTCTATAAAAGGAAAGGACTCCTCACATCAAATATGATAAGTCTGGCGTTAAGGAAGCGGTTAATAAAGACCTTTGTTGGGAGTGTGCTTCTCTACGGCAGCGAAACCTGGACACTTGGAGAGGACGAAAGAAGAAGGATTGAAGGATTCGAAATGTGGTGTCTGCGAAGGATGTTAAAAATTCCATGGACGGCCAGGATGACAAATGAAGAAGTCCTGCAGAGAGCGGAGGAAGTTCCAGTTCTTTGGAAGACGGTCAAGAAGAGGAGAGATATATGGATGGGACACATTCTGAGACATGAAAGTCTTCTCCACACTATAATGGAAGGCCTTGTGGAGGGCAAAAGGGCAAGAGGCAGACCTAGAAGAAAGTACATAAGCCAGATAATGCAGGACCTAGGATGCGGAAGTTTCACGGAATTGAAGAGGCTGGCCGACAATCGCACTGAATGGAGAGCTGCTGCAAATCAATCTTAGGATTGGCAACTTAAGAAGAAGAAGAAAATAATTTCTGTTAAAGAGAAATATTTAAACACCAACGATTAAGGATGTCTTACTAATGGTATTTCTCTGGTGTTCATCTTTCTACGAAAGTGAAACGTAGACTTCGAACAATACAGACAACAAGAGAATAGATACAACTGGAAAGCGATGCTACAGAAGAATGTAGGAGTTTAGATGGTAGAATGGATAATCAAATGAACACGCACTGCATCGAACTGGAGAGAAAAGAAATTATGGCACAGCTTCTATAAAAGACGTTATCGGTTGATAATAAAACATTTCCTGAGCACCGATCGCCAGTTTGATGGAGGGAAGTATGAAAGGGAGGGGGGGGGGGGGGAAGGGAAGGGATATCAAGTATTGTGTAGAGTAAGCAGGTTCAAATGGATGTAGGTTGTAATAGTGAGGCAGACATGTAGATGCTTGCAGAGGATAAACCAATGTGGAGAACTGCATCAAACCAGTCCTCGGTCTCAAGACCACAACAGCAGAGTTAAAAGATATAGGAGAAATAGTTGCTTGAAGTGAACTAACAGTTTTCCGTTAAATATAACTATGGCCATTGGGGGACTAGATAGGGGTGGTGGGGGATGTGGTCGAGGAGTGAATGGCGGGAGGCGGTTGGCGTGAAGCTTGTTTATCTATTTGGAGAATACGTCACCCAGAGACCATAATGCGTTCACTGCAACAATGTGGAAAGGTGTTAAAAGAACGATAAGAAAGGTAGAAACATGTTTTTGCTTAGCAAGTTCGAGATCAAACGGGCTGCAGATTAACTGAGCAGTCAACAATAGATCTTCATCTAGGAGAATGGAAATGTGGAGCATCAATCAATAACATTCAGGAGTATTGTGCAATATGCTTTACACAAAATGGAAGGGATAAGAAAGACCCGTCATGGTTCAACGGCTATGTTAGGAAGCAATTACAAAAGCGAAGAGCCCTTCATCATAATCTTAAATCAATCCAGAACTTCATTGGCAAATAAAACTCAACAATATCAAAACGAGCATAAGTAGAGCAATGCCGGAAGCTTTCTATGAACAAGATTTGAACTTAAGCAGAGTCAATAAATGAGTTACAATCATTTATCCTGCCGATTCACCGATCATATGGACGCAGAAACAACCGATGCCAGAGATAAGTCGAAAACGTTGAATTCTTTTACGGATGGTTTCACTGAGGACGATCTAACTGCTCTATATTCTTTCAACCATTGTACAAACGCCAAAATGTTAGTGAATTCCAACTGCGTGACAACTTACCTCATCTAAGATCGCTTAACAGATGAATGGCGATTGGACCTATCATGTTACATGAACGATCTTATAAAGTGAAGTAACTGGTTTCCTACTGAAAATCGTAGTGCAATAGAACCGTTCCGTAAATAAATCTGAGACCTAATGCACGTTATTGAAGACTAAGTACAAACTCAACAAAGATAAAATGTAATTTATTAAGATCATCACAATACCTAAGCTAAGGAAAGCGTGCGGGGACAATAACTGCGTCCCTGCTCTTGGACAGCGATATAATTACAGGGCTGCATGCCGATTTAAATAACACGATCTGCAAAAATACAAGAAGTCAGTATCTTGCACTAAGGGGATAAATTGCTACGAAGTACCTTTTTTAAACAGACTTACTATTAAATCGAACGTCTGCAACAGTCTTTGACTGTCATTAATTAGCTATTTTCATCAAGTTACTTAAATCGATCATGCTTTCTTATTGCCGTCAATGTCTTCATGTTTTAACGTACTCATTCGTACGATCTTATGTCAACACCCATACAGAAGACCTTAACATTACGCATTTATATGATAATGATGTAGCTTTTATTTTAACGAAAACTTTCGAATTGATGAAGAAAGACCGTTTCTGATATTTACGAGTGTGTGAGGTGCCTTAGAAGCTTGTACAATGGATTTACATACACTCTTATCTACCGCGCTGCACATGCTGTGCCCTCCTCGTGAAATATCACTAATAATTTTCAATTATATTTTTGGAAACACTGCTCTTATTTTTTAGCCCTTTCCGCAGAAGTCTTTTGAATCGTTTTCACAGAAGCCTATTTAATACTTTCCACAGAAGTCAATTTAGTCGTTTACACAGAAGTCGATTAATCCTTTCCACAGAAGTCTTTTTGCGGGTTCAATTTCTAATCTCTCTCTTCTTGGAAGTTTGCAAGAGCTGTATCGGCGCACAGAATTTAGCCACATGGGTGCATATGATATTTTAGCCTCTTACTACCGGGTAAGCCTTGTCCTGTACGGGTACGTAACTGCATGCGCTGTTTGTGCCGCAATTAATGTTAGTGAAAATTTTTACTCCGCGAAGAATATATGTGACTGAAATGTTATGACAAGCATTAGATACAGAAGTTGTACGATTACAGGGCTCTAAGTCATGTCTGGCTTTGTGAAATAGGTTTGGTGTGGTTCCGCGTGCATTGGCATGGCAACAATTGTCGTTCTAGAACCGAGACGAACACGTTGTCGACCAGTCATATTGCATTTACGGTTGATGGACGACATGTGAGATGATCGTATGTATAGATAAACTGTGGAAGAAGTCGGTTCACGAAGAAGCCATATACGTTCTATAGTACGCGCTGTCGTGCATCATTCTGATAAAATTTGGAGTGTACAACAGTATGTTTTAGAAGAACCTCCCTAATGTAGCGGTTACTGTTCTGATTATCATTAATATGTAGAAGTTGAGATTTCATGTTGTACCTTACGACACCACAAACCATCGTATTTGGCGTTTGTTTGCTATGAAACCCAATAATGCAGCCTGCCAGATTGTGATATGTTTGTCATCGCTTGAGGCAGATCCCGTCCGAAAAAAAGCCATTTAAGGCCTGACTTAGCATTGCAGACAGAGCAATTTATCACTCCAGTACTGAGTGGATGAGGTGGCGGACATCGATGATTCTGCCTCGGGCTAAGTCACACACTTGCTGATACTGCGATCTTAGTCGCAGATGAGACAAACTGGCACTTACTGTCAGGCTTCGGTTTCGTCTGACAGCTCTCCACGGAGGGGCGGTTGCTGAGCGCAGGCTACGATTACGCCAACTATTTCAGTCTTTATCACTTGTTGTTGGTATATTATGCTTCACATTCCCCGAATTCAGATTCATTCCTGCCAGTATTTCTGGGTGTTTCAGTACTGACGTACGTCAGTGTACATATTGTAGATGATTGTGTGTTTACTTGAGCACATTAAGGCAAGGTATTTAGCAAAGTATCTTTCATGACACGAGTGTGGTTAAAATGGTAAAATAGCCTGCAGTTATCTAAAATAAAGTACTATCTGAACGTGCTGTAAGAATATCCCATCATGTCTTAGTAAGATTGGTTAAAAGGTCAGCACTGTAAAATTGTGCCTCTCACAAAACAAATAAAAAATGGGATCCTATGGTCGGCCTCTCTAGCCGAGTGGTCAGCGGATCTGACTATACTTCCAAGGACACGGGTTTGCTTCCCGGTACTGCGAGGGGTTTGTTCCCTTGGTGGAAGGATTGGAACGAAGTAAACTCCGCCTCGGGATGCCAATCGAGGAGCTACTTAGATTGAGATGTAGCAGCTCCAAGACGGGAGAGTTGTGTGCTGATCGTATGCGTCTGCATTCCGTATCCGAATGCCGCCGCATGACAGAGCATGAGGCCGAGATCGGTCGACGTCGCGTGGTATTCAAAACTTGATCGCGGTTTTAATATTCTTGACTGCAAAACCTATGAGTTAGAACTGAAGTCATTCAATTGATGCAAATACCAACATGTAATAATTTTTGGAGAATGAAATGGAGTTATTACATAGGCCGGGGCGTGGGTAAAGCAGATAACAGACTTCGGTTCATTGGTATGATATTGGGAAAATGCAGCTAGTCTGCAGGAGTTTGTTACAAAAAACTCGTTTGTCCCTTCCTGGACAGTTGCTCAAGACTGTGCGACCCATACCAGAGAGAAAGGAAGGAAGGAAGATTGATTTAATGTGCCATCGACATCGAGGCCATTAGAGATGGAGCACAAGCTCGGATTGTGTCAAGGATGGGGAATTAAATCGCGCGTGCTATTTCAGAATAACCATCTCGGCATTTGCCTGGAGCGATTTAGGGAAATCGCGGAAAACCTAAATCTGGATGACCGGCGGCGGGTTTGAACAGTCGTCATCCCGAATGCGAGTCCAGTGTACTAACCACTGCGCCACCTCGCTCGGTACCAAAGAAGACTTACAGGGGATATGAACGTATCCAAGGAAGGGCGGCACGAATCGCGATGAATTTCTGTGGCCCACGGGAGATCGTCACGGAAATTCTGCAAAACCTGAAATGGCTGACGCTAGACGATAGATGCGAACTATTCTGCGACGATCTCCGTACAAGTTTCAAGAAACAGCGTTACGTGTGGAATCTAGGAATAAACTACACCCATAGGAACCACTAGACTAATTACAGCGCAACAGAGGTATCCAAGCAATCATTCGTGCCACAAGCTGAACGTGATTGGAAGCAGTGGGAAATACCGTTTGCCATTCACTTCGAAGTGGTTTGAACAGTACAGACGTGGATTATGCTGCATAAATATCAGCACACGCCATAAACACTTTAAATTTGTCAGTGTCAACTGCCAGAGGTGAACAGCGTTAGATTATCGTGGTGTCCATTGTGGACATACGTCGGCCACAAATCTACGGCGGTTCCTAATGAGCGGGAAGGGAACAGGGACCGGCACAGTGACGAAGTGAATGAGTTTGCGAAGAGTTGGAGGCAAAAGTTTATCTGGCGAGCAATATCCTCCCTTTCGCGCAGTTGAGACATGGACAACTCTCCCGAGAGCGTCGTGTCGACTACACTACTGCAGGAATGCAGCAGCAACGGTTCGAATATTTGCCTGCGTAGGAGAAGAGAGAGAACCATCGCGAGAGCACCACAGCAGGCAAATTCGCAACTCGCTTCGCGGTTTCTTCACTCGACTCACATCCTGTATTGTGCGGATCGGCCGCCGAAAAAGTTGGTTAATTTCTGGGGCGAGAGCCTGTGGTGGCTGCCCGTGACGGCAGCGGCAGTGGCCGTACAAAGGGCCTTTGAAAACTTGGCCGCTGTGCGCCACGTGAGCCGGCCTGCAACTAGCGGCTATTCCGTGTCCTCCTCCTCTTCCTCCAAATGCTTATAAAAGCATCAAAAAATTACGGTTTTGCTTAGCACCAAAGTACAACGAAAACAGTTACTTTGAGATCACTATACGAGCACAACAAAATACGCACGAGTTTCGGCAGTTAAAAATTAAAGTATCATTTGCTTGTTCCTTTGGGTAATTACGTATATATTTAATCTAATCGTGATAACCTCACACCTTGACTGAACCTCGACGCTTCACAAGCCTCTCCGCATGAATATAACCCCTTTTTCTAGGAGCGCCGATTAGGCCTCTGCTGATTTCATTTGCAGACAAAAAACTGATTTTTTTCGTTGATAATGAAGTCACTCAGTTACCAGCAAAACTCTTAATTGGTGTGCTATGTTTTCAATTTATCGTTCTGTCAGCTGCGTTTGTTTACGCTTTGAAGTTTTAACTGTGTCTGAAACAAGCGCCCCATATTCTTACATGTTAGATTATTGCTCTAAAATAGAAAAGAAACCCGCGACCGTGTCTTAGAAAACCAAAACGTATTGAGATATGGGCCATCTTACTATTTGATAACCATCAATCGGTTAACAATACAGGTGGTGTTCATGTAGTTAACACTCGTTCTTACACATGCTTCATCCCTCCTTCTCAAAAAAATTACGAACACAGTAACGTCTTTTCGAATGTGGTCAGATGTACGAGACCCTGGCGTGCGAATGCTGTAAACGGGTGGGCCATATAGCAATGCTTTTAGTGTACCATAGCCAGAAAATCCTGGTAACGGAATTTCTCGACAAATCCAACGATTATTAGAGGAATGAGTAGAAAACTGGATGTTGCTATGTGGTGTAAAAATGTTTCTACAAAGTAACGTTCTCCAGTATCTCGGTTAATTAATCACGCAGAAATGACATATAGCACCGGTTAACTTGTCAGGTAACATGTACGGTCCCATGGATCTGTCGCCCACGATTCCTGTCCATACACTGATACTAAAGCTAACCCGTGCCTTGCTTCCGTTATCTCTCAAGGATTTGCATTTGCTCCTCGAGGTTCTTATGATAATTTTTATTCCACTCTGTGTAAATGCTGCCACATCTGTAAGCAAAATGCAAGATGTGAAGTCCTGAATACCGTATTTTCGTAGCGGCTGACGCAGGTAACAGTTTACCATATGTGACTAACATCGGCATCACACACAGTCAGACAAATAGGGAGAGAGACCGCTAAGAAATGAGCAACAGGAAAACAGCCTACGCCACTGAGAGCTGTCATTCTCTTTGATATTCTGAGGGTAACAGGGGTAAAATACAGGGACCGAAAGGCTGTTTACAAATTGCACAGAAACCAGACCGTAGCTGTAAGAGTCGTGGGGCATGAAAAGGAAGCAGCGGTTGAGAAGGGAGTGAGAACGGATTGTAGCCTATTACCTATGGTATTCAATCTGTACACTGAGCAAGCAATAAGGAAAACAAAAGAAATATTTGCAGTAGGAATTAAAGTTCAGGAAAAATAAATAAAAACTTCGAGGTTTGACGATGATGTTGTAATTCTATCAGATACAGCAAAGTACTTGGAAGAGCAGTTGAACGGAATAGACGAGTTTTGAAAAGGAGATATAAGATGGACCTCAGCAAAAGAAAAACGAGGACAAAGGAATGTAGTCGAATTAAATCAGATGATGCTGAGGGTATAAGATTAGGAAACGAGGCATTTAAAGTGGTATATGATTTTTGCCATTTGGGCAAAAAATAACTGATGATGACCTAAATACGAAGGATATAAAATGTAGACTGGTATTAGCAAGAAAAGAGTTAAACGTCTCGTATAGATTTAAGTGTCAGGAAGTATTCTCTGGAAGTATTTGTATGGAGTGCAGCCATCTATCTAAGTGAAATATTGCCGATAAACAGTATAGACAAGAAGAGAACAGAAACATTTGAAATGTGCTGCTACAGAAGAGTGCTGAAGATTAGATGGGTATATCATGCAACTAATGATGAGGGGCTGAGTGGATTTGAAGAGCATTATAATGTTATAATAATAATTATATTATTATTATTATTAGGATGTACATCTACATGTTTACTCCACAGGTCACTGTGCAGCACATGGCGGAGGCTCCTTTGTTCTAATGTGAGCCACTTCCCGTCAAATTCGTATACTGAGTGAAAGGAAACATGAACCTCTGCAAGCTCTAACTGTCTTACCACGATATTTTTGTGGTCCATGCGGTGGAGGCAACAGAGTTATCTGCCCACGAGGTGTCACTCTACATAGCCCAGTATGCTCCTGCACTCCTGAATCGTTTTCTGTGCAGGGTGTTTCACAATTCCTGTTACGTGCTTTAGGATTGTAGTGGGCACTTACCACAAACAGTTTTGACAAAGAATCCATGTCCGGAAATATACAGTTTGGACGTAAAACAAATTTGAAGATCGAGTCACTTCCAGATTTTCCACTTCACGGTACGCACACAAACAGAGAAGATACCAATGTCATCACCCGCAGCTGTAATTACGTCATGAGGCAGCACTTTCGCTCCAGTACCAAAACGGCTGCGAGAAACTGATACGCTCGCAGCTGGTGCTCCACAGACGCGCCACACTCTCGACGTCCTCCATCACGTGGAAGACAACCATACAACGAGTGCTCGAAACATGGCTCCTGACATGCGCTCCTGTAGAACACACAGGTCAGTGCTTATTGTCTCCGCTGTGTGCGTTAACTGTGCACTGTGAAATGGGAGGCTTGAAAGTCATCCCATCTTGAAACTTATTTTACATTCAAACGATACTTTTACGGACTTGGGTTCCTTATCGAAGCTTGACCTACTAAGTCCCCTCTAGAAACTCTCGAAGCCTGTATCAGGAATTGGTCGGCAAACACTTTGTGTCATGCCTTTAATTGTAAGATACGGCCAACTTCACACGTTTTTCCACCACTGTGTGACCTGATGAATGCCTGAACTGTAACCCAAGCACGTTTATTTAATAGGTTATACTATAAAATCATTTTGAAATGTCTATACACTGTAGCTTTTATGACTGCAAAATAAGGGGATATTTCGATCCATTTAATGGTAAACAGTACGGTTGAAAGTGATCATTGAGATAGTCTGTGATGGCTGTGGGCCCTACTGCAACTAAAATTTTATTTTTATCTCTTGTGAAGCCATATTAGTAAGGAGACTGCGACGCGCCATTTACCTATTGGCTTAATACTTTCACGAACTTGAAAATGGAATTATTTCTTCCCGAAATCACACATTTGGACAACTGGTGCGTCGTAATCTCGTACCGAATGAACCCTCTGTACAGCTTTATTCGGTAGGGAGATTACGACGCACTCTCGGTAATTATGTAAGCAATGTGACAACACCATTTCAGGACTCGCCAATTTGTATATTTCCTATTTATGTTGTCGAATTTTAATAGTACATCGTAAGGCACGGAGTATGGTAAAAGTTTTTGGTTTTTTATGCTACGGGGTGACTGTGTGTACTCGTGCGGAAAGAGGATAGAGAGCAGCTGTGCTAACTACCTTTTTTCACGTTTGCTTTTTATGTATTGTAGTAATCGTTTTTACGTCATAAAGTACTTGCAATGGTCAGCTAACCACGATAATGTAGGTCCTAAATACAATAACAACAAGAACATATACACTCCTGGAAATTGAAATAAGAACACCGTGAATTCATTGTCACAGGAAGGGGAAACTTTATTGACACATTCCTGGGGTCAGATACATCACATGATCACACTGACAGAACCACAGGCACATAGACACAGGCAACAGAGCATGCACAATGTCGGCACTAGTACAGTGTATATCCACCTTTCGCAGCAATGCAGGCTGCTATTCTCCCATGGAGACGATCGTAGAGATGCTGGATGTAGTCCTGTGGAACGGCTTGCCATGCCATTTCCATCTGGCGCCTCAGTTGGACCAGCGTTCGTGCCGGACGTGCAGACCGCGTGAGACGACGCTTCATCCAGTCCCAAACATGCTCAATGGGGGACAGGTCCGGAGATCTTGCTGGCCAGGGTAGTTGACTTACACCTTCTAGAGCACGTTGGGTGGCACGGGATACATGCGGACGTGCATTGTCCTGTTGGAACAGCAAGTTCCCTTGCCGGTCTAGGAATGGTAGAACGATGGGTTCGATGACGGTTTGGATGTACCGTGCACTATTCAGTGTCCCCTCGACGATCACCAGTGGTGTACGGCCAGTGTAGGAGATCGCTCCCCACACCATGATGCCGGGTGTTGGCCCTGTGTGCCTCGGTCGTATGCAGTCCAGATTGTGGCGCTCACCTGCACGGCGCCAAACACGCATTCGACCATCATTGGCACCAAGGCAGAAGCGACTCTCATCGCTGAAGACGACACGTCTCCATTCGTCCCTCCATTCACGCCTGTCGCGACACCACTGGAGGCGGGCTGCACGATGTTGGGGCGTGAGCGGAAGACGGCCTAACGGTGTGCGGGACCGTAGCCCAGCTTCATGGAGACGGTTGCGAATGGTCCTCGCCGATACCCCAGGAGCAACAGTGTCCCTAATTTGCTGGGAAGTGGCGGTGCGGTGGTCCCCTACGGCACTGCGTAGGATCCTACGGTCTTGGCGTGCATCCGTGCGTCGCTGCGGTCCGGTCCCAGGTCGACGGGCACGTGCACCTTCCGCCGACCACTGGCGACAACATCGATGTACTGTGGAGACCTCACGCCCCACGTGTTGAGCAATTCGGCGGTACGTCGTCCCGGCCTCCCGCATGCCCACTATACGCCTTCGCTCAAAGTCCGTCAACTGCACATACGGTTCACGTCCACGCTGTCGCGGCATGCTACCAGTGTTAAAGACTGCGATGGAGCTCCGTATGCCACGGGAAACTGGCTGACACTGACGGCGGCGGTGCACAAATGCTGCGCAGCTAGCGCCATTCGACGGCCAACACCGCGGTTCCTGGTGTGTCCGCTGTGCCGTGCGTGTGATCATTGCTTGTACAGCCCTCTCGCAGTGTCCGGAGCAAGTATGGTGGGTCTGACACACCGGTGTCAGTGTGTTCTTTTTTCCATTTCCAGGAGTGTATATAGTCCAGGGCCACACTAATGTTAATTCTATGAGGTGTATTGTTAAGAAAACCCTAGCCAAGTCCAAACAAGGGAGAACTGAAATAAGAAAAAGAATCTAATTCAAAATCAGAGTCACATCCATCAACACACGCATAACATTGCTGATATAGGACATATAGTGGAAATTTCTAGGTCAGAAACAATTCTCACTCTCATTTAGCAATGAAACTTAGAACTATTAAAGTAGCCCCACGCACTAGCGAAAACTGATACCGAAAACGCTCCAAAATCCTGCAGCCATATAGAGCGTCTTAATGTTGCACCTAAACTGGAAAGCGACGCTTTCCATCCGGCAGATAATATGTCAACTTGCTTACGAGTTCCGTTTAGTAGCCAATCAAATTCCTGGTAGCAACAATTGACATTACAGACATTTTATTCAGTACCTGAATTGCTCCTTGAACGATTCTTAATTGTATTAGTTAATGATTCGCTACTATCTACGAGCGCGTGCTGAAACGTAATGCCTCCGATTTTTTATGTGAAACGTCTTAAAGCTTTTTAAATAAAACAAACATTATTTACATTCTATACCTTTATTGTTCGTGACTACATATCTACAGCCCTCTGCCGCTAGAGGGCCCCGGCGGCGTGTACCACAACTATGTCGGTGCGTGAGAAACAGCGTGTTGTAATCGAGTTCCCGATTCCAACAGTTCGTCCACACATGGAGCGTCCGCTCCTTCAGAATGATAGTGCCAGACCATACACGAGCGCTGCAACATCTGGAACAATCTGGTGCCTCGAGTTCACTGTCATCCAATATCCTAGCATACTTTCCTTTAATGTTTTTGTATTGCCACTGTAGCCTGAAGATGTGGTTTCATCAAAAAATTTCAGTGTGTCAACAAAATGTGGTGCTGGTAGCGGGCTCTGAAAAATCTTTTCACGTTACTTGATGCTATTCCTGTACTCCCAGTAAGAAAACGTTCATAGCGATACTGGAGAACAACCTCTCAGCATGCAGGTTCACTGACGACCCAGCCACGAAGGTAAATGACTATGTTACAAGTTAGAGTTACTTTTATTTGATGCATCCCATAAATGAACATTTCAAATGTTCGCATTGTAAATGATTCTAGCTTCTCACTCATCTGTGGTGCGTAACAACTCTGACGCTATGTAAAAGAGCAGGAACAGCACGAAAGAAATTCTTTCCTATTTCATTTCCTGTATAATTTTTAGGCATTTGTACCGAAGAATGTTAAGAACTGTACGAACATTTGGCTACCAAAAATCTGAACTAACTTATGATTCCAACATTCTCAGATTGTGTCAAGTTATGAATACTTAAAAAATCTATGTGATCATCAGCGAAAATACTTTTCACGAACAGCTTCCTATTATCTTCTTTCCCGCTGTAAAGTGTTTTTATTCAAGAGATCACATAGAAACGAAGAAAGGCTGTTTCAATACACTGCAGAGAAACAGCGCTTCTCGTTAAAAATCAATAACCAGAAGTAGGGCTAACAATCGATCTGTGCGCTTCTGGGTCAAGAAATCCTGTCAGCGCCGGGGGAAACTCGAGTAGACGCTTTCGTGACTTATGAGGACGATAATGACATTGTCGTGCCGACTAAAGAAAGTCGGCCATCAAGAAAGGAGCTCTTGAGGTTGAAGTGCGTGTAAGGCGACAGCAATTTTTGTGCGCGCCGGCTCGCGAACGTGAGCTATAGCAAAGGCCCGACGCCAGCATTTCTAAATTATTCAAGGTGCTATATTGATCCGTAAGTCGCGTCTCGCCAACTCTGACTCGCGCGGCGTACAACACGCGTGCGTACGCACACGGCGAAACTAACAAATACTTAAAAACCCTCAGAAAGGGAAAGCAGTGCGTCGATACTGAATTACACTCGATGTGTGCGTCTAGTGTGCCGATATACCATTATTTTATTTATTTGTTTTAATATTATAGTTGAGCGCCTTTTTACTGATGCTTTACGATTTGTCTGTGAAGATTTTAACCGCTTACCTTTCATCTTTTGTCAGTGTTTGAGTACGTCGTTTGTAAATGCCATGAAATTTCCACAGAGTCAAGGAGGACATGTGCTCGACATCTGACATCCTCAGATCAAAACGGCAACCAGCTATAAGGCTGTCACATTTCACTCGATACAGTTTGCAATGGACAATGATGTGTGGCACTGCGACAGTGAGAAACACTTCATTATATGAACAAATTAACGGAGCAGCTTGTCGGGAAAAGAGTATCACGGTATCATAACACGCAACTCTTCAGTCTCACCTCGTGTTATGAAATTTAACAGGAAATGACCACTTGTGGACTCAAAAGCCTCTTGAAAATTTGGTCCTACAAAGCAGGTACTGAAGAAGGCTACGCATGATGCACGACCAATGAGGATACCCTTCCAAAAGATTACTGATATACCGTTTAGAGAACACCAATGGAAAGCAATTATTCCTAAAATTTTTTGATAGCCCGAAGTCCATACATAATCAATTATCTTCAACAACGTTACTTCTTAAAAGTCTGATGCTGAAATCTAAAAGAACTGTGTATGAATTGTGATCCAGTCTTATCAATCATTTTGTTTTCAAGAGAACCGAGGAGGAACGGAATGAGATATGACAATATGACACTTGTTTTCCACTTGCGATTAAATGGGAGATGTGCAAATGCACGGCAACAATACACTGGATAATTACCACAATTCAGCACATGGACAACTGACTACACCTCCTTCAATTGTTGTTAGTGTCGAATTATGCTACCCGAATCTTCTTCTTTTGCCGTTTCCCGTTTCTTCTAGGGGTCGGCATTGTTATTTGGGTTGAAGCTATGTTAATGGTAGCTGGTGGCCGGATTCTCTTCTGTAAGCCAGCATTCACTTTGGGATGGAATCTGCGAACCCCATGTGACTGCATCAAGAGTAAATCTTTGCTGAAGAGCGAGAACGCTTCCTAAATAGTCTCCGTAGCGTGTACCTGAGGCGTGACGTGGGAACCAGGCCGGCATTTACCTAGGAGGATGTGGGAAACCGCCTAAAACGACATCCACGCCAAATCGTTAATCCGTGAGGCGGATTCGATCTGAGGCAGGCTCATCTCTCAGAACCCTGGAACCGGCACTCTAAAACGCTGGGCTATCCGAGCATATTCGAATTGTCCTGTCTGTCACCAGACATAGTCTGCCTCAGTAGCTGAGTGGTTAGCGTCAATGGCTGCTACGCGGAGGAACCGGGTTTGATTCCCGGTTCGGCTAAGGAATTTCCCTTGGTGAGAGGACGGGTACTGTGTGAAATCAGCTCCAACTGAGGAGCTACTTAACCGAGTAGATGCGGCACCACGGTCTGGTAAGTGTAGAAAACGGCTGGGAGAGCGGTGTGATGACCACACGCGCCTCCATACCGCATCCGCTTGACTGCAACGCAGAGGATGACATGGCGGCCGGTGGACGTCACTTGTGCCTTCACCCTCTGGCGAGGAGGTTGTAGAGTCATACATAATATCGGCAATTCACAAGTTAAAACGAAATACACTCCTGGAAATGGAAAAAAGAACACATTGACACCGGTGTGTCAGACCCACCATACTTTCTCCGGACACTGCGAGAGGGCTGTACAAGCAATGATCACACGCAAGGCACAGCGGACACACCAGGAACCGCGGTGTTGGCCGTCGAATGGCGCTAGCTGCGCAGCATTTGTGCACCGCCGCCGTCAGTGTCAGCCAGTTTGCCGTGGCATATGGAGCTCCATCGCAGTCTTTAACACTGGAAGCATGCCGCGACAGCGTGGACGTGAACCGTATGTGCAGTTGACGGACTTTGAGCGAGGGCGTATAGTGGGCATGCGGGAGGCCGGGTGGACGTACCGCCGAATTGCTCAACACGTGGGGCGTGAGGTCTCCACAGTACATCGATGTTGTCGCCAGTGGTCGGCGGAAGGTGCACGTGCCCGTCGACCTGGGACCGGACCGCAGCGACGCACGGATGCACGCCAAGACCGTAGGATCCTACGCAGTACCGTAGGGGACCGCACCGCCACTTCCCAGCAAATTAGGGACACTGTTGCTCCTGGGGTATCGGCGAGGACCATTCGCAACCGTCTCCATGAAGCTGGGCTACGGTCCCGCACACCGTTAGGCCGTCTTCCGCTCACGCCCCAACATCGTGCAGCCCGCCTCCAGTGGTGTCGCGACAGGCGTGAATGGAGGGACGAATGGAGACGTGTCGTCTTCAGCGATGAGAGTCGCTTCTGCCTTGGTGCCAATGATGGTCGTATGCGTGTTTGGCCCCGTGCAGGTGAGCGCCACAATCAGGACTGCATACGACCGAGGCACACAGGGCCAACACCCGGCATCATGGTGTGGGGAGCGATCTCCTACACTGGCCGTACACCACTGGTGATCGTCGAGGGGACACTGAATAGTGCACGGTACATCCAAACCGTCATCGAACCCATCGTTCTACCATTCCTAGACCGGCAAGGGAACTTGCTGTTCCAACAGTACAATGCACGTCCGGATGTATCCCGTGCCACCCAACGTGCTCTAGAAGGTGTAAGTCAACTACCCTGGCCAGCAAGATCTCCGGATCTGTCCCCCATTGAGCATGTTTGGGACTGGATGAAGCGTCGTCTCACGCGGTCTGCACGTCCAGCACGAACGCTGGTCCAACTGAGGCGCCAGGTGGAAATGGCATGGCAAGCCGTTCCACAGGACTACATCCAGCATCTCTACGATCGTCTCCATGGGAGAATAGCAGCCTGCATTGCTGCGAAAGGTGGATATACACTGTACTAGTGCCGACATTGTGCATGCTCTGTTGCCTGTGTCTATGTGCCTGTGGTTCTGTCAGTGTGATCATGTGATGTATCTGACCCCAGGAATGTGTCAATAAAGTTTCCCCTTCCTGGGACAATGAATTCACGGTGTTCTTATTTCAATTTCCAGGAGTGTATTTCGATTTTGTGCGTAACCGAGTGTCGTCACGGCTTAGGAAGAAGGATGTGACAGTTAAATTTTCATATATATTGATTTGTTTTTGTTGAATCACAAGAAAAGAAATCTTCTCTTAAACGACCAGTAAATTTTTTTACCTCAGCAACAGTAATTTCTTCTAGATTGCTAACAGTGTCGATCACCTACTTCAAAGATGTCCAGAGGACTATAACTAACACAATATTGAGGCTGATATGTGAGTTTGTGAGACAAGTTTGTGGAAAGCTAAGCAGGGAAGACACAGTTACAAGGTTGCATAAAATATTGTTATTCTCATTTACATCAGACTTAAATGGTGAACTCTGGTATTACACAGAGTGGTCAGAAAAAGTCTATAAAACTTATAAGGGTGTTGCAGGTGGGCTATGCTGAGAAATAACTGGTAAGAAAAAATTCGATACGTTGCGCCGTTTCCGAGGTAATTAGTATCGAAGCTAACCAATCAGGCCGTTGCGCGCGCAGATTCAAGCGGCCCTTCAGAGACGGTGTCGCTAGAGCTGTCTTCGTTCGTGTTTCTAAAACTTAAGAACTGTTGTAAACGTCGAACCCAAGCCAAAGGCTGTGCGGTTTCGTGGACTATCATCTACGCTCTAACAACTGACACTAATTTTATCAGCCGAGCTGCTTGACTCTCCGCGCGCAGAGGCCTCCTTCGCTAACTTCAGTGCAAATTAACTTGGAAACGGCACAACTTTGTGGAGCTTTTTCTCGTACAATTATATCTGAGCACAACCTACCCTTGCAAAACCCTTACAACCTATTAAGACGGCTTCTGGCCACCCCGTACATGTGATTTAGACTTTCTCGGCATGTACTGCTGATGGAAAGCTCTCGGGCTTCCAGCTGGGTGACATTGTTAAAATATGAGTATGTGGCATTCCAGGGAGTGTCATACTCATTAACTTCGCGGTATCGCAACTCTGCTGTTTTAGAATAATTAATTATGAACGTTCTGAGTTAAGCTTAGTTGGTATTGCAGTATTTGAAACGGAAATGTAGGTTTCTGACACCACAGCTATTTGTTAAATCAGATTTTCCTCCTCGTGTGATCTACAAGTATACCCGAACATGCTTGAAAAGGCGTAACGGTCTCGAAGAGATAAGCTGCGATCGAGTAAAACGAAACGTACAGCAAAGTCTGTCTTAGTCTGTACAATGTGTGATTTCTCATATTAATGTAAACAAATACTTGACTTTCCTCCATAGTGCACTCACAGTTAAACGGTAATGAAGTAAGTAAATCTGGATACGGAAAACCTTCCAGCAGTGGTCAGAATTGTCAAGACAGTCAAGTTACATCCTACGGAAGGGCTGTCGGATTTGCAGAACATTAAACATGAATATTTAGAGTTACCACATAAGCATTTGCATACGAATTTGGAGAGTGATCGAAACCTCAGTTCGAGTGGTTTTACATCCAGGCGCCAGGGCTAATGATTTCGTTTCCAGTTGTGCCTGTCGACTGCCGGTGTTTATCTGTTTCAGTGAGTTTTGCACATTCACTTCCGCTCAGTAGCCATTCTTTTAATTGTAGAATAGGTTCACACTCTATTTGTAATGTAATATTCACATAAACTGTTATAAATATCTCAAATTTTTGCGTTTGGAGATGCAATAAGGAAAGATGTTGGTACAAAAGAAACTACTTGGTTATGATTGAAAATTGGCCACCCCTTGGTGATTCATTGAGGTAAATACACCAAAGAAAGTGAATCAGATTAACGCAATAAATGTTAACACTCGGGGCTAGGAAAATTCTCTAAATGAAGTGGATAGCGTAAGTTACATTCTGTCTTTGTTGAAACTTGAAGGGTAATAAAATAAGGATGTTAAGCGTGATAAAAACAAAATGCACCATGATTATGAGAATATGACCAAAGGGTGAGAACTATCGACTTTAGTTGAAGTGAACGTATATCGAAACAATTATCAAATTGAAACTGCCAAGGAGAAGAAGAAAACATGGAGGAGGCCTCAGAAAGAAAAATGTGTTAGAAGGGCACTGATGGTCGATGCCACAACGCAAGGAAGGCACTTTCTTTTAGCTGAAGAAATATGGCTACATTGAAACCAAAATGAAATCAATAATTTGGAGAATGAACATGACATTCATTGATGTAGGTACAACGTGTGATGTTGCACCACTTACTAATTCTTACAGAGAAAATTTTCACGTTGTGAAGCTAGCCTGAAAGAAGTATTCGCCTTATACGGGGATTCAGCAGAGGCATTTAAGGCCAGAATGATTCGTAAATATTCGTCGAGTTAATCTGGTTGGAAACAAGTGAGGTCGGCCCCACGGCTATGCGGCCTGAATGATTGGCTGTGACACGACAAAGCGCCCCCGCAGTCATATCACATGTCGTTACAGCTCCCACAACTTTCCGCCGGCGACAAAACCAATTGCGGTAACTACGGGATAAGCTGAAACTGAATAAAAAGCTGCGGAATTTAATTTGATCTTGTTAGGACAGAAAAGCCCAGTCCATCACACAAACTTACAATTTTGCTGAACGGAAAGCAGAGCTGAAGCGAGGTCAAGCATGGCAAAGGGCTTGCCGAACCCTTGATTTTATCAGGAACCATTATGAGTTTTTTCTTTAGGGAAATTTCAGTTTGCGAAATCGTTTTTTAGCTCAAGAGACTATGCTATAATCTAATGCAAACTCGTATTGAAGTAGCTTCGGTTGATGCTGCACTTGCATAAATATTACCGTATCTCCTAGCTACCCGTATTGCATTATGAATGCCCGCATCTCGTGGTCGTGCGGTAGCGTTCTCGCTTCCCACGCCCGGGTTCCCGGGTTCGATTCCCGGCGGGGTCAGGGATTTTCTCTGCCTCGTGATGGCTGGGTGTTGTGTGCTGTCCTTAGGTTAGTTAGGTTTAAGTAGTTCTAAGTTCTAGGGGACTTATGACCACAGCAGTTGAGTTCCATAGTGCTCAGAGCCATTTGAACCATTTTTTTGCATTATGAATTTGTACCTATAGTTTTCTTGAGTGGAATACGGGTGCTTATTTATTAACATACGTCTCTCGCCGCAATGGTAGTTTAGAACATTTATATTCTGAACGTGGATCATCTATCAAAAGGTGATATATTTATGAACTTCTTTCCTGAGTTAACATTTCTGGCGAATGTTGTATCTGTAAGTAATTTAGTTGATATCTGTTTAATTTGGGCAAAAGATTTTCATTTTGATACTTAATATGTAATGAATAAGCAAAATCACTACGTACCCTAACTGATGAAAGTGTCCGGAGACCCCTATGTAATGCGGGATTGACAACTGTATGTCATTAGAGGCGAACTGTATTTCATTAGAGGCTGACCTGCTAGTACACAAGGAGGCGAGGTGTATAGTGTTGTCAGTAGAGAAATAGTAACAGCGGAATGGGTCCATCAGGAGTGCTCAGTGCCTTCTAATGTAGACTAGTCATTACCTGTCACCTATGTAACAAATTTATCAGGGGCATTTCAACTCTTCTAAACTGGCTAAGTAGACTTTTGGTGATCTGATTGTGATGTGGAAACGGGAAGAAACAACCACTGCTAAAGCAAGACCACTCAGACCTGATGTTCTGACGTACAGCAGACGTAGAGCATTGGGGAGCGTGCCTGTGAGGAGTCGCATTAAGGATTCACTCGTGATTTCCAAAGTGCTAACACAACGACTGTGAGTAGGGGCTTAAAAAAACCGGATGCAACTGTCGAAGCAGCTCCTTATAAGCCACAGATTTCTGTAGTCAATGCTAAGGGACACTTGAGGTGGTGTAAAGAATAACGACACTGGACAGTAGATGACTGGAAACGTGTCACATAGAGTGATGAATCACTCAGTTTGAGTCATTCTACTGTCCCCGCCTCTCTTTACACCACCTCAAGTGTCCCTTAGCAATGACTACAGAAATCTGTGGCTTACAAGGAGCTGCTTCGACACACGAAAACGCTAACTGCGGAAGGAAATTGACACATTTACAACATTGTGTACTGCGTACAGTAGAGGAACAGGTCGGAGAGTATGACTGCTTGTATCAGCATGCACCCAGTCATAAAGCACCGCCTGTGAGGCAGTCGTTTGTGGACAGTACCAATAAATGACGTCATTAGAGACGAGGCTCAAACTCGGAATGGGCAAAGAGGGGAACGAAACCGGACGTGTCCTTTGAAAGGGAGCCCTCTTCAGATCCACTGAAGGTCGTGGCTCGGGCAGTATAGCGCGTCATCATACTACGAAGCATGAGTGAGTCCTGTATTATGCACACTCACAAAAATGTAGCATGTTTATTAGAACGACGTAGGGCTGGCTAAGAGAGACACCACACGTTATCTGATTCCTGGAGACAACTGCAATAATATCAAGCAAAACGAATCTAAAGGGACACACACGCCTTGTGCACTAAATCACCCCTCGTGTTCAGTGTCAATAGGAATAAGACATTCATTTACAAATTTCTTTTGATCGATACTAAATGCAAAAAACCGATGATAGGCAGTTGAGATTTGTTGTTCGAATGCTTGAGTTAAGTGTATTTTGTTAATTGGTTAGCTTCATGTTCCATGGATTATTTGCACGATAAATCGTAAAGTGAAACGAATAATTTTACTTTCAAGTCGAAAATTAATTTGTAAATCTGGATGCGTGCTGAACAATTATAAGTTTTATTATTATTATTATTATTAAATATAGATATTTTACATATCACAATAATAGTAATTCTCCTACAGAATAGAAGAATTTGTCAAGAAGAAACTTTTTCAGTTTGCCTACAAAATTTTACTTTGGAGCCTGTCAGGGATTTTATGTCACTATATAAGTTATCAAAAATTTTAGTTCTAGCATTGTGCATCATTTTTTGTGCTAAAGAAATTGTGGAGTAGCGAATGTCATTTTTCCTTCTGGTATGGGATGTACATCATTGTTCCTTTTGAATCGAAATGGAGGGAATGAGGTAATATATATACTGTGAAGCAGTAGCCAGATGGCGCAATTCCCTAACCACGCGTCTCCAAGATGAGTATAGTCGTGCACCACCACAAATGCAAAATATGTCAAACTTACTGATTTGTCTCTCCACAAGATTTGCAACGATTGTAAGTGTGGCTCAACTAAGTTTTTTTTAGGAGTCCCAAAATGTGCTTTTTCCAATTGAAATTCTTATCAGTATAGACACATAAGAATTTTAATGTTTCCACCTTATTTATCATTTCCTCGTTATGTATTATAGTTATCAATGGTGCAGTACATCTGGATGTGCAAAACAGAATATGCTGTATCTTTTAAAATTCAAGGTGAGACCATTCGGAGAAAACCAATAAGTGATACTTTTAAGAAACTTGTTTACCATTTCTTTTGTTGCTGTATGTATGCTTGCGTTTATTACAATACTACTCTCGTCTGCAAAGAGAACTAAATCTGTTTGTTGTATATTAGACTGAAGATCGTTTACACATATGTAGAACGATAGCGGACCGAAGAGTGAGCTTTGGGGAACCTCATACGTGATTTCTCCCCAGTCAGAATAATGTCCCCGGAGGGCACTAGATAAATAACTGAGTAGTTCCGCTTTCTCTTCGTAATATATGACATTATCCGTTGGCTGACTGTGTCATAACTCCTACAAAACTTTTTATCTCGGAGAATATTGTGATTTAAACAGATCAATGCTTTAGATACGCTACAGAAAATACCAACTGGTGCTATTTTATTATTTAATTTATGTAAAATTTGGTGAGTGAACATGTAAACGGCACTGTCAGTAGAGAAACTCATCTGAAATGCAAACTCTGATTTGCTGAGGACATTATTGTTGCTCAGGTGAGATAATATTCTAGGATACAGCAGCTTCTCAAAAATTTTGGAAAATGATGTCAGTAGTAAAACAGGTCGATAAGTTCTATCACCTTTTTTAAAGTGGGGTTAACAGTGGTATATTTCAGTCTCTCTGGAAAAATGCCTTGAGTTAATGGTGCATTACATATTTCAGATATAACAGGGCTTATATGGGAACAAATCTTTAGTACTCTGAAACATCATGAAATCCAGATGACCTAGTTTTGAAAGAATATATACTTTTCTTAATTTCAGAAATAGTTGGTGATACGGTCATATGACTCAATTTTATGACTGCTGCTTTTTCGACATATTGCTGTGATTTTTCTCTTGAAATATTTGTCCCTATATTTCCTACTAAATTTAGTTAATGATTATTAAACTCATTTGCTTCGTGACTCATCATTTACAGCCCTTTCATTCAGTCCAGCGGTGACGTTATTCTATTCTGTGGCTGGTTGTTCTGTCTCTTGTTTCACTACATCCCATGCAGGCTTAAGTCTGTCGTCAGAATTACTAAAGTCTGAGATAAAATGGATGTTCTTGCCAACAAATGCATTTCCCTTTTCCTTTCACAAGATGCTTTAATCCCTCTCGTCGTCCGCGGTTTTTCATATGGATATTAAATGTCCTTTCCAATTACCTTGTACGGAAAGCTGTTTTCAAATAATGATACGAGTTTATCATGGACTATCTTAAATTTTACGTTACATTTGGTTCATTACAAATTTCATCCCAAGTCATCTGTTGTAAACTGTTCTTAAAATCATTTGTCATAAAGTCATTAATTATTGTACACTGAGGTGACAAAAGTCACTGGATGCCTCCTAACATCGTGTCGGCGTTGTGCAACAGCTCGTTGTGGAATCGACTCAACAAGTCGTTGAAAGTCCGCTTCAGAAATATTGAGCCAAGCTGCCTCTATAGACGATCATAATTACGAAACTGTTAACGGCGCAGGATGTTTTGCACAGACTAACCTCTCGATTATGTCCCATAAATGTTCTATGGAACTAATGTCGCGCGATCTTGTTCGCCAAATCATTTGCTCGAATTGTCGGGAAAGTACTTCCAACAAGTCGAGAACACCTAAGGCCCGGTGACATGACATTGTTTTTTGGGAACATGAAGCCAATGAATGGCTGCAAATGGTAACCAAGCAGTCGAACATAACCATTTCCTGTCAACGATCGGTTCAGTTGGACCAGAGAAACCAGACCATTCCACGTAAACACAGCCCACGCCGTTATCGACCCACCACCAGCTTCCACAGTGCCTTGTTGACATCTTCGGTCCACGGTTTCGTGGGGTCTGCACCACACTCGAACCCTACCATCAGCTCTCACCAACTGAAGGCGGGACTTGACCAGGTCACGATTTACAGTCGTCTGGGGTCTAACCGATATCGTGACGACGCCAGGAGAGGCGCTGCAGGCGATGTCGTGCTGTTAGCAAAGGGCTGCCATAGCCCATTACCGCCAAATTTCGCCGCACTGTTATAACGGATACGTTTGTTGATGTCTGCGGTTATTTCACGCAGTGTTGCTTGTCTGTTAGCGTTGACAACTCAATGCAAACGCCGCTGCTCTCGATTGTTAAGTGAAGGCCGTCGGCCACTGCGTTGTCCATGGTGAGACGTAATGCCTTAAATTTGCTATTCTCGGCACACTCTTGACACTGTGGATTTTGGAATACTGAATACGCTAAAGATTTCCGAAATGAAATGTCCCATGCTTCTAACACTAACCACCATTCCGCGTTCGAAGTCTGTTAATACCCGACGTTCAGCCATAATCACGGCGGAAACCTTTTCACATGTGTCAGCTAAGCAGATATGACAGATCCGCAAATGCACTGCCCTTTTATACCTCATGTACGCGATACTACCGCCATCTGTGTATGACTTTTGTCTCCTCAGTGTAACTGATTTAAGTTCTGTAAGGCATTATTTTATTTACCCTAACAAACTGCATCACGATCAGACAACGCAGGCCGGCCGCGGTGGTCTCGCGGTTCTAGGCGCGCTGTCCGGAACCGTGTGACTGCTACGGTCGCAGGTTCGAATCCTGCCTCGGGCATGGATGTTTGTGATGTCCTTAGGTTAGTTAGGTTTAAGTAGTTCTAAGTTCTAGGGGACTAATGACCACAGCAGTTGAGTCCCATAGTGCTCAGAGCCATTTGAACCATTTGAATCAGACAACGCATTTGTTACTAGGTAAAAAGTTGTTTTCTTGCTTCGAGCTCCACCAAAGAAAACATTGTCAGGTAGGGTCCTAATGCCTTTATCCACACAGGTTGGAAAGTTAATTACTTAGTTCAAATTGTAGGAACCAAATGAGGTTTCCAGATCATGTTTGACGTCGGAATTCTTAAGAAAATATACATTGAAGTCGCCACTGATAGTTAACTGCTTACAAAGCCGGCCGAAGTGGCCGTGCGGTTAAAGGCGCTGCAGTCTGGAACCGCAAGATCGCTACGGTCGCAGGTTCGAATCCTGCCTCGGGCATGGATGTTTGTGATGTCCTTAGGTTAGTTAGGTTTAACTAGTTCTAAGTTCTAAGGGACTAATGACCTCAGCAGTTGAGTCCCATAGTGCTCAGAGCCATTTGAACCATTTGAGTTAACTGCTTACTGTTGTCTGACAGATAGCATAGTAAGGAACCCAAGTTCTTCATAAATTGTTCAAAATTTCCCGCTGGGGTTCTACATACAATTACGATGAAAAGTGAACTATTTCTTCAGTATTAATTCAAAAGCACCAACTTCTATGTGCTGATCCTACAAAAACTACTTGTCTCAAGGTTTTTGAACTTGTGTTCTGTCTTAATAAACAACTACTCCTATTTCCATATTAGTTACACATGAATAAGGTGCTAGGGTGTAATCTTTTATATGTAACTTGTCTAACCCTGTGATTATGAAGTACTCAGACAGGCACAAAATGTCTACCTTTCTAGAGCTCTAAAAACTTTCTAAACAGATAAGAAACTCGTCTACCTTATTACTCAATCTTCTAATATTTTGACAAACTAAGCTAACTTCACTTTTCTGTGTATACTTATTTTCTGAGGAACTTACGTTACTTGCACTGATTTTAAGACAGGCGGCCTGAATCCTGATTCTAACTTAAAGAGATACCAGTAACCACAGGGATGTTGGTTTGTCAAATTTATTCGATAATGTAAGCTCAAATGTGACGTAAAAGGTAGGAACCCTCACTAGCAATAATAATCTCGGAAACAGGAATAGTACGGAAGGCTAAGATTTCCCGAGTTTCAAAGGATTCTAAACCGGCTCTTCCTGCATTGTTGCAAGCAACGAAAGCTACAGTTACCCATCCGTTACCCAAACTGGAGGAAGAAGAAACTTTCATTAAGGAAAAATTTAACCTCGCACCACAAAATAAAGTAGGTCCATTAACAAGAACAAATTGAGTAGTTTTACCTACTCCTCTTGTTTCGTTCTTTTTACCCTTCGCAGAAGATGTCGAAGCACCAAGAGTGCTGTCCACATTGACAAGTGATTTGTAAACCTCTTTCACCCATTGCTTGTCATAAGAGGCGATCAAAAAGTTTCTATTTGAGTGTGTTGCAGCAGCGTATGTGGAACCCAGCACGACTCCGATGCGGGTATATAAGCACCGACATATTGCAAGGGGTTAGTGTGGCCTTCGAGCGGAAACTTTTTGATCGCCCCTCATACCTTTAACCTGTGCCCACGATCTTTCTCTCCCTTCAACCTATCATCATCTTATACTCTTAGGACAGTATAAAATAGAAGACGCACTCAAATGAAAACGAAACGAATGGAAAAAAGTAAGTAAACTGTTTATTATTTCAAAAATAATCGCCATAACTGTCAATAAATTCGTTCCACGATAAGACGGTCAGTGCCGTGATGGGAAGTTTTTTTGCAGTTTTCTACAGAGCCATGATTGTAGCTAGGTGTGCACCTTTTCGTCCGAAGCAAATCGAAGGCCACGAATGTTTTTGTTCAGGGCTCCAGAAATGTGGAAATCGCGTGGGGAGAGATCGGGACTGTATGGAGGATATGCAAGGGCTTCGTAGCGAATCTACTGCAGCGTAATCGAAACAGCCTTGGTAAAACGTGGGCGGGGCCAGCCGTTGTGGCCGTGCGGTTCTAGGCGCTTCAGTCTGGAACCGCGTGACCGCTACGGTCGCAGGTTCGAATCCTGCCTCGGGCATGGAGGTGTGTGATGTCCTTAGGTTAGTTAGGTTTAAGTAGTTCTAAGTTCTAGGGGACTGATGACCTCAGATGTTAAGTCCCATAGTGCTCAGAGCCATTTGAATCATTTTTGAAAACGTGGGCGGGCATTATCTTCCTGGGTGTTTGGACTCCAGGGCGCGCTCCATTGTCTGCAAAGTGTCCACTTACCGTTGTGCACAATATGTCCAGACGCTCAGGAATGTTGTCGGACGTTATCTTCCTGTTGCACGACAATGCCCACCCACATATTGTCAGGGTTGTTTCGACTACGCTGCAGAACTTTTGCTAAGAAGCCCTTGCAAATCTTCCATACAGTCCCGATCTCTCTCCCGATTACCATATTTTTGAAGCCCCGAAGAAAGATATTCGTGGCCGTCGATTTGCTTCGGACGAAGTGGTGCACGACTGGGTGCAATGATGGTTCTGTAGGCAACCGCAAAAAATTTTCCGTGATGGCATTGCCTGTCTTGTCTCACAGTGGGATGACTGTATTAACAGATGTGGAAATTGATTTTAAAATGAATAGAAAGAAAGATCCTTTGTCATTTAGCTACAATATAGCAGGTCAGCAACTGGAAGCAGTTCATTCCATAAATTATCTGGGAGTAGGCATTAGGAGTGATTTAAAATGGAATGACCATACAAAATTAATCGTCGGTAAAGCAGATGCCAGACTCAGATTCATTGGAAGAATCCTAAGGAAAACGCAGACCGAAAACAAAGGAAGTAGGTTACAGTACTTCGCCCACTGCTTGAATACTCCTCACCGGTGTGGGATCCCTACCAGATAGGGTTGATAGAAGAGAGAGAGAGGAGATCCAACGGAGAGCAGCGCGCTTCGTTACAGGATCATTTAGTAATCGCGAAAGCGTTACGGAGATGATAAACTCCAGTGGAAGACTCTGCAAGAGAGACGCTCAGTAGCTCTGTACGGGCTTTTACTGTTTCGAGAACATACCTTCACCGAGTAATCAAGCAGTATATTGTTCCCTCCTACGTACATCTCGCGAAGACACCATGAGGATAAAATCAGAGAGATTAGAGCCCACACAGAGGCATAACGACAATCTTTCTTCCCACGAACAATACGAGACTGGGATAGAAGTCAGAACAGATAGAGGTACTCAAGGTACCCTCCGCCACACACTGTCAGGTGGCTTGCGGAGTATGGATGTAGATGTAGTCTGAAGACAGATTAAATGTAACTCACCACGCTAAACCATACTGAGTCATTTCTGAGTAACTACTGCTAACTACAGGAACTGAAATCTGTTTACTATAGTCAAACCTTGGTCTCTACCTACAGTTTTATCCCCACTCCCCAACTTCCAACTATTACCGCAATTAATCACTCCCTGACGTTTCATGATGTAAAATATCAATCCCTCCCCTCTTTGCCATAGCGATTTATTCTCTCCTCAGTTATATCAACACCTCTCATTAGTTACTCTGTCTACGCAAGCAGTCTTCAACATTGTTCTGTAACAGGTCAGTTCAAAATGCTCCATTATACTCTTGTCTGTACAGTCTGTCATCCACGTTTCTTTGTTCTGTAACAGGTCAGTTCAAAATGCTCCATTATACTCTTGTCTGTACAGTCTGTCATCCACGTTTCAGTTCCACACACGGCTACACTCCCGATCCATGCTTTCAGAACACACATTCACACACTTAAATTTATATTCGATGTTAGCAATTTTTTTAGAATGCTTTTCTTGCTAATGATAGTTTGAATTTTATAAAATCCATACTTAGGATATCGTCGTTCTAGGCGCTACAGTCCGGAGCCGCGCTGCTGCTACGGTCGCAGGTTCGAATCCTGCCTCGGGCATGGGTGTGTGTGATGCCCTTAGGTTAGTTAGGTTTAAGTAGTTCTACGTTTTAGGGGACTGATGACCACAGCAGTTGAGTCCCATAGTGCTCAGAGCCATTTGAACCATTTTTTAGGATATCGTCAGTTATTTTGTTGCCCTACAAGCGTAACTCATCTAGTAATCTGGTTGCCTTATTTATCAATCTAACGTCGCCAGTATCGCCTAATTTATTTCGACTACCTTCCATAACCTTTGTTTTACCATTGCTGATGTTCATAATAAAACCTCTTTCCAAGCCAATATCTATTCCGCTCACCTGTTCTTACACGTCCTTTGCTGTCTCTAACAAAATTATTATGTCACCGACAAACTTCGAAGTTCTTGTTTAATCTTTATTGCAGTTAATTCCTTTTCCAGTTTTCTGCCTGGTTTTCTTTACTGACTGCTCGATGTATAAACCGAACAACACGTGTGATAGGCTGCAACCATGTCTCATTCCCGTCTGAAATAATGCCTTTCTTTTATGTCCTTCACCTCTTATATTCCTACGAAACCCACACTGATTTTCCCTCAGGTCGGTTTCTACCAGTCATTCCGTTCTTATTTGTATTTCTCAAGCATTAAAAATTAAAGAGAAGGGTAAGTTATATACCTAATGTACTAAAGAGACTGCCTACACTTGGGTTACCCGTCCTCATCTGGTGTATCGCTTTGCGGTATAAAATCCATACCAGACAGAACTGACGGAGGTTATCAAAAAAGTCAAATAAGAGCAGCTCGTTTCGTACTATCACGAAACAGTGGAAAGAGTGTCACCGATGTGATAGCCGAGTTTGAGTGGCAATCATTAAAGCGAAGGTGTTTTTCATTGCCGCGAGAATTTTATTGACTCCCACCTACATAGGAGAAATGACCACCATAAAAACGTAAGAGTAATCAAAGCTCGCATGGGAAGATTTAGATGCACGTTTTTCCCACGTAGTTGGAGACTAGAACTATCGAGAAACAGTCTGAAACTGCCAAGTAGCTAAGTGTGAATAGCACGGTAGCGATGTAGATGTACATGGCAGCACCTTGCTTCTTTGTTATTAGAATTATTAGAATGTCTTGATGGTTGAGGGTATTTCGCGTCTGCCATATATACCACATAGTAGGTGGAAACGTTCTTTCGTAGTTGTTCTCCCAAGGATTTCAATAAATCTGGGGTGCTGTGGCCTACAACATATGCCATGGTTTGACTTAGGTATTTCAGTACTCAGCAAAGAAACGACAGAAAACTCTTTTGAGATACTACAGGAAACTTATTCATACGGCTGGATAAGTTCCTGAACAAAACATTTCGCAAAAAGAACTAACAAGTATGTAGAGTTCGTGTCACATGGGATCGAACTGCGAATTTTCTTGTAGCAGTCCTACAGCAACAGACCAGAATTAGATGACAGTAATGGGCATTTTGATGAGAAAGAGAATTAACCAAAGTAATTTTCTCAGAGGTGGAATAAATGACATACAACAAAGGGCAACGGTTTATACTAAAGCTGTCATTTGTTAGACGTCTACGTGTTTACATTTAGAAATATAGCACTGGAGAGTTAATTTATCAGCAGGTATGAGTTTCATTTGGAAACAAAAAATTAAGTCTGAGCTGTCGGTAAACACCACAAATTCAAAGAAATTAAGTAAGCGTTTTAAACCGTTCACCACCAGTCTTACGAGCTCTGGGAAATGTGTAAGGAGAGGAAAGCATGTGTGGCCCAGGGAAGCTGCGTGCAGAATATTTTTCATCAGGACTCGCACGGGACAGGTAGCTTTACCTACTGTCACGCCGCTGGAGCGCGCATATTTTCTTGTCTCGTAAAGAAATCTCTCTCGTATTCAGTCGAATGCTCAAAGATGCAGGCAGCGATATAAAATACCATGCACAGAAATATCAGAGTGTACCATTGGAACATATATTATTTTTGCGTTATTTTCTATTTCTGCCTTATGGTTTAGATCTCAGCGACAGTTGTGTCACCTAGAAATAAATTACGCTACAGTACAAATTTTGCTTTGTTTCATATTTACCCCTGTTGTGTGATGGCGAAAGATGAGTTCTAAGAGTATTTTTCCATCGCTAATATTGTAATGTATCACACAGAAGGAGAACTGGGTTCAAGAGAAGTTTCTGTCTGTCTACTGAATGTTCAGAAATTGTACTCCAGTTGAAACTATCTTTGAAATGAAGAAATTTGTTTTCAACGGGCCCCACCAGTGTTTTTTTCTTTTAGTACTCCACGCTAGCAATCACTAGCGTGGAGTACTGAAACAAATTTTAATCTATAAAGCATAATAAATGAAGCCGTCAGAAATAAAATGCATAAAGCTTTTAGTAATTGGGGCTGAGTAAATCGACGCCAGCACTTACACTTTGAAGAATATTTATGTTAAGTAACTGCAGACAAAACTACACCATTGTCAGCATAGTTCATTCTGAATTTTTTTAAGTCGCTTTAAATAAATCTCTGTCGAAAAGCATCTAGCAAAAGGGCGCATACTTCGTGTTTAACTATATGTTGGCAGTAGTGTAGCTCAGTGGATACGAGCGCAGCGGCGGGTGGGCAGGCAACTCGCACTATAAGCTAAGGAGCAACTGTGCTATAGGGGTAACCACTATGTATACAATGACGGAAAATTCAAACAATCATGGTGCAGTACCAGTTGAGCGGCAATGGACACATTGTTATCCACATGTAAGCAAACCAGCCGCTTGGCCGTGCATAATTTATGCCTCTTACGTAAGCAAACTGGTCACACACTCTCGTATACTGTACATGTTTAGGACCACTTTATAAACTATCATAAAAAGGTTGCCTCACCCTTACTGTAATTTAAAACCAAGTACGACTGTCAGATATTTATCCCTATCTTAATTCATATAGTTTATAACCCACTACCATAAAATCCTGCGTTTTTAGCCTTATCGTAATTAGCATAATTTATGAACCAAAAATGTCTGTCAAAGATTTTCGCCTTCCCCCACACCTCTAGGCCAATTGGGTGGCAGCATATTTAAAGGGGCTGTTGGTTTGTAAATCTGTATGGTTATTTTATCTTAATTACTATAATCTGTGACCAAAAAGTGACGAAAAAGTCAAACAGTTCAAGTGATATGGCATACATCTCCCAGAAAATATACAAGCTCAGTGCTAAGGCAGAATTGCAGAATTATTATAACTTTTTAGCAATGAAACAGGAACTTTCTAAAAACACACAGAATGTGGAGGAAGTCCGGATTTGAATGTGGAGTACGGGAAATCTGCCTTTACTGTTCATACTAATGGAAAGTGGTCACATGTTGATGAAAAAAAGAACCGTAATCTGTTACTGTTCCCACAAATATTGTAATTCCACAGGTGTTAAGAAAAAGAGGCAATGTATCGAACAGAAGTCAAACGCATTGAGCCACAGAGCAATGGACTTGTAAAAATGGCAGAAATTTTAAAAAATCCCACTTATCCTAGGTTTAAAAATTATGGGAAGCCCTCAGGCGCAACCTACATATTCGCCAGAACTAGACCTAAGTTTAACAATGTATAGTTCTGAAACAATTGCCACTACCGTGTGTACTAGAATAGGAATAGCAATAGGAGAGGTATGCGCTTGTGTTATTTGTGTAAATAGTGCCACCTGCATCAGTCTGCTCACAGAACGTCCACTGTAGCTGTCGTCTCATTGGACGACGGTAGGGTAAGGACGCTGTTCAACTGCCAACTTTGCGCCTTGCTTGAGTGAGCTTTGCAGCCGCCACCGCCTCTGGTCCTTTCGAAGGCCCAGTATTCAGTAATTCTAGTAACTCAGCCAGCAACATAGTGGCTCTATTACTAGCAGCTGCTCACGCACCAACAACAGATAACTCTCTGTTGTAGTTCAGCATACTGGCTGCCTGAACAGCACACGTCAGTTTTAACGCTCTAATAATTTTATATCTGGCTTCAGGCATACAGATTTTTTATGGGATATAATAGGATTTTTATATCTCCATTCCAATGTTTCCCAGTATTCCGCTCGTTGTCACATTGTCCTTCTCACGTGGGACACACGATATTTTCTAACTTGACAGCATGTTTCACACGGACAAACTCGGATATCGAGCCCTACAGCACTAGTCAAATAATCGCACTTGACGCTATCAAACTGGCATTCCAGTTATGGCAGATGACTCTCCTTGTTTGAGTTCTACAACGATGCCACTAGTGTAACGACCAAAGATACAGGCTGTCATTCCTAAGGGTCATCGGGTGCCTTTCGTATGGCGTTTCAATATAGATTTGCAATTTAGCTTTTAAAATTTGTAGCTGAAGTAAATCCAAACAAATAGTGCTTGTCACGTCTTTCATGAAGCGCCCATTGTCGGCAGAAAGCATCGGTTTGCTTCCCATTATGAACAAAATGATTTTTAAGTATAATATTACGTACTCATTTGATATAGTGGTCCCTGTATAGTTATGCTTGATATTCCTTTAATCGATATGCATTAACAGGGACATTAAAACATGAAGAATATGCAGTTCACCAGCGCACTCGACAGCGGTCACGACACGAGCTTAGAAAGTAACACCACACAGTACTAATCTATCCCCCTCAGCTAAGTCCCAAATGAGATCTGATGTGTAACAGATACATCATACAGTCCATTACGAATCATTTGTGGGCTGTAGACAAACTTAAGTTAGTAATAACCGTAAATTTCTAAATAGCACATGTATATACACAGATCCGACGAAAATATCGTGATCATCCTCCATAACACCCGTGGAAGGGTGGATAAAAGACTGCTAAACAATTAGAAGATGTGGCAAATCTGTGCTAAAATGGATTGGTTACGTTACATCTGTCAGTGCTCTTTTATAGCACTGCTGCACGTTACGGAATCCCTACTAGATACATTTCTTAGAGAAGTACTCGACTGATTTATTTTATTTTTTATTTTACGCGTCTAGTTGCATAGGACCAAATTGAGGAGCAAATCTCCAAGTTCATGGGACGTCTCAGTACATGAAATTACAACATAAAAGCAATCACAGATAAAATATTATGCTTATGAACCCAAAAAAAGACAAGCCACAAGTTTATGTAAACTCAGTTAACAATATAACGCAGGAATCAGCTAAATTTTTGGATTATACTTCCACCTTTTAAGCCACGCCATTCGCGTAGAAAAGAATTATTGTTAGTGAACCACCGTATTGTATGTAACTTCTCGTTGTCATCATTTAGTATTGTGTGTAGGTGCGAAGAAGTAATAATGTTTCTCGGATCATACTCTTCCGCATTTTTCTTCTTCTTTGTTCTGTTTTTTGTCATCAGTAAACCTCTCTGAAATATGCAACGTCTCTCTTGCAGTGTCTAACGCCACCAGAGTTGTGCCCAATAAACCATCGCGTGCGTGCTGCTCTTCGTCGGTTCTTGTCTGTACCTGATATTAATCAAGCCTGTTGACGGCCCAGTCTGACAAGCAATACTGAAAAACCGGCCGATCGGGTGTTTTTAAGCAACTTCTTTCACGGATGTATTACATTTCCTGCAGTAAATCTGACCCCCACACATGCTTTTGCTCTACGTTGTCATTCCACTTTTGGTCGCCCCAGACGGTTACTTCTAGGTATTTCTCAACTTCGAATACATACGACTCGCTGCTCGCTCGTATTGAGAATGAATACTATAGAATTCGAAATCCAGTTAACGCGTATCTGAAGGAATCAACTTGTACACGACACATCACACTCGCCTAACCTCAGTAATTATCACGATTCTAGGGTAAAGGACTTGTGATGACAAGCTCCCTACGTGTTTCAACTTACCCATTACTATTCCTCTACTGCATGTACAATATACATTTAAGTGTCACAAGTAATAATAATACGCCAGTTTATAAGTAATTATGATAGAGGTTACGATTCAAGCTATGGGCTGTAATATAAGAACAAGATTATATGCTAACAAATTATTTAGATTATTGACTAAATGTTTAATTATACAATATATTACACATTTTAATACTAAATCCCCATGAAAGTCTTACTCAATTTACTTACATATTTTTGCGCTTTTGAATTTGCGTTTATTGCTCACATTACAGTTGTTATCGTACTCTTGCAGTTTACAGGGTCAAATAATTGTCATTGACACACTTATATATCTTCACACCTACGTATGACCACAGTCTCAAACAGACAACGTTAATGCATGTGTATATCTTTCCAGCAGTTCAACAACAATATCAGACAGTTAATGTTAACGGACATTATAGCCACAGCTGACTGTGTTAAAATAACTACAGCAGCTTGAAACAGCTGAAACACATGAGATAAGATATTTACAGTTGGCGTTTGAGACATAAGTAAATAAACGAAATACCATCCTGAGATTTTTTAAGGCCAGCAGCAGAGAAGGGTCTACACTAACTCACAAAGTGAGGAAACAATATAACTTCCACAGGCAAAAACTTGTGCCCTTAAGGCTGAATTGGAAAACGCGAACTTGGAATTACGTTGGTTAAGGGAGGAAAAAGAGACTGGGAACTGAGAAAAGGTAGCAAGCAAAGGGCGAAAAAGGGAAACAGTTGAAAAAACTCCAGAAATTCAATTAGTAAATCAGTTTGGCTTGCTATCTGAAGCGGAGGAAGGGCGTCATACAGATGTAGTTGAAAGCAGGTTGAAGCAGAATATTAGCTTAAGGAAAAAAGACAGGTCGGGACAAACCAGAATAGGAAAAGAATAATTCTGCTTATAGGCAGCAGTCATGGGAGGGTTGTGGGCCAGCAGCTTCAGGAGAAATTAGGTGCAGGGTACCAGGTCACAAGTTATGTGAAACCAAGTGCTAGCCTTAGCCAGGTGACAGGAAACTTAGGTCAGCTATGCAGGGACTCTGAGAAGGAAGATCAGGTAATTATAGTTGGGGGAGCAGGAAACAGCCTGGCTATGAATCCAAGATACAGTATTAGGAGTGACCTGGATAAAATAGAAGCAGAAACTGAGCACACAAATGTGAGGTTTGTGGAGCTCTTTCAGCGGCATGATCAGCCCTGGGTAAACACTGCTGTAAGGCATGTTAACACTGATCTCAACAGGATGCTCGAGACACTGGCCAAATCTCACGTAAGTGTTGTTCCAGTAAATGCTGTTGGTAGGTGGGGATACACTACACATGGCCTGCACCTGAATATGATGGGGAAAAGTAAGTTAGCTTCTCTATTAACAGAAACTGTAAGGGATTCCACAGTCACACAAGGGGTGATCCCTGTGGTTAATGGGTCCAGGCAGACAGGTTTTTTAAGTTAAAGCCAAAGTCTAGACAGATGACAATCAAGATAAATAGAATAAAAGAAACTTCACGTACAGTTAATTGGGGTAAAGCCAAGGGCAGTATCAACATACTTCATCAAAATACCAGGGGAATAAAAAATAAAGTAGATGAGCTATCAGTGTGTTTAGATGACCTCAAAAATAAGGATGAGATTGATATAATCTGTCTGTATGATCACCATGTAACTGTGGGCATGCATAGTGTCAGTATAAGTGGGTATAATTTAGCATCTTACACTTGTAGATCTAGGAGGGACAAAGGAGGAGTTGCCATTTTCATAAAACAATGGTATAAATGCAAAACTGTGGAAGTAAGTAAATTTTGTGTTGATTAGCACTTTGAGGTTTGTGCATGTCAACTTCAGACAGATAATGTAGTACTGATATTAGCAATAGTCTACAGGTCCCCATTAGGAGACTGGGAGCTGTTCATGAAAATGTTTGGCTCCCTATTATGCTGTCTGTTAGACAAAAAGAAGAGGTTATTAATATGTGCTGATTTCAATGTAAACTTTCTAAGTAATTCTGATAGGAAAAGTGAATTAGAAGTGTTATTAACAACATATAACTTAGAATCAGTGATCAATTTCCCTACATGTATAGCTCAGGACAGTAGCAGGCTAATACATAATGTCTTTGTACAGAAAGAGGATGTAAAACAAACACGTGCTTTCCCTGTGGTAAATGGATTGTCAGACCATGATGCACAACTGATTAACTTACAAAACCTAACAGGGTGTACAGTTCAGAAACTATTAGGTAAAAGTGTGAGGTCGCTCAACATGGTATCTATACAGCACTTCAGAGAAAGCTTAAGAAATGTTAATTGGGGAGATGTATATAATGAGCCAAATGCTAATGATAAGTGCAAAATATTTCTTGATAAATTTATATGCCTCTTTGAACATTGTTTCCCAAAGAAAATTACTAAGTGTAACACCACACAGTTTTCAAAGAAACCTTGGATTACTACAGGTATGAAAGTGTCTTCAGAAAGAAAATGAAAACTGTATGAGACAGCAAGAACTAGTAAAGATCCAGAAGTAGCTTGACACTATAAAAATTTTTGTAACATACTGAGAAAATTTGTAAGGAAATCAAGTCTGTAAAAATTTTTCTCCAATGAACACATCCCGGAAGCTTCCTTTTTGGTATTGACATCAATGTATTCCTTCCACCATTGACGGTGCTTCCAGGAAATATTGCAGGTGACTCTGTCCAGGTTCAACAGCATGAGATACTGCTGGAGCTTATGGCAGTCTATTATCCACCTTCTTCTTCCTTCCAGCATTGTCAATAGGATGGAGTGGTATCCACCTCGTGGAACTCAGTGCTCAGGATACGGCGGAAAATGACAGTTTGCCTCGTGCAAACTATTAATATACCTTAAATCTACCTCTAAAACGTATCCCATTTCAGAATCTACCACCACAGTTGAGAATCTACCCAAAATGGCAATTCCCTTATTAGACAACCATCGCTACGCTCCTGTAGGTAGAGACTGTTGCATGACATGTCTGTATAAGTTGCTTACAGCTATGCACGTAACTAAAATTCCCTGATGCTTTGTTGAACTTCTCAACCATACGCATTTTATTTACGTTGTCATGCCTATGGACACATTAGCAGAGCCCTCTGCGAATCCCTCGCCCGAAAACCAACAGTATGTGAATATTGGTTACGAATTCAGTGTTGCCACATATGAGTTTTAGCATGACGTGCCATGAAAGCTCTGGTGCACTATAGTAAAAGGAAGGATGTAGGTAGTATGTATCTAGATTCACATTCCAGAATCGTTCATAAATGTCTACATGTAAACTTACACCTGTGTCCATATAAAGCCTCGCATATTCACCCAAATTAGATGTATCGAACACCTACCACACACTCATCATGTGCCCATACTCTACATCCGATATGAGTGCCACTGCTGGAGAATGCAGTTATGTCGGATAGTGTGGTTTCATTGAGTTTCTCCCTCGAATCCAGGTATTCATATCGGAAAACTGCTTTCTCCATTACGAGCTGAAACTTAGCATCATCGTGAAACACAACTCGAGTGAGATATAAATCTGCCCATGCACAAATCAATGTGAATCAAGGAAGTGCCGTGTAATATTCGCGATGTTTGCTTGGAAAATGGAATATAATTTTTTGTGCTGCTAGGCAAGACACCAACCTGCTCTTTGCTCAGACGAAAATCAACCGAGGGCTCAATTACGAAGTGAAGCATTACATCTGATTAAATTGTAAAGATGGGTATGTACTGTAGGTATCGGTATCTCAAATCGCATGAACTGTGTGCAGCAGCGTGGAGTTTGTCTGTTAGATGACAATAACCCCTACACAGTTTTTCAGCTTGAATATCTAATGTCTGCCCAAAAATACAGCAATCAACTTTATTCTTGTAAGTAATTTACCTTCTGGCGTTTTGGCCATAGGAATTCTGGTGCTATAAATGACACCCACCCGCCTTGGAAGGTCTACAAGCTCAGGGAGCAACCATTTCACAGGATCATCCTCCACGTATGAATCAAAATGATTAAGAGTAGAACCGTGCCCAAGTACAACTTGATATGCTGCCACGGACTCATACGCTGCCACAAACTTGTATACCCCAGATGCTGTGTTAATCACTCTTGCGCAGTAAACGGACTGAAGCACCTAGGGAATGTATGATGTGCACTTCTTTGTTTTGACAGTTGGGAGGAAAGAAGGCAGGACATCTTTTTGATCCAGAAGCAAGGTTGTTTCTCACCCTGGGAGGTTAAGAAGAAATCTGCATGAGTCGCACGCCGACTACTGAGTGTAGAAAAGTAAAGATGTTCAATAACTGTACGTATAACAACACCGTCATTTTACTAGCATTCCCTCAGGCCCTATTCATGAACGCATCTACCGGAATTCTGCCTCTCAAATCTAGGTACATCCTGAAGTTTCAAAAAGAAATTAATACCATCTATGTTGTAATACCCACGAATGTTATCACTATAGCTTCAGACTGCAAAAATAAAATTGCTAATATATATCTAAGCACCACAGAAAGTGCGCCTGTCGACCCTTGGGAAGGGCAGTCTGTATCTTTAATCGCAACAACAGTGGTAGCATTACTGAACTAAAACGAAGAAAGCCATCTGTCACGATCGGAACGTCAGTTCTTATAGTCAAATGCAAGAATCATGTCCAAGTTCATCTCTGTAAAACAAGGCGCCAAGGCAGAAAATACCATTTCTGCTACGTGAGAAGGACAATGTGAACGTGAGAGGAACACTGCAAAGCATTTCGAGGACTTTTTACAAGTCCACTGGTCTTTGGCGCAATGTATTTGACGTCTAATCGACACATTACCTCTTTGTCTTAAGACTTGTGTTAGAAATGTATTTGTGGGAACAGTAACAGTTTATCTTTCTTTTTTCCACCAACATGTCACCACTTTTCACTAGTATTTACAGTAAATGCAGATATCCCGTATTTCCCATTCATATCCAGACTTTTTCCATATTCTGTGCGTTTTTAAAAAGTTCCTGGCTCTTACTAGAAAGTTGTAATACTTCAGCCTTTCTGCATTAGAAATGTGCAGCCGTATTTTCTGGTAGATACATCCTTTATCACTTTTTTTGCATTTCACACATCCATTGTAATGTCAAAGTATCTAGGAGACATCTTTGACTGTGACGTCACTTTTTGTTCATAAAATATAGAAATTAAGATAAGGTTGCGACAGCCAATAGCAGAAAGAACTTATGAATCTTCTGTCATCCGACAGGCATAGAGCGTTGGGGAGGAGGAAAATCTTAGGTGACGATTTTGGGCATAAATTATGCAAATTAAGATAAGGCTAAATACACAGGATGTTATGATAGTGGTTCGTAAACTACAGTAATTATAATAGGGATGGCCATATTGCGTCATTTCCCTATGCCAGTTTAGCTTACTGAAACAATGTAATAAGGTACCCACTTAAGTAATTGTCTTCAGTCCGCAAACGTCTGCATTAGAAGGAATTAAATCGTCATATGATAATCCATAACTACTCATTTAATGTATCTCATTGGTGGAAACCTGTACAAAGGACAATTACTTTCATTCCTTGCAGTACATGGGAGTCATTATTTTTGGAAAATTTGGACGCTTTTTTGCTTCTACCGCCATCCAAAATATTTGTGTCGGCATAAAAATATTTACAAACTCTGCAGACGGTTTCTTGAGGGGTGAAAATTAAAACAGTATTGTGTTGCAGTAAGTATGTCCTTAGGACTGCAGAAACAAACGACTTCTGTGCAGAGTGAATAGTCACCAAAGATGGAAACAGAACAACAAGTACACATGAAAAGATGCATTAATAAGCGGCCCTGCTCCCGAATCTATATGATAAAATATAATCAGGACAGGTGTATTGAAGAGGTAGTGATCGCAGCATTGCAAAATAGACGTTTATGGCTTGCAGTATATATTTTTTTGCTTTGTTTTCATATAGCAACAATGAGCCCTTTTGTTTTCATGCTGAAGAAGTTGCGAAATATGACTATCTCACACAATAGATGTGAGAGGTCCCAGGAGAACCAATGGCAGAATGCGGTTGCGTAGGGAAGGTTGCAAATAATCCGCGTAACGGTTTTATTCGTTGGGAATCGCATTTTCCGGACCCCAGAAAGTTCCGTCCTCGCGCCTTTCAGGACGTGGAGAAGTTGGGAACGAAGTTAGCCGAGTAGCGTATCGGTGGAACAAACGAGGTCGTCTCATTGCCTCCGACAGCTGATAATTACTTCCAGGAGTGCATCTCAGGTGCTAATGCGCTCGATCGTGTCCTTGATGAGTTTCGTTTTATCGTTTCATTGAAATCGACGTCATTAGTGAGCAAGCTCAGAGCAATAAAAAGAGAATCCGAAGAGCCACGTGAACGTATGCATGGAGCGCATAACGATAGTGGAGCGATCTTTTAAATCCACAAAAACTCGGAAACAGCTCCAAATGATAGGAGACTAACAAACTATCCTTGTATTCGGAGGGTGAGAACTTGGAGAAGAGGAGCCGATACCCTGGTTTGAGTATTCCATACTTTCCTTGAATTTCGGGATTAGTCTTTGATTAAGGCGATGCCCGATTCCTCTTTTAGCTTAGTCTGTTAGTAGGAACTTCCATTATGAGATGCAGTTGAAACTCGTAAGAGAAGTATGTCTCACACATCTGACCTTAACAATGCTGCTTTCTGATTTGTATTTGGAAGATGATGAGGTTATTGCAATATTATTCCTTGTCAATCTAATTGCATTTGGTTTTTAAACAAAGAAAACATTAATTCCTCCATTTGATTGGTTTTTCAGCCCTGTGGCTGTTCATTATACTATTTTAAGAAATACAGCAACCAGCCACTTTTTATATATTTTTATTTATGCCAGTGCGCGTTTCGCAGTTTCACCCATCTTCAATTGGCGTAATACATATTTCAATCTTATGCTAACAGGAGATTTAAATATCCAACTGAAGATCCAATAAAGCTCTAATGGTGTATTGGCGTAAATAAAAAAATAGAAACGGTTAGTTGTTTTATTACTTAAAATAATAAAGCAAACATTTTCATAGATATGAGTGATTTTCCTACCACAATACCTGCTACGATGTGAAGAAGGTGCACAATTTGTAGTGGACATGGCCTAGAACGCAATCGCTAATACTAGTAGCAGCTACGCGAATTGATCAGTTCAAAGGACACTACTATTCTACTACATGGAGCATGTCATGCGACTGAATGTTTGTATTTAAAAAAATGTGTCACATGTTAACATTGACGACGCAGAAAAATTTAAGGTGGAACACATGAAATGATTACGTACCCTTTTTATATGTAGAATAACTAAAAAGAAACTTTATCTAAAGAGGATACTCTACTGGGAACCAGAGAAGAAGGAACGTATGTTCTATTGCTTGTTGACTGGTTACAAGCACCGTTTTCAATACCGTAAGGGAGAAATGAAGTTAGAATGCTTAAAACTTAAAAACTACGTTTACAATAAAATTCGAGGTTTCTCACTCACTCGTTTTGTCAGGCAAACAATGCCATTAAAGAATATGTAATTTAAAACTTTATACATGGTCTGATCTAAAATCGGCTAAATAAAACATTAAAAAAGGCAAGGCTAAAACCGCGAGTGTAGCTGGATAATCAATTGAAGGAGAGACTAGTGTCCATAATAATTTAGGAACTACATCAGACACTTCACTGCATCTTAAAAGCAGTCTCTTCGTTCGTCGAAACGATGGAAAGATCAACTGATAATTCTTTCATTGGCTCCTTCTTACAATACATAACACATTCTGTTAAAATATGATGCTACAAGCACCACTACTTATGTTATGATCGGTAGGACAGTGCCCAATCTGGGGACGACTTAGGATGTGGAGCTGCAGCACGGCTGTACCCGCTCTCCCTCCCACCCACGCATAGCCTGTGCCTAAAATTCACATTCTGTAATCATAAATATCAGTTCTGACATACACTCCTGGAAATGGAAAAAAGAACACATTGACACCGGTGTGTCAGACCCACCATACTTGCTCTGCGAGAGGGCTGTACAAGCAATGATCACACGCACGGCACAGCGGACACACCAGGAACCGCGGTGTTGGCCGTCGAATGGCGCTAGCTGCGCAGCATTTGTGCAACGCCGCCGTCAGTGTCAGCCAGTTTGCCGTGGCATACGGAGCTCCATCGCAGTCTTTAACACTGGTAGCATGCCGCGACAGCGTGGACGTGAACCGTATGTGCAGTTGACGGACTTTGAGCGAGGACGTATAGTGGGCATGCGGGAGGCCGGGTGGACGTACCGCCGAATTGCTCAACACGTGGGGCGTGAGGTCTCCACAGTACATCGATGTTGTCGCCAGTGGTCGGCGGAAGGTGCACGTGCCCGTCGATCTGGGACCGGACCGCAGCGACGCACGGATGCACGCCAAGACCGTAGGATCCTACGCAGTGCCGTAGGGGACCGCACCGCCACTTCCCAGCAAATTAGGGACACTGTTGCTCCTGGGGTATCGGCGAGGACCATTCGCAACCGTCTCCATGAAGCTGGGCTACGGTCCCGCACACCGTTAGGCCGTCTTCCGCTCACGCCCCAACATCGTGCAGCCCGCCTCCAGTGGTGTCGCGACAGGCGTGAATGGAGGGACGAATGGAGGCGTGTCGTCTTCAGCGATGAGAGTCGCTTCTGCCTTGGTGCCAATGATGGTCGTATGCGTGTTTGGCGCCGTGCAGGTGAGCGCCACAATCAGGACTGCATACGACCGAGGCACACAGGGCCAACACCCGGCATCATGGTGTGGGGAGCGATCTCCTACACTGGCCGTACACCACTGGTGATCGTCGAGGGGACACTGAATAGTGCACGGTACATCCAAACCGTCATCGAACCCATCGTTCTACCATTCCTAGACCGGCAAGGGAACTTGCTGTTCCAACAGGACAATGCACGTCCGCATGTATCCCGTGCCACCCAACGTGCTCTAGAAGGTGTAAGTCAACTACCCTGGCCAGCAAGATCTCCGGATCTGTCCCCCATTGAGCATGTTTGGGACTGGATGAAGCGTCGTCTCACGCGGTCTGCACGTCCAGCACGAATGCTGGTCCAACTGAGGCGCCAGGTGGAAATGGCATGGCAAGCCGTTCCACAGGACTACATCCAGCATCTCTACGATCGTCTCCATGGGAGAATAGCAGCCTGCATTGCTGCGAAAGGTGGATATACACTGTACTAGTGCCGACATTGTGCATGCTGTGTTGCCTGTGTCTATGTGCCTGTGGTTCTGTCAGTGTGATCATGTGATGTATCTGACCCCAGGAATGTGTCAATAAAGTTTCCCCTTCCTGGGAAAATGAATTCACGGTGTTCTTATTTCAATTTCCAGGAGTGTATATAGGAATGTGTGTCCTGAGCGACCTGGACAGCCGTCTCCAGCAAGGTAAGCTACTAATGTGGAATATTATTAACTGATCCCTTCACTTCCGCTCATAACGCATTCTATCGTGAATCCCATGGATCTGGATGAGAAACACCTCGATAAAAACTCTGATACGTACAGTACTTCTCAGGTTTTACTGATGCGACGGGATAGCTAACAGAAACATCCGGAATTTGTAATTTTATTTTGAGGATTTGGCCAGTGTGAAATTTTAAAGGAATTGGTCACGAATTACCCCTACCTAGAAATCTTTTATAGGCGTGTTTTTTGGTATTTCAGTTGGTTGTACTCGAGACGTCTGAGGAGGAAGAGTGAAAATAATTTGGTAGTTGACAAATGGGCTGAGCAAAACTATTATTGTCAGCAACAGCGGTGTATGATACCAACACTAGAGCATGTAAAGAGTTCATTCTATCAATGTACAATTCACCTTTATAGCTGTAACGTAGCAAGTTATTACGAGATGACATTCGTTGCAGTAAGGCACGCAGCCGTTTCGTACGATTGCTGCAGGATGGCTACGTTTTTTTTTTTTCTTTCGCTTTGCTCACAGCGCAGCTGACGCTGCCTTTCGTGAGGACTGCATAGAGCAACATTCATTCGGTACGAAAATTCATACCCTCTACGAATCTAAATAACCCAAATTAGTTATTATTCGATTTTGTCCAAATTTGGTACACAGCCTTTTGTTGTTAATGGAATGATGCTGTCAAACTTTCACATTTTTATTTATTATAGTTCCGGAGATAATGAAAATTACCTAAAAATCCTAAAACAGACGTTTATGTTTTAAAACACAGTTAGGAACAGTAACAAATTGACTTTCTTTATCATTTGAAGCCATTACAAAGTTATCAGTGCATAAAATAAATTAATTAGAATTTTCTTTTCAAAACTTTAGCTACTTTACATTACGTAATACAAAAATCGCTCAAAATTATTATTTGCTTATAATTTTGCTGTGTGAGTGCATGAGAATGATTGAGAGAGTGTATTTTGGACATAGGTTAAAACTTAAAATATCATTTTATGTAAACCCTAGTACAAACAAACCGTGGGAAAGTTATGGTGCAACCACGATTCAATTGACGTATGTCGGTGTGAGCTTGCTTTTGTACAAAAGCAGCCAGAATGAAAGTTAGAGGTGGAATAAGTTTATTTATCTATTTGGAGAATATTTTGTACTTCGCTTATTTTGATTAAACAATATACTAGAAATTGAAGTTTTAATGACATTAATTACTATCAGCTTAGTGACTGGACAAGGCAAATTTGGCCATGAGAATGATCTGGAAGGAACATTTTGATTGGTCGTTTAGATTAACAGCCAATGAGAATTAAGCTGCTGTGGCGCGATTATAGTGAGGTGGGCAGAGAGCAGAGGAGCTCTAGATAGTCGCTTGCTAAGCGGCCTACGGATAACACCATGTTAGATAGCTCTGTAGAAATAGTCTGTAAGATGAAGAACTATTGAGTTCATTTCGGTTAGAATGTGAAGCGACTGGAGTTACGAACATTTTAATGAAAGTTTCGTGTTTCTAAATTAAATAGTTCGAGATTTATGAGCGTGTGAACTTTCTGGTCGTAGTAACAATTCCGTGTGGCATATTTCGTGCTCTATACGGAATACTTTGGCGAGCACTTCTTACTAAGACCACTGAAAACACCGAATGTTTAACTTGCGAATAGTTGTGGGTCTGTGACTGCTAGAACGTGAAGATTAGTCGGGTCCGATTTGTAAAAATTCTGGCTGCTTCTCGAGTGAAACTATGTTGTACAGACAGTGAACTTTGAATGATAGGGTATTACCATAATAAATACGGACTTGACAGGCATCTAATGTGTTTCCATATGAATAAAAAGTAGATTCAATCTAATTTTAAATGCTTTCTGCAAGTGGACTGCATCCTCATAACGCCCAAAATTTTGGAAATGGACTTTCAGGAACTGACTTGCAACTCGAGTTCGCGGCCCCTGTGTGCTAGGTATTAGGCAGTGGTTTCAGCAACGCTGCCTTACACTGCCTAGCACGTATCTGCTACTACAGAGTGAAGGGACGTCGGAAAGAAGCATATCGAGGTGGGTGGACTTTCGATAAGTGAAAGAGAGAATGCAGATGACCGACCACGCCCCGCCACATGGCGAAAAAAAATTAATAAAGTGCCCAATATAAATGGTATTTTATCCGAAAACAGAAAGAATTTGAATGACAGACTATTTTGTTTGTGATGCGAGAGAAGTTTATCGTTGCAGCAAGTTTGTATCTTAAAATCCTTGTAATTAAAGGCAGTGGTAAAATGTACAAAGGGACAAAATGCATTAACTTTAGATGCCAAAGGTAGCACCATATTATACGGTTTCTTATGAATTTTTCATAATTTTAGCTTAAAGATCTACAGTTGAATAATTTAGTAGCAGCACCTTCCGTAAGGAGTGAATAGTTAATGTAGGAAAGTACGAAAAAGTCATTAAATAATATACACACAGTGTTTAAGATAGGAACACTGAATAACGGGTGATGGAATGACATGAACTATGATCAGAGCTAATTGTAAGTATGTAGCTCAGAGACAATGTTCGCCGTGCTCTCCCGGGATGGTTCCTGTTCCCATCTATCTAGAGTCTGAGCCTGCGCTATGCATCGTCGAGAAGACGGTAAGACCTTATTTTCCTACCTTTTACATGGTTCTAAAGTGCACATCCGAGGATACTGCAATAATGGTGCATCGGTCAGGTAACAGTACGCGTCCATGTACTCATCGTGAATCTCAATTTTTCTTCGTGAAATGCTGTTTCTTTACAGGAACTTTCTGTACTCAACATGTATGTTGTACATTGTGAAGTCGTGGAGTTGGCTATTAAAATCTGGGTGCTCAGGAAGCAACTAGTTTCAGCTCAGTGACCTCTATTATAATTCTGGATTTAAGTGAATGTAAGCTGGCACAGCGATACCGACTCTCATTCCTAGTCGTGTTGCTGCAAGTCAACACACGTGATGAATTCAATTATTTTTCAATCCTGTTTTGTCGAAAAATGAATTCTGAGCCCTTGGCTGTGTGCAAAATATAGGTTGACTCTTATATAACAGATGACAGCAAACGGCTCTGAGTATTATGGGACTTAACTGCTGAGGTCATCAGTCCCCTAGAACTTATAACTACTTAAACCTAACTAACCTAAGGACATCACACATATCCATGCCCGAAGCAGGATTCGAACATGCGACCGTAGCGGTCGCGCGGTTCCAGACTCTAGAGCCTAGAACTGCTCGGCCACTACGGCCGGCAGATGACAGCAACTAGCCACTTTTTATAATGCTATTTATTTATTATTACCGGTTCATATTCAGACGGTTACTTCACATTAAGATACATTTTACATTATCTTTCACTTTTCGTTTTCCCAAATGATGAGATTTCCTTGGGGTGGTTCTGCCCAACAACCAAAACAAGATATGAGACATTGCCTTTTTAACTGTAATTTTGCCTCACAACAGTCTTAAATGATGTAAAAAAACTATTAAAGTAAAGATGTTTTGGTTGCGTACGTTGAAAAATCAGCACCATTACGTTCCAGTGCCGACTGCTTGTGATCAAGCAGCAACGAAGACTGTATGATGCACTTTTTTATGTATATGGATACACATAATCCAAAG